>NC_135236.1:363200551-363839188 GCF_051348905.1 Ranitomeya variabilis | reverse complement strand
ATGCCATATGGAGAATGGGATGTCATGACTTATTGTAGCTATGCGATATGGAGAATGGGATGTCATGACTTATTGCAAGCTATGCGATATGGAGAATGGGATGTCATGACTTATTGCAAGCTATGCCATATTGAGAATGGGATGTCATGACTTATTGCAGCTATGCCATATGGAGAATGGGATGTCATGACTTATTGTAGCTATGCGATATGGAGAATGGGATGTCATGACTTATTGTAGCTATGCGATATGGAGAATGGGATGTCATGACTTATTGTAGCTATGCGATATGGAGAATGGGATGTCATGACTTATTGCAGGCTATGCGATATGGAGAATGGGATGTCATGACTTATTGTAGCTATGCGATATGGAGAATGGGATGTCATGACTTATTGCAGGCTATGCGATATGGAGAATGGGATGCCATGACTTATTGTAGCTATGCGATATGGAGAATGGGATGTCATGACTTGTTGCAAGCTGTGCAATATGGAGAATGGGATGCCATGACTTGTTGCAAGCTATGCGATATGGAGGATGGGATGTCATGATTTATTGCAGTTATGCCATATGGAGAATGGGATGTCATGACTTATTGTAGCTATGCGATATGGAGAATGGGATGTCATGACTTATTGCAAGCTATGCGATATGGAGAATGGGATGTCATGACTTATTGCAAGCTATGCCATATGGAGAATGGGATGTCATGACTTATTGCAGCTATGCCATATGGAGAATGGGATGTCATGACTTATTGCAGCTATGCAATATGGAGAATGGGATGTCATGACTTATTGCAAGCTATGCGATATGGAGAATGGGATGTCATGACTTATTGCAGGCTATGCGATATGGAGAATGGGATGTCATGACTTATTGTAGCTATGCGATATGGAGAATGGGATGTCATGACTTATTGTAGCTATGCGATATGGAGAATGGGATGTCATGACTTATTGCAAGCTATGCCATATGGAGAATGGGATGTCATGATTTATTGTAGCTATGCGATATGGAGAATGAGATGTCATGACTTATTGCAGGCTATGCCATCTGGAGAATGGGATGTCATGACTTATTGCAAGCTATGCGATATGGAGGATGGGATGTCATGACTTATTGCAGCTATGCCATATGGAGAATGGGATGTCATGACTTATTGTAGCTATGCGATATGGAGAATGGGATGTCATGACTTATTGCAGGCTATGCGATATGGAGAATGGGATGTCATGACTTATTGTAGCTATGCGATATGGAGAATGGGATGTCATGACTTATTGCAGGCTATGCGATATGGAGAATGGGATGTCATGACTTATTGTAGCTATGCGATATGGAGAATGGGATGTCATGACTTATTGCAAGCTATGCGATATGGAGAATGGGATGTCATGACTTATTGCAGGCTATGCGATATGGAGAAGGGATGTCATGACTTATTGTAGCTATGCGATATGGAGAATGGGATGTCATGACTTATTGTAGCTATGCGATATGGAGAATGGGATGTCATGACTTATTGCAAGCTATGCGATATGGAGAATGGGATGTCATGACTTATTGCAGGCTATGCCATATGGAGAATGGGATGTCATGACTTATTGCAGGCTATGCCATATGGAGAATGGGATGTCATGACTTATTGTAGCTATGCGATATGGAGAATGGGATGTCATGACTTATTGTAGCTATGCGATAAGGAGAATGGGATGTCATGACTTATTGTAGCTATGCGATATGGAGAATGGGATGTCATGACTTATTGCAGGCTATGCGATATGGAGAATGGGATGTCATGACTTATTGTAGCTATGCGATATGGAGAATGGGATGTCATGACTTATTGCAGGCTATGCGATATGGAGAATGGGATGCCATGACTTATTGTAGCTATACGATATGGAGAATGGGATGTCATGACTTGTTGCAAGCTGTGCAATATGGAGAATGGGATGCCATGACTTGTTGCAAGCTATGCGATATGGAGGATGGGATGTCATGATTTATTGCAGTTATGCCATATGGAGAATGGGATGTCATGACTTATTGTAGCTATGCGATATGGAGAATGGGATGTCATGACTTATTGCAAGCTATGCGATATGGAGAATGGGATGTCATGACTTATTGCAAGCTATGCCATATGGAGAATGGGATGTCATGACTTATTGCAGCTGTGCAATATGGAGAATGGGATGCCATGACTTATTGTAGCTATGCGATATGGAGAATGGGATGTCATGACTTATTGCAAGCTGTGCAATATGGAGAATGGGATGCCATGACTTGTTGAAAGCTATGCGATATGGAGGATGGGATGTCATGACTTATTCCAGCTATGCCATATGGAGAATGGGATGTCATGACTTATTGCAGCTATGCCATATGGAGAATGGGATGTCATGACTTATTGTAGCTATGCGATATGGAGAATGGGATGTCATGACTTATTGCAAGCTATGCGATATGGAGAATGGGATGTCATGACTTATTGCAAGCTATGCCATATGGAGAATGGGATGTCATGACTTATTGCAGCTGTGCGATATGGAGAATGGGATGTCATGACTTATTGCAGCTATGCAATATGGAGAATGGGATGTCATGACTTATTGTAGCTATGCGATATGGAGAATGGGATGTCATGACTTATTGTAGCTATGCGATATGGAGAATGGGATGTCATGACTTATTGCAAGCTATGCCATATGGAGAATGGGATGTCATGACTTATTGCAGGCTATGCCATATGGAGAATGGGATGTCATGACTTATTGCAAGCTGTGCAATATGGAGAATGGGATGTCATGACTTATTGCAAGCTATGCGATATGGAGGATAGGATGTCATGACTTATTGCAGCTATGCCATATGGAGAATGGGATGTCATGACTTATTGTAGCTATTTGATATGGAGAATGGGATGTCATGACTTATTGCAGCTATGCGATATGGAGAATGGGATGTCATGACTTATTGCAAGCTATGCGATATGGAGAATGGGATGTCATGACTTATTGCAGGCTATGCGATATGGAGAATGGGATGTCATGACTTATTGTAGCTATGCGATATGGAGAATGGGATGCCATGACTTATTGCAAGCTATGCGATATGGAGAATGGGATGTCATGACTTATTGCAGGCTATGCCATATGGAGAATGGGATGTCATGACTTATTGCAAGCTGTGCAATATGGAGGATGGGATGTCATGACTTATTGCAGCTATGCCATATGGAGAATGGGATGTCATGACTTATTGTAGCTATGCGATATGGAGAATGGGATGTCATGACTTATTGCAGCTATGCGATATGGAGAATGGGATGTCATGACTTATTGCAAGCTATGCGATATGGAGAATGGGATGTCATGACTTATTGCAAGCTATGCCATATGGAGAATGGGATGTCATGACTTATTGCAGGCTATGCCATATGGAGAATGGGATGTCATGACTTATTGCAAGCTGTGCAATATGGAGAATGGGATGTCATGACTTATTGCATGCTATGCGATATGGAGGATGGGATGTCATGACTTATTGCAGCTATGCCATATGGAGAATGGGATGTCACGACTTATTGTAGCTATGCGATATGGAGAATGGGATGTCATGACTTATTGCAGCTATGCCATATGGAGAATGGGATGTCCTGACTTATTGTAGCTATGCGATATGGAGAATGGGATGTCATGACATTGTAGCTATGCGATATGGAGAATGGGATGTCATGACTTATTGCAAGCTATGCCATATGGAGAATGGGATGTCATGACTTATTGTAGCTATGCGATATGGAGAATGGGATGTCATGACTTATTGCAGGCTATGCCATATGGAGAATGGGATGTCATGACTTATTGCAAGCTATGCGATATGGAGGATGGGATGTCATGACTTATTGCAGCTATGCCATATGGAGAATGGGATGTCATGACTTATTGTAGCTATGCGATATGGAGAATGGGATGTCATGACTTATTGCAGCTATGCGATATGGAGAATGGGATGTCATGACTTATTGCAAGCTATGCGATATGGAGAATGGGATGTCATGACTTATTGCAGGCTATGCAATATGGAGAATGGGATGTCATGACTTATTGTAGCTATGCGATATGGAGAATGGGATGTCATGACTTATTGTAGCTATGCGATATGGAGAATGGGATGTCATGACTTATTGCAAGCTATGCCATATGGAGAATGGGATGTCATGACTTATTGCAGGCTATGCCATATGGAGAATGGGATGTCATGACTTATTGCAAGCTGTGCAATATGGAGAATGGGATGTCATGACTTATTGCAAGCTATGCGATATGGAGGATGGGATGTCATGACTTATTGCAGCTATGCCATATGGAGAATGGGATGTCATGACTTATTGTAGCTATTTGATATGGAGAATGGGATGTCATGACTTATTGCAGCTATGCGATATGGAGAATGGGATGTCATGACTTATTGCAAGCTATGCGATATGGAGAATGGGATGTCATGACTTATTGCAGGCTATGCGATATGGAGAATGGGATGTCATGACTTATTGTAGCTATGCGATATGGAGAATGGGATGCCATGACTTATTGCAAGCTATGCGATATGGAGAATGGGATGTCATGACTTATTGCAGGCTATGCCATATGGAGAATGGGATGTCATGACTTATTGCAAGCTGTGCAATATGGAGGATGGGATGTCATGACTTATTGCAGCTATGCCATATGGAGAATGGGATGTCATGACTTATTGTAGCTATGCGATATGGAGAATGGGATGTCATGACTTATTGCAGCTATGCGATATGGAGAATGGGATGTCATGACTTATTGCAAGCTATGCGATATGGAGAATGGGATGTCATGACTTATTGCAAGCTATGCCATATGGAGAATGGGATGTCATGACTTATTGCAGGCTATGCCATATGGAGAATGGGATGTCATGACTTATTGCAAGCTGTGCAATATGGAGAATGGGATGTCATGACTTATTGCATGCTATGCGATATGGAGGATGGGATGTCATGACTTATTGCAGCTATGCCATATGGAGAATGGGATGTCACGACTTATTGTAGCTATGCGATATGGAGAATGGGATGTCATGACTTATTGCAGCTATGCCATATGGAGAATGGGATGTCCTGACTTATTGTAGCTATGCGATATGGAGAATGGGATGTCATGACATTGTAGCTATGCGATATGGAGAATGGGATGTCATGACTTATTGCAAGCTATGCCATATGGAGAATGGGATGTCATGACTTATTGTAGCTATGCGATATGGAGAATGGGATGTCATGACTTATTGCAGGCTATGCCATATGGAGAATGGGATGTCATGACTTATTGCAAGCTATGCGATATGGAGGATGGGATGTCATGACTTATTGCAGCTATGCCATATGGAGAATGGGATGTCATGACTTATTGTAGCTATGCGATATGGAGAATGGGATGTCATGACTTATTGCAGCTATGCGATATGGAGAATGGGATGTCATGACTTATTGCAAGCTATGCGATATGGAGAATGGGATGTCATGACTTATTGCAGGCTATGCAATATGGAGAATGGGATGTCATGACTTATTGTAGCTATGCGATATGGAGAATGGGATGTCATGACTTATTGTAGCTATGCGATATGGAGAATGGGATGTCATGACTTATTGCAAGCTATGCGATATGGAGAATGGGATGTCATGACTTATTGCAGGCTATGCGATATGGAGAATGGGATGTCATGACTTATTGTAGCTATGCGATATGGAGAATGGGATGTCATGACTTATTGTAGCTATGCAATATGGAGAATGGGATGTCTTGACTTATTGCAAGCTATGCGATATGGAGAATGGGATGTCATGACTTATTGCAGGCTATGCCATATGTAGAATGGGATGTCATGACTTATTGTAGCTATGCGATATGGAGAATGGGATGTCATGACTTATTGCAGCTATGCGATATGGAGAATGGGATGTCATGACTTATTGCAAGCTATGCGATATGGAGAATGGGATGTCATGACTTATTGCAGGCTATGCGATATGGAGAATGGGATGTCATGACTTATTGTAGCTATGCGATATGGAGAATGGGATGTCATGACTTATTGTAGCTATGCGATATGGAGAATGGGATGTCATGACTTATTGCAAGCTATGCGATATGGAGAATGGGATGTCATGACTTATTGTAGCTATGCGATATGGAGAATGGGATGTCATGACTTATTGTAGCTATGCGATATGGAGAATGGGATGTCATGACTTATTGCAAGCTATGCCATATGGAGAATGGGATGTCATGACTTATTGTAGCTATGCAATATGGAGAATGGGATGTCATGACTTATTGCAAGCTATGCCATATGGAGAATGGGATGTCATGACTTATTGCAGCTATGCGATATGGAGAATGGGATGTCATGACTTATTGCAGCTATGCAATATGGAGAATGGGATGTCATGACTTATTGCAAGCTATGCGATATGGAGAATTGGATGTCATGACTTATTGCAGCTATGCGATATGGAGAATGGGATGTCATGACTTATTGTAGCTATGCGATATGGAGAATGGGATGTCATGACTTATTGCAAGCTATGCCATATGGAGAATGGGATGCCATGACTTGTTGCAAGCTATGCGATATGGAGGATGGGATGTCATGATTTATTGCAGTTATGCCATATGGAGAATGGGATGTCATGACTTATTGTAGCTATGCGATATGTAGAATGGGATGTCATGACTTATTGCAAGCTATGCCATATGGAGAATGGGATGTCATGACTTATTGTAGCTATGCGATATGGAGAATGGGATGTCATGACTTCTTGCAGGCTATGCCATATGGAGAATGGGATGTCATGACTTATTGCAAGCTATGCGATATGGAGGATGGGATGTCATGACTTATTGGAGCTATGCCATATGGAGAATGGGATGTCATGACTTATTGCAGGCTATGCCATATGGAGAATGGGATGTCATGACTTATTGTAGCTATGCGATATGGAGAATGGGATGTCATGACTTATTGTAGCTATGCGATATGGAGAATGGGATGTCATGACTTATTGTAGCTATGCGATATGGAGAATGGGATGTCATGACTTATTGCAGGCTATGCGATATGGAGAATGGGATGTCATGACTTATTGTAGCTATGCGATATGGAGAATGGGATGTCATGACTTATTGCAGGCTATGCGATATGGAGAATGGGATGCCATGACTTATTGTAGCTATGCGATATGGAGAATGGGATGTCATGACTTGTTGCAAGCTGTGCAATATGGAGAATGGGATGCCATGACTTTTTGCAAGCTATGCGATATGGAGGATGGGATGTCATGACTTATTGCAGCTATGCCATATGGAGAATGGGATGTCATGACTTATTGTAGCTATGCGATATGGAGGATGGGATGTCATGACTTATTGCACCTATGCCATATGGAGAATGGGATGTCATGACTTATTGCAGGCTATGCGATATGGAGAATGGGATGTCATGACTTATTGTAGCTATGCGATAGGGAGAATGGGATGTCATGACTTATTGCAGGCTATGCGATATGGAGAATGGGATGTCATGACTTATTGTAGATATGCGATATGGAGAATGGGATATCATGACTTATTGCAAGCTATGCGATATGGAGAATGGGATGTCATGACATATTGCAAGCTATACCATATGGAGAATGGGATGTCATGACATATTGCTAGCTATGCGATATAGAGTATGGAAAGTCATGACTTATTGCAAGCTGTGCGATATAGAGAATGGGATGTCATGACATATTGCAAGCTATGCGATAAGGAGAATGGGATGTCATGACTTATTGCAGGCTATGCCATATGGAGAATGGGATGTCATGACTTATTGCAAGCTGTGCAATATGGAGGATGGGATGTCATGACTTATTGCAAGCTATGCGATATGGAGGATGGGATGTCATGACTTATTGCAGCTATGCCATATGGAGAATGGGATGTCATGACTTATTGTAGCTATGCGATATGGAGAATGGGATGTCATGACTTATTGCAGCTATGCGATATGGAGAATGGGATGTCATGACTTATTGCAAGCTATGCGATATGGAGAATGGGATGTCATGACTTATTGCAGGCTATGCGATATGGAGAATGGGATGTCATGACTTATTGTAGCTATGCGATATGGAGAATGGGATGCCATGACTTATTGCAAGCTATGCGATATGGAGAATGGGATGTCATGACTTATTGCAGGCTATGCCATATGGAGAATGGGATGTCATGACTTATTGTAGCTATGCGATATGGAGAATGGGATGTCATGACTTATTGCAGGCTATGCCATATGGAGAATGGGATGTCATGACTTATTGCAAGCTGTGCAATATGGAGGATGGGATGTCATGACTTATTGCAGCTATGCCATATGGAGAATGGGATGTCATGACTTATTGTAGCTATGCGATATGGAGAATGGGATGTCATGACTTATTGTAGCTATGCGATATGGAGAATGGGATGTCATGACTTATTGCAAGCTATGCGATATGGAGAATTGGATGTCATGACTTATTGCAGCTATGCGATATGGAGAATGGGATGTCATGACTTATTGTAGCTATGCGATATGGAGAATGGGATGTCATGACTTATTGCAAGCTATGCCATATGGAGAATGGGATGTCATGACTTATTGCAAGCTATGCCATATGGAGAATGGGATGTCATGACTTATTGCATCTATGCGATATGGAGAATGGGATGTCATGACTTATTGCAGCTATGCAATATGGAGAATGGGATGTCATGACTTATTGCAAGCTATGCGATATGGAGAATTGGATGTCATGACTTATTGCAGCTATGCGATATGGAGAATGGGATGTCATGACTTATTGTAGCTATGCGATATGGAGAATGGGATGTCATGACTTATTGCAAGCTATGCCATATGGAGAATGGGATGCCATGACTTGTTGCAAGCTATGCGATATGGAGGATGGGATGTCATGATTTATTGCAGTTATGCCATATGGAGAATGGGATGTCATGACTTATTGTAGCTATGCGATATGTAGAATGGGATGTCATGACTTATTGCAAGCTATGCCATATGGAGAATGGGATGTCATGACTTATTGTAGCTATGCGATATGGAGAATGGGATGTCATGACTTCTTGCAGGCTATGCCATATGGAGAATGGGATGTCATGACTTATTGCAAGCTATGCGATATGGAGAATGGGATGTCATGACTTATTGCAGCTATGCCATATGGAGAATGGGATGTCCTGACTTATTGTAGCTATGCGATATGTAGAATGGGATGTCATGACTTGTTGCAAGCTGTGCAATATGGAGAATGGGATGCCATGACTTTTTGCAAGCTATGCGATATGGAGGATGGGATGTCATGACTTATTGCAGCTATGCCATATGGAGAATGGGATGTCATGACTTATTGTAGCTATGCGATATGGAGGATGGGATGTCATGACTTATTGCACCTATGCCATATGGAGAATGGGATGTCATGACTTATTGCAGGCTATGCGATATGGAGAATGGGATGTCATGACTTATTGTAGCTATGCGATAGGGAGAATGGGATGTCATGACTTATTGCAGGCTATGCGATATGGAGAATGGGATGTCATGACTTATTGTAGATATGCGATATGGAGAATGGGATATCATGACTTATTGCAAGCTATGCGATATGGAGAATGGGATGTCATGACATATTGCAAGCTATACCATATGGAGAATGGGATGTCATGACATATTGCTAGCTATGCGATATAGAGTATGGAAAGTCATGACTTATTGCAAGCTGTGCGATATAGAGAA
Organism: Ranitomeya variabilis; assembly: GCF_051348905.1. Lineage (NCBI taxonomy): Eukaryota > Metazoa > Chordata > Amphibia > Anura > Dendrobatidae > Ranitomeya > Ranitomeya variabilis. The sequence continues at coordinate 363,829,297 of NC_135236.1, read as the reverse complement.
TGGGATGTCATGACATATTGCAAGCTATGCGATAAGGAGAATGGGATGTCATGACTTATTGCAGGCTATGCCATATGGAGAATGGGATGTCATGACTTATTGCAGGCTATGCAATATGGAGAATGGGATGTCATGACTTATTGTAGCTATGCGATATGGAGAATGGGATGTCATGACTTATTGTAGCTATGCGATATGGAGAATGGGATGTCATGACTTATTGCAAGCTATGCCATATGGAGAATGGGATGTCATGACTTATTGCAGGCTATGCCATATGGAGAATGGGATGTCATGACTTATTGCAAGCTGTGCAATATGGAGAATGGGATGTCATGACTTATTGCAAGCTATGCGATATGGAGGATGGGATGTCATGACTTATTGCAGCTATGCCATATGGAGAATGGGATGTCATGACTTATTGTAGCTATTTGATATGGAGAATGGGATGTCATGACTTATTGCAGCTATGCGATATGGAGAATGGGATGTCATGACTTATTGCAAGCTATGCGATATGGAGAATGGGATGTCATGACTTATTGCAGGCTATGCGATATGGAGAATGGGATGTCATGACTTATTGTAGCTATGCGATATGGAGAATGGGATGCCATGACTTATTGCAAGCTATGCGATATGGAGAATGGGATGTCATGACTTATTGCAGGCTATGCCATATGGAGAATGGGATGTCATGACTTATTGCAAGCTGTGCAATATGGAGGATGGGATGTCATGACTTATTGCAGCTATGCCATATGGAGAATGGGATGTCATGACTTATTGTAGCTATGCGATATGGAGAATGGGATGTCATGACTTATTGCAGCTATGCGATATGGAGAATGGGATGTCATGACTTATTGCAAGCTATGCGATATGGAGAATGGGATGTCATGACTTATTGCAAGCTATGCCATATGGAGAATGGGATGTCATGACTTATTGCAGGCTATGCCATATGGAGAATGGGATGTCATGACTTATTGCAAGCTGTGCAATATGGAGAATGGGATGTCATGACTTATTGCATGCTATGCGATATGGAGGATGGGATGTCATGACTTATTGCAGCTATGCCATATGGAGAATGGGATGTCACGTCTTATTGTAGCTATGCGATATGGAGAATGGGATGTCATGACTTATTGCAGCTATGCCATATGGAGAATGGGATGTCCTGACTTATTGTAGCTATGCGATATGGAGAATGGGATGTCATGACATTGTAGCTATGCGATATGGAGAATGGGATGTCATGACTTATTGCAAGCTATGCCATATGGAGAATGGGATGTCATGACTTATTGTAGCTATGCGATATGGAGAATGGGATGTCATGACTTATTGCAGGCTATGCCATATGGAGAATGGGATGTCATGACTTATTGCAAGCTATGCGATATGGAGGATGGGATGTCATGACTTATTGCAGCTATGCCATATGGAGAATGGGATGTCATGACTTATTGTAGCTATGCGATATGGAGAATGGGATGTCATGACTTATTGCAGGTATGCGATATGGAGAATGGGATGTCATGACTTATTGCAAGCTATGCGATATGGAGAATGGGATGTCATGACTTATTGCAGGCTATGCAATATGGAGAATGGGATGTCATGACTTATTGTAGCTATGCGATATGGAGAATGGGATGTCATGACTTATTGTAGCTATGCGATATGGAGAATGGGATGTCATGACTTATTGCAAGCTATGCGATATGGAGAATGGGATGTCATGACTTATTGCAGGCTATGCGATATGGAGAATGGGATGTCATGACTTATTGTAGCTATGCGATATGGAGAATGGGATGTCATGACTTATTGTAGCTATGCAATATGGAGAATGGGATGTCTTGACTTATTGCAAGCTATGCGATATGGAGAATGGGATGTCATGACTTATTGCAGGCTATGCCATATGTAGAATGGGATGTCATGACTTATTGTAGCTATGCGATATGGAGAATGGGATGTCATGACTTATTGCAGCTATGCGATATGGAGAATGGGATGTCATGACTTATTGCAAGCTATGCGATATGGAGAATGGGATGTCATGACTTATTGCAGGCTATGCGATATGGAGAATGGGATGTCATGACTTATTGTAGCTATGCGATATGGAGAATGGGATGTCATGACTTATTGTAGCTATGCGATATGGAGAATGGGATGTCATGACTTATTGCAAGCTATGCGATATGGAGAATGGGATGTCATGACTTATTGTAGCTATGCGATATGGAGAATGGGATGTCATGACTTATTGTAGCTATGCGATATGGAGAATGGGATGTCATGACTTATTGCAAGCTATGCCATATGGAGAATGGGATGTCATGACTTATTGTAGCTATGCAATATGGAGAATGGGATGTCATGACTTATTGCAAGCTATGCCATATGGAGAATGGGATGTCATGACTTATTGCAGCTATGCGATATGGAGAATGGGATGTCATGACTTATTGCAGCTATGCAATATGGAGAATGGGATGTCATGACTTATTGCAAGCTATGCGATATGGAGAATTGGATGTCATGACTTATTGCAGCTATGCGATATGGAGAATGGGATGTCATGACTTATTGTAGCTATGCGATATGGAGAATGGGATGTCATGACTTATTGCAAGCTATGCCATATGGAGAATGGGATGCCATGACTTGTTGCAAGCTATGCGATATGGAGGATGGGATGTCATGATTTATTGCAGTTATGCCATATGGAGAATGGGATGTCATGACTTATTGTAGCTATGCGATATGTAGAATGGGATGTCATGACTTATTGCAAGCTATGCCATATGGAGAATGGGATGTCATGACTTATTGTAGCTATGCGATATGGAGAATGGGATGTCATGACTTCTTGCAGGCTATGCCATATGGAGAATGGGATGTCATGACTTATTGCAAGCTATGCGATATGGAGGATGGGATGTCATGACTTATTGGAGCTATGCCATATGGAGAATGGGATGTCATGACTTATTGCAGGCTATGCCATATGGAGAATGGGATGTCATGACTTATTGTAGCTATGCGATATGGAGAATGGGATGTCATGACTTATTGTAGCTATGCGATATGGAGAATGGGATGTCATGACTTATTGTAGCTATGCGATATGGAGAATGGGATGTCATGACTTATTGCAGGCTATGCGATATGGAGAATGGGATGTCATGACTTATTGTAGCTATGCGATATGGAGAATGGGATGTCATGACTTATTGCAGGCTATGCGATATGGAGAATGGGATGCCATGACTTATTGTAGCTATGCGATATGGAGAATGGGATGTCATGACTTGTTGCAAGCTGTGCAATATGGAGAATGGGATGCCATGACTTTTTGCAAGCTATGCGATATGGAGGATGGGATGTCATGACTTATTGCAGCTATGCCATATGGAGAATGGGATGTCATGACTTATTGTAGCTATGCGATATGGAGGATGGGATGTCATGACTTATTGCACCTATGCCATATGGAGAATGGGATGTCATGACTTATTGCAGGCTATGCGATATGGAGAATGGGATGTCATGACTTATTGTAGCTATGCGATAGGGAGAATGGGATGTCATGACTTATTGCAGGCTATGCGATATGGAGAATGGGATGTCATGACTTATTGTAGATATGCGATATGGAGAATGGGATATCATGACTTATTGCAAGCTATGCGATATGGAGAATGGGATGTCATGACATATTGCAAGCTATACCATATGGAGAATGGGATGTCATGACATATTGCTAGCTATGCGATATAGAGTATGGAAAGTCATGACTTATTGCAAGCTGTGCGATATAGAGAATGGGATGTCATGACATATTGCAAGCTATGCGATAAGGAGAATGGGATGTCATGACTTATTGCAGGCTATGCCATATGGAGAATGGGATGTCATGACTTATTGCAAGCTGTGCAATATGGAGGATGGGATGTCATGACTTATTGCAAGCTATGCGATATGGAGGATGGGATGTCATGACTTATTGCAGCTATGCCATATGGAGAATGGGATGTCATGACTTATTGTAGCTATGCGATATGGAGAATGGGATGTCATGACTTATTGCAGCTATGCGATATGGAGAATGGGATGTCATGACTTATTGCAAGCTATGCGATATGGAGAATGGGATGTCATGACTTATTGCAGGCTATGCGATATGGAGAATGGGATGTCATGACTTATTGTAGCTATGCGATATGGAGAATGGGATGCCATGACTTATTGCAAGCTATGCGATATGGAGAATGGGATGTCATGACTTATTGCAGGCTATGCCATATGGAGAATGGGATGTCATGACTTATTGTAGCTATGCGATATGGAGAATGGGATGTCATGACTTATTGCAGGCTATGCCATATGGAGAATGGGATGTCATGACTTATTGCAAGCTGTGCAATATGGAGGATGGGATGTCATGACTTATTGCAGCTATGCCATATGGAGAATGGGATGTCATGACTTATTGTAGCTATGCGATATGGAGAATGGGATGTCATGACTTATTGTAGCTATGCGATATGGAGAATGGGATGTCATGACTTATTGCAAGCTATGCGATATGGAGAATTGGATGTCATGACTTATTGCAGCTATGCGATATGGAGAATGGGATGTCATGACTTATTGTAGCTATGCGATATGGAGAATGGGATGTCATGACTTATTGCAAGCTATGCCATATGGAGAATGGGATGTCATGACTTATTGCAAGCTATGCCATATGGAGAATGGGATGTCATGACTTATTGCATCTATGCGATATGGAGAATGGGATGTCATGACTTATTGCAGCTATGCAATATGGAGAATGGGATGTCATGACTTATTGCAAGCTATGCGATATGGAGAATTGGATGTCATGACTTATTGCAGCTATGCGATATGGAGAATGGGATGTCATGACTTATTGTAGCTATGCGATATGGAGAATGGGATGTCATGACTTATTGCAAGCTATGCCATATGGAGAATGGGATGCCATGACTTGTTGCAAGCTATGCGATATGGAGGATGGGATGTCATGATTTATTGCAGTTATGCCATATGGAGAATGGGATGTCATGACTTATTGTAGCTATGCGATATGTAGAATGGGATGTCATGACTTATTGCAAGCTATGCCATATGGAGAATGGGATGTCATGACTTATTGTAGCTATGCGATATGGAGAATGGGATGTCATGACTTCTTGCAGGCTATGCCATATGGAGAATGGGATGTCATGACTTATTGCAAGCTATGCGATATGGAGGATGGGATGTCATGACTTATTGGAGCTATGCCATATGGAGAATGGGATGTCATGACTTATTGCAGGCTATGCCATATGGAGAATGGGATGTCATGACTTATTGTAGCTATGCGATATGGAGAATGGGATGTCATGACTTATTGTAGCTATGCGATATGGAGAATGGGATGTCATGACTTATTGTAGCTATGCGATATGGAGAATGGGATGTCATGACTTATTGCAGGCTATGCGATATGGAGAATGGGATGTCATGACTTATTGTAGCTATGCGATATGGAGAATGGGATGTCATGACTTATTGCAGGCTATGCGATATGGAGAATGGGATGCCATGACTTATTGTAGCTATGCGATATGGAGAATGGGATGTCATGACTTGTTGCAAGCTGTGCAATATGGAGAATGGGATGCCATGACTTTTTGCAAGCTATGCGATATGGAGGATGGGATGTCATGACTTATTGCACCTATGCCATATGGAGAATGGGATGTCATGACTTATTGCAGGCTATGCGATATGGAGAATGGGATGTCATGACTTATTGTAGCTATGCGATAGGGAGAATGGGATGTCATGACTTATTGCAGGCTATGCGATATGGAGAATGGGATGTCATGACTTATTGTAGATATGCGATATGGAGAATGGGATATCATGACTTATTGCAAGCTATGCGATATGGAGAATGGGATGTCATGACATATTGCAAGCTATACCATATGGAGAATGGGATGTCATGACATATTGCTAGCTATGCGATATAGAGTATGGAAAGTCATGACTTATTGCAAGCTGTGCGATATAGAGAATGGGATGTCATGACATATTGCAAGCTATGCGATAAGGAGAATGGGATGTCATGACTTATTGCAGGCTATGCCATATGGAGAATGGGATGTCATGACTTATTGCAAGCTGTGCAATATGGAGGATGGGATGTCATGACTTATTGCAAGCTATGCGATATGGAGGATGGGATGTCATGACTTATTGCAGCTATGCCATATGGAGAATGGGATGTCATGACTTATTGTAGCTATGCGATATGGAGAATGGGATGTCATGACTTATTGCAGCTATGCGATATGGAGAATGGGATGTCATGACTTATTGCAAGCTATGCGATATGGAGAATGGGATGTCATGACTTATTGCAGGCTATGCGATATGGAGAATGGGATGTCATGACTTATTGTAGCTATGCGATATGGAGAATGGGATGCCATGACTTATTGCAAGCTATGCGATATGGAGAATGGGATGTCATGACTTATTGCAGGCTATGCTGTCATGATCTCTGCAGGCAGAGATCATAGCAAGCCTATAGAGGGACAAGCTCTCGGAAGATGGAACTATACTGACCATGAACTAAGCCTGCCGCGCAACTAGAAATAGCCAGGTAGCATTTCCTATTTATCGCTAGATGCCCAGCTCTGGCCTAAGACCTAAATAGCTAGCAGAGGGAAATATAAGACCTGGCTCACCTCTAGAGAAATATTCCAAAGAAGACAGTAGCCCCCCACATATAATGACGGTGAGTTCAGATGAAACAACAAACGCAGCAGGAAAATAGTCTTAGCAAATTTGAGGTCCGCTTACTAGATAGCAGAAGACAGATAGTATACTTTCATGGTCAGCAGAAAAATACTAACAAAACACCATCCAGAGATTACCTTAAACTCTGGCATTAACTCATAACGCCAGAGTAGCAATCCCTGATCGACGAGAGCTTTCCAGACACAGTAACAAAACTTCAGCTGCGAACTGGAACAAATAGGCAAACAAAACATGGACAAAAGTCCAACTTATCAGTAGTTGTCTAGAAGCAGGAACAAGCACTGAGAGGCATCAGATAACATTGTTGACCGGCAAGAAACCACCAGAGAAATGAGCTTAAATAGCGACACCCACTACTGATGGAATCAGGTGAAACAGGAAAGAGGATGACAAGTCCAATTCCACAAGCGGCCACCGGGGGAGCCCAGAATCCAAATTCACAACAGTACCCCCCCCTCAAGGAGGGGGCACCGAACCCTCACCAGATCCACCAGGGCGACCAGGATGAGCCCTATGGAAGGCACGAACAAGATCAGAAGCATGAACATCAGATGCATTGACCCAAGAATTATCCTCCTGGCCGTAACCCTTCCAGTTGACCAGATACTGGAGTTTCCGTCTGGAAACACGAGAGTCCAAAATTTTCTCCACAACGTACTCCAACTCACCCTCAACCAACACCGGAGCAGGAGGCTCAACAGAAGGTACAACAGGTACCTCATACCTGCGCAATAACGACCGATGAAAAACGTTATGAATGGAAAAGGACGCAGGGAGGTCCAAACGGAAAGAAACAGGATTAAGAATCTCCAATATTCTATAAGGGCCGATGAACCGAGGTTTAAACTTAGGAGAAGAGACCCTCATAGGGACAAAACGAGAAGACAACCACACTAAATCTCCAACACAAAGCCGAGAACCAACACGACGATGACGGTTGGCAAAACGCTGAGTCTTCTCCTGGGACAACTTCAAATTGTCCATAACCTGCCCCCAGATGTGATGCAATCTCTCCACCACCGCATCCACTCCAGGACAATCCGAGGATTCCACCTGACCGGAGGAAAATCGAGGGTGAAACCCCGAATTACAGAAAAACGGGGACACCAAGGTGGAAGAACTGGCCCGATTATTGAGGGCGAACTCTGCCAATGGCAAAAAAGCAACCCAATCATCCTGGTCAGCAGAGACAAAACACCTCAGATATGTCTCAAGGGTCTGATTAGTCCGCTCGGTCTGGCCATTAGTCTGAGGGTGAAAAGCAGATGAAAAAGACAAATCTATGCCCATCCTAGCACAGAATGCCCGCCAAAATCTAGACACAAATTGGGTACCTCTGTCAGAAACAATATTCTCAGGAATACCGTGCAATCGGACAACATTCTGAAAAAACAGAGGAACCAACTCAGAAGAAGAAGGCAACTTGGGCAGAGGAACCAAATGGACCATTTTAGAGAAACGGTCACAGACCACCCAGATGACAGACATCTTCTGGGAAACAGGCAGATCTGAAATAAAATCCATCGAGATGTGTGTCCAAGGCCTCTTAGGAATAGGCAAGGGCAACAGCAGTCCGCTAGCCCGAGAACTACAAGACTTGGCCCGAGCACAAACGTCACATGACTGCACAAAGACTCGCACATCTCGTGACAGAGAAGGCCACCAGAAGGATCTTGCCACCAAATCCCTGGTACCAAAAATTCCGGGATGACCTGCCAATGCAGAAGAATGTACCTCAGAGATGACTCTGCTGGTCCAATCATCCGGAACAAACAGTCTATCAGGCGGACAACGATCCGGTCTATCCGCCTGAAACTCTTGCAAGGACCGCCGCAGATCAGGAGAAACGGCCGACAAAATTACTCCCTCCCTAAGGATACCTGTGGGTTCAGAATTACCAGGAGAGTCCGGGTCAAAACTCCTAGAAAGGGCATCTGCCTTAACATTCTTAGAACCCGGTAGGTATGACACCACAAAATTAAAGCGAGAAAAAAATAAAGACCAGCGCGCCTGTCTAGGATTCAGGCGTCTGGCAGTCTCAAGATAAATCAAATTTTTGTGGTCAGTCAATACCACCACCTGATGCCTAGCCCCCTCGAGCCAATGGCGCCACTCCTCAAACGCCCACTTCATGGCCAAAAGCTCCCGATTCCCAACATCATAATTCCGCTCTGCGGGCGAAAATTTGCGAGAAAAGAAGGCACAAGGCCTAATGACGGAGCAGTCGGAACCTTTCTGCGACAACACTGCCCCAGCTCCGATCTCCGAAGCGTCAACCTCAACCTGAAAAGGCAGATTCACATCAGGCTGACGCAACACAGGGGCAGAGGCAAAACGGCGCTTAAGCTCCTGAAAGGCCTCTACAGCATGAGGGGACCAATTAGCAACATCAGCGCCTTGTCTGGTCAAATCAGTCAGTGGTTTAACGACATCCGAAAAACCAGCAATAAATCGGCGGTAAAAGTTGGCAAAGCCCAAAAATCTCTGAAGACCCTTAAGAGAGGAGGGCTGAGTCCAGTCACAAATAGCTTGCACCTTGACGGGATCCATCTCAATGGAAGAGGGAGAAAAAATATACCCCAAAAAGGAAATTTTCTGGACCCCAAAAACGCACTTAGACCCCTTCACACATAAAGAATTAGACCGCAGAACCTGAAAAACTCTCCTGACCTGCTGGACATGAGAGTCCCAGTCATCAGAAAAAATCAGAATATCATCCAGATATATTATCATAAATTTATCCAGAAAATCGCGGAAAATATCATGCATAAAAGACTGGAAAACTGAAGGGGCATTAGAAAGACCAAAAGGCATGACCAAATACTCAAAGTGGCCCTCGGGCGTATTAAATGCGGTCTTCCACTCATCCCCCTGCCTGATCCGCACCAAATTATACGCCCCACGAAGATCAATTTTAGAGAACCACTTAGCACCCTCTATACGAGCAAACAAATCAGTAAGCAATGGCAATGGGTATTGATACTTAACAGTGATCTTATTCAGAAGCCGATAATCAATACATGGTCTCAAAGAGCCGTCTTTTTTTGAGACAAAGAAAAACCCAGCTCCCAAGGGAGAAGAAGATGGACGAATAAGTCCCTTTTCCAAAGACTCCTTTATATATTCCCGCATAGCAGCATGTTCCGGCACAGACAAATTAAACAAACGACCCTTTGGATATTTACAACCCGGTATCAAATCTATGGCACAATCGCACTCACGGTGCGGAGGTAACGACCCAAGCTTGGGTTCGTCAAAGACGTCTTGATAATCAGAGAGGAACTCAGGGACTTCAGAGGGAATGGACGACGAAATAGAAACCAAAGGTACGTCCCCATGAATACCCTTACATCCCCAGCTCAACACAGACATAGCTCTCCAGTCCAAGACTGGGTTGTGAGACTGCAACCATGGCAATCCCAGTACCAAATCGTCATGTAAATTATACAGCACCAGGAAACGAATAATCTCCTGGTGATCCGGATTGATACGCATGGTTACTTGTGTCCAGTATTGTGGTTTATTATTAGCCAATGGGGTGGAGTCAATCCCCTTCAGAGGAATAAGAGTCTCCAAAGGCTCTAAATCAAAACCACAACGATTGGCAAAGGACCAATCCATAAGACTCAGAGCGGCGCCAGAGTCAACATAGGCGTCCGTGGCAATGGATGACAGAGAGCAAATCAGGGTTACAGACAAAATAAACTTAGACTGAATAGTGCCAATGGAAACAGACTTATCAAGCTTCTTTGTACGCCTAGAGCATGCCGATATAACATGAGTAGAATCCCCACAATAGAAACACAATCCATTCTTCCGTCTAAAATTCTGTCGCTCGCTCCTGGACAGAATTCTATCACACTGCATACTTTCTGGCGTCTTTTCCATAGACACCGCCAGATGGTGCATCGGTTTGCGCTCCCGCAGACGCCTATCAATCTGAATAGCCATTGTCATGGACTCATTCAGACCTGCAGGCAAAGGGAACCCCACCATAACATCCTTAACGGCATCAGAGAGACCTTCTCTGAAAGTTGCCGCCAAGGCGCACTCATTCCACTGAGTAAGCACAGACCATTTACGGAATTTTTGGCAGAAAACTTCAGCTTCGTCTTGCCCCTGAGATAGTGCCATCAAAGTTTTTTCTGCCTGAAGTTCCAAATGAGGTTCCTCATAAAGCAAGCCCAAGGCCAGAAAAAACGCATCCACATCGCGTAACGCAGGATCCCCTGCTGGCAATGAGAAGGCCCAATCTTGAGGGTCACCCCTGAGCAAGGAAATCACAATCCTAACCTGCTGAGCAGGGTCTCCAGCTGAACGAGACTTCAGGGACAAATAAAGCTTACAATTATTTCGGAAATTCTGGAAGCTATCTCTATTCCCTGTGAAGAACTCCGGCAGAGGAATTCTCGGCTCAGATACCGGAGCATGTACCACAAAATCTTGTAAATTTTGTACTTTCGTGATGAGATTATTCAAACCCGCAGTTACACTCTGGAGATCCATTATTGTCAGGTGCACACAGAGCATACAGAGATTTAGGAGGAGAGAGAGAAAAAAGACTGCAGCAAGGCAGACTGGAGGAAAAAAAAAAAAAAAAAAAAAAAATTCCAGCAGACTTCTTATAACTCTCCTTTCTCAACCTGGGTCTTTAACACTTTATGGGCCGGTCAAACTGTCATGATCTCTGCAGGCAGAGATCATAGCAAGCCTATAGAGGGACAAGCTCTCGGAAGATGGAACTATACTGACCATGAACTAAGCCTGCCGCGCAACTAGAAATAGCCAGGTAGCATTTCCTATTTATCGCTAGATGCCCAGCTCTGGCCTAAGACCTAAATAGCTAGCAGAGGGAAATATAAGACCTGGCTCACCTCTAGAGAAATATTCCAAAGAAGACAGTAGCCCCCCACATATAATGACGGTGAGTTCAGATGAAACAACAAACGCAGCAGGAAAATAGTCTTAGCAAATTTGAGGTCCGCTTACTAGATAGCAGAAGACAGATAGTATACTTTCATGGTCAGCAGAAAAATACTAACAAAACACCATCCAGAGATTACCTTAAACTCTGGCATTAACTCATAACGCCAGAGTAGCAATCCCTGATCGACGAGAGCTTTCCAGACACAGTAACAAAACTTCAGCTGCGAACTGGAACAAATAGGCAAACAAAACATGGACAAAAGTCCAACTTATCAGTAGTTGTCTAGAAGCAGGAACAAGCACTGAGAGGCATCAGATAACATTGTTGACCGGCAAGAAACCACCAGAGAAATGAGCTTAAATAGCGACACCCACTACTGATGGAATCAGGTGAAACAGGAAAGAGGATGACAAGTCCAATTCCACAAGCGGCCACCGGGGGAGCCCAGAATCCAAATTCACAACACTATGCCATATGGAGAATGGGATGTCATGACTTATTGTAGCTATGCGATATGGAGAATGGGATGTCATGACTTATTGCAGGCTATGCCATATGGAGAATGGGATGTCATGACTTATTGCAAGCTGTGCAATATGGAGGATGGGATGTCATGACTTACTGCAGCTATGCCATATGGAGAATGGGATGTCATGACTTATTGTAGCTATGCGATATGGAGAATGAGATGTCATGACTTATTGTAGCTATGCGATATGGAGAATGGGATGTCATGACTTATTGCAGCTATGCGATATGGAGAATGGGATGTCATGACTTATTGCAAGCTATGCGATATGGAGAATGGGATGTCATGACTTATTGCAGGCTATGCGATATGGAGAATGGGATGTCATGACTTATTGTAGCTATGCGATATGGAGAATGGGATGTCATGACTTATTGTAGCTATGCGATATGGAGAATGGGATGTCATGACTTATTGCAAGCTATGCCATATGGAGAATGGGATGTCATGATTTATTGTAGCTATGCGATATGGAGAATGAGATGTCATGACTTATTGCAGGCTATGCCATCTGGAGAATGGGATGTCATGACTTATTGCAAGCTATGCGATATGGAGGATGGGATGTCATGACTTATTGCAGCTATGCCATATGGAGAATGGGATGTCATGACTTATTGTAGCTATGCGATATGGAGAATGGGATGTCATGACTTATTGCAGGCTATGCGATATGGAGAATGGGATGTCATGACTTATTGTAGCTATGCGATATGGAGAATGGGATGTCATGACTTATTGTAGCTATGCGATATGGAGAATGGGATGTCATGACTTATTGCAAGCTATGCGATATGGAGAATTGGATGTCATGACTTATTGCAGGCTATGCGATATGGAGAATGGGATGTCATGACTTATTGTAGCTATGCGATATGGAGAATGGGATGTCATGACTTATTGTAGCTATGCGATATGGAGAATGGGATGTCATGACTTATTGCAAGCTATGCGATATGGAGAATGGGATGTCATGACTTATTGCAGGCTATGCCATATGGAGAATGGGATGTCATGACTTATTGCAGGCTATGCCATATGGAGAATGGGATGTCATGACTTATTGTAGCTATGCGATATGGAGAATGGGATGTCATGACTTATTGTAGATATGCGATATGGAGAATGGGATGTCATGACTTATTGTAGCTATGCGATATGGAGAATGGGATGTCATGACTTATTGCAGGCTATGCGATATGGAGAATGGGATGTCATGACTTATTGTAGCTATGCGATATGGAGAATGGGATGTCATGACTTATTGCAGGCTATGCGATATGGAGAATGGGATGCCATGACTTATTGTAGCTATGCCATATGGAGAATGGGATGTCATGACTTGTTGCAAGCTGTGCAATATGGAGAATGGGATGCCATGACTTGTTGCAAGCTATGCGATATGGAGGATGGGATGTCATGATTTATTGCAGTTATGCCATATGGAGAATGGGATGTCATGACTTATTGTAGCTATGCGATATGGAGAATGGGATGTCATGACTTATTGCAAGCTATGCGATATGGAGAATGGGATGTCATGACTTATTGCAAGCTATGCCATATGGAGAATGGGATGTCATGACTTATTGCAGCTATGCCATATGGAGAATGGGATGTCATGACTTATTGTAGCTATGCGATATGGAGAATGGGATGTCATGACTTATTGTAGCTATGCGATATGGAGAATGGGATGTCATGACTTATTGTAGCTATGCGATATGGAGAATGGGATGTCATGACTTATTGCAGGCTATGCGATATGGAGAATGGGATGTCATGACTTATTGTAGCTATGCGATATGGAGAATGGGATGTCATGACTTATTGCAGGCTATGCGATATGGAGAATGGGATGCCATGACTTATTGTAGCTATGCGATATGGAGAATGGGATGTCATGACTTGTTGCAAGCTGTGCAATATGGAGAATGGGATGCCATGACTTGTTGCAAGCTATGCGATATGGAGGATGGGATGTCATGATTTATTGCAGTTATGCCATATGGAGAATGGGATGTCATGACTTATTGTAGCTATGCGATATGGAGAATGGGATGTCATGACTTATTGCAAGCTATGCGATATGGAGAATGGGATGTCATGACTTATTGCAAGCTATGCCATATGGAGAATGGGATGTCATGACTTATTGCAGCTATGCCATATGGAGAATGGGATGTCATGACTTATTGTAGCTATGCGATATGGAGAATGGGATGTCATGACTTATTGCAGCTATGCAATATGGAGAATGGGATGTCATGACTTATTGCAAGCTATGCGATATGGAGAATGGGATGTCATGACTTATTGCAGGCTATGCGATATGGAGAATGGGATGTCATGACTTATTGTAGCTATGCGATATGGAGAATGGGATGTCATGACTTATTGTAGCTATGCGATATGGAGAATGGGATGTCATGACTTATTGCAAGCTATGCCATATGGAGAATGGGATGTCATGATTTATTGTAGCTATGCGATATGGAGAATGAGATGTCATGACTTATTGCAGGCTATGCCATCTGGAGAATGGGATGTCATGACTTATTGCAAGCTATGCGATATGGAGGATGGGATGTCATGACTTATTGCAGCTATGCCATATGGAGAATGGGATGTCATGACTTATTGTAGCTATGCGATATGGAGAATGGGATGTCATGACTTATTGCAGGCTATGCGATATGGAGAATGGGATGTCATGACTTATTGTAGCTATGCGATATGGAGAATGGGATGTCATGACTTATTGCAGGCTATGCGATATGGAGAATGGGATGTCATGACTTATTGTAGCTATGCGATATGGAGAATGGGATGTCATGACTTATTGCAAGCTATGCGATATGGAGAATGGGATGTCATGACTTATTGCAGGCTATGCGATATGGAGAAGGGATGTCATGACTTATTGTAGCTATGCGATATGGAGAATGGGATGTCATGACTTATTGCAAGCTATGCGATATGGAGAATGGGATGTCATGACTTATTGCAGGCTATGCCATATGGAGAATGGGATGTCATGACTTATTGCAGGCTATGCCATATGGAGAATGGGATGTCATGACTTATTGTAGCTATGCGATATGGAGAATGGGATGTCATGACTTATTGTAGCTATGCGATAAGGAGAATGGGATGTCATGACTTATTGTAGCTATGCGATATGGAGAATGGGATGTCATGACTTATTGCAGGCTATGCGATATGGAGAATGGGATGTCATGACTTATTGTAGCTATGCGATATGGAGAATGGGATGTCATGACTTATTGCAGGCTATGCGATATGGAGAATGGGATGCCATGACTTATTGTAGCTATACGATATGGAGAATGGGATGTCATGACTTGTTGCAAGCTGTGCAATATGGAGAATGGGATGCCATGACTTGTTGCAAGCTATGCGATATGGAGGATGGGATGTCATGATTTATTGCAGTTATGCCATATGGAGAATGGGATGTCATGACTTATTGTAGCTATGCGATATGGAGAATGGGATGTCATGACTTATTGCAAGCTATGCGATATGGAGAATGGGATGTCATGACTTATTGCAAGCTATGCCATATGGAGAATGGGATGTCATGACTTATTGCAGCTGTGCAATATGGAGAATGGGATGCCATGACTTATTGTAGCTATGCGATATGGAGAATGGGATGTCATGACTTATTGCAAGCTGTGCAATATGGAGAATGGGATGCCATGACTTGTTGAAAGCTATGCGATATGGAGGATGGGATGTCATGACTTATTGCAGCTATGCCATATGGAGAATGGGATGTCATGACTTATTGCAGCTATGCCATATGGAGAATGGGATGTCATGACTTATTGTAGCTATGCGATATGGAGAATGGGATGTCATGACTTATTGCAAGCTATGCGATATGGAGAATGGGATGTCATGACTTATTGCAAGCTATGCCATATGGAGAATGGGATGTCATGACTTATTGCAGCTGTGCGATATGGAGAATGGGATGTCATGACTTATTGCAGCTATGCGATATGGAGAATGGGATGTCATGACTGATTGCAGCTATGCGATATGGAGAATGGGATGTCATGACTTATTGCAGCTATGCAATATGGAGAATGGGATGTCATGACTTATTGCAAGCTATGCGATATGGAGAATTGGATGTCATGACTTATTGCAGCTATGCAATATTTAGAATGGGATGTCATGACTTATTGTAGCTATGCGATATGGAGAATGGGATGTCATGACTTATTGTAGCTATGCGATATGGAGAATGGGATGTCATGACTTATTGCAAGCTATGCCATATGGAGAATGGGATGTCATGACTTATTGCAGGCTATGCCATATGGAGAATGGGATGTCATGACTTATTGCAAGCTGTGCAATATGGAGAATGGGATGTCATGACTTATTGCAAGCTATGCGATATGGAGGATGGGATGTCATGACTTATTGCAGCTATGCCATATGGAGAATGGGATGTCATGACTTATTGTAGCTATTTGATATGGAGAATGGGATGTCATGACTTATTGCAGCTATGCGATATGGAGAATGGGATGTCATGACTTATTGCAAGCTATGCGATATGGAGAATGGGATGTCATGACTTATTGCAGGCTATGCGATATGGAGAATGGGATGTCATGACTTATTGTAGCTATGCGATATGGAGAATGGGATGCCATGACTTATTGCAAGCTATGCGATATGGAGAATGGGATGTCATGACTTATTGCAGGCTATGCCATATGGAGAATGGGATGTCATGACTTATTGCAAGCTGTGCAATATGGAGGATGGGATGTCATGACTTATTGTAGCTATGCGATATGGAGAATGGGATGTCATGACTTATTGCAGCTATGCGATATGGAGAATGGGATGTCATGACTTATTGCAAGCTATGCGATATGGAGAATGGGATGTCATGACTTATTGCAAGCTATGCCATATGGAGAATGGGATGTCATGACTTATTGCAGGCTATGCCATATGGAGAATGGGATGTCATGACTTATTGCAAGCTGTGCAATATGGAGAATGGGATGTCATGACTTATTGCATGCTATGCGATATGGAGGATGGGATGTCATGACTTATTGCAGCTATGCCATATGGAGAATGGGATGTCATGACTTATTGTAGCTATGCGATATGGAGAATGGGATGTCATGACTTATTGCAGCTATGCGATATGGAGAATGGGATGTCATGACTTATTGCAAGCTATGCGATATGGAGAATGGGATGTCATGACTTATTGCAGGCTATGCGATATGGAGAATGGGATGTCATGACTTATTGTAGCTATGCGATATGGAGAATGGGATGCCATGACTTATTGCAAGCTATGCGATATGGAGAATGGGATGTCATGACTTATTGCAGGCTATGTCATATGGAGAATGGGATGTCATGACTTATTGCAAGCTGTGCAATATGGAGGATGGGATGTCATGACTTATTGCAGCTATGCCATATGGAGAATGGGATGTCACGACTTATTGTAGCTATGCGATATGGAGAATGGGATGTCATGACTTGTTGCAAGCTGTGCAATATGGAGAATGGGATGCCATGACTTGTTGCAAGCTATGCGATATGGAGGATGGGATGTCATGATTTATTGCAGTTATGCCATATGGAGAATGGGATGTCATGACTTATTGTAGCTATGCGATATGGAGAATGGGATGTCATGACTTATTGCAAGCTATGCGATATGGAGAATGGGATGTCATGACTTATTGCAAGCTATGCCATATGGAGAATGGGATGTCATGACTTATTGCAGCTGTGCAATATGGAGAATGGGATGCCATGACTTATTGTAGCTATGCGATATGGAGAATGGGATGTCATGACTTATTGCAAGCTGTGCAATATGGAGAATGGGATGCCATGACTTGTTGAAAGCTATGCGATATGGAGGATGGGATGTCATGACTTATTGCAGCTATGCCATATGGAGAATGGGATGTCATGACTTATTGCAGCTATGCCATATGGAGAATGGGATGTCATGACTTATTGTAGCTATGCGATATGGAGAATGGGATGTCATGACTTATTGCAAGCTATGCGATATGGAGAATGGGATGTCATGACTTATTGCAAGCTATGCCATATGGAGAATGGGATGTCATGACTTATTGCAGCTGTGCGATATGGAGAATGGGATGTCATGACTTATTGCAGCTATGCGATATGGAGAATGGGATGTCATGACTTATTGCAGCTATGCGATATGGAGAATGGGATGTCATGACTTATTGCAGCTATGCAATATGGAGAATGGGATGTCATGACTTATTGCAAGCTATGCGATATGGAGAATTGGATGTCATGACTTATTGCAGCTATGCAATATTTAGAATGGGATGTCATGACTTATTGTAGCTATGCGATATGGAGAATGGGATGTCATGACTTATTGTAGCTATGCGATATGGAGAATGGGATGTCATGACTTATTGCAAGCTATGCCATATGGAGAATGGGATGTCATGACTTATTGCAGGCTATGCCATATGGAGAATGGGATGTCATGACTTATTGCAAGCTGTGCAATATGGAGAATGGGATGTCATGACTTATTGCAAGCTATGCGATATGGAGGATGGGATGTCATGACTTATTGCAGCTATGCCATATGGAGAATGGGATGTCATGACTTATTGTAGCTATTTGATATGGAGAATGGGATGTCATGACTTATTGCAGCTATGCGATATGGAGAATGGGATGTCATGACTTATTGCAAGCTATGCGATATGGAGAATGGGATGTCATGACTTATTGCAGGCTATGCGATATGGAGAATGGGATGTCATGACTTATTGTAGCTATGCGATATGGAGAATGGGATGCCATGACTTATTGCAAGCTATGCGATATGGAGAATGGGATGTCATGACTTATTGCAGGCTATGCCATATGGAGAATGGGATGTCATGACTTATTGCAAGCTGTGCAATATGGAGGATGGGATGTCATGACTTATTGTAGCTATGCGATATGGAGAATGGGATGTCATGACTTATTGCAGCTATGCGATATGGAGAATGGGATGTCATGACTTATTGCAAGCTATGCGATATGGAGAATGGGATGTCATGACTTATTGCAAGCTATGCCATATGGAGAATGGGATGTCATGACTTATTGCAGGCTATGCCATATGGAGAATGGGATGTCATGACTTATTGCAAGCTGTGCAATATGGAGAATGGGATGTCATGACTTATTGCATGCTATGCGATATGGAGGATGGGATGTCATGACTTATTGCAGCTATGCCATATGGAGAATGGGATGTCATGACTTATTGTAGCTATGCGATATGGAGAATGGGATGTCATGACTTATTGCAGCTATGCGATATGGAGAATGGGATGTCATGACTTATTGCAAGCTATGCGATATGGAGAATGGGATGTCATGACTTATTGCAGGCTATGCGATATGGAGAATGGGATGTCATGACTTATTGTAGCTATGCGATATGGAGAATGGGATGCCATGACTTATTGCAAGCTATGCGATATGGAGAATGGGATGTCATGACTTATTGCAGGCTATGTCATATGGAGAATGGGATGTCATGACTTATTGCAAGCTGTGCAATATGGAGGATGGGATGTCATGACTTATTGCAGCTATGCCATATGGAGAATGGGATGTCACGACTTATTGTAGCTATGCGATATGGAGAATGGGATGTCATGACTTATTGCAGCTATGCCATATGGAGAATGGGATGTCATGACTTATTGCAGGCTATGCGATATGGAGAATGGGATGTCATGACTTATTGCAGGCTATGTGATATGGAGAATGGGATGTCATGACTTATTGTAGCTATGCGATATGGAGAATGGGATGTCATGACATTGTAGCTATGCGATATGGAGAATGGGATGTCATGACTTATTGCAAGCTATGCCATATGGAGAATGGGATGTCATGACTTATTGTAGCTATGCGATATGGAGAATGGGATGTCATGACTTATTGCAGGCTATGCCATATGGAGAATGGGATGTCATGACTTATTGCAAGCTATGCGATATGGAGGATGGGATGTCATGACTTATTGCAGCTATGCCATATGGAGAATGGGATGTCATGACTTATTGTAGCTATGCGATATGGAGAATGGGATGTCATGACTTATTGCAGCTATGCGATATGGAGAATGGGATGTCATGACTTATTGCAAGCTATGCGATATGGAGAATGGGATGTCATGACTTATTGCAGGCTATGCAATATGGAGAATGGGATGTCATGACTTATTGTAGCTATGCGATATGGAGAATGGGATGTCATGACTTATTGTAGCTATGCGATATGGAGAATGGGATGTCATGACTTATTGCAAGCTATGCGATATGGAGAATGGGATGTCATGACTTATTGCAGGCTATGCGATATGGAGAATGGGATGTCATGACTTATTGTAGCTATGCGATATGGAGAATGCGATGTCATGACTTATTGTAGCTATGCGATATGGAGAATGGGATGTCTTGACTTATTGCAAGCTATGCGATATGGAGAATGGGATGTCATGACTTATTGCAGGCTATGCCATATGTAGAATGGGATGTCATGACTTATTGTAGCTATGCGATATGGAGAATGGGATGTCATGACTTATTGCAGCTATGCGATATGGAGAATGGGATGTCATGACTTATTGCAAGCTATGCGATATGGAGAATGGGATGTCATGACTTATTGCAGGCTATGCGATATGGAGAATGGGATGTCATGACTTATTGTAGCTATGCGATATGGAGAATGGGATGTCATGACTTATTGTAGCTATGCGATATGGAGAATGGGATGTCATGACTTATTGCAAGCTATGCCATATGGAGAATGGGATGTCATGACTTATTGTAGCTATGCGATATGGAGAATGGGATGTCATGACTTATTGTAGCTATGCGATATGGAGAATGGGATGTCATGACTTATTGCAAGCTATGCCATATGGAGAATGGGATGTCATGACTTATTGTAGCTATGCAATATGGAGAATGGGATGTCATGACTTATTGCAAGCTATGCCATATGGAGAATGGGATGTCATGACTTATTGCAGCTATGCGATATGGAGAATGGGATGTCATGACTTATTGCAGCTATGCAATATTGAGAATGGGATGTCATGACTTATTGCAAGCTATGCGATATGGAGAATTGGATGTCATGACTTATTGCAGCTATGCGATATGGAGAATGGGATGTCATGACTTATTGTAGCTATGCGATATGGAGAATGGGATGTCATGACTTATTGCAAGCTATGCCATATGGAGAATGGGATGCCATGACTTGTTGCAAGCTATGCGATATGGAGGATGGGATGTCATGATTTATTGCAGTTATGCCATATGGAGAATGGGATGTCATGACTTATTGTAGCTATGCGATATGGAGAATGGGATGTCATGACTTATTGCAAGCTATGCGATATGGAGAATGGGATGTCATGACTTATTGCAAGCTATGCCATATGGAGAATGGGATGTCATGACTTATTGCAGCTATGCCATATGGAGAATGGGATGTCATGACTTATTGTAGCTATGCGATATGGAGAATGGGATGTCATGACTTATTGTAGCTATGCGATATGGAGAATGGGATGTCATGACTTATTGTAGCTATGCGATATGGAGAATGGGATGTCATGACTTATTGCAGGCTATGCGATATGGAGAATGGGATGTCATGACTTATTGTAGCTATGCGATATGGAGAATGGGATGTCATGACTTATTGCAGGCTATGCGATATGGAGAATGGGATGCCATGACTTATTGTAGCTATGCGATATGGAGAATGGGATGTCATGACTTGTTGCAAGCTGTGCAATATGGAGAATGGGATGCCATGACTTGTTGCAAGCTATGCGATATGGAGGATGGGATGTCATGATTTATTGCAGTTATGCCATATGGAGAATGGGATGTCATGACTTATTGTAGCTATGCGATATGGAGAATGGGATGTCATGACTTATTGCAAGCTATGCCATATGGAGAATGGGATGTCATGACTTATTGTAGCTATGCGATATGGAGAATGGGATGTCATGACTTATTGCAGCTATGCAATATGGAGAATGGGATGTCATGACTTATTGCAAGCTATGCGATATGGAGAATGGGATGTCATGACTTATTGCAGGCTATGCGATATGGAGAATGGGATGTCATGACTTATTGTAGCTATGCGATATGGAGAATGGGATGTCATGACTTATTGTAGCTATGCGATATGGAGAATGGGATGTCTGTTGTGATTTTGCTTTTTGCTCCCTCTAGTGGTCATTAGTGATTTGACTCTGGAGCTTCTGTCTTTTCCTATATCCTCACCTGGGCCGTTAGTTCAGGGGCGTTGCTATATAAGCTCCCTGGACCTTCAGTTCAATGCCTGGCATCATTGAAATCAGAGCTAATCTGTTGTGCTCTTGTCCTATGATCCGGGTTCCTGTATTTCAAGCTAAGTCTGCTTCCTTGCTTTTTGCTTTTGTTTTGTTTGGTATTTTTGTCCAGCTTGTTCCAATCTGTATCCTGACCTTTGCTGGAAGCTCTAGGGGGCTGGTGTTCTCCCCCCGGACCGTTAGACGGTTCGGGGGTTCTTGAATCTCCAGCGTGGATTTTTATAGGGTTTTTGTTGACCAGATAAGTTATCTTGCTATATTCTGCTATTAGTAAGCTGGCCTCTCTTTGCTGAACCTGGTTCATTTCTGTGTTTGTCATTTCCTCTTACCTCACCGTTATTATTTGTGGGGGGCTTGTATCTTGCTTTGGGGTCCCTTTCTCTGGAGGCAAGAGAGGTCTTTGTTTTCTTCTCCTAGGGGTAGTTAGATTCTCCGGCTGGCGCGAGTCATCTAGCGATCACCGTAGGCATGATCCCCGGCTACTTCTAGTGTTGGCGTTAGGAGTAGCTATTTGGTCAACCCAGTTACCACAGCCCTATGAGCTGGATTTTTGAATCTCGCAGACTTACACGTTCCTCTGAGACCCTGTCCACTGGGGTCATAACAGTATGCCAGGCCAGTATTAAATGTTTAATGCATTGCAGAAGTGGGATTATAAGAAAGAAAATTTTGAGTTTTTTTTTTCCCTCTCTCATTTTTTTTTTTTTTTTTTTTCTTTTCCCCTTTACCTCAGAGTGGCTTAAGCTTGCTGCAGACATGAATGTCCAGACCTTGATTACAAGTGTGGACCAGCTTGCCGCTCGTGTGCAGGGTATACAAGATTATGTTACCAGAAATCCTAGGTCTGAACCCAAGATTCCGATTCCTGAACTGTTTTCAGGAGACCGATTTAAGTTTAGGAATTTCAGGAATAATTGTAAATTGTTTTTGTCCCTGAAACCTTGTTCGTCTGGAGACTCTGCTCAACAAGTAAAAATTGTTATTTCATTCTTACGGGGTGACACTCAAGATTGGGCTTTTTCGTTGGCGCCAGGAGATCCGGCATTGGCTGATATTGATGCGTTTTTTCTGGCGCTCGGTTTACTTTATGAGGAACCCAATCTTGAGATTCAGGCAGAGAAAGCCTTGCTGACTATGTCTCAGGGCCAGGACGAGGCTGAGGTGTATTGCCAAAAATTTCAGAAATGGTCCGTGCTGACACATTGGAACGAGTGTGCACTGGCCGCTAATTTTAGAAATGGCCTTTCTGAGGCCATTAAGAATGTTATGGTGGGTTTTCCCATTCCCACAGGTCTGAATGATACCATGTCCCTGGCTATTCAAATTGACCGGCGGTTGCGGGAGCGCAAAACCGCAAATTCCCTCATGTTGTTGTCTGAACAGACACCTGATGTGATGCAATGTGATAGAAAAACCGCAAATTCCCTCATGGTGTTGTCTGAACGGACACCTGATTTGATGCAATGTGATAGAATCCTGACTAGAAATGAGAGGAAAATTCATAGACGCCGGAATGGCTTGTGCTACTACTGTGGTGATTCTACACATGTTATCTCAGCATGCTCTAAACGTATATCTAAGGTTGTTAGTCCTGTCACCGTTGGTAATTTGCATCCTAAGTTTATTCTGTCTGTAACTTTGATTTGCTCACTGTCATCTTATCCTGTCATGGCGTTTGTAGATTCAGGTGCTGCCCTGAGTCTTATGGATCTCTCATTTGCTAAGCGCTGTGGTTTTATTCTTGAACCATTAGAAAATCCTATCCCTCTTAGGGGTATTGATGCTACGCCATTAGCAGAAAATAAACCGCAGTATTGGACACAGGTTACCATGTGCATGACTCCTGAACACCGCGAGGTGATACGTTTTCTCGTTCTACATAAAATGCATGATTTGGTTGTTTTGGGGCTGCCATGGTTACAGACCCATAATCCAGTCCTGGACTGGAAGGCTATGTCAGTCTCAAGTTGGGGCTGTCGTGGTATTCATGGGGATTCCCTGCCTGTGTCTATTGCTTCTTCTACGCCTTCGGAAGTTCCTGAGTATTTGTCTGATTATCAGGATGTCTTTAGCGAGTCCAGGTCCAGTGCATTGCCTCCTCATAGGGAATGTGACTGTGCAATAGATTTGATTCCAGGCAGTAAATTTCCTAAGGGAAGACTGTTTAATCTGTCGATACCTGAACATACCGCTATGCGTTCATATATCAAGGAGTCTCTGGAGAAAGGACACATCCGTCCGTCTTCTTCCCCTCTTGGTGCGGGATTCTTTTTTGTGGCTAAAAAGGACGGATCTTTGAGGCCTTGTATTGACTATCGGGTTTTAAATAAGATCACTGTCAAATTTCAGTATCCTTTGCCGCTGTTGTCTGACTTGTTTGCCCGGATTAAAGGTGCCAAGTGGTTTACCAAGATAGACCTTCGTGGTGCGTACAACCTTGTGCGCATTAAGCAAGGGGATGAATGGAAAACCGCATTCAATACGCCCGAAGGTCATTTTGAGTACTTGGTGATGCCTTTTGGGCTCTCTAATGCCCCTTCAGTTTTTCAGTCCTTTATGCATGACATTTTCCGGAACTATCTGGATAAATTTTTGATCGTTTATCTGGATGATATTCTGGTTTTTTCTGATAATTGGGACTCGCATGTGGAGCAGGTCAGGATGGTCTTTAAAATTTTGCGTGAAAATTCTTTGTTTGTCAAGGGCTCAAAGTGTCTTTTTGGTGTACAGAAGGTTCCCTTTTTGGGGTTCATTTTTTCCCCTTCTGCTGTGGAGATGGACCCAGTCAAGGTCCGAGCTATTCTTGATTGGACTCAGCCCTCGTCAGTTAAGAGTCTTCAGAAGTTCTTGGGTTTCGCTAACTTCTACCGTCGTTTTATCGCTAACTTTTCTAGCATTGTGAAACCTTTGACGGATATGACCAAGAAGGGCTCCGATGTGGTTAATTGGGCTCCTGCTGCCGTGGAGGCTTTCCAGGAGTTGAAACGTCGGTTTACTTCGGCGCCTGTTTTGTGCCAGCCTGATGTCTCGCTTCCCTTTCAGGTTGAGGTGGATGCTTCAGAGATTGGAGCAGGGGCCGTTTTGTCGCAGAGAGGCCCTGGTTGCTCTGTTATGAGACCTTGCGCCTTTTTCTCTAGGAAGTTTTCGCCTGCAGAGCGAAATTATGATGTGGGCAATCGGGAGTTGTTGGCCATGAAATGGGCATTTGAGGAGTGGCGTCATTGGCTCGAGGGTGCTAAGCATCGTGTGGTGGTCTTGACCGATCACAAAAATCTGATGTATCTCGAGTCTGCTAAACGCCTGAATCCTAGACAGGCCCGCTGGTCATTGTTTTTCTCCCGTTTTGACTTTGTTGTCTCGTATTTACCAGGTTCAAAAAATGTGAAGGCCGATGCTCTTTCCAGGAGCTTTGTGCCTGATGCTCCTGGAGTCGCTGAACCTGTTGGTATTCTTAAGGATGGTATTATCTTGTCAGCTATTTCTCCAGATCTGCGACGTGTGTTGCAGAGATTTCAGGCTGATAGGCCTGATTCTTGTCCACCTGACAGACTGTTTGTGCCTGATAAGTGGACCAGCAGAGTCATTTCCGAGGTTCATTCCTTGGTGTTGGCAGGTCACCCAGGAATTTTTGGCACCAGAGATCTGGTGGCCAGATCCTTTTGGTGGCCTTCCTTGTCTAGGGATGTGCGGTCATTTGTACAGTCCTGTGGGACTTGTGCTCGAGCTAAGCCTTGCTGTTCTCGTGCCAGCGGGTTGCTCTTGCCCTTGCCTGTCCCTAAGAGACCTTGGACTCATATCTCCATGGATTTCATTTCTGATCTTCCGGTGTCTCAAGGCATGTCTGTTATCTGGGTGATATGTGATCGTTTCTCCAAGATGGTCCATTTGGTTCCTTTGCCTAAGCTGCCTTCCTCTTCCGATCTGGTTCCTGTGTTTTTCCAGAACGTGGTTCGTTTGCACGGCATCCCTGAGAATATTGTGTCAGACAGAGGATCCCAGTTCGTTTCCAGATTCTGGCGATCCTTTTGTAGTAGGATGGGCATTGACTTGTCGTTTTCGTCTGCTTTCCATCCTCAGACTAATGGACAGACGGAGCGAACTAATCAGACTTTGGAGGCTTATTTGAGGTGTTTTGTCTCTGCTGATCAGGACGATTGGGTGACCTTCTTGCCGTTGGCTGAGTTTGCCCTTAATAATCGGGCTAGTTCCGCCACCTTGGTTTCGCCGTTTTTCTGCAACTCTGGTTTCCACCCTCGTTTTTCTTCGGGTCATGTGGAACCTTCTGACTGCCCTGGGGTGGATTCTGTGGTGGATAGGTTGCAGCGGATCTGGAATCTTGTGGTGGACAACTTGAAGTTGTCACAGGAGAGGGCTCAGCGCTTTGCCAACCGCCGCCGCAGTGTGGGTCCCCGACTACGTGTTGGGGATTTGGTGTGGCTTTCTTCCCGCTTTGTTCCTATGAAGGTTTCCTCTCCCAAATTTAAACCTCGTTTTATTGGTCCTTACAAGATATTGGAAATCCTTAATCCTGTATCCTTTCGCCTGGATCTTCCTGTGTCGTTTGCTATCCACAACGTGTTTCATAGGTCCTTGTTGCGGCGGTACGTTGTGCCTGTGGTTCCTTCTGCTGAGCCTCCTGCTCCGGTGTTGGTTGAGGGCGAGTTGGAGTACGTGGTGGAGAAGATCTTGGATTCTCGTCTCTCCAGGCGGAGGCTTCAGTACCTGGTCAAGTGGAAGGGCTATGGTCAGGAAGATAATTCCTGGGTGGTCGCCTCTGATGTTCATGCGGCCGATTTAGTTCGTGCCTTTCACGCCGCTCGTCCTGATCGCCCTGGTGGTCGTGGTGAGGGTTCGGTGACCCCTCACTAAGGGGGGGGTACTGTTGTGATTTTGCTTTTTGCTCCCTCTAGTGGTCATTAGTGATTTGACTCTGGAGCTTCTGTCTTTTCCTATATCCTCACCTGGGCCGTTAGTTCAGGGGCGTTGCTATATAAGCTCCCTGGACCTTCAGTTCAATGCCTGGCATCGTTGAAATCAGAGCTAATCTGTTGTGCTCTTGTCCTATGATCCGGGTTCCTGTATTTCAAGCTAAGTCTGCTTCCTTGCTTTTTGCTTTTGTTTTGTTTGGTATTTTTGTCCAGCTTGTTCCAATCTGTATCCTGACCTTTGCTGGAAGCTCTAGGGGGCTGGTGTTCTCCCCCCGGACCGTTAGACGGTTCGGGGGTTCTTGAATCTCCAGCGTGGATTTTTATAGGGTTTTTGTTGACCAGATAAGTTATCTTGCTATATTCTGCTATTAGTAAGCTGGCCTCTCTTTGCTGAACCTGGTTCATTTCTGTGTTTGTCATTTCCTCTTACCTCACCGTTATTATTTGTGGGGGGCTTGTATCTTGCTTTGGGGTCCCTTTCTCTGGAGGCAAGAGAGGTCTTTGTTTTCTTCTCCTAGGGGTAGTTAGATTCTAGCGATCACCGTAGGCATGATCCCCGGCTACTTCTAGTGTTGGCGTTAGGAGTAGCTATTTGGTCAACCCAGTTACCACAGCCCTATGAGCTGGATTTTTGAATCTCGCAGACTTACACGTTCCTCTGAGACCCTGTCCACTGGGGTCATAACAGATGTCATGACTTATTGCAAGCTATGCCATATGGAGAATGGGATGTCATGATTTATTGTAGCTATGCGATATGGAGAATGAGATGTCATGACTTATTGCAGGCTATGCCATCTGGAGAATGGGATGTCATGACTTATTGCAAGCTATGCGATATGGAGGATGGGATGTCATGACTTATTGCAGCTATGCCATATGGAGAATGGGATGTCATGACTTATTGTAGCTATGCGATATGGAGAATGGGATGTCATGACTTTTTGCAGGCTATGCGATATGGAGAATGGGATGTCATGACTTATTGTAGCTATGCGATATGGAGAATGGGATGTCATGACTTATTGCAGGCTATGCGATATGGAGAATGGGATGTCATGACTTATTGTAGCTATGCGATATGGAGAATGGGATGTCATGACTTATTGCAAGCTATGCGATATGGAGAATGGGATGTCATGACTTATTGCAGGCTATGCGATATGGAGAAGGGATGTCATGACTTATTGTAGCTATGCGATATGGAGAATGGGATGTCATGACTTATTGTAGCTATGCGATATGGAGAATGGGATGTCATGACTTATTGCAAGCTATGCGATATGGAGAATGGGATGTCATGACTTATTGCAGGCTATGCCATATGGAGAATGGGATGTCATGACTTATTGCAGGCTATGCCATATGGAGAATGGGATGTCATGACTTATTGTAGCTATGCGATATGGAGAATGGGATGTCATGACTTATTGTAGCTATGCGATAAGGAGAATGGGATGTCATGACTTATTGTAGCTATGCGATATGGAGAATGGGATGTCATGACTTATTGCAGGCTATGCGATATGGAGAATGGGATGTCATGACTTATTGTAGCTATGCGATATGGAGAATGGGATGTCATGACTTATTGCAGGCTATGCGATATGGAGAATGGGATGCCATGACTTATTGTAGCTATACGATATGGAGAATGGGATGTCATGACTTGTTGCAAGCTGTGCAATATGGAGAATGGGATGCCATGACTTGTTGCAAGCTATGCGATATGGAGAATTGGATGTCATGACTTATTGCAGCTATGCAATATGGAGAATGGGATGTCATGACTTATTGTAGCTATGCGATATGGAGAATGGGATGTCATGACTTATTGTAGCTATGCGATATGGAGAATGGGATGTCATGACTTATTGCAGGCTATGCCATATGGAGAATGGGATGTCATGACTTATTGCAAGCTGTGCAATATGGAGAATGGGATGTCATGACTTATTGCAAGCTATGCGATATGGAGGATGGGATGTCATGACTTATTGCAGCTATGCCATATGGAGAATGGGATGTCATGACTTATTGTAGCTATTTGATATGGAGAATGGGATGTCATGACTTATTGCAGCTATGCGATATGGAGAATGGGATGTCATGACTTATTGCAAGCTATGCGATATGGAGAATGGGATGTCATGACTTATTGCAGGCTATGCGATATGGAGAATGGGATGTCATGACTTATTGTAGCTATGCGATATGGAGAATGGGATGCCATGACTTATTGCAAGCTATGCGATATGGAGAATGGGATGTCATGACTTATTGCAGGCTATGTCATATGGAGAATGGGATGTCATGACTTATTGCAAGCTGTGCAATATGGAGGATGGGATGTCATGACTTATTGCAGCTATGCCATATGGAGAATGGGATGTCATGACTTATTGTAGCTATGCGATATGGAGAATGGGATGTCATGACTTATTGCAGCTATGCGATATGGAGAATGGGATGTCATGACTTATTGCAAGCTATGCGATATGGAGAATGGGATGTCATGACTTATTGCAAGCTATGCCATATGGAGAATGGGATGTCATGACTTATTGCAGGCTATGCCATATGGAGAATGGGATGTCATGACTTATTGCAAGCTGTGCAATATGGAGAATGGGATGTCATGACTTATTGCATGCTATGCGATATGGAGGATGGGATGTCATGACTTATTGCAGCTATGCCATATGGAGAATGGGATGTCATGACTTATTGTAGCTATGCGATATGGAGAATGGGATGTCATGACTTATTGCAGCTATGCGATATGGAGAATGGGATGTCATGACTTATTGCAAGCTATGCGATATGGAGAATGGGATGTCATGACTTATTGTAGCTATGCGATATGGAGAATGGGATGCCATGACTTATTGCAAGCTATGCGATATGGAGAATGGGATGTCATGACTTATTGCAGGCTATGTCATATGGAGAATGGGATGTCATGACTTATTGCAAGCTGTGCAATATGGAGGATGGGATGTCATGACTTATTGCAGCTATGCCATATGGAGAATGGGATGTCACGACTTATTGTAGCTATGCGATATGGAGAATGGGATGTCATGACTTATTGCAGCTATGCCATATGGAGAATGGGATGTCATGACTTATTGCAGGCTATGCGATATGGAGAATGGGATGTCATGACTTATTGCATGCTATGTGATATGGAGAATGGGATGTCATGTCTTATTGTAGCTATGCGATATGGAGAATGGGATGTCATGACATTGTAGCTATGCGATATGGAGAATGGGATGTCATGACTTATTGCAAGCTATGCCATATGGAGAATGGGATGTCATGACTTATTGTAGCTATGCGATATGGAGAATGGGATGTCATGACTTATTGCAGGCTATGCCATATGGAGAATGGGATGTCATGACTTATTGCAAGCTATGCGATATGGAGGATGGGATGTCATGACTTATTGCAGCTATGCCATATGGAGAATGGGATGTCATGACTTATTGTAGCTATGCGATATGGAGAATGGGATGTCATGACTTATTGCAGCTATGCGATATGGAGAATGGGATGTCATGACTTATTGCAAGCTATGCGATATGGAGAATGGGATGTCATGACTTATTGCAGGCTATGCAATATGGAGAATGGGATGTCATGACTTATTGTAGCTATGCGATATGGAGAATGGGATGTCATGACTTATTGTAGCTATGCGATATGGAGAATGGGATGTCATGACTTATTGCAAGCTATGCGATATGGAGAATGGGATGTCATGACTTATTGCAGGCTATGCGATATGGAGAATGGGATGTCATGACTTATTGTAGCTATGCGATATGGAGAATGGGATGTCATGACTTATTGTAGCTATGCGATATGGAGAATGGGATGTCATGACTTATTGCAAGCTATGCGATATGGAGAATGGGATGTCATGACTTATTGCAGGCTATGCCATATGTAGAATGGGATGTCATGACTTATTGTAGCTATGCGATATGGAGAATGGGATGTCATGACTTATTGCAGCTATGCGATATGGAGAATGGGATGTCATGACTTATTGCAAGCTATGCGATATGGAGAATGGGATGTCATGACTTATTGCAGGCTATGCGATATGGAGAATGGGATGTCATGACTTATTGTAGCTATGCGATATGGAGAATGGGATGTCATGACTTATTGTAGCTATGCGATATGGAGAATGGGATGTCATGACTTATTGTAGCTATGCGATATGGAGAATGGGATGTCATGACTTATTGTAGCTATGCGATATGGAGAATGGGATGTCATGACTTATTGCAAGCTATGCCATATGGAGAATGGGATGTCATGACTTATTGTAGCTATGCAATATGGAGAATGGGATGTCATGACTTATTGCAAGCTATGCCATATGGAGAATGGGATGTCATGACTTATTGCAGCTATGCGATATGGAGAATGGGATGTCATGACTTATTGCAGCTATGCAATATGGAGAATGGGATGTCATGACTTATTGCAAGCTATGCGATATGGAGAATTGGATGTCATGACTTATTGCAGCTATGCGATATGGAGAATGGGATGTCATGACTTATTGTAGCTATGCGATATGGAGAATGGGATGTCATGACTTATTGCAAGCTATGCCATATGGAGAATGGGATGTCATGACTTGTTGCAGGCTGAGTCTTAGGTTCTATGCTGTCAGCATAATGCCAGACCCCGATTGAGCACATCAGCTTAATCATGACTGACAGTCTGCTTGCTAAGTATGCAATGCCAACATAACAGTTGTTTCAAGGAACATATGCAATATAATCAATCTATTACAGATAAATCCAGTCCTTAGTACAAGACAAAATAGGTGATTTGCTAGTCCTTTGTCTGTCTCCTGCCGTATTAACCATATTTTTATACAAATACGTTGAATTAAACAAGTATGGCTCTGACAACATAAATAAAGATGGAATTGATCATATTTTTTGTTTGTTTTTTTGTATGTTAGTGTTCTATATTTCTCTTGGCATCGCTATGAACATGGATCTTTCTGGCCAAATCTACGTGAATCAGACTTTGATTCTGTCGGGAAGGGCAGAGGAACTGGCTTCAATATAAATCTACCATGGAACCAGGTACACGGTGCCATACCTAATTAAAGAGGACCTTTCACCAGTGTTAGCATGTTAAACTGGCCACATGACAGAATAGTGGCTGCAGAGCTGCGAAAACGCCTTTTTTTTTTAAATTCCTCCTCTCCATTGTGGAGATATTAGCTTGTAAAGGTTATAATTTGTTATAGTTAATCTGAGCGCTACTAGAATTTCTTTCCCTAAAAGTCTTTGGCTAATCCTAAGTGGGCGCAGTAAGATACAAGGGGAAAATAGTGCACACCCACACAATAGATTAGATCAGGTTTCTTGGTATAAGACATGTAATGACCGTTTGCTTTCCTCACTGATCTCACTGCAGAGAGGTATGTGATTACATAGTGCTGGTAGTATCATCTCACAGCAGCTAGCGTGGGAGAGGAACAGTACAGCTGAGGTGAGTGTTGTCCATTACAACCATGTCTGCAACTGCAGTTCTGCTCTCATAGTGCTGTCAGCTCAGTTGTACTCCCCTCATTCCGCAATGACTGTTGTGAGATGAAATGTGTTAGTAATATTTATTTAACTCCCAGCACTTAATAATCATTCATGAATCTGCAGTGAGACGACTAGGCTGTCTGTCATTACATGTCTCACACAGGTGAAATCTAAGCTATTGTAGGGGTGTTTATTGTTTTCCCTTGTATGTTGCTGCCTGCTTATGATTGGTCAACTTCATATAGCGGAAGAAGTACACACCCCATTGGACTTAACCTGTATTAGACCTTAAACTTTACAACCTAATACCTCTGTAATCGAGAGTAGAAACTGAACAATACTAAAGATGTTTTACTCAGTTCTGCAGCCATTATTCCATGATGTGGCCATTTTAACATGCTCAAACTGGTGAAAAATCATCTTTAACTGGGTTTTCACCTCAATTGACGTTCATCAAATATCCGTAGGATTGGTGATTTAGTGTTGTGTGTTGCCGCTAACTTCCACATCAGAAGGTGAGCAGCCCTGATAATGTCACGGCTGCACATACCTGACAGGACAAGTGTAAAATCGGTAAGTATTGTCCTTGCAGATGTGACCTCATCAGCATTGCTTTAGATGCAGAAGTGAGCGGTGCCAGTCAACCAAGCTGTGGGGCACTACCTCATTCCCTTGACCAGTTTGAAGTTTTGGGTTTTTTTGCACTTTAGGCCATGTCTTTCATAATTATCCTTAGTGACAAATTGACATCCACTGTAAATGTAAATTAGTTGTAAAGAAAAAAGCACAATTTGCCTTAGACGTGCTCTATAGTATGTGATTCAGTCAATGTCAAATAAGTAAATTCTTAATTAACATAAGAAACAAATATCTAATATATCTTTCATAGTGCATTTAATCACATGCATTTCTGTTCCCTTTTTTTTGTTGACTGTATTTTTCTTTAGATCGGCATGGGTAATGCAGATTATATGGCAGCGTTCTTCCATGTACTCCTGCCATTGGCCTTTGAGGTAACCATTTATTGTTGCTATAAGAAAATAAAGTTCAATGATAGAACGTGTATTATAACCAATTATTGATTCTTGAGATGGTGGCACAATAATGTAATGTCTGTGTATTTATACCGCACTTCACTGAAAAAGTACCGTAATCCGATTTCTTCTGTTTTCAGTTTAATCCTGAACTGGTTTTGGTCTCTGCCGGCTATGACTCGGGCATTGGAGACCCTGAGGTACTACTTGGTTTTCTGATATTATTTTCTGCATGTTTTTATTGGGAATCGTTTCTGTAGAGTAGTATTTTAATACTATTGTATGTTTGCAGGGACTTATGAGCGCTACCCCAGAGTGTTACGCCCATCTCACACACATGTTAATGCATCTTGCTGGTGGTAAACTATGCATGATTCTTGAGGTAAATTCTTGTATTGTTCATTCTAGTAAAATATCCACTGTCTATAAAGATATTCTTGCTGCCACGGTCTGATCATTTTACTAAATAACACCTATTACCAAAAATGCTGCAAAGTGTCCCTAATGGCCCCCGTCGTTAAGGACCCGACTTTCTAGCAAAAAGTTTGAAAGATGTAGGTCCTGCTCTGCATGCTGGGCTCAACAACCTGAAAGTTCGGACACACTTTGTAGAAAGTCAGGTCTTTTAGGGGACCATTAGGGACACTTGGTAACATTTTTGGTATTGTTAGTTAGTAAAAAACTCTGATTGGCCTCATTTATTATGACGTTGTTGTCAGGAAGCTTATTTTTAAAAAAAATTTCTTGATTATTGCTTTTGAGCTATGTCTGACTCCAAATGTACTAACATATCCCTAGGTGAATGTTATTAGCAGCTCTTTTTACAAGCCGTAGACTATAGCTTGAGCTTTGCTAAGGTGGCATAAAGTTCTGTGGTATGAGAAGAGAACCAGTCGGGGCAAACTGAATCATGTTTTTTTTTTTTTTTTTTTTATACATAGTAACAAAATGGACAGGTTAACTTCTTATGTTTCCATCATGAGCCAACTTTATTAGTTTTGTTTTGTTTACTTAAAGGGAACCTGTCACCCCCCACCCCTCCCAGGCGTTTGTAACTTAAAGAGCCACCTTGTGCAGCACTAATGCTGAATTCTGACAAGGTGGCTCTTTTAGTTCTGGGTGCTGTAACCGCAGAAATAATCTTTTTGGAAATTTGTCCCTCATACCTTGAAATAGTCCTGGGCGCAGGTCTTTCCCCCCCATAATCCAGATGCACCACAGCCGTCACTTATGGCCTCTTGGCGCCGCCTCCTCAGCATTATTCAATTGTCCCGGCGCCTGCGCAGTCATCTTATGCCTTGGGCATGCGCAGTTAGCGCTGCCCGTCCACTGACATCACTTGATGTCTTGATTACTGCGCCTGTGTGGACGCGCGGCCCGAGATTCTGCCCCGCAGTCTATTCTGATTTATTCACACTGCGGGGCTGGGATTCTTGGGCATGCGCAGTATTTATCTTCGGCTCTCCCTCATCTCCCTCCGCCTTCCTCATACTGTGCAGTGTCAGAGGAGAGAGAGCCGAAGATAAATACTACGCATGCCCAAGAATCCCAGCCCTGCAGTGTGAATAAATCAGAAGAGACTGCGGGGCGGGATCTCGGGCCGCGCGTCCACACGCAGCAGGCGCAGTAATCAAGACATCAAGTGATGTCAGTGGACGGGCGGCGCTAACTGCGCATGCCCAAGGCATAAGATGACTGCGCAGGCGCCGGGACAATTGAATAATGCTGAGGAAAGAGGCCATGAGTGACGGCTGTTGTGCATCTGGATTAGGGGGGAAAGACCTGCCCCCAGGACTATTTCAAGGTATGAGGGACAAATTTAAAAAAATATTATTTCTGCGGTTACAGCACCCAGAACTAAAAGAGCCACCTTGTCAGAATGCAGCATTAGTGCTGCACAAGGTGGCTCTTTTAGTTACAAACGCCTGGGGGGGTGACAGGTTCCCTTTAAGCTACTCGTGCTGTAATGGAAGCCGATCCTGTCATTAGCAGTAGTCATTAGTAGTAGTCATTAGTAGTATTTTCTTATCATTTATCTTTAGAAGTATATTCTACCTTATTCCACTGATTTAAGATAATCTGTCCGCACATTTTACACAAGTAGTGGTATGGTTATATAGGCGCTTGTACTATTGTACGGTGGATGTGTGGGTTCAAATCTCAAATCACTGAATATATTATCCAATTCATACATATACACTTTACAAGGGGCTCTCAGAACTTTATACCTTAAAATGTTACTTTTATTATTAAGTAGTAAACCACAATTGGTGATAAATGTAATCACAAAAGAAAAAGAACAAAATTGTCTCCGAAATCTGAAAAGGGAAAACTGCCCAATTTGTACTGAGGTATCAGAATTTGTGTGACCCATCAGGTTTGATAGCGCATTATATCAAAATCTGGAATGGGCATTGCTATCAACAGGGGATGTATCTATCAATATCCAAATGCCCTATTGCATCCCTAATGCTATCCCTGAATTGTCGTGTAGGTTGGCACTCTAGATGTGCAATAGTTGCCCCCGCTTCTCGATTGGCCCTGATTTACCTTTCTAAAACGGCTAGCCTAATGTGCCCATGTAATGGCTGCACATCCTGATACATTCATACAGATGCCTCATAAAGCATTGAAATCACTGCTCTGCTTGATAGACCCCAGTTCCTATCTCACTGGCCATTTGTTGGGTGAGGTAAGGAATAGTTACTGATGTGGCTTTATGTGATGTTCGTAGAGCATGCAGTTACAATCATTCTCCTAACAGGGTGGCTACCACCTACGCTGCCTGTCAGAATCTGTTTCCATGACTGTAAGAACGTTACTCGGAGATCCAGTGCCCAGGTTGTCTGGAGAAATGACTCCGTGCCACAGGTATGATTTGTCACTGTTTCTAATGCATGGTGTTTTCTGGCTGTTCTGTTTAAATACAGCTTTTTTCCCCTTCTGCACTCTTCTTACAGTGGATACAATCACCTTGTGTGTAAATGACAAATTTAATAAACGAGTTGTCCTCTCACAACAGCACCCTTGTACAAGCCCTGTTATACCGCTCATTTATCTATATGTATTGCATTATAGGTAGTGATGAGCGAGTATACTCATTGCTTGGGTGGTCTCTGAGTATTTGTTAGTGCTCAGAGATTTAGTTTTCCTCGCCACAGCTGCATGATTTATGCCTGCTAGACAGGCTGAATACATGTGAGGAATGCCTGTTAGGGAATCCCCACATGTATTCAGGCTGTCCAGCAGCCGTAAATCATGCAGCTGAGGTGACGAAAACAAAAACTCCAAGCACTAACAAATACTCGGAGACCACCCAAGCAACAATGTTATTCACTCATCACTAATTATAAGGGTATCCTCCAGTTTATGAATAGGACATAACGTACAAACTTGAGAATACCCCTTTACATGGCTGACACGCAGCGTTACTTCCACTTTAGGGGAAATGTATGGCCTGCTACAGCTTTTGTTTTTGCAGCTGAACTCACTTTTTTGTTGTAGGTTTCTTACAGTGTATAATTGTAATTTAATACATTAGATACCTCATTAAGTGATTGGGATTTCTTGCTATACATTTTACTCAAATACACAGGAGCGTTAATGTGTCTCATTTCTCTAGTGCTTTAGAGTCCATTCAGAATGCAAGGCATGCACATTCCCCATACTGGAAGTGTTTATTGCATGATGGTAATTATGGTTTGGTTTTATTATACTTCTTAGCTACCTTATACAGTCTGACTTGGCTTTTCTCTATTCACACACATTCTATAAAAATGTCCCTAATCCTACATTTACTTAGACTGCTTGTTTTCTTAACTACCAGGAATGGTGTCTATTACTTGATCTGATCTGTTGTTTTGCCTGAAAAAGAGTTGTAAGTCAAATTTGAGACAAAACAGAACAAAAAAAAATAAAGGGCTTATGTCCTCATCAGTAAGGCTACTTTCACATTAGCGTTGTTGGCTGTACGTTGCAATGCGTCGTTTAGGAGAAAAAACGCATCCTGCAAAGTTGTCTGCAGGATGCGTTTTTTCCCCATAGATTTACATTAGCGATGCATTGCAACGTATGGCCACACCGTCGCAACCGTCGTGCGACGGTTGCATTGTGTTTTGGCGGACCGTCGGCACAAAAAAAGTTACGTGTAACGTTTTTTTGCTCGTCGTGTCCACCATTTTTGACCGCGCATGCGCTGCCGAAACTCCGCCCCCTCCTTCCCGGACCTTACAATGGGGCAGCGGAAGCGTCGTAAGACTGCTTCCGCTGCCCACGTCTGGCATCACTTTCACAACGCGCGTCGGGCCGACGCATAGCGACGGCCCCGTGCCGACGCTAGTGTGAAAGAAGCCTAATCGTTAAAATGGTTGCTTGTAAGGTGCTTGCAGATACAAGCAGCTTTGCAAATTTAATCTGATTAGAAAACCTCTACATTCTCAAGAATGGAGGGATTTTTAATGTTATGGTTACTCATTATCTAGGTCACCGGCCACCGCTGCTGTCCAGCAGCTTGGCAGAGTATGGGGCAGTGCTTAAAAGTTTTTATTTATAGCGCTTATAAGCACGGTTCTGAAAGCTGATCAGGATCACTGGAGTGTAAGATTTGGCAAGCTGTATTGTCTTTATTCTCCTCTATTACTGCAGTAGCATCGGAAAACAGTTCGGACTAATGGTGCAAGCATGCCAATGGTCCAAGCTGTTAGACTTCGAGAGCACCATTCCCAACAATCAGGGGTGCCCTCCAGAACTTGAAACTTTAGAGCAATTCTTTAAGGAAGGAATTTTTAAGATTCTTCTTATGAAGATTCTCTGTTTAGTGTTCCTTGATAGGGTGGTTCTCATCAATTTTATGTCCAATGAGTTGTTCATTTACTCTCTTTAAGATTGATTCCACAGTAAAGCGTTTTTGTTGCCCACACACATTTCTATACGCATTAATTCTTACCTCTTTGTATGTGAATAGTGATGAGCGAATATACTCGTTACTCGAGATTTCTCGAGCATGCTCGGGGGTCCTCTGAGTATTTTTTAGTGCTCGGAGATTTAGTTTTTCTTGCTGCAGCTGAATGATTTACATCTGATAGCCAGCATAAGTACATGTGGGGGTTGCCTGGTTGCTAGGGAATCCCCACATGTACTTATGCTGGCTAACAGATGTAAATCATTCAGCTGCGGCAAGAAAAACTAAATCTCAGAGCACTAAAAAATACTTGGAGGACCCCCGAGCGTGCTCGAGAAATCTCGAGTAACGAGTATATTAGCTCATCACTATATGTGAACTTTTACACACGTGGTCAAAATTGTTGGTACCCCTCGTTTAATGACAAAAAGAACCCACAATGGTCACATAAATAACTTGAATCTGACAAAAGTAATAATAAATAAAAGATCTATGAAAATGAACAAATGAAATTCAGATATTGCTTTTCAATCATGCTTCCACATAATTAAAAAAAAAATAAAACTCATGATATAGGCCTTGACAGAAATGATGGTACCCTTTTGAGGCAATCACTGCAATCAAACGATTCCTGTAACTGTCAATGAAATTTCTGCACTGCTCGACAGGTATTTTGTCCCACTCCTCAAGAGCAAACTGCTCCAGTTGTCTCGTGTTTGAAGGTTGCCTTTTCCAGACGGCATGTTTTAGCTCTTTCCAAAGATGGATTTAGGTCAGGGCTCATAGAAAGCCACTTCAGAATAGTAATATTTTCCTCTTAGCCATTCTTGGATGTTTTTAGCTGTGTGCTTTGGTTCATTATCCTGTTGGAAGACCCATGACCTGCGACTGAGACCAAGCTTTCTTACACTGGGCAGCACATTTCTCTCTAGAATCCCTTGATAGTCTTGAGATCTCATTGTACCCTGCACAGATTCTAGACACCTTGTGCCAGATGCAGCAAAGCAGCCCCAGAACATAACAGAGCCTCCTCCATGATTCACAGTAGGGACAGTGTTCTTTTCTTGATATGCTTTATTTTTCCGTCTGTGAACATACAGCTGATGTGCCTTGCAAAAAAAGTTCCATTTTTGTCTCATCTGTCCATTGGACATTCTCCCAGAAGCTTTGTGGCTTGTCAGCATGTAGTTTGGCAAATTCCAGTTTGGCTTTTTTTTTTTTTTCAACAATGGTGTCCCCCTTGGTCATCTCCCATGAAGTCCACTTTGGCTCTTACAATGACAGATGGTGCGATCTGACACTGATATTCCTTGAGATTGAAGTTCACTTTAATCTGTTTAGAAGTTTTCCTATCGCCACGACAGCACCCCTACGAGAGAGGGGATCCGCCCACCTTCCGGACAGGAACCTACAGGATTTAAAGGGGCGGTCCCCCTCATCACTCCAGTTTGGGTTCCTGTCCGGACGGCGGGAGCCTGCAGGCAGTCTTACCCGGGCTTCCATGCCTCTGCGCGGTGTCTTTAGGAACGGCAGAATCGGGGGCTCGGAAGCAGCGTCGGGGGTGTTCTGCTGGCAGACCCCACCTCGTCTGGCCAAGTGGATCGCGTCCCAGGAGTCGGGCAGTGCCGTCCTGGTCCACAGTTGAGCGCGGTGCACACCGGCGCTGGTGAACCCGGAAGTAGTTCTTACACTTCCGGGGTAAGCCGGGGGAGGAGCGCTGCAGCGTTGTAAAAGAGCGCCGCCTTTGGGATGATGCGTGCAGCTATGTCCTCAGTCGGGGACGCCGAGCACCCTCATGGAGAGGGAACGGAGCAGCGCAGTAAAGACGGTAGCGGCCGCTCAAGAAGAAGCAGCAGCAGCGTGGTACGTGGGCAACGTGCGAGCGCCCCAGCGTCACATTTGAATCCCACTCCTTCAGAATCGGTATTCACAAAGTCAGCCTTATGGTGAGTGTTAAACAAAACTCCTGGTGCTGATATGGTCTGTTATTGTGTGCTTTGTTTTAGGGGAAAAAAACAACTAAATCTAAGCACAAGCAATGTGCTCTATGCACGAGTCCAATGCCTGACAGTTATACCAAGAGGCTGTGTCAGGCTTGCATATGTCAGACCTTAGAAGAGGAAGCTCCCCTCCGGTCATCAGACCTTAGAGCGGTCATCAGGGAGGAAATAAGCTATTCCCTTAAAAGCAGCCGCCAGGGAAGGTCGGGCAGGGACATATCTCCGGGATCTAGTCTGTCCCTGCAAGAAGGTGAATGTTCCCGCTCCTCATCTCCATCCTCCTCAGATGAAGAGGGGAGGCCTTGTTTCTCGGTGGATAACATGGACACGTTAGTTAAAGGAGTCCGAGCTACCATGGGTGTTACAGAGAGCAAGGAACCAAGGTCCGCACAGGACATAATGTTTGCGGGCTTGTGCCAGAGGAGTCGTAAAGCATTCCCGGTTGTGAATACAGTTAAGACCCTTATAAAACGGGAATGGGATAAACAGGATAAGGGTTTCCTGCCGTCATCAGCCAAGAGGAGGTATCCCTTTGAAGACAATGATCTGGCAGAATGGATGAAAGTCCCGAAAGTGGACGCAGCGGTGGCTTCTACATCTAAAGCCGGTACTTTGCCGCTGGAGGATGTGGGCCTTCTAAAAGATTCGTCGGATAGGAAGGCGGACATGTTTTTGAAAAAAGTATGGGAGTTATCTGCGGGGGCGTTCAAACCTGCTATCTCTAGCACATGTACGGCTAGATCCGTTATGGTGTGGATATCCCAGCTGGAGGAACAGCTGAAATCCAAGGTGCCCAGAGACAAGAAGCTGAACTCCCTTTCGCAAATACGGGATGGTGTGGCGTATTTAGTGGATGCATCAGTGGATTCCTTAAAATTAGCAGCGAGATCGGCGGGTCTCTCAAATGCTGCTCGCCGAGCCCTATGGCTTAAGACCTGGAAAGGGGATGCCCAGGCGAGAGCTAAACTGTGTACAATACCGTGTAGGGGTGAGTACCTGTTTGGCCCGGTATTGGATGACATCCTAGCTAAGGCTGAGGATAGGAAGAAAGGTTTTCCTAAAACTTTCAATCCTACCTTTAGGAATACCTTCAGAAGACGCTTCCAATACCGAAGACCTTACCACAACCGAGACTGGGAACCAACGGACCCAAAAAAGAAAGGTTCGGACTTTAATACCTCATCATCTTCCTCAAGAAAAAGAAGAAATTATCGCTAATAAAAATCTTCCAGTAGGGGGCAGGTTAAAATATTTCTATGCTCAGTGGGCTAAAATAACTGCAAGCAATTGGGTTTTAGGTATAATTAATTCAGGGTTAAAATTAGAGTTCCGGGAAAAACCTTCTGATTTTTATATCTTGACTGCCCCCGATTCCTTACACCAACAAGAGGCCCTTGAGAAAGAGGTCCAGACGTTAATACGGAAGAAAGTTATAGTGGAGGTTCCTAAACATCAGCAGGGGAAAGGGTTCTATTCCCCTTTATTTTTAATCTCCAAACCAGATGGATCCTTTCGAACCATCATAAATTTACGGAGATTGAACAAACATCTACAATATCATGCCTTTAAAATGGAATCTATTAAAACGGCAACTAAACTTCTTTTTCCCAGATGTTATATGACAGTCCTGGATTTAAAAGATGCGTATTACCATCTGCCCATTCACCAGGATCCTCAACAATTCCTCAGAATGGCGGTGCGCTTAAACGACCAGGTCAGACACTTTCAGTTTACTGCAATGCCGTTTGGTCTATCTATGGCACCGAGGGTGTTTACTAAGGTCATGGCGGAAGTAATGGCCTATGTCCGAGAACATGATACGTTAATTGTACCCTACTTGGATGACTTCCTGGTAGTGGGAAATTCGTTTTTCCAGTGTGGTGGTCGCCTAAATCATGTAATATCTTCCTTACAGGACTTGGGTTGGATAGTCAATATGGAAAAATCAAGATTGGAACCATCAATGACTCAGATTTTCCTAGGCATTCTGCTAAATTCGGAAGAGCAACTATGTTTCCTTCCGGAAGAGAAAAAGCAGAGGATTTTGCACAAAGTCAGTACGGTAACAAAAAAACCAGATCTGACTTTGAGAGACGCTATGTCCCTTCTGGGGTCCCTAACGTCTTGCATACCAGCCGTCCAGTGGGCTCAATTCCACACTCGGGTGTTGCAGGCCCAGGTCTTGAATGCAGAGAGCAGTCTTCAAGGGCAATTAAGCGGAAGACTCAGGCTGTCCGCCGCCACTCTACACAGTCTGAGATGGTGGTTAAACAAGCGACATTTAGGGAAAGGAGTACGCTGGAGTATAG
Organism: Ranitomeya variabilis; assembly: GCF_051348905.1. Taxonomy (NCBI): domain Eukaryota; kingdom Metazoa; phylum Chordata; class Amphibia; order Anura; family Dendrobatidae; genus Ranitomeya; species Ranitomeya variabilis. The sequence continues at coordinate 363,785,759 of NC_135236.1, read as the reverse complement.
TTCCAGACAACGTGGTTACAACCGATGCCAGTCCAATAGGATGGGGAGCTCATATAGGAGATGTTTGGACTCAAGGGCAATGGTCTCTCTTAGAGGCCCAGGAGTCCTCCAATTGGAAGGAGCTCACGGCAGTAAAAAAGGCCCTTCTCAGGTTACTACCATCTCTGCAGGATTCACATGTAAGAGTCCAATCAGACAACACAACAGTAGTAGCGTATCTCAACCATCAAGGAGGTACAAGGTCAAGATCTCTAATGAACTCCACCACAGACATATTCAACATAGCCGAAACCCACTTTCGCTCTCTGTCAGCCGTTCACATTCAGGGAGAGCTCAACACAGAGGCAGATTACCTCAGCCGTCATTCTCTGCATCAGGGAGAATGGGTTCTAAGTCGACGGGTGTTCAAACGGATAGTAGACCTATGGGGATTGCCCGTTATAGACCTATTTGCAACGAGAGAGAACAGACAGACCAACAGATTTGCTTCTCTTCGGGTGGCGGACAAGCCCTGTATAATAGACTCCCTTCAAATACACTGGGATTTCCCTCTGGCTTATGCGTTCCCCCCAATGTGTCTGATCCCTATAGTACTCAGGAAGATCAGGGAGGAGAGGGCGAGAGTGATCCTGATTGCCCCCTTTTGGCCCAGGAGGGCATGGTTCTCGTTACTCAGGACAATGTCTGTGACCGATCCCTGGGTATTGCCAGTCAGTCCGGAGCTTCTTTCGCAGGGTCCATTCCGTTACCCCAATGTGGAATCCCTGCATCTGACGGCGTGGAATTTGAGAGGGAGTTATTGAGGAGAAGAGGGTTTTCAGAGGCTCTGATAGTTACCCTTTTAAATAGTCAGAAAGAGATTACTACCAAGATCTATGCTAAGACTTGGAAAAAGTTCCTTGCCTTCTACCAAAAACCCTTTTCAGGCAAGGTTCCAATTCCGGCTATTCTGGAGTTTTTACAGAAGGGCCGAGAATTGGGCTTGGCAGTAAATACCCTTAGAGTCCAAATTTCAGCTTTAGGGGCGTTATATAACAACGATGTGGCGGGAAATAGATGGGTTTCCCGATTTATTAGGGCCACTGAACGCAGTAACCCAGTGTATATTCCTAGATTACCCCCATGGGATTTAAATTTGGTTTTAGACGCCTTAACAGAACCCCCCTTTGAGCCATTAGATTCTGTCTCCATAAAAAATTTAACTTTAAAAACAGCCTTCCTGGTAGCCCTGACCTCTGCTAGGAGAGTGAGTGATTTACAAGCATTGTCAATTGATCCTCCTTATTTAATGGTCTTTCAAGATAGGGTAGTATTAAAACCGGACCCCGCATACCTACCAAAAGTAGCTTCTAAATTTCATAGAAGTCAAGAAATAGTTTTACCATCTTTCTGTGACAATCCGAATTCAGCGGATGAGCAGAAATATCACATGTTGGATGTTAGAAGAGCTTTATTAGAATACCTACACAAAACAGAACCATGGAGGCAGAGTAGGGCTCTGTTTGTTTCCTTTCAGAATCCAAGGAAGGGGGCGACTGTAACTAAGACGTCTATCGCCAGATGGATAAGAGATGCCATATATCTTGCTTATACGGCTAAAGGCCAGACACCACCAGATGGCATCAGGGCCCACTCCACTCGAGCCATGGCCTCATCCTGGGCGGAAAGAGCGGACGTCTCCATAGACGTAATATGTAAGGCGGCAACGTGGTCATCTCCTTCCACCTTTTATAGACACTACCGTCTTGACCTATCATCAGAGGCCAATTTAGTTTTTGGCCGTTCAGTACTTAGTGCTGTAGTCCCTCCCAGGTGATTGATCTTTGAAAATCTCTCGTAGGGGTGCTGCCGCGGCGATAGGAAAACCGGTGTTTACGTACCGGTAATAGGATTTTACGGAGCCACGACAGCACCCGCACATTCCCCCCCGTAGTTGATCACTGGTTTCTGCACCCTTTGGGAAAAGTGTGCCTTTTAAAAAATCACTCTTTAGAAGGTGATGGTATTTAGTAATGTTTAAGTATATATGTTTATGTACTAACTCAATGGCGGTGTCCCTTATGCTCTGAAACACAAACTGGAGTGATGAGAGGGACCGCCCCTTTAAATCCTGTAGGTTCCTGTCCGGAAGGTGGGCTGATCCCCTCTCTCGTAGGGGTGCTGTCGTGGCTCCGTAAAATCCTATTACCGGTACGTAAACACCGGTTTTTCTGGACTCTTGTTACCATTCCTATTATCCATCTGTTTGATTTGTCATCAATTTTCCTCCTGCGGCCACGTCCAGGGAGGTTGGCTACAGTCCCATGGATCTTAAATTTCTGAATAATATGTGCAACTGTAGTCACAGGAACATCAAGCTGCTTGGAGATGGTCTTATAACATGTTTGTCTATAATTTTCTTTCTAATCTGAGACAACTCTTTCCTTCGCAACTGCGGAGACCCGTGTGTCGTTAATAGTGCCTTCCCCCCTACCACCAATCCCGAAAAGACAACACGAACAGGCTCAGATGGGTTGAACTAGTTGGTCACAGTTTATTAATTTGATAAGCAGGGAGGGGCAAATTACATTTCGCAACGGGCTCATAGCCGTGGGCCCAGTCTGCGACCGACAGGCGGCCAGCCAATGAGCGGCTACGAAGTTTCGCCCTTCCCTCCACTTCCGCTGTGACTTAAAAATAACAGTATTATTATCGACAGCTTTAGGCTATGTGCACACTTTGCGGGGTCCTCTGCGGGTTCTCCCGCAGCGGATTTGATAAATCTGCAGGGCAAAACCGCTGCGGTTATCCCTGCAGATTTATCGCGGTTTGTTTTGCGGTTTCCGCTGCGGGATTACTCCTATACTATTGATGCTGCATATGCAGCAATATGCAGCATCAATAGTAATGTTAAAAATAATAAAAAATGGTTATACTCAACCTCTGACGTCCTGATCTCCTCGGCGCTGCACGCGGCGGTACGGTTCCAAAGATGCTGTGCGAGAAGGACCTTTGTGACGTCACGGTCATGTGACCGCGACGTCATCGCAGGCCCTGCTCGCACAGCAACCCTGAGACCGGACGGCCGCGTGCAGCGCTGAGAGGTGAGTATATCATTATTTTTTTATTGTAATTCTTTTTTTTTTTTTACACAAATATGGTTCCCAGGGCTTGGAGGAGAGTCTCCTCTCCTCCACCCCGGGTACCATCTGCACATTATCCACTTACTTCCGCATCGTGGGCATAGCCCCATGCGGGAAGTAAGCGGTTCAATGCATTCCTATGGGTGCAGAATCGCAGCGATTCTGCACAAAGAAGTGACATGCTGCGGAATGTAAACCGCTGCGTTTCTGCGCGGTTTTTCCCGCAGCATGTGCACAGCGGATTGCGGTTTCCATAGGGTTTACATGTAACTGTAAAGGCAATGGAAACTGCTGCGAACCCGCAGCTGCAGAAACGCTGTGGTTCCACGGTAAAAACCGCTATGTGTGCACATAGCCTTAAGGTTCAAGTATTAAAAACATTTTTATTTTTTTTTAAACGGCACAAAAAACATTAGTAAATATGTAGGGGCGGGAGGTTGGGACAACTGCTTCCAGAGGGTCAGCCGGGGAGAAAGAGGAAGGTGCTGCCCTGGCACCTGGATTTAACCCTTGTGGGTGTGGCCAGATGCCCCTTCCTCTCTCTTCCCGTTGGTCCGCTGGGCGTCCCAAATTAGTGCATCACCTGGGGGAGTAGTGTGAGGGGGGAATAGGCACTGCACGGTGTTTTCTAGTAGCTTCGTCCATAAGGGGCTCCGCAGTCCGAGGCACATTCCCTATGCGGTACTGTGCCTGCCATTCCTCTGGTCCATATTGAGTGTGATACACACCATGTCACCAAACAGCACAGTGAGTATCTGTAGACCTATATACAGGCCCACTCACTGATTCCAAGATTGTAGACACCTGTGATGCTAGTTAGTGGACACACCTTGATTTAACATGTCCCTTTTGTCACATTATTTTCAGGGGTACCATCATTTCTGTCCAGGCCTATTTCATGAGTTTTTTTTTTTTAATTCTGTGGAAGCATGGTTGAAAAGCAATGTCTGACTTTCATTTGTTCATGTTCATAGATCTTTTATTTATTATTACTTTTGTCAGATTAAAGTTATTTCTGTGACTATTGTGGGTTTTTCTGGTATTAAACGAGGGGTACCAACAATTTTGACCACGTGTGTATGCTATCTTCAGTTTTAGTTGTTCACTTTTTTTCCCCTAAGGCCTCTTTAACACTTGCGTCATGTGACGTACGTTGCAATCCATCGTTTTGGGAAAAAAACGGATCCTGCAAATGTTCCCGCAGGATGCGTTTTTTTCCCATAGACTTTTATTGCCGACGGATTGCGACATGTCGCGTCCGTCGTGCACTGGATCCGTCGGTATTTGGCGGACCGTCGTAGCGAATAAACATTCAAGTGAACGTTTTTTCGTACATCGCGTCCACCATTTTCTACCGCGCAGGCGCAGCCGAAAATCCGCCCCCCTCCTCCTCAGACTTTAGACTGGGCAGCGGGTGCATTGAAATACTGCATCCGCTGCCCACGTCGTGCCACAATTTCACAATGTGCGTCGGTACGTCGCCCCGACGCATAGCGACGGACCCGTACCGACGGAAATGTGAAAGAGGCCAAAGTGTACTGATATTGAACAGTTAATGGGGTATTCACATCTCCAAGCTCCTATACCAATATGTAGTAGGTGAAATAATAATATTATTAGCAATTACCTCCAATTAGAAATGTAGTATAATTTTTCTGATTTGCTAGGTCTCTTTCCTCATATGACGGCATTTAAGGACCTTAGGTATCCATGGTTACAACCACTAGCAACTAGCTGTCACTATATCAGTGGTTGTAACCATGGATACCTAAGGTCCTGCAGTGCCTGCACATGAGGAAAGAGACCTAGCGAATCGGAAAAAATATACTACATTTTTAATTGGAGGTAATTGCTAATATTATTACACTTGCTACATGTTGGGGTGGGGGCTTAGAGATGGGGATTACCCCTTTAAGTTTATTGTTTCTACAAATGTATGCTAATATTTGTGTTTATTAAATTGGTGAAAAACTATTTTTCTCTTGCTGAAAGAAACCAGGTTAGTAGAAGAGATGAGCACTGAGGGCATGTTCCCATCGGAGCCTTTGCAGACAGATGCATCTGCTGTAGATGAGCTGCTGGAAAATCACATGAAGAAGATCCTGCACCCGACACCTCCGATTACATCCCTTGTGGTAGCTCCTGTAGGAAACAGATTTCACTTTCTGGAAGGCATGCAAGTGGAAGAAGGTGCTGGAACTACAGAGCAAACAACTAATGTAACAAGGTAATTGTCTGACTGTACCCTGTATTTCTGAAAATAACAATTCCACACATTTCTTTATTAAAATAAAAACTGCAGAAAGACGCACGGTTCACCTCTGCCCCCAAACCCAAATCCATCATGTGTCATTTTGTATGCAGAGCTTATGTAAATGTAAGCCAGTATTTTAACATTATTATAATTTAGTTTTTCCTCCGTGTCACTGCCATTTAAAAGACAAAACTGCAGTGCTCATGGTCAACCATTGCTCCAGTCATTCTCTATGGGTCTGCTGAGCACAGAGTTCATACCCATAGAGAATGAATGCTAAGCTAAAGTTCACTTTAAAGCTTCATTCAGATGTCCGTCTTATTCCCGTATGTAAAAGACAAGGACCAATTTTCATCAGTGTGCTAAAGCAGATATTCATCAGTGTTTAATCAGTGTGTCCATTTCACCATCGGTGGTATTCTTGTGTGCGAAAAAAAGATTCTTCAACCCACTACAATCTGGTCTGTTGTCCATGATTGTCATAGACCCATAGACTTGTGTGGGTGATTGTGATCTGTAACTTGGATCACAAATGCATGTGGACTCTCAGTTCTGCAAAAAATCATGGACACATATAATCAGCCCCATACACTCTGATGTGTAGGTATGTGTTCTCTCCGTAAAATACACAGAACTCCTACAAGCAAAACAGGCATCTGAATGACACCCAAGCCCCGTGCCCATGAATGGGATCCTGCATGGTGACCGTCCTGTACTGTATTTTGTTTTCTGTGCTTCTTTTTTATTCTGTTTACATTTTCTTCCTGATTTCACTTACGTTTTTTCAAATTTGTTTATTTTTATTGTCCGTTCTTTCAGTCAAGATGAATTGAATGAAAACGTATTAAACTCTAAACTGTTACCCGCTGTAGAAAAGCTTGTGAAGAGAAAGGTGAGTTTCTAGTAAATGTCATAGGGTTCAACAGTTAAAGAAACATTGCTCTAATATAGTGTTATAACATGTTAATATTAGAAGAAAGGCATTGGTGTAAGTGATTCTACGTTTCAGAAATGCCCACCTAATATCTTGTATGGTGTGCACAGGGACTTTGGGTTACCTTGATAGCTTGTGTGGTAGCGTCAGCATCTTCCCTACATGTACGGCAGATGTGTGCACTTGATGTATAAACTGTATTGTATTGTACTGTCCAATGCTCATCTCCCTCGCTGATGGGGCCGGGGCCTACTGACAGCCCATGTTATGTTATTGTCTTTCTTGTACTCCAGCAATTTCATGAGAGATTGATAGTTTTACAATAGGCTGTAATGCTAGAGTATTGTAGTGCATTGTAATCCAGCTCCGGTTCCAATCCCCTAGGGGACTAATAAAGGGAAATGACAAATCTTAACTGTTTTATGTATAGTGTGTATAAGTATGTGTGCGTATACCAGAGGGCCCCAAACTTTTACATGCCACTGTGTATATGTGTATATAGATATACAGCTCTGGCAAAAATTAAGAGACCACCACATCAAATCCCTGTCATGGGCAGCCCAATCTCCAGACCTGAACCCCATTGAAAACCTCTGGAATGTAATCAAGAGGAGGATGGATAGTCACAAGCCATCAAACAAAGGAGAACTGCTTACATTTTTGCAAATTTCAAAAAACTGACCGTCACATCCAAACCTAGACTAAGTGTGAACAGGTGCTGAACCTAGAGTCACCAACTCGTATACAGTCAAATAAATAAGGCAGCACACTGCAGCGCTAAAACATGCAAACATGAAACATGAAAATTGAACTGCATTACTGCACTAGAAATATGAAAAATGAGAGCGTTTAGTGCATAAATTGGCCAATTCATGTGTACCCGGTAGCCACATTAAGGCATCTCTCGTATCTGCCTTATTTATTTGACTGTATATGAGTTGGTGACTCTAGGTTCAGCACCTGTTCACACTTAGTCTATGTTTGGATGTGACGGTCAGTTTTTTTAAATTTGTATTCATTAGCCTTCTGACTGAGCACTCTGCCTCTTAGCCACAGGTGTTTTAATCACAGCAGGTCCATTACCCCTCCACAGAGAGAGAGAAATTTAGTCTTAGGCCGGGATCACACATACACGAGATACGGCCGAGTCCCGCAGGTGAAAACCCAACTCTGGCGCCGGCACTCCGGAGCGGAGCGTGCAGCCGCACAGCAACACATGGAGCTGCACGCTCCACTCCGGAGTGCCGGTGCCAGAGCTTGGTTTTCACCTGCGAGACTCGGCCGTATCTCGCGTATGTGTGATCCTGGCCTAAGAAGAGGATTCACAGGTACCCATTCAGATGAAGACGTTTATTTGCAGGGAGGAAAGGAAAGTTTAGGACCTGGTATACGAGAGATGCCTTAATGTGGCTACCAGGTACACATGAATTGGCCAATTTATGCGCTAAACGCTCTCATTTTTTCAGAATTCTAGTGCAGTAATGCAGTTCAAGTTTCATGTTTGCATGTTTTAGCTCCGCAGTGTGCTGCCTTATTTATTTGACTGCTTACATTTTTGCGGCAGAAGCAGTGTGAAAGACTGGTGGCAAGCATGCCAAAACGCATGAAAGCTGTGATTAAAAATCATAGTTATTCCACAAAATATTGATTTCTGAACTCTTCCTGAGTTAAAACATATATTGTATGTATTGTTGTTTCTAAATGATAATATGAACTTGTTTTCTTTGTATTGTTTGAGGTCTGAAAGCACTGGGTTTTTTTTTTTGTTTTTTTTTTTTTTAATTTTGATTTAATTTTCTTTTTCAGAAGAAAAAAACAAAACTTATTGCTTGGAAATTCGGAGACATGAAATCAGAAGTTTATAGAATAAAAGAACAATTTACATTTTACTCAAAAATATACCTATAAAGAGAAAAATCAGACAAACTAACCATTTTGCAGTGGTTTCTTCATTTTTGCCAGAGCGGTTTATCACCCCCCTTTTCCTGAAATGTAAATAAAAAAACAAAAATCTGTAACAATCCAAATGAGCAAAGTATCACACTATTTATCCCATAAAGAGATAAGAATGTAATATGTAGCCTGAGGTGGTTCACTGGCACTCCAATGTATAATCTACAGCATGTACTTCACAAGGACAAACCATCGTGAGATTCATTTGCCCGAAAAAAAAAAAAAAAGGAAGGGCTGTCAGAATATGGCGACAGTGTTAGCCTTCTCTCATATTTTTTTTTTTTTAATTAACTTTGTAATAAATTTGATTTGACAAACAGTACTGACCTGTAGAACAAAGTTAACATGTCAGCTTTTTTAACAAAACAAAAAAATGGCAGTAATGCTGTCTTTTTTTTTTTTCAATGCCACCAAACCGATTTTTGGTAAAAATGTATGGTCACTTACATAACCACAATTCCTCCAACCTGAAAACATACCTCCCTAAGTTGCTGGAAAAAATAAATTTATGGCTCTTGGTCGGTGATCAAAAAAATAAAAATAAATAAAATAAAAGCAATATAATGAAACAAGGCAGCATTCTCAAGGGGTTAATATTTTCATTTACTCAATAAAAGGTTTTATTTAACGGCGCAGTGAAATAACTTGAACCATCCATATATGTTAATAAATGCTTATTTAATATTTGTGCTCTTTAATTTGATAGACAAAGAATTGCATTACCGTATGTCCACATGCATCTGTTTCTGCTGCAGCTGCAATACAGCAAGCTTTACATTTGGGCTCCGAGAGGTAATTGTACATTTCAGATGGCTGCATTATGACTTTCAATGGCAGCCATATATTTGTTGGCTTCTGTCATATGATCATATATATCTTTTACTTAAAAATTAGTACCTGTTCTCCTTTCTATTTCCCGGGGGCCATATCTCCATCAGTCAGCTGATCAATGGGGAGTCCTCCACTGATCTGATAATGATGAACTATCCTATAGCTTCTTAAGTAGAGTATTTCTAATGTACTTGTCTTAGTGCTGGACATCTCCCGTGATGTTATTTCATATGAGCCGTGGGAGAGCTGGAATGGTGGCGACATCAGAGGGGGGAATTTAGCAAATGAAAAGGGTTGTCTGGGTAGTGGACAACCCTTTTAACCCCCGGGGTCATTTTCCGTTTTTGCATTTTCGTTTTTTGTTCCCTTTCTTCCCAGAGACATACGGTAACTTTTTTATTTTTCTGTCAATATGGCCATATGAAGGCTTCTTTTTTGCAGGACGAGTTGTAGTTTTGAACAACACCACTGGTTTTAACATATCGTGTACTGGAAAACAGGAAAAAATTCCAAGTGCGGTAAAATTGCAAAAAAAAGTGCAATCCCATAGTTTTTATTTTTTTAATTTTTTTACCATGTTCACTAAATGCTAAAACTGACCTTCCATTATGATTCTCCAGATCATTGCAAGTTCATAGATCCCAAACATGTCTAGGTTCTTTTTTTATCTAAGTTATGAAAAAAAATCCAAATTTTGGTAAAAAAAAAAAAAAAAATGGCGCCATTTTCCGAGACCTTTAGCATTTTAATTGTTTGTGATTTGGGGCTGGGTGAGGGCTTATTCTTTGCACACTAAGCTGACGTTTTTATTGATTCCATTTTGGTGCAGATACGATCTTTTAATCACCCATTATTGCATTTTATTGCAATGTAGCAGCAACCAAAAAAAATTAATTCTGGCGTTTTTACTTTTTTTCTCATTACGCTGTTAAGCGATCAAGTTAATTCTTATTTTATATTGATATATCGGGTGATTCTGAATGCGGCAATACCAAATATGTGTATGTTTGATTTTTTTATTGTTTTATTTTGAATGGGGCAAAAAAGGTGATTTGAGCTTTCATATTTTTTTTATTAAATATTTTTTAAAACATTTTTTTTTTTACTCTTGGCATGCTTCAATAGTCTGTATGGGAGACTAGAAGCTGCACTTGTCCGATCTTCTCTGCTACATAGAGGCAATGATCAGATCGCCTGTATGTAGCAGAAATGCTCACTTGCTATGAGCGCCGACCATCGGGCAACGCTCATGGCAATCCGGCAGTGACAACCATAGATGTCTGCTGGTGACCTCTGATTGTCATGCCAACCCATTGGTGACCCGTGATCATGTGACGGGGTCGCCGATGGGTGGGATTTCTGGCGCTCTTGCCGGAAGCACGAGTTAAATGGCGCTGTCAGAGATTGACAGCGGCATTTAACAGCCGCAGGTGATCGCAATTCCACCAGCGGCTGTTAGAGGCACATGTCAGCTGTTCAAAACAGCTGACATGTGCTGGAAAAGATGTGGGCTCATCGCCAGAGCCCACATCAAAGGGAGGGAGTCCAACGTGGGCATATTATTACACCCAACGTCGGAAGGGGTTAAAGAGTATTCATCAATCTAATTTTTATTTAATAAACCAATAGTATATATGAAAATAAGCAATTCAGTAATTTATCTTATCAGATAAATCTGCTTCTTTCTCCTGGACGGATCATTCAGAGAAGACAGACGTTCCCATTAGTGAGCTAGGAGATGACTGTTATTACTGCTGAGAATCTATTGTATGTAGTAGGGAGTGAGAAGGAGGAAGGAGCTCCGATTCTAGCTCCTCTTACCCTCTCACCTCTTCCTTTCTACATAGCAGTTACTACTGGTAGGATTCTATGTGCTATCTCAGTAATGTACGTAATTATGTCTTCACTGAACACTGATTTTACCCCAGAATTGAGAATTTTTAGAATGACTGATCAGTCCAGGATGAGAAATAAGCCGATTTCTCTCATAAGATGCATTACAAAGTTTCCTATTTTCATGTGTACTATTGAATTATGAAATAAAAATAAAAATGATGGTTACTCTTTGGATGCAAATAAGCAATCTAGGTTCTGTATGGAGGAGGGTAGGACTAGAGCAATGATTTATTTGTATTGTTTATTTCTTATTATGTACAGGGTATTTTGTGTCCTTATTGGGGATGTGGAGACAAAACCTGAAATATCAAATAATGGGTAAGTAGTCTTGAAAGAGTCATTAAGCTTTTCCTTTTGTTATGTAATAAACATATGTTATTGTTATATGTATTTTTTTACTTATGTAAAAACTGATTAATTGATACACATGATCTAAAAACTGTGTAACCCTTTCATGATATCCGCCTCATATATGGCACATGTCAGAAGTGGGTGTATGGAGCAGGCTCACACAGAGTCTCTGCCCAATACCAGTCAGGTGACGTTGTGTATTATAGCCAGGACCTGCTCCTAACAATTGCCAGTGGATTATTAACTTGTTAAATGCCGCTGGCAATCCCTGGCTGTGGCCTTTAACAGGCATCGACGTGCGCGTAAGTCATTAACTCCGCCCATCAGTGACATGATTACGGGTCGCCAAGTGGTAAAAGTAAAAAGAAAAGTTTTTAAAAGACATGAAAAAAAAAATAAACAATTCAGATCAAACCCCCCCCCCACCCCTCCTTTTCTTTGAAAGTAAAGATATTAAAGAAAAATACAGATATGTAGTATTGGCGAGTTCAGAAAGGTCCGATCTATCAAAATATAAGATTAATTAATCCGATCGATAAGCAACATAAACAGAAAAAATTAAAGAGCGCCAAAATTATGTTTTTTTTGGTTGTTGCAATTCCACAGAAAATGCTGTAACAAACAATTAAAAAGGCAAATTTATCCCAAAATAGTAATAATAAAAACGTTGTCTCACCCTGCAAAAAAAAAGCCATCACACAGCTCCATCAGCCGAAAAGTAAAAATGATACAGGTCTAGGAAAATGGCGACAGAATCCCCCCAATTTTTTTGGCAGACTACTGATTTTTTTTATTACTAGTAAAATAATAAAAAAACGGACATATTTGGTATCGCCGTAATTGTATTGATGAAGAGAATCCTACTGCATTGTAAAAACAGTTCCCAAAAAATAATGTCAGAATTGTTTTTTTTTCACAATTTCACCCTGCTTGGAATTTTTTTTTCCCTTTTTCGAGTACAGTATGTGGTAAAATTAATGGTGTCATTCAAAAGTGCAACTCGCCCCACAAAAAACAAGCCCTCATATGTCTGTTGACGGAAAAATAAGAGTTATAGCTCTGGGAGAGGAAAAAACGAAAACGCAAAAATGGAAATTGGCTGCGGCGTGAAGGGGTTAATAATAAAATGTTATAGAAGAATGTTAACAAGTAAGTAAGGCTTAGGAATGCAGGTTAGCTGAATTAAATTTGCTAATTGACTTCACATCTTGCAGGAAAACTCTGTGCCTAACAATTTCTGGAGACAAAATGCCTGCGAAGACTCGCTCACCATATCAGACTTTCCTCCAGTGGAAGGAAGTAAGTGAAGTACAAGAGGCAAACGAGCAATGGTACTTATCACCAGTGCTTGTGCATTTTCATAATGTTACTTAAAGGGCTTGGCCACTTTAGCTTTGTTTTTAAAGGGAACCTGTCACCATAAAAATGCTGGCCAATTTGCAGGCACCATTTTATATATAGAGTAGGGTAGCTGAGCAGATTGATAAATAATTTTGCTAGAAAAGATTCAGTATAACCTGTGCTTTAATCATTTAAACCTCTGCACTTTCTGGGATTATTGGTCCTGTGGGCAGTCATATCAGTGACTCACAGCTTTATTTGCATAAGTGTGTACAGAGATAGCTGTCAGCAGGGCCGGTGTCAGCACCCGGCGTACCCGGGCAAGTGCCGGGGCCCTGGCGAGACAGGGGGGCCCATTCAGGGCCGGCGTTAGGGGCAGGCAGCTGCCAGTGCCTAGGGCCCCCACCCCCCGCTCCCCCAGGGGCCCTCAGCTAGCGGCACATCACGCAGCTGCTATGGGGCCCCTGTGAGGCAGGGGGGCCCGCCTGTCGCAAGCGCCAACTCCCCCGCCGCCGCTTTGAACTTTACCGGCGTCTGCCGGTAAAGTTCAAAGCAAATGATGGAGAAGAGAGCGTCACCTGACGCTCTCTCTCCCATCATTCCCCGCTCTGCCTCTGACACCGCCACTTTGGGTGTGCGATAACGTCATCGCGCACTCGCTGTGTGTCAGGCAGTGCAGCGGCAGCCACCGAGACAAGAGCTGGGAGGGAGCAGCGCGGCACGGGAACGTTGAGAGGTGAGGAGTGCTTTTTTTTTTGTAACCATAACAGTGACAGTGAGTACTGGACTATGGGGCCATTCTTGGGGGAGGGGGGCTGTGCTGTATACTACATGTCTGTGCTATATACTACATGTCTGTGCTATATACTACATGGCTGTTCTATATACTACATGGGCCGTGTTATATACTACGTGGGCTGTTATATGCTACGTGGGCTGTGCTACATAGCTGTTCTATATGTTCTATGTACTACGTGGGCTGTGTTATATAATATGTGGCTGTGTTATATACTATCTGGGCTGTTACATGCTATGTGGGCTGTGCTATATACTACTTGGCTGTTCTATATACTACGTGGGCTGTGTTATATAATATGTGGCTCTGCTATATACTATATGGGCTGTTATATGCTACGTGGGCTGTGCTATATACTACGTGGCTGTGTTATATGCTACGTGGCTGTGCTATATACTACATGGCTGTGTTATATGCTATGTGGCTGTGCTATATACTACATGGCTGTGTTATATGCGATCATGAATCGTGGTATGTGTTAAAGGGGGGCCCACTGAGACTCTTTCGCCCGGGGCCCTCAAAAACCTGGAGCCGGCCCTGGCTGTCAGTCACTGATAGGACAGCCCACTGGGCCCTAAATCCCAGAAAGAGCAGGGGCTTAAAAGGATAAAACACAATTATACTGAGTGTTTTATCCCTAATCTATATATCCATCTACTCAGCGCCCCCTGCTCTGTAACATGGTGCCTACAGTTCGGACTGTATTTTCATGGTAACAGGTTTGCTCTTACTAATTATTATTTTAGATCAGATTTTGTGGCACTTTCTAATAAATAGGTATGACTGGTTCTCCTCCTCCTTACTACAGCCTTCCTCACAGAATTAAAAAGTACAAGAAGTAGGGAACATAATCCCAAAAGTAGTACGGGGAACATGAATACAAAAAATGGAGTATATGAACCCCAAGGTGAATACAGAAACAATGTGGAGGCCTACTTATAGAACAATGAGATTTTACTGTGTAAGTCAAAAAAGTAATTGTAAATAGGCAACAATACATTAAAGAATAAAAAAAGAAATAGTAGCAGGTCAATTGGTGAGGGCACAAAAAATGTGACAACACGGTAGACACATAAATGTTGTAAGTACTTGGGCAGCAGACAAAAAAATGTATACACAATAGTGTCATAGATGGCTGATACCTAGTAATAATCCACAGGGGAAAGAATCCATTCATATGATCTCAAAATAGTATTCACATAGTATGGATGTGTGTCCGTGGCCCCGAAGGGTTTCGCATGGGCTGCTGAGCATTTTGCGTTCCTTTGCATTTGGATGCCATCTAGTGGCCATTTTAGATTACCATTTTGAGATCATATAAATAGATCTTTTACTCACCGTAAAATGTGTTTCTCGTAGTCTTCATTGGGAGACACAGAATCATGTGATAGTCTGCTACCACCTGGAGGCTGACACTTTTTGCAATTAAATAAAATTGGCTCCTCCCCAGCAGACTATACCTCGACTGCTGGAGAAGGCCTCCTCAGTTTTGTGAGAGAGTAATAGGAGGAGAAAAGAATTAAAGCAAGAAGAAACATAACTGTATGCCCAACCAGGCAATCATGGGAGGGAGCGGTGTCCCCCAATGAAGACTACGAGTATCAGATTTTACGGTGAGTAAAAAAAAAATCTAATTTTCTTGTTCATTGGGGGACACAGAACCATGGTTCACCCTAAAGCTGTCCCTAGGGTGAGATAGTATTAAACCTCATACCATTACCGCCTGGTCTTCTGCCCTAACTTAAGTGAAAGTGTTGGCTACTGCCACCTGCAGTACCTTCCTACCAAGCCTTGCATCTGCTGAGGCAAAAGTGTGCACCCTGTAAAAATTAGTTCTAACCTGGGGTATACATGCTAAATCCCTCTGCAGAATAGCCAGTGAGGACATCTTACCCTTGAGGGGCGTTAAGCTCCAGCCCTGCTGACAATCCGGACTGTAAGAAGGAGAGCTGCATTGGCAAGGAAAAAACTGTAGGTGAAGTACTATTTGACTCTGGCAGCGAAATAATTCAGCTCACCCATGATGAAAACCAGCTAAGTGCCTGTTGTGCTGAAGCACGAAGTCTTGTCTCTGCCAGACGTTGGTATTGCTTGTGATGGAAGTGAGTCCAGCTTCAATCCATAAAATAAAATCCTTTATTTAATTATTAAAATAGATATGGCAAAACTACAATATACCTAGGCATAGGCATGGTTGGGGAAAAGGGGTGCAAGGAGGTGAAACCGGGCGACATTAAATTACATGAAATCATATTTTTAAACTGCACTGTATATAATCACTTACAAGATAGTTTCCCAATTGCCTAGGTGCACTGCCTGCCTGGTGATGGGTTCAGAGTCAGACCTTCACAGATGCTAAATAACGAACCAATCAACTGATTGCTTCACTTTTCTGGCTCTCACCCCATCAGACAGAGTTTAGGAACTCAGTAGTTGTTAAAAACGCGTCCAGTTTCACCTCCTTGTACGCCCAGGCATATTGTAGTGTTGCCATATCTATTTTAATCATGAAACCCAAAGGATTTGATTGTACGGATTGAAGCTGGACTCACTTCTTGACTAGTTGACTTACCAGCGAACATAAGCCCTCCAAGTACGATGGTAGACTCGCAATGAAGATGGCTTCCGAGCTCTAGTCATAGTCTGGACGACTGATGCAGACAGACCTGTTGTCCTCAATATCGTGGCTTCTAAAGCTACGTTGTCAAATTGAGCACCCGTAAATTGCTCATGTCCAAATACCAACTTCAGTATGGAGCAATGAGAATGACTGAATAACCTCTCTTGATCTTCTTGAGAAGTCTGGGAAGAAGTGGTAGAGGTGGAAAGAGGTAAGACAAAGTGAACTGGAACCATAGATTACCAGGGGATCGACTGCAATCGCCTGGGGGTCCTGGGACCTTTTGTCACATTTTGTCACCTTGTGATTCAGGCTGGATGCCAATAGATCTACATCCAACGTACCCCACCACTGACAGATCTGCCTGAACACTTCTGGGTGAAGAGCTCACACTCCTGCAGGTAGCTGCTGGCAACATAAAAAGCCTGTTGTCTCCCATTGGTATATTAACTGCAGAGATTAGAGGAACCTTGCCTTCTGCCCACTCCAGTATCACTGCGACTTCCGCCATAGCTGATGGGTTTCGTGTGCCTCCTTGGCGATTGATATATGCCACAGCAGTAGCATTGTCTGATTGAACTCTGATCGGCAACCCCTGGAGTAGGTGCTGCCAATGTAAAAGAGTCAGACGGATAGCTCTAAGCTCCAGCACATTGATTGCACTCGTGCCTGCTCAAAACCCCATGGACTGTCAAGTGACAGGAAATTGTTCCTCAGCCAGATAGGGCTGGCATCCGTACTGAGCACCTGCCACTGAATAGGCTGAAAAGAGCCACCCCGAGTTAATGGGTGATGCCAACCACCACTTGAGAGACTCGCAACAGCAATGGGGGACATTGATAGGCCGATCCAGAGACTATATTGATCTGTCCCAAGGGGCTTCATTTGAAATGAAAGGAATGTGTGTCCAGTAGTCTTAAAGTCCTGATGGAACACTGAAGAGATTTCTTCTCCTCCTGAAGAAATACCGATGACTGAACCGGTGTTGAGCGCCAGTCCCAGAAATGTAATAGCTGTGTTGAAACTGAAACAAACTCTGTCCTGTTGACAATACAACCAAATCACTCCAGGATATGAAGAACGATAGTGGAAGTGATTGGCCACAATGCAAAAAAATCGCTGATGGGCTGGAAAAATTGGCACATACAAATAAGCATCTCAAATATCTACTGAAAAAGAAACTCCCCGGTTTCCATGGATGCGACCACTTACTGGAGCGATTGAATCCTGAAGTGACAAAGCCGAACCCATCTATTCATGTGCCTTAAATCTAAAATAGGCTGCATCAGCCCTGCTTTTTTGGGGATAATGAATAAGTTTGAATCTAACGCCCTAAAGCCCTCTGAAGTGGGGACAGTTACAATCACGAGTCGAAACTGGCTCTTAATCTGGGAGTCCCACCCAGTAGGGTGAGAGCAAAATAGATGATCGTGAGATAGAGCAGTGTTCTCTATTCTGTAACCCAAAGAAATGACCTCCCTGACTCAAAGATTGCTGACTACCCTCAGCTATGCCACCTGAAAAAGGAAGAGGCGGCCACCCACCAGGGAAGGGAAGAGAAGAGGGGTGTCTGGGGGTGGCGCTGTAAAGGTAATGCTCTTGGGAGGCCTTCAGTCTAACCTGCTGACTCAACTCGTTCTGTACAGGAAACTAGTATAAGGGAAGTTCTTGCAAGACCCCATGCCTCCAAGAGGGAAGGCTGGCCCTGGACCGAGGAAGCAGCGTGCTTCTACCGCCTGTTGCATCTGAAATGATGCCTAACCTGGTCCCAAATAAATAAGACCCCTCAAAGATTTCTTTGAAGCCAAGTCTGCCCTACATACCTTGAGCCACAGCATGCAGTGAATTGTGACACAATTACATGCCGCCTTGGCAGAGCACTCTGCCGCATCCAAGGCAGCTGAACAGAGATACTTTGATCAGCGATCTCTGCTTATCCCAGATCCTGGGAACCAGCCAACAAAGTTTGTCGCAAATGCCTAGCCCATGCCGTTACTTCCTTGGAAAGTAGCAGAAAAGGCTGGACAAAGGGCAAAAACTGCTGCCTCAAAAGTGGACCTCGCCACAGACTCTATACGCCTGTCTGAGAGATCCTTAAGCGCTGCACTCTCGTCAAGAGGCAGAGTGGTCACTTCATATGATTGACGAAAGGATGAATGGACAAATGTAAAGAGACATTCTTGATAAAAAATCTGCTGCCATCTACCATGATGATGAAGATGAAAGGATGGTGGACATTTCAGCAAGAAAATGATTCCAAAGACACAGCCAAGGAAACTCTCAATTGGTTTTAGAGAAAGAAAATAAAGCTGCTAGAACGACCCAGCCAATCACCTGACCCAAATCCAATAGAAAATTTATGGCAGGAACTAAAGCTCAAAGTTCATAGAAGGAGCCCACAGAACCTTCAGGATTAGAAGTGTGTTTGTGTGGAATAATGGCCAAAATCACATTTAAGCAATGCATATGACTAGTTTGTCCATACAGCAGGCATCTTGAAGCTATCATCACCAAAAAGAGTTTTGTACGAAATATTTAATTGGTGACATGTTCAATACTTATTTCAACCACTGTATATATTTAATGGGTATGTGTGTATATAAAATGTGTGTAACATAACACTTTTAAAAGGGGTTTATTATAACATACACACACTTTTAAAAGGGTTGATTATATGATACAACTCCTTACAGGGTCTCACAGGTTTTCATTCTCTGGGTCATGAGGTCCAGGCTGTACTTCATTGCCAAGGTTTTTCTGCAGCCTTCACGTTCACAAATAATTGACCATAGGTATTCATGGAATGAAAATGTTTTTTGAGGTTGAATTTCATTGTGTATGATATGTATAATGTTTTATACGGCTTTTAAAGGGTTGTTCCATTTGTATAATGAATATTAAGTACAGTATACAATAAAAACCTATTGAGAAAAATGTCCAACCGAGAAAATGCATAAGAAGTAAAGTATTGTTCTTGTTTTCTTCCAGCAGAGTCCAGATGAAGAGAGCAGCTTTTTCTATGCACTGTTCCGATTTCTACTTCCCCTGGCTTATTCCTACCAGCCAGACCTGGTTATATTAGCTGTTGGAAGCAACAGGAGTATTGGTATCAAGGATATTGCCCTGCTTGGCAGTCTGCTGCAGGCGCTCGCGGATGGTGCTGTCCTCGCTGTTGTATCGGTAAGATTAGACTAGAATACTCCAGCAGCTCATAACCTGCATCAAGGGTCCTCATTGTCGTGCTGGTTACATTAAAATCTTTCCCTGATCAAATAGTAAGTGACCAACAGGCTATATGCCAGCATTGTTCTTTACACGTAACCATTTTGATGATCACTTTCTAAAAGTCTTCTGTGGGCGTTTAGAATACAAAGCATCCACCCACTTATGGATGATGGGTGTGAGAGTTGTCTACCACTATTGTACGACCACCCTCATATTACTTTATAGATTGAGGCAGGATGCAATCTGTGAATGACCTGCTCCAGTATTAAGAGTAGTTTGTGATTTACTTGAAAATTACTTTTAATTTTGTATTGTATTTATCTCTCTTTTTGCCGTAATTTCTCTTTTTAACAGGAAACAGAAAAAGACATCATAGAAGCCTTGTGTCATGTCTTGGTGAAGTGTGCCTCAATGTGTTTTGGACCCTACAAAGCTCCTGCTAAAGACTGTGCCCAAAGCTTAGCACAAGAGCTGTCTGTCATGCAGACAACATGGAGAATGCTGCAATGTGTTGGTATGTCTCTGTAGCACTAACCATGTCGTTAGCAGGTGACAAGAAAACACTCCCCTGGACGGTGTCATTAATCGCTGGACATCATTGTTTTGCATTTTAGCAAATGGCTAGTATGTATTTATGTAGAGTGTGATTTTGAGGAGATAACAAACAATATTTATATTTTTTATTCTTTAAGCTGAATATCTGAGAACACATTTATTAACACATGGTAAGGAAGTGATGGAATGGCCGCTTGTCATTAGATGATGAGGAGCAATTGTCAGATGTGTGCAATATTGCTGAGATTGGCAACTGGAGTTTCAGCTGTAAGGGTATGTGCACACGTTGCGGATTTGGCCCGGCGGATCCGCAGCAGTTTTCCATGCCTTGTACGGTACCATGTAAACCTATGGAAAACCAAATCCGCTGTGCACATGCTGCGGAAAATTCAGTGCAGAAACGCAGTGGTTTATTTTCCGCAGCATGTCAATTCTTTGTGCGGATTCCGCAGCGTTTTACACCTATTCCATTATAGGAATTCGCCGGTGTAAAAACGCAGGCGAACTCCGCACCAAATCCGCAGAAAACTCGCAGGAAAGCCGCAGGTAAAACACAGGTTATTTTACCTGCGGATTCTGCAGAATCCGTGTGGAAAAATCCCCAATGGAATCTGCAACGTGTGCACATACCCTTAGAGATCAATGTGGGAAGATTAAACTGATAGGATTTGCAATCTTGGGATCACCAGCTATATAGACTGCATACTGTTTTGCTGCTTCTTGGAAATTTCTATTACTGAAAACTGAACATGAAAACACTTTAAGGCTATGTTCACATTGGGTTTTTTTTCTCTCGTGTTTAAAAAGTCAGTATTTGAAGCATAAAACTCTTAAAGGGGTTTGTGGGAAAACCCCTTGGCGAACATTGGGTTTTTCCATTTTTGAGTTTCCGCTTTTTGTTCCCCTTCTTCCCAGAGCCATAACTTTATTTTTCCATCAAAATGGCCATGTGAGGGCTTGTTTTTTTGTGGTACGAGTTGTACTTTTGAACAGCATCATTGGTTTTGCCATATAGTGTACTGGAAAAAGGGAAAAAATTCCAAGTGAGATGAAATGGCAAAAAAAGTGCAGTTCCACAATTGTGTTTTTTTTTTCACATTGTTCATTAAATGCTAAAACTGACTTGCCATTATGATTCTCCAGGTCATTATAAGTTCAGACACCAAACATCTCTAGGTTCTTTTCCTATTTAAGTGGTAAAAAAAATCCAAAGTTTCTAAAAAAGAAAAAAAAAAAATCGCCATTTTTCGAGACCCGTAGCGTCTCCATTTTTCATGGTCTGGTGTTGAATGAGGGCTTATTTTTTTTGCGCCAAGATGACATTTTTACCATTTTTGAATAGATACGATCTTTTGATCTCCCATTATTGCATTTTAATACAATTTTCGGCGACCAAGAAAACATAATTCTGGCATTTTGATTTTTTTTCTCCTTACGCCGTTTACCGATCAGATTAATTCTTTATCTATTGATATATTGGGCGAATCTGAACCCGGCGATGCCAAATATGTGTATTTTTTAAAATTTATTTCGAGTGGGGCAAATGGGAGGTGATTTAAACTTTTATTTTATTTTTTTAATATTTTTAAAAACTTTTATTTTTTTTAACTTTACACTTGCTTCAATAGTCTCCATGGGAGGTAACAAATTGCATTGCACAAAATCACAGACATGTTTCGGCAATAGTTGTGGTATATAGATAGAGGCCGCACCTTGATCCATACATACATGTTAGGACAATGAGCACTTTATAGGATGCGAGTTAAATTAATAGTATACAGTGTCCTCTTTATACTAAACTGATTAATGTGAGTTTTAACAATTAAACATTTCCTTTAGTATATTTAATTAAAAGTTATATTTTATAGTCTTTAGGTAGGGATTATTTGCCTTTGGCAATTTGTTATCTAAGGTTGTTACCCTATGCTAGCTTTGGACAGCAGTTACGTGTTTGTATAGTGATGCGCTTCATCTTGAGCAAGTTAAAGGCCCCGTCTCACATAGCGAGATCGCTAGCGAGATCGCTGCTGAGTCACAAGTTTTGTGACGCAACAGCGACCTCAGTAGCGATCTCGCTATGTGTGACACATACCAGCGATCAGGCCCCTGCTGTGAGATCGCTGGTCGTGTCGGAATGGCCTGGACCTTTTTTTGGTCGTTGAGGTCCCGCTGACAGCGCTGAATCGGTGTGTGTGACACCGATCCAGCGATGTCTTCACTGGTAACCAGGGTAAACATCGGGTTACTAAGCGCAGGGCCGCGCTTAGTAACCCGATGTTTACCCTGGTTACCAGCGTAAATGTAAAAAATAACAAACAGTACATACTCGCCTTCTGATGTCCGTCAGGTCCCTTGCCGTCCGCTTCCTGCTCTGAGTGCCGTACAGTGAGAGCACAGCACAGCAGTGACGCCACCGCTGCGCTCTGCTCTCACTGTACGGCACTCAGAGCAGGAAGCAGACGGCAAGGGACCTGACGGACATCAGAAGGCGAGTATGTACTGTTTGTTATTTTTTACATTTACGCTGGTAACCAGGGTAAACATCGGGTTACTAAGCGCGGCCCTGCGCTTAGTAACCCGATGTTTACCCTGGTTACCCGGGTGCTGCAGGGGGACTTCGGCATCGTTGAAGACAGTTTCAACGATGCCGAAGTCGTTCCCCTGATCGTTGGTCGCTGGAGAGAGCTGTGTGTGTGACAGCTCCCCAGCGACCACACAACGACTTACCAACGATCACGGCCAGGTCATATCGCTGGTCGTGATCGTTGGTAAATCGCTATGTGAGACGGGGCCTTTAGTGTCGCTGACAGAGATTGACAGCGGCACGTAACATGTTAACAGCTGCGGGTGGATCGGGATATTACCTGCGGCTGTTAAGGGCACATGTCAGATAATGAAATCAGCTGACATGTGCCGGAAAAGTTGCAGGCTCATCGCCGGAGCCTGCAGCAAATAGGGTGAAGCAACATTAGATGTACCTATATGTCTAAGGCTGCTTTCACACAGCAGTTTTTTGCCATCAGGCTCAATCCGGCTAATTTTTTAAAAAACGAATCCGTCGCAAATTGTGAAAAACTGAGAGAGTGAGAGACCAGAATGGAAAACGCATGCTTAGTTAAAAAAAATGGAATCTGTCACTGGATTCCATCATTTGACGGATCCGGCGCCATAGGCTTCCACTCTAGCAAACGCCGGATCCGTCGCTGTCCGTTTCTTCGACGGACACAAAAAACGTTCCTCTGTGCGTTGCCGCCTTACTGACAATTTTCGCCGGATCCATCGAACGACGGACGAAACGTGAGGCCATCCATCTCTAATAAGTCTATGAGAAAAAAACGGATCCGGTGGCATCATTCGCCGGATCGAGCCTGACGGCAAAAAACTGGTGTATGAAAGCGGCCTAAGGTTGGAAAGGGGTTACGGAAATGCTCCTTTTCTCTGGAGTATTGCAAACCTGAAGCAGGTTGTCTTTTTAGCTCCTTCAGCGTTTATGCAGTGTTTTTTTGCTGCCAGCATTTTTTCTGTTTTTCCCAGCGTTCTCCAGATGTTTTTTGAACTTTGTTAAGCAATGAAGAAAATATTAGCATTTTTTTCGAGAATACTAAAGAAAAGCTCAAAGAAACTACCCTGCCATCATCTTTCTAGCCGTACTGTTGACTTGTATTGTAAGTATATATCAACGTCCTAATGGATAACGCCTAAACAATGGACATGTTACTTTGTTTAAATTAAGCTTGGCGTCTTTTGAAAGATTGACCATTTAATAGAAGCATAAAAGCCTGGACATATAGACCGCAAGTTATTTTTTTGCCCAAAAATTAATATGTTCGTTCTTTTTAGCTTTTTTTTTTCCGGTCACAGAACAGCAGAAAAAGATGGAGTGTGAATGCACCATGAGTTTGTATTTGGAAAGCAGCTTACAAAGGCTTTTCTGTTCTGTCAGTGTCGTGGCAAAATGTACAGAAACCATTTAGTATCATTGAGATGTTGTGTCATCTGTCAGCATTGCCTTCTTTACATAATCTGCTAAGCTATTCTGCCCAGTAGGAAAAGTGTAGGCCTGATGGATCCTATTAAGGTCAATGGGATTTATCAATTATCTAGAAATGGCTCCATCACAAATGGAAGCCTTAATTTCAGAGTGAACAGAATCTGCAGATTCTGTATGTGATTTTTGTTTAGTGTGTACACTATGAAAGGCTACTGACATACAGGTTAAGTATGCCAGTGTGCCACAAAAAAGTATGCAATACCATAGCAGACCATAATAATGATACATGCTACACAGTTAAAGACCTCCCAAGGCCTTATCTGGACATTAGTTATTTTTTCTTGTACACAAGAAAAGTTCCAAGTTTTATTGATTTTTTTCTTCTTCATCAGATTTTCATCAGAATTTGTTACCGTCGGACTTTGGGTAGAGTTTCACCAGTTTTCTTGTGCAAAAAAAATAGATAGTAGGTGGTTGAGAAATCTTTATCATATAATCTGTGAAAAACTTGCAGCACAAAGATGGCATCGAGTGCTGTCTGAGGTTTTCTGACTCATAGACTGGCATTGGTGAGATTGGTCTTAGACACGGATCACAAAAAGGAAACATGTCTCCGTGATTTTGTGCAGACTTGGTCTACAAAAATACACACACACATGAACAAGCCCATGGACTATTATGGCTAAGAGTTATATGCCTGAAAACAGTGATATAACTTGTGCATGAAAAACTATCGTTTCAATGAGCCTTAATGTATAAATTTAGAGTTTTTATGTATTCGTTTTTCAATCGCGGCCATAATAATGATGTGAGCAAACCCTTAGAACTTTGGAAAAGATTTCTAGTAGAAGAGCAGTCCCCACTAGTGATGAAGTGAGTATACTCGTTGCTCGGGGTGGTCTCCGAGTATTCTTTAGTGCTCGGAGATTTACAGCTTTCGTCGCTACTGCATAATTTATGGCTGCTAGACAGGCTGAATACATGTGAGGAATGCCTGTTTGTTAGGGAATTCCGACATGTACTCAGGCTGTCTAGTAGCTGTAAATCATGCAGCTGCGGTGATGAAAACTAAATCTCCGAACACTAACAAATACTCGGAGATCACCCGAGCATGCTCAGGAAAACCCGAGCAACAATGCTATTCGCTCATCACTAGTAATCACATGTATCTCTGACATATCAGAAAAATCATTTGGACTGGATTTTTACTTTCAACTTTTGCTAAAAGATATGATCTTTTGCAGAAGATGATACAATTGTTTTTCTAGACTTCAGATTTCTATCGGCCTACAAATAAGCTCTAATAGGTAACACTATTGCTGATTTCTTAATTGCTTGTAGCTCAAGGCAGTAAAGAGTACATTATTAATTGTTGTTTCTTATTTAATAGCAAAGTAGAAGAACAGAAGACATGAGTTAAGACACGCTGAAGATGTGGGAATGAAGACCTTTGACTATAGCTATGCAGAAATGGATACAAAAATAATATGCAATCATTTTAAATCGAAAAAGGCAGCGATGCAAATACCTAATTTTTTTACTTTTCTTAAAGATAAAATGTTTTAAAAAGTTTCAAAATATAGTAAATTTACTAATATACTGTTCCATGCCACTATAATAATCATAGCTGTGAATTAATACTGCAGACTTCACGTCTTGTATTCAAGAATGCAATATTAAAGACTTATCTGGTCATCATTTTTCTTATAACATTGGGGTGCTGCCAACAGAAAGGCATGTGGGATGTAGCTCTTACTGCAGTGCCCTGACCTCTTCATTCTGAGAATTGGCTAGGCTCCTCAGGTTTGGGTCGCATCTAAACAATCATAGGACTGTAACCTTTTACTCTGTCGCCTCATTGGGGGACACAGGACCAAGGGTGTTATGCTGCTGTCCACTAGGAGGCTACACTATGCATAATCTGAAAAAGATTAACCGTGGCTCCTCCTCTGCAGTATACACCCCTGGACGGCGTCAGCCTTCTCCAGTTTTTGCTTAGTGTCGCATAGGAGGCACACCTAAAATTTTTTTCTTTACTCCGTTTTTTCGACGGGATTACAGAATGAAGAAAAGTGGGTCTCCTGCGAGACTCCCGGCATGGCTCCTTCCTCGGCCCCCTATCACGGGGTGCCCGGTTGAAGTGGAGATGGCTATTCCCAATGTCGCTCCTTCCCCAGTCCCTCGGGTGCTGGTTCGAAGTCGAGACCCCCCTCCTTCCCCAATTCCTTTTGGTTTCTGGGTTGAGGGCGAGGATAAAGACCCTGATGGTTACACAGCACCCTCCCTAATCCCCCTCTGGGGGCATTAGGTTGAGACGCCTCAGGTAGGGCCTGTACAGGCAGCATTCTGCAGCTCCCAGCAGTGGGCCAGCACACTGCGCCTGCATCCATGGACCCCATCCCAGCTGCGGGCTCCTTTCGGGGCCGAGGGGAGTGCAGGAAGGCATGACGCAATACAGACACAGGGCTCCCTGCGTCCCTGTCTCTGCGGCAGCACCAGCTCTTTACTGCCTCAGGGGGACCCCACACCGGGCCCCCCTTCCGCTTATAGCCCCACCGCTATCCTGCCTTTAAATCCTGGGGGGTCCGGTTCAGATCCGACCCCCTCCCGGACATTCGCGCCGGCCTGGAGCCCTTCTGGGCATCAGGCATCTAATTTAGGCCCCGGCTTTGGCCTAGCTGAAGCCGCCGCCTCCTCTCCGCCCCCCGGATGACAAATATGACACTCTACATTGTCATAGAGGGGGCGGATCGAGACAGAAAGGGCGCGTTTTTACACAGTTCTGCCGCTTCTTTCCAGCTCTCCGCCCCCTTCTCCCCCTTCCTCTTCTTCTCAGCGGCCATTTTCTGCTGCAGATTAACCCTTCATCTCCCGGTCAGCAGGACCAGGCAGCTAGTCTCCGAGGGGCACAGGACTGTGGATCTTCGGCGCTGGACCTAGGGGCACACTGGTGGGGTAAGATCACAGCTGGGTTTTTTTTACTCAGCTGTGAATCCATATTCCCTATAAGGCTCCCCTATAGGCTTCTCTGCATAACTATAGGGTCCTCTGCATAGCTAGCCCTTCTGCACTCTGTGCACTATGCCGGGCTCAAGGTCCAAGAGAACCAGGCAGAACTGCTATTATACATTCTGCACAGCCTGCGGGACCGATCTCCCCAGTGGCAGCACGTACCCGCATTGCCAGAACTGTATACAGACTAATGTGTCAGAGCCCCAAGAAGCCCCTGCCACTGCTTCGGTGTCTAATGCCATGCCGGAATAGGCTACTCAGATGTCGCAATCTATGACGCAGTCTATAGATAACCTAACCTCCACATTGCTTCAGGCTCTGCAGGGTCATGCCTTGGCTATGACCGTTACCCAGCAAAGGGAGAGCTTGACTCAGGAACAAGATGACCCTGGCACATCCACATCTAGGTCAGGAAGCAAGCGGACCCATAGATCAAGTCCATCTGCGTCATCCCATAGCACACGGTCATCCCCCTCCAGGGAGAGAAACCGTAGCTCCAGGTCATCTAGACCGTCCCATTCCAGGGACAGACAGTGCAGATCTCCGCAATCCCCGACCAGAGAAGGCCTCCTCCCCAGCTCACCCAGCAGGGGACGCCTCAGTGATACACAGGATTCGGAATGCATCTGCGACTCTGACTCAGACAGGGAAACGGAGGGGTCCCTGATCCCAATCCCCCCCTAGAAATACAGCGCTAGTTGAGGATATAATCTTTTCCATCCATCGGGTGCTGGACATTTCTGATCCGCCACCAGAGGCCCCAGAACATAAGATTTCCTTTGAAGGACCTCTGAAGCCACCTAAGGTTTTCTCTAACCACCCAGAGTTTAAGGCGATCCCTAAAAAGCAGCTCTCACAGCCTTAGGAAAAATTTGCTAATCGCAAATATCTGGAGTCGAGGTACCCCTTCCCGCAGAAGGACACCAAGGAATGGACAGATCCACCCAAAGTGGACCCCCCAGTCTCTAGGCTAGCAGCACAAACCCTCCTTTCACTGCCAGATAGCTCAACCCTCAGGGACGAAGCAGACCGGCAGGTAGAACGCATGGCTCGTTCAATTTTCGAGGCAGCAGGGGCATCCCTGGCTCCCGCGTTCGACTCAGTTTGGGCTGCCAAGGCCAGTCTGGCCTGGGCAAAAAATTTACAAGCTCTCCAAGCATCTGCTCCTGAGCTGCCGGAGCAAGCGGTTCAAATAGCAGTTGTAGTAGATCACATGCTTCATGCAGCTCTGGATTCAGCAAGGGGAGTAGCGGGGATAGCATCAAACGCCATCACAATTCGGCGTGTCATCTGGCTGCGGGAATGGAAAGCGGACGCAGCCTCAAAGTCCCTCACGCACCTCACCTACCTCAGTGGGAGACTTTTCGGTGAACAGTTGGACACGATGATATCCAACGCTACCGGGGGTAAGAGTACTTCTCTTCCCCAACTCAGACCTAAACGCACTTACAAGAAGCGTAACCAAACTCGATTCCGATCCTTTCAGAACTCCTCGGGCTGGTCCATCTCGCGTCCAGCACAAAATCGTAACTGTTCCCCAGGCAGGGACAACTCACGATCGACGCAAAGGTCGGACAAGACCTGGCAATCAAAAGCAGGCCAGCCTAAGCCCAGAGGAGGAAAATCTCAGACTTTCTCCTCATCATGTCTCACGGACTCCGGAAGACACCACACCAGTAGGCGGCCGACTTTTGCTCTTTCATCAAGTCTGGCTGCCTATTACAAAAGACAGGTGGGTCAGGGAACTAGTGTCTTCCGGATACAAAATAAACTTCACCTCCAACCCAACGGACCGATTCTTCCTCTCTGTCCCCCCAAAACCACCAGCCAAGGCTCGTGCCTACTACCAAGCGGTCTCCTCGCTTTTTCAAGCAGGAGTCTTAGTACAGGTCCCCACGACCGACCGCTTCCGAGGGTTCTACTCCAATCTGTTCGTAGTTCCCAAGAAAGGAGGCAGCGTACGGCCCATACTAGACCTAAAACAGCTCAACAAATATGTACGGGTCCTTCACTTCCGCATGGAGTCCCTTCGGTCCATCATTGCGTCCATGGAGAAGGGAGAATATCTCTCCTCCATAGACATGCAAGACGCATACCTGCATATACCTATTGCACCTGCCCATCAGAGGTTTCTCAGGTTCGCAATAGGCAAGGACCACTACCAATTCGTTGCTCTCCCTTTCGGACTCGCCACGGCTCCGAGTGTTTACCAAAGTCATGGCAGTGACCATGGACGTCCTGCACTCCAGAGGCATAGTAGTCGTTCCATACCTGGATGATCTACTAATCAAGGCTCCCACCTTCAAGGACTGCGAGCTCAGCGTCTCAATCACAAGCGATACTTTCAGTCGCATGGGCTGGTTAATCAACCTACAAAGTCATCACCAACCCTGAGTCAGTCCCTGACCTTCCTGGGAATGCTATTCAACACCTCCAGGTGTCTAGTGCTCCTTCCCAAGGACAAGGCACTGGCTCTCCGCCTAGGAGTACGCACCTGTTATGATCTGGTGACCTTGGAGCCGCATGAGAGACTTTCTCAGAAGTAGGTGGTACCTGTACTGACCGCAACCCTGATCTAACACCGCAACTAGAAGTAGCCGTGGGATGTACCTAACACGTCCTAGACATCTCGACACAGCCGGAGGACTAAATACCCCTATAGATGGAAATGGGAATTCTATCTTGCCTCAGAGCAGAACCCCAAAGGATAGGCAGCCCCCCACAAATATTGACTGTGAGTATAAGAGGAAAAACACACGCAGGCAGAAAAACAGGATTTAGCAAAAGAGGCACTTCTAGCTAAATAGAAAGGATAGGACAGAATTCTAAGCGGTCAGTATTAAAATCCTAAAAACATCCACAGCAGATAATACAAATATTCCACATCTAACTAAAGACATAGAAAGTATATCTGCATCTCCTGAAAATCCAGCATGACTGAAAAATCCAAACAAAGTCTAAGCTGGACAAAAACACAATACATTGCACTGAATTGCAAAGCACACTGCATGTGTGCACAGAGACAAAAAAACAGACACTTATCTTAGCTGAATTTGCAGCAGGGCATGAGGAGCCAGAGAGAGATGCAATCCCTCCAAGTACAATGGACAACTGGCACAGACTCATGGATCCTGCACACCTAAATACCTAATAGAGCTGCAATCAGCAGAAACACCTGCCCGGATTACAACCCCAAGACAACTGCACTACCACCAACCACCACCATAGGGAGCCCAAGAGCAGAATTCACAACAGTACCCCCCCTTGAAGAGGGGTCACCGAACACTCACCAGAGCCCCCAGGCCGATCAGGACGAGCCAGATGAAAGGCACGGACCAAATCAGCAGCATGGACATCAGAGGCAAAAACCCAAGAATTATCCTCCTGGCCATAACCCTTCCATTTGACAAGGTACTGAAGCCTCCGCCTCGAAAAGCGAGAATCCAAAATCTTCTCAACCACATACTCCAACTCCCCATCAACCAACACAGGAGCAGGAGGATCAACAGAGGGAACAACGGGCACCACATATTTCCGCAATAAAGATCTATGGAAAACATTATGGATGGCAAAAGAGGCCGGAAGGGCCAAATGAAAAGACACCGGATTGATAATCTCAGAAATCCTATAAGGACCAATAAACCGAGGCTTAAACTTAGGGGAAGAAACCTTCATAGGAACATGACGGGAAGACAACCGGACCAAATCCCCAACCTGAAGCCGGGAACCAACACACCGACGACGGTTAGCAAAACGCTGAGCCTCCTCCTGAGACAACACCAAATTGTCCACCACATGAGCCCAAATCTGCTGCAACCTGACAACCACAGAATCCACACAAGGCAATCAGAAGGCTCAACCTGCCCCGAAGAAAAACGAGGATGAAAACCAAAATTACAAAAGAAGGGCGAAACCAAGGTAGCCGAACTAGCCCGATTATTAAGGGCAAACTCGGCCAATGGCAAGAAAGCCACCCAATCATCCTGATCAGCAGACACCAAGCATCTCAAATAAGTTTCCAAAGTCTGATTAGTTCGCTCGGTCTGGCCATTTGTCTGAGGATGAAATGCGGAAGAAAAAGACAAATCAATGCCCAGCCTAGCACAAAAGGCCCGCCAAAACCTAGAAACAAACTGGGAACCTCTGTCAGACACAATATTCTCCGGAATACCATGCAAACGAACCACATGCTGAAAAAACAACGGAACCAAATCAGAAGAGGAAGGCAATTTAGGCAAAGGCACCAAATGAACCATCTTAGAAAACCGGTCACAAACCACCCAGATAACCGACATCCTCTGGGAAACCGGAAGATCTGAAATAAAATCCATAGAAATATGCGTCCAGGGCCTCTCAGGTACCGGCAAAGGCAAAAGCAACCCACTAGCACGGGAACAACAAGGCTTGGCCCGCGCACAAGTCCCACAGGACTGCACAAAAGAACACACATCACGCGACAAAGAAGGCCACCAAAAGGACCTACCAACCAAATCTCTAGTACCAAAAATACCAGGATGGCCAGCCAACACAGAACAATGAACCTCAGAAATTACTCTACTAGTCCATCTATCAGGAACAAACAGTTTCCCCACTGGACAGCGGTCAGGTTTGTCAGCCTGAAATTCCTGCAGAACCCGTCGCAAATCAGGGGAAATGGCAGAAAGGACCACCCCTTCCTTCAGAATGCCGACCGGCTCAAGTACCTCAGGAGAATCAGGCAAAAAACTCCTAGAGAGGGCATCAGCCTTAATATTCTTAGAACCCGGAAGATATGAAACCACGAAATCAAAACGGGAGAAAAACAGGGACCATCGAGCCTGTCTAGGATTCAGCCGTTTGGCAGATTCGAGGTAAATCAGATTTTTATGATCGGTCAAGACCACAATACGGTGCTTGGCTCCCTCAAGCCAATGCCGCCATTCCTCAAACGCCCACTTCATAGCCAACAACTCCCGATTGCCGACATCATAATTGCATTCAGCAGGCGAAAACTTACGGGAAAAGAAGGCACACGGTTTCATCCAGGAACCATCAGAATTCCTCTGAGACAAAACGGCCCCTGCCCCAATCTCAGAAGCGTCAACCTCAACCTGAAACGGAAGAGAAACATCTGGCTGACGCAACACCGGGGCAGAAGTAAATCGGCGTTTAAGCTCCTGAAAGGCAGAGACAGCCACAGAGGACCAATTCGTTACATCAGCGCCTTTCTTCGTCAAATCGGTCAGGGGTTTAACCACACTGGAGAAGTTAGCAATGAAACGGCGATAAAAATTAGCAAAGCCCAAAAATTTCTGAAGGCTCTTCACGGATGTGGGCTGAATCCAATCATGAATGGCCTGAACCTTAACCGGATCCATCTCTATAGATGAGGGACAAAAAATGAAGCCCAAAAAAGAAACCTTCTGCACTCCAAAGAGACATTTAGACCCCTTCACAAACAAAGCATTGTCACAAAGGATCTGAAATACCATCCTGACCTGTTTCACATGAGACTCCCAATCATCGGAAAATATTAAGATGTCATCCAAATATACAATCATGAATTTATCAAGATAATTCTGGAAGATATCATGCATGAAGGACTGAAAAACAGATGGAGCATTAGAGAGCCCGAATGGCATCACAAGGTATTCAAAATGGCCTTCGGGCGTATTAAACGCAGTTTTCCATTCGTCACCCTGCTTAATACGAACAAGATTATATGCCCCCCGAAGGTCAATTTTAGTAAACCATCTAGCCCCCTTAATCCTGGCAAACAAATTGGAAAGCAAAGGTAAAGGGTATTGAAACTTGACCGTGATCTTATTCAAGAGGCGATAATCAATACAGGGTCTCAAGGAGCCATCCTTCTTAGCAACAAAAAAAATCCCGCTCCCAACGGTGAAGAAGATGGCCGAATATGCCCTTTCTCCAAAGACTCCTTAACATGACTCCACATGTCGGTATGTTCCGGCACAGACAGGTTGAAAAGTCGGCCCTTAGGAAACATACAGCCTGGAATCAAGTCAATAGCACAATCACAGTCCCTATGCGGTGGAAGGGAACTGGACTTGGGCTCATTGAATACATCCTGAAAATCAGACAAAAACTCTGGAACTTCAGAAGAGGAGGAAGAGGAGATTTACATCACAGGAACGTCATTGTGAACCCCCTGACAACCCCAACTAGTCACAGACATAGACTTCCAATCCAACACAGGATTATGTATCTGCAACCATGGAAAACCCAGCACAATAGCATCATGCAAATTATGCAACACCAGAAAACGACAATCTTCCTGATGGGCTGGCGCCATGCACATGGTCACCTGTGTCCAAAACTGGGGTTTATTTTTAGCCAAAGGTGTAGCATCAATGCCCCTTAAAGGAATAGGGTTCTGCAAAGACTGCAAGGGGAAACCACAACGCCTGGCAAATTCAAAGTCCATTAAGTTCAAAGCGGCGCCTGAATCCACAAACGCCATGACAGAAAATGACGACAATGAGCAGATCAAGGTCACAGATAACAGAAATTTAGGTTGTACAGTTCCGATGGTAACTGAACTAGCGATTCTCTTTGTACGCTTTGGGCAGACTGAAATGACATGAGAAGCATCGCCACAATGGAAACACAACCTATTCTGACGTCTGAATCCTTGTTGTTCCGTTCTAGACAGAATCCTATCACACTGCATAGGCTCAGGCATCTGCTCTGAGGACAACGCCACAGCACGCACAGTTCTGCGCTCCCGCAAGCGCCGATCGATCTGAATGGCCAGAGACATAGAATCACTCAGACCAACAGGCGTGGGAAACCCCACCATAACATCTTTAACAGATTCAGAAAGACCCTTTCTGAAAATTGCCGCCAAAGCATCCTCATTCCATTTAGTCAGCACAGACCATTTTCTAAATTTCTGACAATACAATTCTGCCGCTTCTTGACCCTGAGACAGGGCCAACAAGGTCTTCTCCGCTTGATCCACAGAATTTGGTTCATCATATAATAATCCTAGAGCCTGAAAAAAGGCATCTACATTAAGCAAGGCCGAATTCCCAGATTCCAGGGAAAATGCCCAATCCTGAGGGTCGCCACGCAGCAGGGAGATGACAATTTTAACCTGCTGAATGGGATCACCAGAGGAACGAGGATTCAGAGCAAAAAACAGTTTACAATTGTTTTTAAAACTCAAAAATTTGGACCTGTCCCCAAAAAACAAATCAGGAGTAGGAATCCTAGGTTCTAAAAGCGGAGTCTGAACAATATAATCAGAAATACCCTGTACCTTAGCAGCAAGCTGGTCTATACGAGAAACTAATCCCTGAACATCTATGCTAGCACAAGACTCCTCAGTCACCCAGAGGAAAAGAAGGAAGAAAAGACAAAGCAGACTACAGAAAAAAAATGGCTTTCTTCCCTTCTTCTGAGATGCATTTAACTCATTGTTGGCCAGTTGTACTATTATGATCCGGTGACCTTGGAGCCGCATGAGAGACTTTCTCAGGAGTAGGTGGTACCTGAACTGACCGCAAACCCTAAACTAACACCGCAACTAGAAGTAGCCGTGGGATGTACCTAACACGTCCTAGACACCTCGACACAGCCGGAGGACTAAATACCCCTATAGATGGAAATGGGAATTCTATCTTGCCTCAGAGCAGAACCCCAAAGGATAGGCAGCCCCCCACAAATATTGACTGTGAGTATAAGAGGAAAAACACACGCAGGCAGAAAAACAGGATTTAGCAAAAGAGGCACTTCTAGCTAAATAGAAAAGGATAGGACAGATTTCTAAGCGGTCAGTATTAGAATCATAAAAATATCCACAGCAGATAATACAAATATTCTACATCTAACTAAAGACATAGAAAGTATATCTGCATCTCCTGAGAATCCAGCATGACTGAAAAATCCAAACAAAGTCTAAGCTGGACAAAAACACAATGAATTGCACTGAATTGCAAAGCACACTGCATGTGTGCACAGAGACAAAAAACCAGACACTTATCTTAGCTGAATTGGCAGCAGGGCATGAGGAGCCAGAGAGAGATGCAATCCCTCAAAGTACAATGGACAACTGGCATGGACTCATGGATCCTGCACACCTAAATACCTAATAGAGCTGCAATCAGCAGAAACACCTGCCCGGATTACAACCCCAAGACAACTGCACTACCACCAACAACCACCGGAGGGAGCCCAAGAGCAGAATTCACAACAAAGGTGGTTTTCCTGGTGGCAAATCACCTCGCTACGCAGGGTGTCTGAACTGACAGCACTCTCCTGCAGACGGCCCTTTCTGGCTTTTCACCAGGACAAGGTAGTCCTCCGTACGGTACCATCCTTCCTTCTGAAGGTAGTGTCCACCTTCCACCTCAATGAGGAAATTTCTCTGCCTTTCCTTTGTCCGGTTCCGGTTCATAGAGTGGAGAAGGCTTTGCATACGCTTGACCTTGTCAGGGCATTGCGTATATATGTGTCTAGGACTGCATCCATCCGGAGGTCTGATTCTCTTTTCCTTCTTCCAGAAGGCGGCCGCAAGGGTCTGCCGGCTTCCAAAGCTACCCTTGCCAGGTGGATCAAATCCACCATACAAGAGGCCTACCGCCTTAAGAATTCTCTTCCAGCCGGTATTACGGCACACTCTACATGGGCGGTGGGGGCCTCCTGGGCCATTCTGCTCCAGGCTTCGGCACAACAGGTGTGTAAGGCAGCCACTTGGACTAGCCTACACACGTTTACTAAACACTACAGAGTTCATACCCAGTCCTCAGTGGACGCGAGCCTGGGTAGACGGGTTCTGCAGGCAGCGGTGCCCCAAGTTTAGGAGCCTGTCTGCACAATATTCGTTCATTGCTTCCCACCCAGGGACTGCTTTGGGACGTCCCATGGTCCTGTGTCCCCCAATGAGGTGACAGAGTAAAGGAGATTTTTGTGTACTCACCGTAAAATCTCTTTCTCTTAGCCTCTAATTGGGGGACACAGCTCCCACCCTGTTGCCCTTTACGGGCCGTTGTTACTGTTGAGTTCTCATATTGTTCCTTGAGCTTGTGCATAGTGGCCTTCTTATAGGCATGTCTATGTTATTCATGTTACGTTCCTCCTAATGCTTTTGCACAAAACTGGAGAAGGCTGACACCATCCAGGGGTGTATACTGCAGAGGAGGAGTCACAGTTAATCTTTTTCAGATTATGCATAGTGTCGCCTCCTAGTGGACAGCAGCATAACACCCATGGTCCTGTGTCCCCCAATTAGAGGCTAAGAGAAAGAGATTTTACGGTGAGTACACAAAAATCTCCTTTTTTAGGGTATGTTCCCACGGTCAGTATTAGGCAGCGCTTTGGACGCAGCACATGTCCGCTCCGTCCAAAGCGCTGTCGACTTTTGAATGCAGGTGATTCCGCATGTGTTTATTGAACCGTGCAGGATCACCGTATTCTATACATTGGACAGGAAATACTTAGACATGCTGCGGTCTGGAGAGACGCACCGCATGTCCGTCTCCGCAGGGAAGCCGCAGGCGTCTGTCCACCTATAGTGGGCATGGGATTTCTTGAAATCCCATCCACTATGCTGTAACAGCTGGCCGCTGTGGGTTGGACGCTGCGGATGTACGCAGTATCCAACCCGCAGCGCTTACTGACCGTGGGAACGTACCCTTAGTGATTTTTAACTTCTGCGTAAAATTGC
The DNA here is from genome assembly GCF_051348905.1 of Ranitomeya variabilis. Lineage (NCBI taxonomy): Eukaryota > Metazoa > Chordata > Amphibia > Anura > Dendrobatidae > Ranitomeya > Ranitomeya variabilis. The sequence continues at coordinate 363,749,208 of NC_135236.1, read as the reverse complement.
TTACATTCTGTAACCCATCCTGCGATTACTGTGGGACCTTTTAAAAGTGTTTTACAAGATCATAAAGACAGTGTGATAACATAAATTAAGTTATACTTACCTGTTATAAAGTCATGACCAAAAGTGTTGGCACCCTTTTAAATTGATCCAGAAAATGAAGCATTTCTCAAAGAAAATTATTTCAATTATACATTTTGTTACACACGTTTATTTGCTTTGTGTATTGGAACAACAGAAAATAACAGAGGGAAAAAAAAGGCAAATTGGACATAATTTCACACAAAACTTCAAAAATGGACCCGACAAAACTGTTGGCACCCTCAAGTTAATAGTTGGTTGCACACCCTTTGGAATAAATTACAGCAATCAATCACTTCCTATAACCATCAACAAGCTTCTTACACCTCTGAACTGAAATTTTGGACCACTCTTCTTTGGCAAACTGCTCCAGGTCTCTCATATTTGTAGGATGCCTTCTCCTCACAGCAATTTTATGATCTCTCCACGGATGTTCACTGGGATTGAGATCTCATTGCTGGCCACTTCAGAACTCTCCAGGGCTTTGTTTCCATCCATTTCTGGGTGCTTCTTGAAGTATGTTTGGGGTTGTTGTCCTGCTGGCAGGGAACTACATTGCGACTTAAAATCCTTTAGTAATCTTCAGATTTCATGATGCCTCGCACACAGTCAAGGCACCCAGTGCTAGACGCAGCAAAACATCTTTGAATCTCCACCATATTTGATTTCAGGTGATGCTGCTGCTGGCTGCTTTGTCTGTCCACCAGCTGTCTCTCCTTAGGTAGCCGAGGATGCCCAGGGAAGCAGATCAGTAGTAGCCGTGAGCCGATCCCCCAGCCTGAGGATTTTAGAAGTGTATCCTATATAGCTGTAATGTAGTTTACATTTCACGTATTCAATTTAACTATTTATTCTTAAAGAACCATTAATTTCAGGGTGCCTCACATATGTAAAGGGTTGCATACATATCATAATGTAAACTGACAGACTGGTACAGTAGGGGAGAGCTCCTGCAGTTGCTTTATTGCCTTTGCTATCCGTGACCATATTATCTAGCATTGATCAATTATACTGAGCATGTCTTTTGTCACATATGTTGATACAACACCTTGTAGTAAGATCTGGCTTATGCTACTTTCACACTAGTGTCGTGCGACGCACGTCGCAATGCGACGTGCCGACGTACGGACGCATACTGTGAAAATAAAACACAACGGGGGCAGCGGATGCAGTTTTACAAGGCATCCGCTGCCCCATTGTGATGTTCGGGGAGGCGGGGCGGAGTTCCGGCCGCGCATGCGCGGTCGGAAATGGCAGACACGACGCACAAAAAAAGTTACATGTAACTTTTTTTGTGCTGACGGTCCGCCACAACACGACACATCCGTCGCACGACGGATACACCTTGTGGCAATGCTTCGCTAATGCAAGTGTATGGAGAAAAAAACGCATCCTGCAGGCAATTTTGCAGGATGCGTTTTTTCTCCAAAACGACGCATTGCGACGTGCGTCGTACGACGCTAGTGTGAAAGCACCCTTACACACGTGGGTTTTTTAACTATTTTTCTGTTTCCATATAGCCTTGGGACCTATCTGGTCTGACTCCTGTTCTTTTTATATTGTGTAAATATATTTTATCAATTTTTTTGATATTCAATAAATGTATTTTTTAATATAGTTTCCCTCACAACCCCTGGAGCGCCCCCACGTAAGGGCAATGGGGTACTCTGCACCGGGTCCTTCGGTTCGGGGAAGTCACGGTGGCCCGACCCAGTCCGTGGCCTTTTGAGGGACATCCAAATAAAAGGAATAGTTTGGAATAGTGTTTGTGACGCCACCTGTGGTATTCGGTCAGGGTGACCGACGCTGCTTAGGGGTCCGCCGGGGTGATGTGATGGCAGCTAGATGGTATACCTTCCCACAGGTGAAGTGTATCCCCAGGGCTTCCCAGAAGTGTCGATGGTGATGGTGGATGTTGTAAGGCGCAGTGAATAACGAGGACACAAGGGTGCAGTCTCTTTACCTTTCACTGAAGGCTTCAGCATCCACAGTCCAGAGCACCAGATCACTGGGCAGGCAGAGTCCGGCTGGTCTGAAGGCAAATCCATTGTCCCCTTATCTATCCAGGTGGAAATCAGTAGCCTTCCTCTAGCGCCTGTGTGTTGTAGTACCTCCCTGCTGAGCTTCTCGGTAAGGTCCTCACAACTGTTGTAGATGTTCTAGATGTTATTTCTCTATCGCCTCTCATTGGGGGACACAGGAACCATGGGTGTATGCTGCTGCCACTAGGAGGCTGACACTATGCACAAAAAAAGTAAGCTCCTCCTCTGCAGTGTACACCCCACCGACTGGCATTAAGCACTTCAGTTTAGCTTAGTGTCAGTAGGAGGTGGACACGGGTCTTTCATTAGACCCTTATCTACCTCAATGTGCGTCGTTTTTCTTTTAGGTTCTCCGGAGGGATACAGGGTGAACAGTCACACCTGTAATCCCACAATACGGACTATGAGTACGGCGTGTACTGCCACCCTGTATCCTCATAGATCCCTTAGCAGGACCATGATCCTAGCACACAAGCGTGCTCAGAAGTCCGGTCCTGCCTCCGTCCCCCACCAACTCGCCCACCGGTTGCGGAGACGAGGACGTCCATCAGCTCCCTGGACGTCTCATCCCTTTTCAGGTTAGTACCGGCGTGGGATGTTTGAGGGGAGTATTTTCCCATTCTCATCCCAGATCCTCAAAAGGGGGTGCTTTATTTAGGGGGTCTCAGATGCGGTTCACCTTACATGCGGACAGATGTAGGGGCTTTTTCCTAGAGCATATGCAGATGCATTTAATATGGGCCTCCCATCTCCTCTCAGCTGCCGCGCCGCTTCCGTGGCCACCTGTTCCGGCGTGGTTGCCTTTGCGGACTACCGCACTGCTTCTAGCCCCTGTGACTGCGCTGTTCCGGCCGCTCTCAGCGGCCACTTTACCATCGGTACCAGCGCGGCCTTGTCAGGCCACCGCACCGCTTCGGGTCCCCGCGGCTGCACTGCTCCGGCCGCTGTAAGTGGCTGCTATGCCTTTTCTCCAGCGCGGCAGCTTTGCCAGGCTGCCGTGCCGCTTCCTCCCTGCGGCGCACCGTTCCGGCCCTTCACTGGCGGTCACCGGTCTCTAATTTAGGCCCCGACTTCTGCCCGGGCCTACTTCCGGTGCCGGACTCCACCCCCTTCCCTCTTTCATCGGGCGGGCTTTCTCCTGCCCGACAATTTCTCACTGCGGCACCTCCTTTTCTCCGCCCACCGGCGCCATCTTGGGACTCCCGAACCACGAGTCCTCTCCTCTCTGTACCGACGTTTGGCACCACATCTCAGCGGTCACCATCTGCAGATCGGTCCCATTTGCGACAGGAGCCCATACCACCCTCCTGCCTAAAGGACTACTTCTCACCGAAGGCCCATCCCGCAAGCCGGACAGCTTCCTCTGGAATCCGTTTTTCTCCATCGCCACATTGGGGGACACAGGACCATGGGTGTTATGCTGCTGTCACTAGGAGGCTGACACTAAGCTGAGACAAAAAAAGGTTAGCTCCTCCCCTGCAGTATACACCCTCATGCTGGCTTTCAGAGACCCAGTTCAAGCTTAGTGTCCGTAGGATGCACACTGGATTTAAACCTTTTTAATCCGGACGAAGGGGGCGACGGATTCTTTCATGTTCCGATCTCCCCCGAACCAACAACAGGCGAGCACGGGAGTTTCACCTCTCCGTATCCTCTCCTGCGACGTGGTATCCTCTCCTGCGACGTGGGATGCCACTGCCTGAGCTGATTCTAGGGGCGACGGGCCCCTTCAAGGGACCGATCTCCCCCCTATTTTACAGATGAGCACTGGAGTGTCACCTCCAGTACCCTCTTCTGCAGCCAGGCCTTATTGCCGGACATCTGCCATGCCCACCAGGTCTCACCCTCGGCTGTTCAGAGGCACCTTATGTTGTGGCGTCCGTGCAGCCCCCACTGCATCACCACTGAATACGCGGTTGATGGATGGTGGCGGATGGAGGCTCCCCAATCCCTGCACCGTCCTAATCGCCCCGGGCACAGCTCACCAGGATTCTGTGTGCAGCAGTCTCTGCACTCCACCCTCTATCGGGGTAAGTGCCTCGGGGGGGAGGGGGGGGTCGCCTGCTGCGGTCTGGAGGGCTTCTTCTTAGCAGCGGCATGTTTTTTTCCGGGCCCCTTAGCCTCCGGAGCTTAGCGGCTGCGCACCGGGCCGAAGCCGCAAATTTAGTCCCCGGCTTCGGCCTAGCTCAGGCCGTTCTCCCGATAGGCTCCGCCCCTTTTTCGCATCATTCGGCGGCACCGCCCCCCGGTCCTGGCGCTTCTCGCTCTCTGCGAGACTTCCTCTCTTCTAATCTCGGCGGCCATCTTGGATTTTCCCCTGCACGCCGCAGCTCCAGCTCTCCCAGCCGCAGCTTCTCCCACGTGCAGCGCTGTGAACGCCAGCTGTCGCCAGCACCACCGCTCTCTCTCTCTCCCTCTGCGGGACACAGGACCTCGGGTAAGGAGACCACGTCAGGTTCTCCCCTGCAGCGCCGCCCTCGCTTCCTTATTATAGACCCTGCGGTCTATCTTACATTAGGGTACACCATGTCCCAGACAAGATCTAAAACCTCCTCAAAGGTGCATACTACCTTTTTTTTTCTGCGTGTACCACCTGCCAGGCTCCACTTCCTCGGCCTCAGATTTCCCCCCTCTGCTCAGCCTGCGATGCCCCAAGTGCCCAGGAGCCCTCCACCGCCACCGACCCCGGCGTATCTAGTCCCCCTGCGTGGGTCGCTTCACTGTCTCAGTCCGTGGACTTTTTAGCCAATGCTATCAAATCCATTCAGAACCCCCCTGGAGAGCGGGGCAATCCCTTTCTTGGGTTAAGAGATCCCTCCGTTACAGGGGAATCGTCGGCCAGCAGGGGCCGCTCTCTCCGGAAAGAGGCGCGGTCATCCAGAAAACGGATCCGCTCTACCTCCTGAGCACTCACCACGCCACTCAGCTTCTGGCGGCTCCACCTCTCGCTCACCCTCTTTAGGGGTTCGTAGCGTTCACGACTCTAAATATGAGCCTGATGTATCCTTAGACCCGGATGCTCCGGAGTTTAGATCTACAGTTGACTCCTTCATTGAGGCAGTCAATCACGCCCTTAAAGTGGACGATAACCCTAATCCTGCTCAGTCTCCTTTACTAGAGCCAAGCGTTCCCATAAGACGTTCGCCTCTCACCCAGATTTCCTGGATATAGTCAGGTGACACGGAGCGTCCGGATAAGCATTTCACGGGCAAAAAGACCCTGGAATCGAAGTTTCCCTTTTCCGCAGATCTTGTTAAAGACTGGACGGAATCCCCATTAGTAGATCCTCCGGTTTCGCGCCTAGCTTCCAAAACTCTCTTATCCGTTCCAGATGGCGCTTCAATTAAGAATCCCACAGAGCGCCAGCTAGATTCCCTAGCTCGCTCAGTGTACGAAGCCTCAGGTTCTTCTCTTTCTCCTTCCTTCGCCGCGGCTTGGGTGGCTAAGGCAATGGTTTCCTGGGCAGATGCCCTAGCAAAATCCGTTCAGGAACAGGATCTTCCCTCTGAGATGGCGGACCTTGCCAAACAGATTGCCATGGCCGGTGATTACGTGATGTATGCATCTCTCAATGCAGCGAACTGTGCAGCATCGGCGGCTTCTAACGCCATCACCATCAGAAGAGCTATTTGGCTCAGAGAGTGGCGCGCAGATTCCTCCCCTAAAAAGTCTCTGATTTCTCTCCCTTTTCAGAGCGGGCGTCTTTTTGGAGAAAAGCTAGACCAGCTTATCTCTGATGCTACAGGGGGAAAGAGCAAGTTCCTTCCCCAACAGAGGCCCAAGACTGCCTTCCAGCGCCAACCATATTATCGCTTTAGGCCCTTTCGTAGCAGTCCAGTCTGGTCCAATCCTGCCGCCCCTTCCAGATCGGACCGATCCGCTCGCTCAGACAGACGTTCGTCCCTCTTTTAGGCCGAATCAGTCCTGGCGAGGAAAGCCTAGTCAACCCAGAACCAGAGAGTCCAGGCCTGCCAGATTCCCTTCGCAATGACTCGGGAACTGTTCCAGTCGATACCACCAAAGTAAGCGGACGTCTACTTCTTTTTCAGCAAGTCTGGCTCTCCGTCATCCACGACGAATGGGTCAGGGATCTGGTGTCGTCTGGCTACAAAATAGAGTTCTCTGCCTCCCCTCCAGCTCGTTTTTTTCCCTCTCGTCTCCCCAGTTCGGGGGCTCAGTCTCGCGCCCTTCTTTGCGCCATTCATTCCCTCCGCCAGTGCGGGGTCATTGTTCCGGTTCCAGAACACGAGAGGTTCAGAGGTTTTTACTCAAACCTCTTCGTCGTGCCAAAAAAGGACGGGACAGTGCGCCCCATTTTGGACCTGAAGCTCCTGAACAAGTGCGTAAAGGTACGGCACTTCAGGATGGAATCGCTCCGGTCGGTCATCTCGATGGAGAGAGGGGAATACCTGGCAGCAATCGACATCAAGGATGCCTATCTTCATATCCCAATATTCCCGTCACATCAAAGGTTCCTCCGTTTTGCCATCCTAGAGGACCATTTCCAATTCACGGCCTTACCCTTCGGTCTTGCCACGGCGCCCAGGGTATTCATGAAGGTCATGGCGGCCGTCATGGCCATTCTTCACTCTCGCGGAGTGGTCATGTTGCCTTACTTAGACGACCTCCTCATAAAAGGTCCATCTTATCAGGCCTGCGAGGCAAGCGTCCACATTACCTTGGATTCTCTTTCGCGCCTGGGCTGGTTGATCAACTGGGACAAGTCCTCCCCCGTTCCTGCCCGTCGGATCTCCTTTCTGGGAATGATCCTGGGCACCTCAAGGGGACTGGTCTTGCTCCCTCGGTCCAAGGCCCGAGAGCTTCAGCATGGAGCTCGGACGCTCTGCCATCCTCGTCCGCGACCCATTCGGTTCGCCATGAAGATCCTGGGCAAAATGGTAGCCGCAATGGAAGCGGTTCCTTTCGCTCAACTCCATCTCCGCCCCTTGCAACAGGCTCTGCTGGACAACTGGGACAGGAGTCCCTTATCCCTCGATCGTCCATGCCCTTTGTCTCCGCGGATCAGACAATCCCTGTTATGGTGGACCCTGGGTCCATCTCTCCTCCAGGGGAAGTCTTTTCTCCCGATCCGCTGGTTAGTGGTAACTACCGACGCCAGTCTTCTCGGCTGGGGTGCGGTGTTTCTTCACCACTCTGCCCAGGGTCATTGGACTCTTCGGGAGTCGAGGCTCCATATAAACATCCTGGAGATTCGGGCGATCAGACTCGCCCTGAGACGCTTTCACCCCCTGCTCGCGGGTCACCCAATCCGAGTCCAATCGGACAATGTCACAGCGGTGGCATACATAAACCACCAGGGGGGTACCCGCAGCAGGGCGGCGATGCAGGAAGTCTCCCACATTCTTCGTTGGGCTGAAGCCAACCATTCCACCGTTTCCGCGGTGCACATTCCGGGCGTCGAAAACTGGGCGGCGGACTTTCAAAAGCCGTCAGGACCTTGCCTCGGGGGAGTGGGAACTCCATCCAGAGGTTTTTCGACAGATCTGCCTTCGCTGGGGGACCCCGGACGTGGATCTGATGGCGTCCAGATTGAACGCCAAGGTTCACAATTTCATTGCACGTTCTCGGGATCCCCAGGCTATCGGAGTGGACGCGCTGATATCCCCGTGGCATCAGTTCCAACTTCCGTACGTGTTTCCTCTACTTCCTTTACTGCCGAAGGTGATCCGGAAGATCAAGACGGAGGGGGTTCCGGTCATTCTGGTCGCGCCGGGTTGGCCATGTCGCGCTTGGTACGCGGAGCTCGTTCAGCTCGTAGCCGATGTCCCCTGGCGGTTACCAGACCACCCAGATCTGCTTCGTCAAGGGCCGATCTGCCACCAGAGCTCAGGGGCCCTACGTTTAACGGCGTGGCTGTTGAAACCTGGATTCTAACTCAAGCTGGTTTCTCTCAGCAGGTCATTCCCACCATGATAAGCGCTCGCAAGTCGTCTTCCGCTTCTATCTACCACCGCACCTGGAAAACCTCGTGGTGCAGGCTCCGAGGTCGCCCTCCGCTCGTTTTCTCTATTCCTTGCATTTTGGATTTCCTTCAGTCCGGTTTGGACTCCGGCTTGGCGCTGAGTTCTCTCAAAGGTCAGATCTCAGCGTTATCCGTGTTATTCCAGCGTAGGATCGCTGCCAACCTTCAAGTCAAGACTTTCATTCAGGAGGTCTCCCATGTGGTACCCCCCTACAGGATGCCGTTAGAGACCTGGGATCTCAACTTGGTTATGGGGGCTCTTCAGGAACCTCCTTTTGAGCCTCTTCAGGACATTCCGCTTACGGTCCTCTCCTGGAAGGTTGCCTTCCTTGTGGCCGTAACGTCTATCAGACGGGTCTCAGAATTGGCCGCTTTATCCTGCCGAGCTCCTTTTCTTGCCTCCCACCAGGACAAGGTAGTCCTTCGTCCTTCTTTGGATTTTCTCCCTAAGGTGGTGTCCTCTTTTCACCTTAACGAGGACATCATTCTTCCCTCTTTTTGCCTGCAGCCAAAACACAGGGTTGAAATAGCCCTTCATACCCTGGACGTTGTACGGGCCCTTAGGAGGTACATTTCCAGAACGGCTCATTTCAGAAAATCAGACTCCCTTTTCGTTCTCCCGGAGGGTCACAGAAAGGGTTTGCCTGCGTCTAAAGCCACGATAGCCAGATGGATTCAAACTGCTATCCAGGAATCCTATCGGATCAGGGGCAGATCTATCCCGGCGGGGATTAGAGCTCACTCCACTCGTTCGATGGGTGCTTCCTGGGCCATCCGGCACCAGGCAACGGCGGAGCAGGTTTGCAAGGTCGCAACGTGGTCCAGCCTGCATACTTTCACAAAGCACTACAATGTCCACATTCATTCCTCTGCGGACGTGGCCCTTGGCAGACGTGTTCTGCAAGCGGTCGTCGCGCATTTGTAAGTCAGATGGTACACGGAGTTATTTGGTTGTATTGTTTCCCTCCCAGGGACTGCTTTGGGACGTCCCATGGTCCTGTGTCCCCCAATGTGGCGATGGAGAAATAGGGATTTTTGTGTGTACTCACCGTAAAATCCTTTTCTCCGAGCCACTCATTGGGGGACACAGCACCCACCCTGTTAGCCTGTTCGGCTCTTTACCTTTTTCGGTTTTTGACTTTCTTTGACATGTTGTACTCTACTGTTACATGATATATTGCTATTATTCTCCTACTGCTTTTTGCACTGAACTGGGTCTCTGGAAGCCAGCATGAGGGTGTATACTGCAGGGGAGGAGCTAACCTTTTTTTGTCTCAGCTTAGTGTCAGCCTCCTAGTGAAAGCAGCATAACACCCATGGTCCTGTGTCCCCCAATGAGTGGCTCGGAGAAAAGGATTTTACGGTGAGTACACACAAAAATCCCTATTTTCGTCTGCCGCGAGTAGCTCTGCACTGCAGACTGACACTACCCTCTGCCCCCGTCCCCTAACCCTCTGGCATTTTCTTCAGGGACCTTTTCAAAATGTCTACCTCTAAAAGGGGCCGCTTTCGTCCTCCTACTTCTTCCTCTAAGTTCTCTGCCTTAGTCAAATACTTTGCATGTTCGTCTTGTAACTGCAAACTTCCCTCAGGTCAGTCCTCTCCACTGTTGTGGATTCTGTTTTTGGTCTCCCTCTGGTGGTTACGGCTGGTACTGGGTGACTTTGGTGGGTTGCGGTCTCTGCTTTCCACCTGTCCATCAGAGGCTGGGTGTTTCCTATTTAACCTGGCTTTTCTGTCATTCCCTTGCCGGCTATCAATGTACTCAGATGTGCTCAGTTTGGTTCCTGACTACCTGCTCCCAGATCTCTCAGGATAAGCTAAGTTCTGTTTTTTAGTTGTTTGTTTTTTTGTCCAGCTTGCTAATTATGACTCTATGCTAGCTGCTAGCTCTAGTGGGCTGAGGTTCTCCCCATGTGCCATGAGTTGGCACATGGGTTCTTGTAATCTCAGGATGGTTTTTGATTAGGGTTTTTTGCTGACCGCTCAGACCCCTTTTGTATCATTCTGCTTTCTAGTTATAGCGGGCCTCATTTTGCTAAATCTATTTTCATCTCTATGTGCGTGCCTTCCTCTCATTTCACCTTCAATACATGTGGGGGGCAACTATACCTTTTGGGGTTCATTCCTCTGGAGGCAAGCTAGGTCTTTATTTCCTCTGCAGTGCTAGTTAGCTCTTAGGCTGGCGCGTGGCGTCTAGAATCAACGTAGGCACGCTCCCTGGCTATTTCTAGTTGTGTTTGTCAGGAGTAGGGCAGCGGTCAGCCCAGGTTCCATCACCCTAGAGCTCGTCCGTTATTTATGTTATTTTGCTTGTCCAGTGCGATCCCCAGCCATTGGGATCCATGACAGTATAGCCGGCCTACAAAGTGTTAATTGTTTGGGCTGAAGCAGGAGAAAAAGAAGTGTTTAAGGGAAATTTTTTTTTTTTTTTTTCCCCTTCAGAGTTTTGCTGCCTAGCCCTTAATTGCTGTCTAGCTGCTTCTTACCTCCTCTTAACTCTTGAATGGCTCTGACCTTAGCTGTTTAACATGGATGTCCAGAGTTTGGCTTCCAGCCTGAGTAATCTTGCTGCAAAAGTTCAAAACATACAGGATTTTGTTGTTCACACTCCCATGTCTGAACCTAGAATTCCTATTCCAGAGTTTTTTTCTGGAGATAGATCTACCTTCCTGAATTTCAGGAACAATTGCAAATTGTTTCTTTCTTTGAAATCTCGCTCCTCTGGAGACCCTGCTCAGCAGGTTAAGATTGTAATATCTTTCCTGCGGGGCGACCCTCAGAATTGGGCATTTGCATTGGCACCAGGGGATCCTGCATTGCTCAGTGTGGATGCGTTTTTTCTGGCACTGGGATTGCTCTATGAGGAACCTAACCTGGAGATTCAGGCTGAAAAGGCTTTATTAGTCCTCTCTCAGGGGCATGATGAAGCGGAAGTATATTGTCAAAAATTTCGGAAATGGTCGGTGCTTACTCAGTGGAATGAGTGCGCCCTGGCTGCAAACTTCAGAGATGGTCTTTCTGAGGCCATTAAGGATATTATGGTGGGGTTCCCTGCGCCTACAGGTCTGAATGAGTCTATGACTATGGCCATTCAGATTGATCGGCGTTTACGGGAGCGCAAACCTGTGCACCAGTTGGCGGTGTCTTCTGAACAGGCACCTGAGACTATGCAATGTGATAGAATTCAGTCCAGAAGTGAACGGCAAAATTATAGGCGGAAAAATGGATTGTGTTTTTATTGTGGTGATTCAGCTCATGTTATATCAGCATGCTCTAAACGCACAAAAAAGGTTGATAAATCTTTTGCCATTAGTACTCTGCAGTCTAAGTTCATTTTGTCTGTAACTGATTTGTTCACTGTCATCCATTTCCGTCGATGCCTATGTGGATTCGGGCGCTGCCCTGAGTCTTATGGATTGGTCATTTGCCAAACGCTGCGGTTTTAGTCTGGAGCCTCTGGAAGTTCCTATTCCTTTGAAGGGAATTGACTCTACACCATTGGCTATGAATAAACCGCAGTACTGGACACAAGTGACCATGCGCATGACTCCCGTTCATCAGGAGGTGATTCACTTCCTTGTACTGTATAATTTATATGATGTACTAGTGCTTGGTCTGCCATGGTTACAAACTCATAATCCTGTCCTGGATTGGAAAACAATGTCTGTGTTAAGCTGGGGATGTCAGGGGGTTCATGATGATGCACCTCTGATTTCAATCGCTTCATCTACTCCTTCTGAGGTCCCTGCGTTTTTGTCTGACTATCGGGATGTTTTTGAGGAGCCTAAGCTCAATTCGCTCCCTCCTCAGGGATTGTGACTGTGCTATAGAATTAATTCCTGGCAGTAAGTTCCCTAAGGGTCGTTTATTTAATCTGTCAGTGCCAGAGCATACTGCTATGCGGAATTATATTAAGGAGTCCTTGGAAAAGGGACATATTCGTCCATCTTCGTCCCCTCTGGGAGCAGGTTTTTTTTTCGTGGCAAAAAAAGATGGTTCCCTGAGGCCTTGTATAGATTATCGCCTTCTGAATAAGATTACAGTCAAATATCAGTATCCATTGCCATTATTGACTGATTTGTTTGCTCGCATTAAGGGGGCTAGGTGGTTCACTAAGATAGATCTTCGCGGTGCGTATAATCTTGTGCGGATAAAACAGGGTGATGAGTGGAAAACCACATTTAATACGCCTGAGGGCCATTTTGAGTATTTGGTAATGCCTTTTGGACTTTCTAATGCTCCTTCAGTCTTTCAGTCCTTTATGCACAATATTTTCCGTGAATATCTGGATAAGTTTATGATTGTGTATTTGGATGATATTTTGGTGTTTTCTGATGACTGGGAGTCTCATGTTCTACAGGTCAGGAAGGTGTTTCAAGTCCTGCGGGCCAATTCTCTGTTTGTGAAGGGCTCAAAATGTCTCTTCGGAGTCCAGAAAATTTCTTTTTTGGGGTACATTTTTTCTCCTTCTACTATTGAGATGGATCCCGTCAAGGTTCAGGCGATTTGTGACTGGACACAACCTACATCTGTTAAGAGTCTTCAGAAGTTCTTGGGTTTTGCTAATTTTTATCGTCGGTTCATTACTAATTTTTCCAGTGTTGTTAAACCTTTGACTGATTTGACTAAAAAGGGTGCTGATGTTGCCAATTGGTCTCCTACGGCTGTGGAGGCCTTTCAGGAACTTAAGCGCCGGTTTTCTTCTGCTCCTGTGTTATGTCAACCAGATGTTTCACTTCCTTTTCAGGTTGAGGTTGATGCTTCCGAGATTGGAGCGGGGGCGGTTTTGTCACAGAGAAGTTCCAATGGCTCGGTGATGAAGCCATGTGCGTTCTTTTCTAGAAAATTCTCGCCCGCCGAGCGCAATTATGATGTGGGTAATCGGGAGCTTTTGGCCATGAAGTGGGCATTTGAGGAGTGGCGTCATTGGCTTGAGGGTGCTAGACATCGTGTGGTGGTCTTGACTGATCACAAAAATCTGATTTACCTTGAGTCTGCCAGGCGTCTGAATCCTAGACAGGCTCGTTGGTCGTTGTTTTTTTCTCGTTTCAATTTTGTGGTTTCATACCTGCCAGGTTCAAAGAATGTGAAGGCAGATGCTCTTTCCAGGAGTTTTGTGCCTGACTCTCCTGGAGACTCTGGGCCTACTGGTATCCTTAGGGATGGTGTAATATTGTCCGCCGTCTCCCCAGACTTGCGACGTGCATTGCAGGAGTTTCAGGCGGATAAACCTGATCGTTGTCCACCAGAAAGACTGTTTGTTCCGGATGATTGGACCAGTAGAGTCATCTCCGAGGTCCATTCTTCTGTGTTGGCTGGTCATCCTGGAATATTTGGTACTAGAGACTTGGTGGCCAGGTCTTTTTGGTGGCCTTCCTTGTCAAGGGATGTGCGCACCTTTGTGCAGTCTTGTGAAGTGTGTGCTCGGGCTAAGCCTTGCTGTTCTCGGGCCAGTGGGTTGTTGTTATCCTTGCCTATCCCGAAGAGGCCTTGGACGCACATTTCCATGGATTTTATTTCAGATCTCCCTGTCTCACAGAAAATGTCCGTTATCTGGGTTGTGTGTGACCGCTTTTCTAAGATGGTTCATTTGGTACCCTTGCCTAAGTTGCCTTCCTCTTCTGAGTTGGTCCCTTTATTTTTTCAGAACGTGGTTCGTTTGCATGGGATTCCGGAGAATATCGTTTCTGACAGGGGATCCCAGTTTGTGTCTAGATTTTGGCGGACGTTTTGTGCTAAGATGGGCATTGATTTGTCTTCCTCGTCTGCATTCCATCCTCAGACGAATGGCCAGACGGAGCGAACTAATCAGACCTTGGAAACTTATTTAAGGTGTTTTGTTTCTGCTGATCAAGATGACTGGGTTGCCTTTTTGCCACTGGCCGAATTTGCCCTTAATAATCGGGCTAGTTCTGCTACTTTGGTCTCTCCTTTCTTTTGTAATTCGGGGTTTCATCCTCGTTTTTCCTCTGGTCAGGTGGAGCCTTCGGATTGTCCTGGAGTGGACGTGGTGGTGGACAGGCTACATCAGATTTGGAATCAGGTGGTGGACAATTTGAAGTTGTCTCAGGAGAAGACTCAGCAGTTTGCTAATCGCCGTCGCCGCGTGGGTCCCCGACTTCTTGTTGGGGACTTGGTGTGGTTGTCTTCTCGTTTTGTCCCTATGAAGGTCTCTTCTCCTAAGTTCAAGCCTCGGTTCATCGGTCCTTATAAGATCTTGGAGATTCTTAACCCTGTATCTTTTCGTTTGGATCTCCCAGCATCGTTTGCTATTCATAATGTGTTCCATCGGTCGTTATTGCGGAGGTATGAGGTGCCCGTTGTTCCTTCGGTTGAGCTTCCTGCTCCGGTGCTGGTGGAGGGAGAATTGGAGTATGTTGTTGAGAAGATCTTGGATTCTCGTGTTTCCAGACGTAAACTCCAGTATTTGGTTAAGTGGAAGGGTTATGGTCAGGAGGATAATTCCTGGGTGGTCGCCTCTGATGTTCATGCGACTGATTTGGTCCGCGCCTTCCATAGAGCTCATCCTGATCGCCCTGGGGGTTCTCGTGAGGGTTCGGTGACCCCTCCTCAAGGGGGGGGGTACTGTTGTGGATTCTGTTTTTGGTCTCCCTCTGGTGGTTACGGCTGGTACTGGGTGACTTTGGTGGGTTGCGGTCTCTGCTTTCCACCTGTCCATCAGAGGCTGGGTGTTTCCTATTTAACCTGGCTTTTCTGTCATTCCCTTGCCGGCTATCAATGTACTCAGATGTGCTCAGTTTGGTTCCTGACTACCTGCTCCCAGATCTCTCAGGATAAGCTAAGTTCTGTTTTTTAGTTGTTTGGTTTTTTGTCCAGCTTGCTAATTATGACTCTATGCTAGCTGGTAGCTCTAGTGGGCTGAGGTTCTCCCCATGTGCCATGAGTTGGCACATGGGTTCTTGTAATCTCAGGATGGTTTTTGATTAGGGTTTTTTGCTGACCGCTCAGACCCCTTTTGTATCATTCTGCTTTCTAGTTATAGCGGGCCTCATTTTGCTAAATCTATTTTCATCTCTATGTGCGTGCCTTCCTCTCATTTCACCGTCAATACATGTGGGGGGCAACTATACCTTTTGGGGTTCATTCCTCTGGAGGCAAGCTAGGTCTTTATTTCCTCTGCAGTGCTAGTTAGCTCTTAGGCTGGCGCGTGGCGTCTAGAATCAACGTAGGCACGCTCCCTGGCTATTTCTAGTTGTGTTTGTCAGGAGTAGGGCAGCGGTCAGCCCAGGTTCCATCACCCTAGAGCTCGTCCGTTATTTATGTTATTTTGCTTGTCCAGTGCGATCCCCAGCCATTGGGATCCATGACACTCCACTTTGTCAGGCCTGCAGCAATCCGATTGTTCCCACCGCCCAGGATCCCCCGGCTGCTCCGCTTGAGAGCGATACCCCCACCCCATGCTGGGTTTCCTCTCTGTCACAATCGGTGGCGGATCTAACACGGGTGTCTCAGACTCTGGTGCCCCTGCAGACTCCCGCAGTAGCCAGCGGGTCACAGGAAGCTCCGTCCGAGCCCTCCATTGCAAGCCGCAAAAGGTCCAGACAGGAACGCCGGTCTCAGTCCTCTTCTCGCTCCATCTCACCACACGGTCCTTCTCTGCTGTTGACTTCCCCCCGGTCCCCCTCCTCTGAGTCAGGCGAGGCGTTCTCAGATGCGCCTTCGGAGGATGCTTCGGAGCTGGATTCGAACCAAATCGCTACCATGAGGGATATGGTTCAGAATCTCATTGGAGCGATAAATCAAACCTGTGGCATCAAGGAGTCATCTACGGAACCCGTAGATCAGGCGGTTTCGTTTAGACGGACTAAACCACCTTCCAAGTTTTTCGCTCCTCACCCGGAATTCGAGGAGATTATGACCAGAGAAAGAGAACCCGACCAGACGCTTTCAGAGAGGAAAGCGACTTGGCGTTTTATATCCCTTTTCTCCAGAGCTCACCGCTAATTGGACTGCCTCTCCTTCGGTGGATCCTCCAGTTTCCAGACTGTCCACCAACACGGTCCTTCCACTGTCCGGCGGAGCATCTCTGAAGGATTCTAACGATAGAGTCATAGAATCTTTAGCGAAGTCAGCCTTTGAAGCGGCCTCAGCTAGTCTTTGCCCGGCCTTTGCTTCTACTTGGGTTTTAAAATCCATATCCAAATGGGCCAAACAACTCCGTCGGGGCATTCTGGACGGGGCTCCACCCGGACAGCTGGCGGAACTTGCCAACCAGATTTCTCACGTGGGTGAATATCTGGTCTCCGCCTCCCTGGATGCCACATCTTGTGCGGCTCAGGCGTCCAGCAACGTGGTTGCCATCTGCCGGACCGTTTGGCTTAAGACCTGGCAGGTGGATTTGTCTTCTAAATAGTCCCTTACCAGCCTGCCTTTTCAGGGGTCTCGTCTCTGAGTCTAAGCTGGACCAAATCATTAAGGACGCCACCGGGGGCACAAGTTCTCTTCTTCCCCAGGCCAAATCTTGTCGTCCTCCTCCTAGACGTCAATTTCGGTCTTTTCGGCCTTTTCGTCGCTTCACGGCGTCAAACTCCTTTCCCCAGCAGCAACAGAGGCCACAGGCACGTCAGGAGAAGAAGACCGTATCCTTTAGGCCCACTCCTTCCTGGCGTCCTCGCTACTCCCAGGGTAGATCCTCCAGGTCCAGGACTGGAAGATCCACCTCGGCATGACTCTCTGCAAGACCCCAGCCCACCTCCGAGGCTGGGCGGCCGTCTCCTCTTCAGGGACGTCTGGATCTCCTCAGTAGAGGACGCATGGGTCAGGGAAGTTGTATCCTCGGGATACAAGATAGAGTTCGTTTCACGACCCCGGGATCGTTTGTTCGAATCCCGACCTCCAAGAGACCCCGCTCTAATTCCGGGTATCTTCGCAGCCATCGCTTTTCTCCTCAAAGCTGGGGTAATCGTTCCCGTCCCAGAAAAAGAGCGGTTTACAGGTTTCTATTCAAACCTTTTTGTGGTACCGAAAAAAGACGGCAAGGTTCGTCCCATTCTGGACCTCAAATTACTGAACAAGAGAGTTCGTCTGAAGTACTTCAGGATGGAATCCTTTGTTCAGTAATTGCTTCCATGGAGGCTCAGGAATTTCTGTGTTCCATAGATATTCAGGACGCCTACCTCCATGTCCCGATATTCCCAGGACATCACCGATTCCTGCGCTTTGCGGTGCTCCAGGAACATTTTCAGTTCGTCACCCTGCCGTTCGGTCTTGCAACCGCCCCAAGAGTTTTCACGAAGATCATGGCGGCGCTGATGGCCATCTTGAGGGTCAGAGGCCTGGTTCTGTTTCCATACCTCAACGACATCCTCATCAAGGCTCCGTCCTTTTCTCAGGCTCACGAATGCCTGTCCATCGTCCTCGACACCTTAGCCCGTTTCGGGTGGCTGGTCAACCGGAAGAAGTCCTGCCTTATTCCTTCTCAGCGCATCATCTTTCTGGGCATGCTCTTCGACTCACGTCAGACCAAAGTCTTTCTTCCCGAAGACAAGAGATCCATCCTTCGTCAGGACATACGCTTGCTCCAGGGTCCTCGGCCTCCCTCCTTCCGATCGGCCATGAAAGTTCTGGGGAGGATGGTAGCAACATTGGAAGCGATTCCCTTTGCCCAATTTCACTCGCGACCTCTTCAGCAAGCCATTCTGTATCAGTGGGACAGGTCTGTCTTCTCCCTGGATCGTCCGATCCGACTCTCTCCCCGAGTCAAACTGTCTCTCAATTGGTGGCTGACGTCACCTCTCATCTCCCAGGACAGGTCCTTCCTTCCAGTTCACTGGCAAGTGGTGACGACGGACGCCAGCCTGCTCGGTTGGGGTGCGGTGTTTCACCACCTGACTGTTCAGGGCCGTTGGTCGGCGCACGAGTCATCTCTGCCGATCAATGTCCTCGAGATTTGGGCCATTTTTCTGGCCCTCCGTCACTGGGAAAGGATTCTCAAGGGCCTACCAATCCGAATCCAGATGGACAACGCCACGGCTGTGGCTTATGTCAACCATCGGGGGGGACTCGGAGCTCCTTGGCCCTTGCCGAGGTATCGAAGATCCTCCTCTGGGCAGAGGCAACAGTTCCGGTGATATCTGCAGTGCATATCCCCGGCGTGGACAATTGGGCCGCCGAGTTCCTCAGCCGCGAGGGTCTCGCGGCAGGGGAATGGTCCTTGCACCAGGAAGTCTTCCATCAGATTTGTCTTCGATGGGGGACTCCGGATGTGGACCACACGGCATCTCGTACGAACAGGAAGGTTCCTCAGTTCGTCTCCAAGTCTTGCGATCCTCTTGCAGTGGGCGTCGATGCTCTGGCCATTCCTTGGTCACGGTTCGTGCTGCCCTACCTGTTCCCACCTCTTCCTTTGCTTCCCAAACTGTTGAAAAAGATCAAAGCGGAAGGGGTGCCGGTCATTCTGATCGCCCCACCACACCATGATCCAGGCTCGGAAGCCTTCATCTTCCAGGATCTACTACCGTACCTGGAAGGCCTACTTCCATTGGTGCGAGTCCAACCACGTTCCAGCTTTGTCCTTTTCCCTGCCTTCCATCTTGGCCTTCCTTCAGGCAGGACTGGATTCGGGCCTTGCTCTTAGTTCCCTAAAGGGCCAGGTCTCTGCGCTCTCCATCGTTTTTCAGAAGACTTTATCTTCTCGGCCACAGGTTAAGACCTTCCTTCAAGGCGCAGCCCATACTATCCCTCCGTATAGGGCCCCGGTGGATTCATGGGATTTAAATCTGGTCCTGGACGTTCTGAGGGTTTCCCCCTTTGAGCCTCTCAGGGAGATTCCCCTGTCAGTTTTCGTGGAAGGTGGCCTTTCTTGTAGCCATCACTTCTATCCACCGCGTTTCCGAGTTGGCGGCCCTCTCTTGCCGACCTTCGTTCTTGGTCGTTCACCAGGACAAAGTGGTCCTCAGGCCTCCACCTTCCTTCCTAAGGTGGTTTCCACCTTCCACCTCAACGAGGACATCATTCTACCTTCTTTTTGCCCAGCTCCGACTCATCCTCTGGAGCGATCGTTGAACAAGCTGGACCTCGTCAGGGCAGTGAAGATCTACCTGGATAGAACGTCAGCTTTCCGGAAGACAGATTATTTTTTCGTCATTCCTGATGGCACGCGTAGAGGCCTACCGGCTTCTAAGGCGACTATTGCTCACTGGATCAGAACGGCAATTCTGGAGGCTTACCAGGTCAAGAACAGAGTGCCCCCTCCTGGGATAAAGGCTCACTCTACCCGGGCAGTCGGCGCCTCCTGGGCGGTGCACCACAGGGCTTCTGCCCTACAGCTTTGCAAAGCGGCAACCTGGTCTTCCATCCCCACGTTCGCCAAATTTTACAAGGTCCATACCTACGCTTCGGCGGACGCCAGCCTAGGCAGAAGGATCTTGCAGGCGGCAGTGGAGAGTCCTCTGACCTGATGGAAGTCTGTTTTTTCCACCTCAGGGACTGCTTTGGGACGTCCCATGGTTCCTGTGTCCCCCAATGAGAGGCGATAGAGAAAACAGGATTTTTGGTTGCTTACCGTAAAATCTGTTTCTCTGAGCCTCCATTGGGGGACACAGCTCCCTCCCATGTTAGTTTTCGCTGTTCTGTGTTCTATGACTGTTCTCATGTTTACAGTTCTCATGTTTGTGGTTATGTTTCAACCTTACTGTTTTTCTCCTACTGCTTTCTCACTAACTGAAGTGCTTAATGCCAGTCGGTGGGGTGTACACTGCAGAGGAGGAGCTAACTTTTTTTGTGCATAATGTCAGCCTCCTAGTGGCAGCAGCATACACCCATGGTTCCTGTGTCCCCCAATGGAGGCTCCGAGAAACAGATTTTACGGTAAGCAACCAAAAATCCTGTTTTCTCTCTCTGTCCCCCAGATGGTATGGATAGGACAAACCCGTATGACTGGTGGCCTGAGGCTTTTTACAGGGACCCTAGAGACGGCCCGGCCCCCACAAGTTGCCACCATGCCTCCTGGGTATATGGTCGGGCAGCCAACGTGGAATTAACTGTTTGATGAAATAGAGAACTTGTGCAAAAGAACATAGGATCCCTTTTAAGCAGGGGACCCCTTTAAGGAAATAACCCTGGACGGGTTTAAGCAGCAAAAGAAACAGTTAAAGGCAAAGAAGGAACAGTTAACTATTTACATTCGGTGTTTCGAGGCTTATTTAAACCATTCAGGGGGTAGCACCGGTGGGGGTAGTCCTTTCGGATATTGGTGACCACCTGGTAGCACATAGGGAGCTTCCTCACTCCAGTTGGGGTTCTGAGTGCCCACAGTGTTCCATTCAGGAATAACCTTTGCATGGGTCACCACGGGAGTTGCCTCAGTAGCCACAACAGTTTCAGTCGTGGTGACAGTGCAGGTGGTGATCCGAGTAGCAGTATATGTTGGGGTGACAGTGGTCGTGGTAGTCGTAGCAGTGGTTTTGACGCAAGGTGGCGCTGTTGCCACAGGAGACGATTTAGCTGGAGTTTTGGCGTGAGGTGCCACAGTGCCTCTTTTCTTATGCACATTTAAAGCGAACCCGCCTTTCTCACCGAAATGCCTGGTGTAGGTGACTGTGTCTCCCGGGTAAAGGTCTCGGTCTGGGTGGCCTTCCCAGAGGTGGGATTCCGCGTCCCTCCTATTCACAAAGACCTCGGTGTACAGTCCTTGCTCCTTGATAAAACCCCACCCCCCTCGGAGTTTAAAAGCCACAACTGTGCCCTGCTTACGCGGGGCCTGGTGGGTGGTGCTGGCCTTGGCTGCGAGGTCGCGTTGATCATGAGCCTGATGTCTCTCCTCTGATTCCTCCCACTTACGGGCAAGCTGGGCCTGGTAGTCTTCCCAACTTAGAACCTCGACAGTCTCTCCCTTGTGTCGTTCTTCTCCAGGGAACCCCATGAAATCGGACCCAGGATTCACCCAGTGGTACACAGTCCGCTAAGCATATATCTCACCCGGCAGGGTGGTGGGCGCGATTGGGGCCTGCATAAACTGCTCCATCCCCGTGGCCCGGTCCCAAGGTTCGAGACGCTGCAGGCGGTGGGTACTGCGAGGAGGTGGCACTGCGATGGGGCCTATCAGCAGGTCTTCAGTCACCGGGGCAGGGTCAGCGTTCTTACCTGCCGCAGCGGTGTCCTCGATGTCGGCTGGCGGCGGCGTCCGCAACGGTGTTGGCAGCGGCTCCTGTAGCGGTGCAGAGAGCGGTGTCGGTGCCGGTGGGTTCTCTGCAGGTGTTATCTGGCATGCGGCCTTGGTGGACACCGCGTCGCCAGGACATGCACGCTTAAGGCACCATAGCTCCTCTCAGGCCACCTGTGTAGATCCAGACTTTGCTCCATCGGATCCTGTGTGCCTGCACAAATCTACTCCTTGATTAAAAACACAGGCAGATTGACACTGCCTTACCATCCAACGCTTCTATTGGCAGCACGTTTACTGAAGAAGGCCTACAAGGGCCGAAACGTTTATTTTCTCCCTTGACAAATAAATCCAAGAGATTCACCATAAGTTGAGTGCCGGGTTCATTTTATATTGTCATATGGTGTGGGATCCTACCCGGGCACCTTTAACACGGGGTAGTGCATACGGTTTCTTTTCTTACCTGCTGGTGGCGGCGTCCGCAACGGTGTTGGCAGCGGCTCCTGTAGCGGTGCAGAGAGCGGTGTCGGTGCCGGTGGGTTCTCTGCAGGTGTTATCTGGCATGCGGCCTTGGTGGTCACCCGCAGCTGCCGCAGTTGGTCGATCAGCTCGTCCACTCCAGCCTGCAGGAAATCAGCGCCAACTGTGGAGGCCTGGTCGCGGTGCCTCTCCGGGTAGCTGGGGGAGTCCTCTGCTCCGAC
Organism: Ranitomeya variabilis; assembly: GCF_051348905.1. Classification (NCBI taxonomy): domain Eukaryota; kingdom Metazoa; phylum Chordata; class Amphibia; order Anura; family Dendrobatidae; genus Ranitomeya; species Ranitomeya variabilis. The sequence goes on along the minus strand of NC_135236.1, from coordinate 363,727,278 downwards.
CCCACGCTCTGGTTCTGGGCAGCTTGCCATGGCGTCCTCCACGTGGCTGGCCTCTTCCTGGTCTTTTTCCCGCGCTCTTCTTCTTGGGCGCTTTCGTTTTCTTTGTCTCCGCCCGCCATTGAGGATCAGGAGGCGGATCTCGGCTGCTGACAGACACGTCCTCAAGGTACAGAGATATTTAGACTGGGCGGCCATTGTTTTTCGCGCTTCTCAGTTCGTTCACGCCCACAACTCCACGCCCTTCTCCTGCGCTCCTCGTGGCACTGTAATGGCGGTGGTTTTGGCTGGAATTTTGGCGGCAAATGGCAATACACAGTATTTAAGCAAATCACAGTTCAAATACAGTTCTGGCACAGTTCTTAGGCGCACATGACCCGATTCTCAGGCTTAAGTAGATCCTGTTCGTGACGCCAAGATTTGGAGCGCCCCCACGTAAGGGCAATGGGGTACTCGGCACCGGGTCCTTCGGTTCGGGGGATGTCACGGTGGCCCGACCCGGTCCGTGGCCCTTTGAGGGACGTCCAAATAAAAGGGATAGTTTGGAATAGTGTTCGTGACGCCACCTGTGGTATTCAGTCAGGGTGACCGACGGTGCTTAGGGGTCCGCTGGGGTGATGTGATGGCAGCTAGATGGTGTACCTTCCCACAGGTGAAGTGTATCCCCAGGGCTTCCCAGAAGTGTCGATGGTGATGGTGGATGTTGTAAGGCACAGTGAATAACGAGGACACAAGGGTGCAGTCTCTTTACCTTTCACTGAAGGCTTCAGCATCCACAGTCCAGAGCACCGGATCACACGGGAGGCAGAGTCCGGCCGGTCTGAAGGCAAGTCCAGAGTCCCCTTATCCAGGTGGAAATCAGTAGCCTTCCTCTAGCGCCTGTGTGTTGTACCTCCCTGCTGAGCTTCTCGGTAAGGTCCTCACAACTGTTGTAGATGTTCTAGATGTTATTTCTCTCTCTGTCCCCCAGATGGTATGGATAGGACAAACCCGTATGACTGGTGGCCTGAGGCTTTTTACAGGGACCCTAGAGACGCCCCGGCCCCCACAAGTTGCCACCGTGCCTCCTGGGTATATGGTTGGGCAGCCAACGTGGAATTAACTGTCCTGCCAGTCTCTGAAGTAAAGCGTAGAGACTGTTACTCCCTCGGTGTTCTGGCTACTGGCTACGCGCCTCAGAAGGAGGCAGCCTTTTACAGGGCAGAACTCCCTCTGGTTTTATCTCTTGTGCTAAGACTTCGTTTCTCACCCGCTACAATACAATTCTCTTTGTGTCCTTTCTTAGGATGCTGCCGCACGTGGGGCAGGCGCAGCTCCGTAGCCTTCTATCTAGGCCTCTGACAGGATCCCACCCCTGTCAGGGACCTCTCTGTCTGCAGCTGTGATGTTCCTCCTTTCCCTCTGACTGCCTGACAGGGTGCTGCCTGGGAGAAGCCCAGTCAGCTTCTGCCTCGATGTTACCTGGGCGAAGCCCAGTCAGCTTCTGTCTAACTTTCTATCCAGCCCACCAGTTTTACCTAATTGTGAGGAGTGCCCTAGTGACCTGGTGGTCTGGAGTGTGAAGTGTGGTGTATGATTTGTGATACCTGGTAGGAAGATCTCCTTTATAGCCTTCAGACGTAATATCACTCCCCCTGGTGGAAGAACAATATTACTGCAACGGCCAGGACTCTGGGGCGCTGCACCCCCATTAATGTCTCCCATATAATATGATGTCCCCACCTCCTCTCTTTTGATAGCCTAAATTCATTAAGAAAATAATACATGAAAAATGTGAAAAAAAAACCAAAAACACCTTATCCTCACCTTATATTACCCGGTTTCTCATCCAGCACAGCCTCCATCTCTTCTTTTGTCTGGCACAGCAGTGGGCGTTGCGCCATCTGATGTCCCCCCTGTGTGCGCCGTCTCATTCAGTGCAATGGCCAGAATTGGCCTATGTTCTGCTGGAGAACCCGATGGTACTGGGAGCTAATTACGGCTCCTCTGCTGGCGGTGCTAGCGATAGTGATAGACGTGAATGCAATTGGGTGCAGGGTGTCAGTGACTGACCCTGCTCTCCGGTGTGCCTGCGTCCCGGCCATCACTGTGCTGAATGACTGCAGCAAGAGGAAGGTGTCGGGTGGCTCCACACATTCAGTAATCTAAATTTCTTCCCCAAAGTACACCCTCCCTCGGGGAGGCAGCGCCCTAAGCAGGTGCCTACCCCTTGTCCTGGCCCTGTATAGAACATTATACTGTTTGTAGGGCTTGTGGGGTCTATTATATACAGTGCGTGCCATTACACTAGATGAAGGGTTGTGTTGGGGCCATCATCCTGTGTTGGGGTCATTGTGGGGTGAGGGTAATGTAGGGTCACTATACTGTGCATGTGGAGGAATTCACTGTGGGGGAATCATACTCTGGGGGCTATGTTGGCATCATAATTTATGGAGGGGCATGAAAGTGGTATCCTCACCTCCTGCATGGGAACTGGGGCTTTAATAGGAGGAAAATTGCTTTGTAAGGACTGGAAGGCTGTGAGTAGTGCGAGCAGGTTCTGGTGTTATCCCAGTATCTTCAGCCTATATTGTGTGTATGATATTAGACAGCCTCAACGCATTACCTAACAGCCACACAGCATGCAGCGCAGGGACTCGACATAATACTCGCCCGAGACACTGCGAGAACACCCGAGCACGCTCCATCACTAGGCCTGACATTTGCTCTTATGTCATCCTGACGAATATTATATTTTTTCCTTTTTTTGTGTGTGGGAGAAGGGGGTGCAGTTAGTACTTGTGCTGTGGGGCTCTATGATTTCTATGGGCGCCCCTTGGTATGACTCCACCCATGTATGGAAGCGGACGCATGGCTGAGATGTCAGCGTGTAGTATGCTCTACAGTCATCCGGCTGGATCGTTAGCGATTATGGGCCCAGGCGACAGCTGTCACCGTATGTAGGGAGACTGCGCCCGCTGTCACTGGAGCCGGAACGTTGTGTGCGATCACTGTTCCCGCCCGGTGACATTCAAAACATTCCAGAGAAACACCGCGCTATTGGCTGAGACGCGGCGGTGCTTCTGTTACCGAGCAACCAGCTGCTGCTCCCGGATGTACCCTGCAGGTTTCCTGACAGGTACCGGAAGTAGAATGACATGGAGCGCGGCTGCTCAAGCAGTGGAGCGGCGGTGCCGGAGCAATGTGCCGGTGAGAGGGGAGTGCGCGCGATTGTGCTAGTACGTGAGCTAATACTGCACCGGGACCATGCTTCATACACGGACTGCAGTGTACGGTGTCAGCCACGGCTCACAGGATAATATCACTGTCCGCAAGCAGAACATAGGAGCTGCTGTCAGCCTCAGGACTCTGTAATATAGAGCTGTAGCACCTAATTCGGCCAAGATGTGTGATCGCCATCACTCTGCCTCCTGTGTGATCGCCATCACTCTGCCTCCTGTGTGATCGCCATCACTCTGCCTCCTGTGTGATCGCCATCACTCTGCCTCCTGTGTGATCGCCATCACTCTGCCTCCTGTGTGATCGCCATCACTCTGCCTCCTGTGTGATCGCCATCACTCTGCCTCCTGTGTGATCGCCATCACTCTGCCTCCTGTGTGATCGCCATCACTCTGCCTCCTGTGTGATCGCCATCACTCTGCCTCCTGTGTGATCGCCATCACTCTGCCTCCTGTGTGATCGCCATCACTCTGCCTCCTGTGTGATCGCCATCACTCTGCCTCCTGTGTGATCGCCATCACTCTGCCTCCTGTGTGATCGCCATCACTCTGCCTCCTGTGTGATCGCCATCACTCTGCCTCCTGTGTGATCGCCATCACTCTGCCTCCTGTGTGATCGCCATCACTCTGCCTCCTGTGTGATCGCCATCACTCTGCCTCCTGTGTGATCGCCATCACTCTGCCTCCTGTGTGATCGCCATCACTCTGCCTCCTGTGTGATCGCCAGCACTCTGCCTCCTGTGTGATCGCCATCACTCTGCCTCCTGTGTGATCGCCAGCACTCTGCCTCCTGTGTGATCGCCATCGCTGACGCTGAAACGCGCGTCGGGGACTGGCACATCCAGGAGACGGCAGTGTCCCAGGTAATCCCTGCTCCAGGCACCTTCCTTATATATATATGATACTTGTACGTAGGATTCACTAAGTGGTACACTTGTTTTTAGTGCCTAACATTATTGAGCTGGTACCTGCATGCAGTATTATTTTTTCCGGCATATATTGGGCCGTACTTGTGCACCATACATTTGCATCTTGGCCGCATTTTATTGCATTTTGTGTTAGCATATATGTATATATACACGTCGTTCACTATATTTGCAATTACTATATGCACTTTAGCCTATAAAAGCACTTTAGCCTATTAATCATTTTGGGCCATTTGTAAACATGCATCCTCATATTTTATTCCTTTTTTCTTTTCCATTATATCCATTCACTTTAGCGTGTATATATACTCCCGGTTCTGTGTTTGGTTACATATATATCATTATTTATTTACTCATTAATTGTATCACGCCATCATTGTACCACTCTAGGACTGTGTTTATAATATTGCTGTCTCCTTGGTATTGTGCCCCCTTTTTTGGTTTCTTTTCCCCCTACCATTTGGTGTATTTTTTCCATAAATAAATTAATTGTATTGATTATTTGGACATTTGTTCGTTTTTTTGTTCTTTTTGTCTTGTATTCTTTCCGATTTGTCCATTACTACGTCCATTTCGGGGTACATATGTTTGATTTAGTACTAATTATTTTACTTATTGACTGAAGTACCTATGTATTCCCTGCCTTGAGTGAGTTTTGTATTTAATCCTGCCGTGATTAAGCAAGGTTTTTTCCCCTTTTCAGGACAGAGAGGACTAGCCGTTTAACTCGCTGCATCTAGAAGCTTTGTGGTTGTATATGGTCACAGAGTCCTTGGTGACCTCACGTATTGTTGTGATTTCCAGTAGGGGGATAATATAAATTTATATATATCATTGTGCTTTGTGTTTCAGGTGTCTCTATTCCTACCGTCCATTACCATGAAGGTTAGGAGAGTCCTTTCAGGAGCAATAGCCTTGGATCCAGCACGATGAGTAGCATCACTCGGCTCTTCGGTGACCTGTGCGAGTCGCACTTGACAGGATTCCCATGGAAAACCGGTCTGGGTGTTTGGAGCCAAAGCAAGAAGAAAACCAAACAGCGGTTTAAGAGGTTGGCCTACGACGCTCTCTTTATCCACCTGTACCAAGAAGAGACTCTTAAGCTGCAGTCAAAACCCTCCAAATTGCCTGTGAAGAATAAAATGCTAATGCTGTCCTTCAATCTGCGCATTGGTGGCATGACTCCAGAGGCAGAACGTCTCGAGGAGCTGCTGGAACAAGTGGAGAAGTCTAGTTCTGACCATTTCTCAGACCTGTGTGCCGTACTAGAGCTCTTGGTGGACCTCGCAGGAACCGGGCCACCTCGGATACTTCCACCAAAACGAGACCTCTTTCGGAACAACAAATATGTGGGCAGAAATCCTCAGTATCAGGGCTATGACTATTATGACGTGAGTGTATTTGAGGCTGACATTGGGGCATTCTTGGCTTACCAAGAGAGTGACATAGGCAGCACCATCAGCAATACCCTTCAGATCATGGAGGCTGCGCCAGGCACTGGTCTTTCCGCCATAGGCCTATTTTCCCAGAACTTTTCAACCGCTGACAAGTTTGAGAAGGAGACTCGTGTTTCGCTGTTCGGAGCCCTTGCCCACACTCGGACAAATGATATGGACATTAAATTAGACCTGCCTCCAGTGCCAGACAGTGCTGACCTGTCCGGGTTGGCCATAAAGGTATGTGTGTATCCCGATGTTCCCATGGTCAGTAGTTAGAAACACCGAGACAGGATCGATAAATTAATACGGGAGATGTTGCTAGCACACCAAACTCAATCACTTAAAATAGTGATACTGAAGAGGTTGCCTCTCACAAAGATTACTTTCTGATGTGTTTATAAGGAACATACTAATAATACATTTTAATACATTGAATATTTTCAAATGTGCCAGGATCTTGTGTTTTCAGCTTTGGGTTTGTTAGCGATCGCTTCCGGCCTGTACTCCAGAGGAAGCGGTCATATATGTCGAAACATCAGCAAGCTTGTGTGTGAAAGGAATGGTTGACTGTACATTTCAGCAGCTAAGCCAGCCCCCTTCTGTGTATAAATTATGGAGAGAGGGGCTGGCTAAGCTAATTTTTCACACACAGCCTAGCATATTATTACATTCTAGAGCTTTATTATGAAAGGATCTATAAGTATTTTTTTTTGTGGACTACTCCCTTTAAAGTTAATCTGTCAGCAAGGTTTTGCTACCTAATCTGAGAGCAGCGTAATGTAAGAAAAGAGACCCTGGATTATACAAATTTATCACTTAGGCTACTTTCACACTTCCATCAGTATTCGCAAGTCACAAAGCGTCGGCGCGACGTACCGACGGAACTGTGTCCTTTCACATTTCCGTCTGCAGTCCCGGCCAGGAAAGAGACAGAGTGTGAAATTTCCTGCCGGGCATGCGCAGACGGAAAAACAGGATGCAACGCTCAGAAAAACATTCCTTTGAACGTTTTTTCCAGACGACGGGCCGCCAAAATACGACCCATCCAGTGCACGACGGATGCAACGTGTGGCCATACGTCGCGATCTGTCGGCAATACAAGTCTATGGGGAAAAAAGGCATCCTGCGGGCAAATTTGCTGGATGCGTTTTTTTCCCAAAACGACGGATTGTGACGGATACAAAACAACGTAAGTGTGAAAGTAGCCTTAGATTACTGGGAGCAGAGGCTCTGACAGTGTTTAGATGTAGCAGTGCTGGGACAGCTAACCCCGGCCACAGCAGGCTTTGTATGTACATTTTAATTTCAATGTGTCCAAATGACAGAAATGAACGTGCTAGCCACTCTAAGTATAGAAAGATACACTGTCCACAACAGCACTATTTTACTGCCAAAGGATACAAAGTGATTCCAGCTGAAGTAATAAAATCATGATTTATTGATATTATATTACGGTAATTAAAAACAAACATGAAGGGAAAACCCAGAAGAAGTTTTTGCAAAACGGCGAGAGAGAGACTCCAGTATGGAAAATGCAGCTACAGGGCATGCTCACTTTGCTCAGTGTAAAAAAAAAAAAAAACGGAATCGGTAGCTGGATTCACTCATTTCACCTCACGTTTCATCCGATTTTTACCAGATCCGTTGCTGTGCATTTTTTCGCCGGACAGAAAAAAAACGTTCCTCTGTACATTTTCTCCGTCCGCCGTAAAAATAATTTTTGACGGATCCAGCAAAAAAACTGATGAAACGTGTGGCCATCAGGCGCAATCCGGCGCTAATACAACTTTATGAGAAAAAACGGATCCGGCGGAAAAAAACGGATCTGTTTTTTTCAAAGTTCGCTGGATTGTGCCTGACGGCAAAAACCTGGTGTGTGAAAGTAGCCTTATAGGCCCTGTCACTCCTAGCCATTTCAGGTGATGGACTTTTTACTTTGGTGATTTCTCTATGGCACTTTACAATGCAATATACGTGTGAGATCGCTGTCAGGTTGTATTAGCATATGCTGTCATGTGTACCTGCGTGACAGTTGTACAAAGCATTGTCTGCCTCTGGATTCCTTCATTGCACTAAGCACCTTTATACTGGGAACCCCTGGTTTTGATACCACTTAAAACAGAATCTGATAGATTGCTATATACTGCTAAATAACTTTGTCTCCAATAAATTGCATTCTATACATGTCATCATTACTGTGACTTGGATTCTAGACCCAGCCTTCACCTTTTTCTGCACCCCCCCCCCCCCCCCCCCCCCCCCGCTTGGAGGTTTATTCCGACCCTGCTCCTTTTTATCCCTACATGTGTGTTTTTAATATATCAATAAATCATGATTTTATTATTATTACTATTTATTTATATAGCACCATTAATTCCATGGTGCTGTACATGAGAAAGGGGTTACATACAGGGTTATAAATATAATTTACAGTAATCAAGTTTACAGTGACAGACTGGTACAGAGGGGAGAGGACCCTGTCCTTGCGGACTTACATTCTATGGGATAGTGGGGAAGAGACAGTAGGTCGGGGGTGCGGCAGCTCTGGCAGTGGTGAGGCGGCTGCTCTGGCGATGGCGAGGCGGCAGAATGGTTATTGCAGGCTGTAGGCTTTCTTGAAGAGATGGGTTTTCAGGTTCCGTCTGAAGGATCCGAAGGTGGTGGATAGTCGGACGTGTTGAGGCGCGGAATTCCAGAGGATGGGGGATATTCGGGAGAAATCTTGGAGGCGGTTGTGTGAGGACCGAATAAGTGTGGTGGAGAGTAGGAGGTCTTGGGAGGATCGGAGATTACGTGAGGGAAGATATTGGGAGAGTAGTTCAGAGATATAGGGAGGGGACAGGTTGTGGATGGCTTTGTAGATCAGTGTTAGTAGTTTGAACTGGATTCGTTGGGGAAGTGGGAGCCAGTGGAGGGATTTGCAAAGGGGAGAAGCAGGGGAGTAGCGAGGAGAGAGGTGGATTAGCTGGGCAGCAGAGTTGAGGACAGACTGGAGTGGTGCAAGAGAGTTAGCGGGGAGGCCACAGAGGAGGGTGTTGCAGTAGTCGAGGCGGGAGATGATAAGGGCATGCACAAGAGTCTTAGTAGATTGTGGGGTGAGGAAGGGACGGATTCTGGCAATATTTTTGAGTTGGAGGCGACAGGAGGTGGCAAGAGTTTGAATGTGCGGTTTGAAGGACAAGGCAGAGTCGAGAGTTACCCCAAGGCAGCGGATTTCAGGTGCGGGAGAGAACGTGATGCCGTTTACCATAATAGATAGATCAGGTAGGGGGGGATATGTGAGATGGGGGAAAGATGATGAGTTCTTTTTTGTCTACATTGAGTTTTAGGAAGCGAGAGGTGAAGAAGGCGGATATGGCTTTTATTACTTCTGCTGTCGTGGATAGTGTATCTTTTTGTATGTACAGTAGGGAAATTAAGTATTTGATCCCTTGCTGATTTTGTAATTTTGCCCACTGACAAAGACATGAACAGTCTGTAATTTTAAGGGTAGGTTAATTTTAACATTGAGATAGAATATCAAGAATAAAATCCAGAAAATCACATTGTATAAATGTATTTGCATTTTGCAGTGAGAAATAAGTATTTGATCCCGTACCAACCATTAAGTGTTTTGGCTCCTACAGACCAGTTAGACACTCCTAATCAACTCATTACCTGCATCTTACATAGTAACCTTTATAAAAGACTCCTGTCCACAGACTCAATCAGTCAGACTCTAACCTCTACAACATGGGCAAGACCAAAGAGCTTTCTAAGGATGGCACCGACAAGATTATAGACCTGCACAAAGCTGGAATGGACTACAAAACCATAAGTAAGATGCTGGGTGAGAAGGAGACAACTGTTGGTGCAATAGTAAGAAAATGGAAGAAATACAAAATGACTGTCAATCGACATCGATCTGGGGCACCATGCAAAATCTCACCACGTGGGGTATCCTTGATCATGAGGAAGGTGAGAGATCAGCCTAAAACTACACAGGGGAACTTGTTAATGATCTCAAGGCATCTGGGACCATAGTCGCCAAGAAAAGAAAACCATTGGTAACACATTGTGCCATAAAGGGTTAAAATCCTGTAGTGCCTGCAAAGTCCCCCTGCTCAAGGAGGCACATGTGCAGGCCTGTCTGAAGTTTGCCATGAACACCTGGATGATTCTGTGAGTGATTGGGAGAAAGTGCTGTGGTCAGATGAGACAAAAATTGAGGTCTTTGGCATTAACTCAACTCGCCGTGTTTGGAGGAAGAGAAATGCTGCCTATGACCCAAAGAACACTGTCCCCACTGTCAAGCATGGAGGTGGAAACATTATGGTTTTGGGGGTGTTTGTCTGCTAAGGGCAAAGGACTACTTCACCGCATCAATGGGAGAATGGATGGAGCCATGTGACAACCTCCTTCCCTCCACCATGACATTAAAAATGGGTCGTGGCTGGGTCTTCCAGCAAGACAATGACCCAAAACATACAGCCAAGGCAATAAAGGAGTGGCTCAAAAAGAAGCACATTAAGGTCATGGAGTGGCCTAGCCATTCTCCCGACCTGCCAAACGACAGCCTCAAAATCTTAATGATTTAGAGATGATCTGCAAAGAGGAGTGGACCAAAATTCCTCCTGACACATGTGCCCAAACCTCATAATCAACTACAAAAAAAGTCTGACTGCTGTGCTTGCTAACAAGGGTTTTGCCACTTGTCTGCCAGAGGGATCAAATAATTATTTCTCACTGCAAAATGCAAATAAATTTATATAATAGAATCATAGAGCCGGAAGGGTCCTCCTGGGTCATCTGCTCCAACCCCCTGCTCAAATCAGGATTCACTAAATCATCCCAGACAGATGTCTGTCCAGCCTCTGTTTGAAGACTTCCATTGAAGGAGAACTCCTCACCTCTCATGGCAACCTGTTCCACTCGTTGATCACCCTAACTGTCAAAAAGTTTTTTCTAATATCTAATCTGTGTCTCCTCCCATTCAGTTTCATCCCAATGCTTCTAGTCTTTCCTTGTGCAAATGAGAACAAAGATGATCCTTCTACAATGCGACAGCCCTTGAGATATTTGTTGACAGCTATTAAGTCTCCTCTATATAATTTATACAATGTGTTTTTCTGGATTTTATTTTTGATATTCTATCTCTCAAAGTTAAAATTAATCTACCCTTAAAATATAGACTGTTCATGTCTTTGTCTGTGGGCAAATTTACAAATTCAGCCAGGGATCAAATACTTATTTCTCCCACTGTACATTGTCTAGTGACAGTGAGCTGCTTATCAGAGAAGGGCCTGTGGTTGGACCAAGGCTTGTGTGGTCTATGGTCCAAGCATTGATTATCTCCTGATGATAAAACCTTCATTGTATGGAAGCAGCACACAGCCTAATAGATGACACATCCCTGAAATCAGTGTCTCAGCCCCTACATCATGCTGTCCTCAGATTCCATACGGAATCCATCAGCAGGTTTTTGCTTTAAAATGTGTGGATTTTCTATGCATACTACGTGAGACACAAACCTGGCTGCCATAAGCACTTCTCAGCCATAGGCCTAATGAAAACATCCGTACAAACAACTTGTTTTCTGTATGAGTGTCCATATGGATGAGGTTATGGTCATCATGATAAAAACAAAGTCTGTCCACAGTAGGGCTTGAAGTTCTGGTTAGGGTGAGTTTAGGAACTTTGGCCCTCTTAGTAATGAGTGAGGTTCGGATTAAAAAAAAACCAGCTGCAGCGATTGCTTCTATGATTGAGGACCCTACAGAGTCTTGTAGGTATTATTTTGTGTCCAAAGACATTGATCTTTCTACCCCTGCTCTGTAACATGAAATCTGTAGTCTTGGTGCATTGATCTGTGGTGTCCCAATGTCGTTGCCTCTAGGTCCCGCAGAGCATCGATCAGTCTGAAGATGAAGGGTTCCAGTCTGCATCAAATATGACTCCTGATTCTCAGTCGGAGCCAAGTCTGACACCTGAAATTGACGTGTGGGAGGCCATCCTCACATATGGGCCCAGTAAACGCCGCTGTTGGGAAAGAATAGGATTGTAAGCTGGTCTTGTGTCAAAAGCGTCTTTCCTTCTCATTTAGATTTCTGAAACCCCACTGAGCACTCCATAGCGCTTCGGTCTACGTCAGATTTCCCGCTTTGCTACCCAGTCAAGGGGGTGTGTCCCTACATTGTGCCACCGTCCAATCAGTGCTTCCAGAGCCAGATGATGGGACACACCCTTTTGACAAGAAGAATTGTAACAGCCAGTTATTCGGGTTTTTACAATTTTCTATCAGGGATACCTGTAGAATGTTCGTTATAAGTGGAGATGCTCCAGAATTGTTATTTTAATGAGATTGGCCACGACCTTTTTATCAATAGCCTATCCTCATGATAAGCCATCAGAATCTGATCGATGGTGGTGAAACCTTAGCGGTTACCAGCGCCGGCCGGAACACAGCAGCTCCGCCATTTCTATGGTGGCCACGGACACTGCCATTCTAGTTTTGACAGAGCTGCTGTGTTCCTACAGCATCTGAGCGCATCTACCCGCCACCCCTAATATCTGATGGGTGGGGATGGATGCTGGGTGTCACACCACCATCGATCAAACTCTGATGGCCTATCATAAGGAATAGTCATTGATCATAAAAAAAAAAAGTGGCCAACGTCTTTAATGACAGATACAATGACTCACTAAAAAACTCATGTTAGGAGCGGTGAGGGTTCTTTAACCCCTTCATGACCCAGCCTATTTTGGCCTTAATGACCTGGCCATTTTTTGCAATTCTGACCAGTGTCCCTTTATGAGGTAATAACTCAGGAACGCTTCAACGGATCCTTGCGGTTCTGAGATTGTTTTTTCGTGACATATTGGGCTTCATGTTAGTGGTAAATTTAGGTCGATAATTTCTGAGTTTATTTGCGAAAAAAATGGAAATTTGGCGAAAAATTTGAAAATTTTGCAATTTTCACATTTTGAATTTTTATTCTGTTAAACCAGAGAGTTATGTGACACAAAATAGTTAATAAATAACATTTCCCACATGTCTACTTTACATCAGCACAATTTTGGAAACAAATTTTTTTTTTGCTAGGAAGTTATAAGGGTTAAAATTTGACCAGTGATTTCTCATTTTTACAACAAAATTTACAAAACCATTTTTTTTAGGGACCACCTCACATTTGAAGTCAGTTTGAGGGTTCTATATGGCTGAAAATACCCAAAAGTGACACCATTCTAAAAACTGCACCCCTCAAGGTGCTCAAAACCACATTCAAGAAGTTTATTAACCCTTCAGGTGTTTCACAGCAGCAGAAGCAACATGGAAGTAAAAAATGAACATTTAACTTTTTAGTCACAAAAATGATCTTTTCGCAACAATTTTTTTATTTTCCCAAGGGTAAAAGGAGAAACTGGACCACGAATGTTGTTGTCCAATTTGTCCTGAGTACGCTGATACCTCATATGTGGGGGTAAACCACTGTTTGGGCGCACGGCAGGGCTCGGAAGGGAAGGAGCGCCATTTGACTTTTTGAATGAAAAATTGGCTCCAATCTTTAGCGGACACCATGTCGCGTTTGGAGAGCCCCCGTGTGCCTAAACATTGGAGCTCCCCCACAAGTGACCCCATTTTGGAAACTAGACCCCCCAAGGAACTTATCTAGATGCACAGTGAGCACTTTAAACCCCCAGGTGCTTCACAAATTAATCCGTAAAAATGAAAAAGTACTTTTTTTTCACACAAAATTTCTTTTAGCCTCAATTTTTTCATTTTCACATGGGCAACAGGATAAAATGGATCCTAAAATTTGTTGGGCAATTTCTCCTGAGTACGCTGATACCTCATATGTGGGGGTAAACCACTGTTTGGGTGCACGGCAAGGCTCGGAAGGGAAGGCGCGCCATTTGACTTTTTGAATGGAAAATTAGCTCCAATCGTTAGTGGACACCATGTCGCGTTTGGAGAGCCCCTGTGTGCCTAAACATTGGAGCTCCCCTACAAGTGACCCCATTTTGGAAACTAGACCCCCCAAGAAACTAATCTAGATGCATAGTGAGCACTTTAAACCCCCAGGTGCTTCACAGAAGTTTATAACGCAGAGCCATGAAAATAAAAAAAATATTTTTCTTTCCTCAAAAATGATTTTTAGCCCAGAGTTTTTTATTTTCCCAAGGATAATAGGAGAAATTGGACCCCAAATGTTGTTGTCCAGTTTGTCCTGAGTACGATGATACCCCATATGTGGGGGTAAACCACTGTTTGGGCGCACGGCAGGGCTCGGAAGGGAAGGCACGCCATTTGGCTTTTTGAATGGAAAATTAGCTTCAATCATTAGCGGACACCATGTCGCGTTTGGAGAGCCCCTGTGTGCCTAAACATTGGAGCTCCCGCACAAGTGACCCCATTTTGGAAACTAGACCTCCCAAGGAACTAATCTAGATGTGTGGTGAGCACTTTGAACCCCCAAGTGCTTCACAGAAGTTTATAACGCAGAGCCATGAAAATAAAAAATTATTTTTCTTTCCTCAAAAATGATTTTTTAACCCACAATTTTTTATTTTCCCAAGGGTAACAGGAGAAATTGGACCCCAAAGTTGTTGTGCAGTTTCTCCTGAGTACGCCGATACCCCATATGTGGGGGTAAACCACTGTTTGGGCACATGCCGGGGCTCGGAAGGGAAGTAGTGACGATTTGGAATGCAGACTTTGATGGAATGGTCTGCGGGAATCATGTTACGTTTGCAGAGCCCCTGATGTGCCTAAACAGTAGAAACCCCCCACAAGTGACCCCATTTTGGAAACTAGACCCCCCAAGGAACTTATCTAGATGTGTGGTGAGCACGTACAACCCCCAAGTGCTTCACAGAAGTTTACAACGCAGAGCCGTGAAAATAAAAAATCATTTTTCTTTCCTCAAAAAAGATGTTTTAGCAAGCAATTGTTTATTTTCACAAGGGTAACAGGAGAAATTGGACCCCAATATTTGTTGCCCAGTTTGCTGTGAGTACGCTGATACCTCATATGTGGGGGTAAACCACTGTTTGGGCGCACATCAGGGCTCGGAAGGGAAGTAGTGACATTTGAAATGCAGACTTTGATGGAATGGTCTGCGGGCGTCACGTTGCATTTGCAGAGCCCTTGATGTGCCTAAACAGTAGAAAGCCCCCCTAAGTGACCCCATTTTGGAAACTAGACCCCCCAAAGAACTTATCTAGATGTGTGGTGAGCACGTTCAACCCCCAAGTGCTTCACAGAAGTTTACAACGCAGAGCCGTGAAAATTAAAAATCATTTTTCTGTCCTCAAAAAAGATGTTTTAGCAAGCAATTTTTTTTTCACAAGGGTAGCAGGAGAAATTGGACCCCAACAGTTGTTGCCCAGTTTGTCCTGAGTACGCTGGTATCCCATATGTGGGGGTAAACCACTGTTTGGGCGCACGTCGGGGCTTGGAAGGGAGGGCGCACCATTTGACTTTTTGAACGCAAGATTGGCTGGAATCAATGGTGGCGCCATGTTGCGTTTGGAGACCCCTGATGTGCCTAAACAGTGGAAACCCCTCAATTCTAACTTCAACACTAACCCCAACACACCCCTAACCCTAATCCCAACTGTAGCCATAACCCTAATCACAACCCTAACCCCAACACACCCCTAACCACAACCCTAACCCCAACACACCCGTAACCCTAAATCCAACCCTAACCCTAATCCTAACCCTAATCCCAACCCTACCCACAACTGTAACCCCAACACAACCCTAACCCTATCCTTAACCCTAACCACAAGCCTAATCTTAACCCTATTTCCAACCCTAGCCCTAATTCCAACCCTAAGGGTACCGTCTCACATAACGATTTACCAACGATCACGACCAGCGATACGACCTGGCCGTGATCGTTGAAAAGTCGTTGTGTGGTCGCTGGGGAGCTGTCACACAGACCGCTCTCCAGCGACCAACGATGCCAAGGTCCTGGGTAACCAGGGTAAACATCGGGTTACTAAGCGCAGGGCCGTGCTTAGTAACCCGATGTTTATCGTGGTTACCAGCGTAAAAGTAAAAAAAAAACGTACATACTCACATTTCGGTGTCCTTCAGGTCCCTTGCCGTCTGCTTCCCGCTCTGACTGAGTGCCGCCGTACAGTGAGAGCAGAGCGCAGCGGTGACGTCACTGCTGTGCTGTGCTCTCACTTTCCGGCCGGCAGACAGTCAGAGCGGGAAGCAGACGGCAAGGGACCTGAAGGACACCGAAATGTGAGTATGTACGTTTTTTTTTTTTTTTACTTTTACGCTGGTAACCACGGTAAACATCGGGTTACTAAGCGCGGCCCTGCGCTTAGTAACCTGATGTTTACCCTGGTTACAAGCGAACGCATCGCTGGATCGCTGTCACAACGATCCAGCGATGACAGCGGGAGATCCAGCGACGAAAGAAAGTTCCAAACGATCTGCTACGACGTACGATTCTCAGCAGGGTCCCTGATCGCTGCTGCGTGTCAGACACAGCGATATCGTATGGATATCGCTGGAACGTCACGGATCGTACCGTCGTAGCAATCAAAGTGCCACTGTGAGACGGTACCCTAACTCTAATTCCAACCCTAACCCTAAGGGTATGTGCCCACGTTGCGGATTCGTGTGAGATTTTTCTGCACGATTTTTGAAAAATCTGCAGGTAAAAGGCACTGCGTTTTACCTGCGGATTTACAGCGGATTTCCAGTGTTTTTTTTGTGCGGATTTCACCTGCGGATTCCTATTGAGGAACAGGTGTAAAACGCTGTGGAATCCACACAAAGAATTGACCTGCTGCAGAAAATACAACGCAGCGTTTCTGCACGGAATTTTCCGCACCATGGGCACAGCGGATTTGGTTTTCCATAGGTGTACATGGTACTGTAAACCTGATGGAAAACTGCAACGAATTCGCAGCGGCCAATCCGCTGCGGATCCGCAGCCAAATCCGCTGCGGATCCGCAGCCAAATGCGCTGCGGATCCGCGGCCAATCCGCTGCGGATCCACGGCCAATCCGCTGCGGATCCACAGCCAAATCCGCACATGCCATAACCCTAACCCTACCCGTAACCCTAACCCTACCCCTAACCCTACCCCTAGTTCTAACCCTAACCCTAGTGGAAAACGAAAAAAAAAAAAAAAAAAAAATATTTTCTTTATTTTATTATTCTCCCTACCTATGGGGGTGATAAAGGGGGGGGTATTTATTATTTTTTTTATTTTGATCGCTGTGATAGAACCTACCACAGCGATCAAAATGTACTTGTAAGGAATCTGCCGGCTGGCAGATTCGGCGGGCGCACTGAGCATGCGCCCGCCATTTTCCAAGATGGCGGCGCCCAGCGAGGAGACGTCCGGACACCGGGAGGATCGGTAAGTATGAAGGGGTGGTGGGGGGGTGGATCGGAGCACAGGGGGGGTGATCGGAGCACAGGGGGGGTGATCGGAGCACAGGGGGGAGCGGACAGGAGGACGGAGGAGCCGGCAGGCGGACGGAGGGGACCGGACCCCATAACGGAGCACTGGGGGGGCGATCGGTGGGTGTGGGGGGGGTCACTTCAGTATTTCCAGCCATGGCCGATGATATTGCAGCATCGGCCATGGCTGGATTGTAATATTTCACCTGTTTTTTAGGTGAAATATTACAAATCGCTCTGATTGGCAGTTTCACTTTCAACAGCCAATCAGAGCGATCGTAGCCACGGGGGGGTGAAGCCACCCCCCCTGGGCTGAAGCACCACTCCCCCTGTCTCTGCAGATCGGGTAAAATGAGAGTTAACCCCTTCACCCGATCTGCAGGGACGCGATCATTCCATGACGCATACGCTGCGTCAAAGGTCGCATTGGCACCGACTTTCATGACGCAGCGTATGCGTCAAAGGTCGTGAAGGGGTTAAATTGATCTTTCCTTCCAAGCTTCCCTTTATCTTGCCCCCAAATGCTGTAATAAACTCTGTGACATTACAGTAGATTCATGAAATTTATGCTTCAGTCCTCCAGGTAAAAGAGAAGACCCCTACGTCACGGAAGCAGGCCGAGAAGCTTTTGACAAGATGTATACAATTTTTGAGGGGAATCTCCAAATGCTCAGCAATACAATTTTGCAATCTCCAGTACATGTGATGGTTAAGGAATCGGAGCTGGTGAAGGATGTGCTGAACGTTCTCATTGGAGTAGTGTCTGCGACATTCTCCTTCAGCCAGGTAGATCAGTGTTCCCGTTAGCATGTAGACATGTTACTACTGCTTTCTGGCAGGTCTGTTGTAGATATTTAGTCCTCAATCTGCAAGGAAACTCACAACAATTAGGCTTATACAATGGAAAAATCCATGATGATTATGATAAAAAAAGGCTTTTTCTGCACTCACCTTCATTACACTGCAAAATACAAGGTTTGACTTACCAAAATTGGTGCAATTTACTACCATATGTTCTCTTTGTTTCAGTCTACCCAGACCTTCATGGTTAAGCAGGGCATCTATATCTCTGGGACGTCCCCTGAAAACATAGGCAACCTGCTGGCACAAGTGGGAGACTACGGCACTTACTATACCAGACTGAACAATTTCTCTCTGCAAAGGGGTCTTGATTCCGTCCACAATAAAGGCCTTGTGTTTCAGGTAATGCAGTCACTTGCAGGTATTTCTGGCTACCACACTTATAAGAGCAACATATTATTAAAAAAGGTTTTATTAAAGGGGTTGTCTGGTCCAAATAAATGTCTGCAGTCACTCTGTGCGACTGCAGACTTATAAATCCCCCCAGCGCACGCACTATGAGCACTGCAGGGATTCAACAGTTTCAGACCCTGGACCAGAGTTGATGCATTTGTTATACATACACCTGGCCAGAGGATGCGGCCTTGCTTCTATACACTTGTATGAAGCAAAGCAGCGCCTCGTCGAGTGACACAGCTGACTAGAAGGCATGGCCAACTAATGGGTGCAGCCTTGCTCCATACAAGTGTATAGAAGCGAGGCTGCGCCCACTGGCCAGGAGTATGTATATGTCATACATACCCTCTGGTCCCAGGTCTGAAAAGGGCAAGTCCCCGCAGAACTTGAGAAAAAAAAATAACTTTTTTGAATTTACCGAATGGCTGCAATGAAACAGAGTGAAAAATTTAAAGGGGTCTGAATACTGAATGAATACTTTCCGTACCCACTGCAATATATATATATATATATTATACAGTTGTCCTAAAGCCAAATTGGATATAATTCCACACCAAACATAAAAAAGGGGGTGGACAAAAGTATTGGCACTGTTCGAAAAATCGTGATGCTTCTCTAATTTGTCTAATTAACAGCACCTGTAACTTACCTGTGGCACCTAACAGGTGTTGGCAATAACTAAATCACACTTGCAGCCAGTTGACATGGATTAAAGTTGACTCAACCTCTGTCCTGTGTCCTTGTGTGTACCACATTGAGCATGGAGAAAAGATAGAAGACCAAAGAACTGTCTGAGGACTTGAGAAACCAAATTGTGAGGAAGCATGAGCAATCTCAAGGCTACAAGTCCATCTCCAAAGACCTGAATGATCCTGTGTCTACCGTGCGCAGTGTCATCAAGAAGTTTAAAGCCCACGGCACTGTGGCTAACCTCCCTAGATGTGGACGGAAAAGAAAAATTGACAAGAGATTTCAACGCAAGATTGTGCGGATGTTGGATAAAGAACCTCGACTAACATCCAAACAAGTTCAAGCTGCCCTGCAGTCCGAGGATACGACAGTGTCAACCCGTACTATCCGTTGGCGTCTGAATGAAAAGGGACTGCATGGTAGGAGACCCAGGAAGACCCCACTTCTTACTCCGAGACATAAAAAAGCCAGGCTGGAGTTTGCCAAAACTTACCTGAAAAAGCCTAAAACGTTTTGGAAGAATGTTCTTTGGTCAGATGAGACAAAAGTAGAGCTTTTTGGGCAAAGGCATCAACATAGAGTTTACAGGAGAAAAAAAGAGGCATTCAAAGAAAAGAACACGGTCCCTACAGTCAAACATGGCGGAGGTTCCCTGATGTTTTGGGGTTGCTTTGCTGCCTCTGGCACTGGACTGCTTGACCGTGTGCATGGCATTATGAAGTCTGAAAACTACCAACAAATTTTGCAGCATAATGTAGGGCCCAGTGTGAGAAAGCTGGGTCTCCTCCCTCAGAGGTCATGGGTCTTCCAGCAGGACAATGACCCAAAACACACTTCAAAAAGCACTAGAAAATGGTTTGAGAGAAAGCACTGGAGACTTCTAACGTGGCCAGCAATGAGTCCAGACCTGAATCCCATAGAACACCTGTGGAGAGATCTAAAAATGGCAGTTTGGAGAAGGCACCCTTCAAATATCAGGGACCAGGAGCAGTTTGCCAAAGAAGAATGGTCTAAAATTCCAGCAGAGCATTGTAAGAAACTCATTGATGGATACCGGAAGCGGTTGGTCGCAGCTATTTTGGCTAAAGGTTGTGCAACCAAGTATTAGGCTGAGGGTGCCAATACTTTTGTCTGGCCCATTTTTGGAGTTTTGTGTGAGTTTTGTGTGAAATGATCAATGTTTTGCTTTTTGCTTCATTCTCTTTTGTGTTTTTTCATTTAAGACAAATTAAATGAAGATAATACCAAAGAATTTGTGATTGCAATCATTTTCAGGAAGAAACTGAGTATTATCTGACAGAATTTCAGGGGTGTCAATACTTACGGCCACAACTGTACACATGTGAGGGTGATCTCTTAAAGTGAGATCAATATGATTGCTTGTACCTGACCAAATATAAGCTGAGTGCTAGCTTAGAGGCTAAGAATGCATCAGATTCACAGAGACTGTTACAAACTCCTCTCTCAGCAATGGCTTACTCACAACTGCTTTATTCTGAACAAAGGAAGATACTAAAAACAGGAAATGGGGGAGGTCGCACAACTTCTGAATAGTTAGTGTCACTCTGGTTCATTCCAACTTCATTTTCAACTCCACTTCCATATATGGTATTCAGTTGATTGTCCAATACCCAGCGACGTCTTCACACTCCATCTTGCTACACCATATCTGAACTGACTTATATAAGGTTTAATAATTGATTTCATTAGACATTTTCTCCTTCAGACACACACACACACACACACACACACACACACACACACACACACACACACACACACACACACACACACACACACACACACACACACACACACACACATACACACACATATATATACACACACATATATATACACACACACACACACACATGTATACACACACACACACACACACATACATACATATACACACACACACACACACACATCACATAGGATTCACTGTAAATTTCACTTGTGTCGCTACTAAAGGGAGTATTCAATGCTCTCCGCTGCCATATGCATGGAGTTCAGTGAATATTTATTGTGGAATATACATGTGGAAGCCCGGCAGCTGCAGAAAGCCAGCGGCTAACACTGTGCGCGCTACTAAAGAGCAGTAAATATTTGCTGCCCTCCAGGCACATAGTCCCGGCGTGGAGAGCAGTGAGTATTCCAGCAGCTGTCCTTCGGCTTGTAAGCAGCGCATGACATCCCTGCCATGCACAGTTAACAAGCATAAAGCAGCTGCTGGCACCGGAAGAAGACTCTGCGAGGGAGCGCAGAAAGTTAATTGTAATGTGTGGGGTTTTTTTTTTTACGTTTTTCTCATGGGGCCCTGCATACCAGGATAGGGCTAAGGGGCCCATGAACATCAGGATGGGGATGAGGGAGTCATGTATACCAGGATGAGGGTGCCATGCATGTCAGGATGGGGATGAGGGGGTCGTGCATACCAGGATGGGGATGAGGGGGCCATGTATACCAGGATGGGGATGAGGGGGCCATGCATACCAGGATGGGGACGAGGGGGTCGTGCATGCCAGGATGGTGGCGAGGGGGCCGTGCATGCCAGGATGGTGACGAGGGGGCCGTGCATGCCAGGATGGTGACGAGGGGGCCGTGCATGCCAGGATGGTGACGAGGGGGCCGTGCATGCCAGGATGGTGACGAGGGGGCCGTGCATGCCAGGATGGTGACGAGGGGGCCGTGCATGCCAGGATGGGGACGAGGGGGCCGTGCATATCGGGGTAGGGATGAGAGGGCCATAGATACCAGAATGGGGATGAGGGGACCATATATACCAGGGTAGGGGATATTAAGTACAGAATTGACCACATTTTTTGCTTTAATTTTTTTTTCTAATTTCCTCATCTAGAACCTAGGTGCATGTAATGGTCCGAAAAATATGGTACCCAATACTTCCAATCACATTATTTGTATGCAATTATTCTCAAATCCATTACATAAAAAGCATAGACAAATGAAAGCAGGGTAAAGGCAAGATAAGGAAAAGTATCTGTGCAGGACTGTGGTGCCAAAACTAAAGAAACCCCGACTCTAATAGTAGCATAGCTGCGCTATGTAAGCAAAAAAAAAAAAAAAACTATAGCTGGAACTCTTTTTAGCTTAATCATCAAGTGATGCAAAGTTTAGCGACTGAGATACTTTTACCATCTTCATGATGATTTATGTATGTATTGAAATTATATGTCTCTATCATTTTACAGGCTTTTAAAAGTGGCCTTAGAAAATATTTGCAGTATTACCGGGCATGTGTTCTATCAACCGCAAGCACGCTGTCTCTTCTTACCATCAGCTTCCTTTTCAGAAAGCTTGGACGCCAGTTAAGGTGATTAGTGATACGTATAATAAATCTACAGCAGGACTGATCACATTATTCCAACCACATGAGTTCTTGTAGCACGGAGGTTTAGGAAAAACATTTTCTTGTTTTTTTTACAGAGGATTATGAGGAATAGAGAAAAATGTAGCACTATAGGGAAGTAATCACTATTGTAAATTGAAATAGCCGACGTTTTATTACTTTTGTCAGACACTTGGCCTAGAATGGTAACATTGTAAGTGGCTGTGTAAGGAGCCTGTGCAGTAGGAAGCTGTGCTGCCGTTACCTGCAGATAACCTATACCACATACTGTCAAGCTATCTGCAGGTCACAGTAGCCACTTGGCAATCAGAAAGACAACGCAGACATTTTTTTTTACCTCAGCACCGTTGGTATCAGAAGTGTTAAGTATAAATACATGGTTAACAGCAGTGGGAGCAGCCTCTTTGTACCTCACAACCCAGATTATATCCAGTATTAGATAAGAAAGACATGGAGGACAGCAGGGTGATCCGCTCCTTACCTTAGCGTCCCTTGCATCTCCTTTATTAGATTAGTAACACAGGGAGGACAGCAATGTGAGCAGCCTCTTCTTATCTCAGCACCCCTGATATCTTGTATCTCCAGTATTAGATCAGAGAGACAGGATGGACAGCAATGTGAGTGGCCTCTCTTTACCTCAGCACCCTTGGCATCCCCTGTATTAGACCAGAAAGACAAGGGGGACAGCAGAATGAAGAGCCTATTCTTAATTCAGCTTCCCTGGTACCTCCAGTATTGGACCTGAAAAACAGGATGGACAGGGTGTGAGCAATCTCTTCTTAAGGTACCGTCACATTAAGCGACGCTGCAGCGATAGCGACAGCGATGCCGATCGCTGCAGCGTCGCTGTTTGGTCGCTGGAGAGCTGTCACACAGACCGCTCTCCAGCGACCAACGATGCCGAGGTCCCCGGGTAACCAGGGTAAGCATCGGGTTGCTAAGCGCAGGGCCGCGCTTAGTAACCCGATGTTTACCCTGGTTACCAGCGTAAAAGTTAAAAAAACAAACAGCACATACTCACCAGCGCGTCCCCCAGCGTCTGCTTCCTGACACTGACTGAGCTCCGGCCCTAACAGCACAGCGGTGACGTCACCGCTGTGCTTTCACTTTCAGTTTAGGGCCGGCGCTCAGTCAGTGTCAGGAAGCAGAGGCTGGGGGACGCGCTGGTGAGTATGTGCTGTTTGTTTTTTTAACTTTTACGCTGGTAACCAGGGTAAACATCGGGTTACTAAGCGCGGCCCTGCGCTTAGTAACCCGATGTTTACCCTGGTTACCAGTGTAAAATATCGCTGGTATCCTTGCTTTTGCTGTCAGACACGGCGATACACGGCGACCTAGCAACCAAATAAAGTGCAGACCTTCTAGCAGCGACCAGCAATTTCACAGCGGGATCCAGATCGCTGCTGCGTGTCAAATACAGCGATATCGCTATCCAGGTCGCTGCAACGTCACGGATCGCTGGCGATATCGCCTAGTGTGACGGTACCTTTAGTTCAGCACCTCTGGTATCTAGTATTCGATCAGAAAGACATGATGGTGTACAGCTGGAGTACAGCAGCATGAGCTGCCTCTTCTTACCTTAGCATCCTGATATCTCCAGTATTGGATGAGAAAGATAGGATGGACATCAGTGTGAGCGACCTCACCTCAGCACCCCTCATACCTCTAGTATTGGACCTGAAAGATAGGATGGACAGCAGTGTGAGCAGTCTCTTCTTACTTCAACACCTCTGGTATCTAGTATTCGATCAGAAAGACATGATGGAGTTACAGCAGCATGAGCTGCCTCTTCTTACCTCAGCACCCTGATATCTCCAGTATTAGATCAGAAAGATAGGATGGACATCAGTGTGAGTGGCCGTACCTCAGCGCCCCTGATACCTCTAGTATTGGACCTGAAAGACCAGGGGACTTCAGCGTGAGCAATCTCTTCTTACTTCAGCACCTCTGGTATCTCCAGTATTAGATCAGACAGACGAGGTGGACTCATTCTAAAGAACCCCTTATAATACATTTTTTTTAATGTTAGAGAGCAGAACCAGCACCAGACAGGTTACAACAATACAGTAACCTGTCTGGTGCTTCACTAGCAAGTTTTATATAATAAAAAAGTACAGGAACATTCAATTTAAAAACATATACAGAGTAATGACCAAATACAAATTTTCAGAGGAGGTTAGACAGGAACATGGAAGGAGAGTGATCAAGCAAATGCGCCTGAACGGCACGTTTTATGCAAATCACACTGTCACTTTCATTTTTAAAGTTAGTGTAATCAATGAAGTGATGCCATGTATATGCTCTATTAGAGTTCTTCAGATTGGCAGAAGGTTTTTCATTTTCACTATGTTGTGTACTTTGGAACAAACAGAAACCTCCCTGTGGTTATGTATTTCCATTGATTTGGAATGGAGATGAACATAGGAATTTCTGGTGGTCTCGGACATTTTACATACCCTTTTTATTTCTTATCTGGTCAACCAATTATGTGTTTTTATATTTTCACAGGTATTTAGCAGAACTTTGCTGCATAGGATCAGTGGGCCCAGGATCATCCAGGGGAAGCAGCACTTCCTTTCCAGCAGTGAGTGAAATAGCCCTTCTTTTAGTTACTGATTTTTCTCTGTCGCTTCATTGGGGACACAGGAGACCATGGGGTGTATGCTGCTGCCACTATGCAAAAAAGTTAGCTTCTCCTCAACAGGGTACACCCACCAACTGGCATGAAGCTAATCGGTTTTAGCTTGGTGTCAGTAGGAGGCAGTCACGGGTCTGCTTCCAAAACTGCTACTACCTTTAGGGCTTATTGTGTTTTATTAATCATGTACATTTTTTTCAGATTCCGCTGGTGACTACAGGCAGCAGTGTAACCGTCCACTCTGGTTTCCAACATAGAAACCGAGAGAGCAGTGTGGTCTGATCCACATAGTACCCTCGTGTCTACACAGCAGGACCATACCCCTAACACCTCTAGAGTGTCTCAGGGTGTCCCACCTAACACCAGCCCAATTGTCCACCAGAACGAAATAGTGCCGGAAATATGTGGGGTGGGGATGGAGACTGACCAATTTCAGTAACCCCTCGATTCGGGGCACCTGAAGACAGTCTTCCATTCTGTGAAGGAGTAGTCGAGACTGCAACTGGACAGGTACTTCTTCCATCCCCAGACTATCTAACCCCTAGGGCGTCTATATATGGCCTTCTTAGCTCATCTGCTATGGAACTGACTACTGGCAGCAGGCTCACTTGTAAGTCAGCATGCGGAGATCATCATTCTCAGGGCAGTCAGTTCCCAAGGGCAAGGTCATGGTGGCCGCTCCACTCCCACATTTTCTCACCCGCTGGGTTTTCAAATCCAGGCACTGGCTTTCCTGCGGTCTAGTTTACCCTTGGCCACTCCCCCTGTCTTTTCACACCGGTGCAGCATGATACAGACCTAGAAGCCCCCCCACTGCCTGAGAAGAGAGTGCACCCCCTCCTCCAGAGTGATCAAAATCTGTTTCCAACATAACCAAGGTTTCCCGGACCCTGGTCTCTGTCTAACGCTGGGGCTCTGATCGTTCCCCTGAACAGGCCGTAATCACCCTTTTATTTCCTCCATTATGGCACATTGCATTTCTCCTCCTCTGGTTTTCCCTCCATGTCCTCAAGGATGGCTTTTGTCTCCCACTCCTCACCTGAGCTCTATACAACCTAGGGATCCTGCCTCCACTCAGAGTTGGACTTGGACGTTGATTCTGATCAACTGTCCAAGTTGCAGGAAATGATGGACAGTCTGATGTTCTCTCTCATTCAGACCCTCAATGTCAAGGAACTGTATTTCTTTAGCATGGAGCTGACTGTATCATTCAAGAAGGTAAAACTCCCTCTCCGGGTATTTTCAAACCATAAGGAGTGGAGATTTTGCGGCCAGGAGTTAGGAGCACCTGGAAAAAATATTTTCAAAGAAGACGGATGGATATCATGTATCCCTTCCCTCCCGAACTGCTCAAAACTTGGGCTGAGCTCTCGACTCTACGGTCCCACGGCTGTTCTCAATTATGATTCTTTCCCTTTCTGACAGCGCCTCGCTCAAAGACCCTACCAACAGACATATTGAATCACTAGCCAGGTTTGCCTTCGAGGCTGTCTGCACATCACTCTGTCCCACCTTCACCTCCACCTGGGTCTCTAAATCAGTCTCCGCCTGGGCTTAGTGGCATCCTTTTGTGGGCCCCAACTGAGAAACTGGCTGGTCTTGCTGATCAGATTGCTCACCCCACAGTAGCTCTTGATGCTACAGGTTGCTCAGTGCTGGCTTCGAACATTGCGGCCATTCACATAGTCATATGGCTTAAGGCATGGATTGCTGATGTGACACCCCCTCCCCCCCAAAAAAAAATCCCTTTTAAGCCAACTCTTCCCTGCAGGCCGACAAAGCAAGCCCTCCCAATCCAGGTCAAACAGATTTTCCTCTGCATCATGGGTTGCTCCCACCCGTGGACTCTCCCGTGGGCTGTTGTCTGTCCCATTCAAGAATGTGTGGCTCTCTAAGCTGATAATGCATGGGTCAGAGAGGTCTTCTACCCCGCCCCCAAGGGATTTCTCTCTAGTTCCCTTTTTTTTTTTTTTCCTTCCAAGCAATTACCTCCCTTCTCCAGTCAGGTGTCATTGTTCCTGTTTCACTCAGGAACGCCTCTCGGCTTTCTACTCAAACCTTTTTGTGGTCCCAAAAAAGGATTGTTCTTTTCTCCCTTTCTTGGACTTTAAACTTCTGAACAAGCGAGTTCGACTTCTCCAATGCGGTCTAGCGCCTGCTCCCAGGGTCTTCATGGAGGTCATAGCTACCATCATGGTTTTCCTTCACCCCAGGGGAATTCTAGTCATCCCCGACTGGGATTGCTGCCAGAGTTTGCAACTGACTCTTGACAGTGTCTCGCCTGGTCTGGCTCATCAATAGGGAAAAGTCGTCTTTTGATTCTGGCCCTAATTTTTCTTGGTACGCTTTTTGATACTGCGCACTTTAGAGTGTTTCTCCTCAAAGAAAAGTCCTTCTCCATTCTTCTCGTGATTCTCACTCTCTGACACCCATCGCCCGGCGTGCTTCGGATCTGCATGAGCATGCTTAGCAAGATGGCAGCCACATTTGTTCCCTTCAGCTTGCTACTCTATCATTCTGGGACAAAAAGTTCTCCTCCTTGGATCGCCCCATCATTAATCTGCAAGTAAGACAGTGGCTTCTTTCTCCCCTCGTTTGACTCTGAGATTCTTCCTCCCGCTCCACTCGCATATCGCGACTACAGACGTCAGCCTTCTCAACTGGGGCAGTGTTTCACTAGTTCACGGTCCAGGACTGCTGGAGATCTCGAGATTCCTCACTCTCAATCAACATCTTGGAACTCTAGGACCATTTCTCGCTTTCTGACACTGGCAGGACGTCTTAGTGGGCTGTCCAGTGTGCATTCAGTCCAAGAATGCCACGGCTATTGCATACATCAATCATCACGGCGGAACTCAAAGCAGATCTGTCATGTCAGAAGTCTCTCGAATCCTGGCATGGGCCCAATGGGGGTTCCCATGATATTGGCTGTCCATATTCCAGACGTGGACAATTGGGCCACAGACTTCCTCAGGCGAGTGGTCCCTGAACCCATTGTCTTCAACCAGATTTGTCAAAGGTGAGGCATACGTCCGACGTCAACCTGATGGCATCCAGGATGAACAACAAAGTTACTAGCTTCGTGTCCAGGTCTCGCGACCTCCCCCCCCCCCTCGAGGTTGACTCTGATGCACTGATTCTCCCGTGGTCCCAGTTCCACTTTCCGTATCTCTTTCCACTTATGCCCCTGATTCCCTGGCTTCTCAAGAATATCAAGGTGGAGAAAATACCAGTCTTCATCATGGCTCATGACTGGCCCAGAAAAGCTTAGTACGCAGAAATGGTCAACCTCATTACAGACGTCCCGTGTAAGCTACCGGGTCGTTCTGACCTCCTTTCCCAGGTACCCCTCTTCCACCAGAATTCAGTCTCTCAATTTAACGGATGGCTGTTGAAGCCGCATTCCTGAAAGATGTAGGCTTTTCTGACCAGGTTATCCAGACCATGATCAAAGCGAGGAAGCCCTTTTCCTCTAACATCTACCATTGCTTTTGAAAGGCCATCTTTTGCTGGTGCGAAGCCAAGCAGGCAGCCCTTATGTCCTTCTCTCTCACTTCCTTCCTGGCCTTCTTTCAGTCAGGGCTTGAATATGTTCTGTGTCTCAACTTCCTAAAGGCTCATGTCTTTGCCCTTTCAAGTCAGAACTCTCTTTCAGGGAGTCACTTATTCCCTTCCTCCCAATCTTCCTCCTGTGGTTCCCTGGGACCTCAACCTGGTACTGAACACTCTTGAGGGTCTCCTCTTTAAGCCTATTTGAGATGTTTCTGTCTCTTGACTTTCCTGGAAGGTTGTCTTCCTGATGGGGACCCCCTCCATCTGGCGAGTCACGGAGCCTGTGGCCTTATCCTGCTGATCTGATTACCCTCTCTTGTCCTCTGTCAGGACAAAGTGGTGCTGCGTCCAGTTCCTTTTCTCCTGAAGGTTTCTCCCTTTCACCTAAACAAGGACCTCTTTCTCTCCTTCAACTTGCCCTCGGGAGTAGTCTCTTCACAAGTTGGATCTCGTCAGATCTCTACGTCTCTATCTTTCCAGAACATCATTTTTCAGATGCTCTGACTCTGTTTGTGATTCCTGAGGGTCACCGCGGAGGTCTTCTTGCCTCCAAGGCCACAATCGCCCATTGGATCCACTCTGCCATTCTATAGAGAGCATTCCTATGCCTCAGCTGATCGAGCTTCGGTAGGAAGGTTCTGCTATTAGGAGTCGCTTTGGCTTAGACCTCTCCTGGGTGTTTTTTCTGTTCTTCTTTCCCCACCCTTGGAACGGCTTTAGGAAATCCCATGGTCTCCTGTGTCTCCGAATGAAGCAATAGAGAAAAAAGGATTTGGGGTACTTACTGTAAAATCTCTTTCTTGGAGCCTTCATTGGGGAACACAGTATTCGCCCTTGTGCCTATGTTGGGTTTGTTTTAGTTGTTTCTTTTTGCTTCTCCTACTGATTTCTCACTAACTGATTAGCATTGTGCCAGTCGGTGGGTGTACCCTGCTGAAGAGAAACTAACTTTTTTGCCTAATGTCATCCTCCTAGTGGCAGCAGCATACACCCCATGGTCTCCTGTGCTCCCCAAAGAAGGCTCTGAGAAAGAGATTATATGGCGAGTACTGAAAATCCTCTTGTATATGTCTTTTATATTAATACAGATTGTGATTTTGAGACTTTCATGGCACTTGGTTTAGTTTTTTTATATTACTCTTTATTGTTTATATTTTTTAGGGTGTTAAATTGCTATCCTACCTTTACAAAGAAGCTCTTGAAAACAGCAGCAATGAAAATTATCCTGTCTTGTTATCGCTCTTAAAATCCAGTTGTGAACCATACACAAGGTAAAGAGCTTTTCGATATTACGAAGTCAGTGGTTCTAGGCTTCCATGTCCAACATGTCTGCTGGATCTGTAGAGAGATGTTGCGTATTACATTGAGGTTACTTAAGTTACAGTGCTCATTCCACATTTCCTGACTTGAAGATGATCCAATTAATTAAAGAAGCACTCCCATCTGTTTTTATCTTCTTGCCTGTCAATCTTCAAACCTGTCAATAGGATTTTGCTAAGTAAACTACAGGCATTGTCATATGATGTCAGGATTGAAAAAAATCCTACTTGTAGTTCTTGTTTAATCTGTGTTTTCAGTTTTGAGGCAATGAGGTGCTTGTGGGCGGGCCCTTTTTTTTTTTTTGGGTGCTCTGACCTCATCATCATCATTCTAGGCTTAAATGACAGGTCACTGAACCTTCAGTGACCTGCCTCCTAATCTAAATACTTCCCCTGCGCATTTAACATTCTGGTCTTCAGAAAAAAAGAAGTGCTGCTTCAGCAAAATGGCGCTCCTGCATTGGTTCTTGAAACAGTGTGCGGCGCATGTGCAGAGTGACCGCATCGCTTGCTAATGGATGCTGCTGCACATGCGCCGGACACAGCGTTTCAAGAACCAATGCAGGAAGCGCGTTCAAGAAGAGGAAATCGCCACTGAACATAACAACGCTCCCGCACTGGTCACTGAAACAGTGGGTGGCGCATGTGCAGATTGAGAGCATCGCTTGCCGATAGATGCTACTGGACATACGCCTCTTCCTGCGCCATTTTGTTGAAGTAACATTTTTCTTTCCTTTTTTATTTTTTGAAGACTGGAAAATGAAATGCGCAGTGTTTAAAGTAGGAGGCAGGTCACTGAAGGTTCGATGACCTGTCATTTAAGCCCAGAATGATGACGAGGCCAGAATTCCAAAAAAAAGACCCTTCCACAGGCAGCCCCGGAGCACAAGCATCTCATAAACTGAAATTTGCAAGCACAGATTAAACAAGAACCATAAGGGTATGTTTCCATGTGGCGTATTTGCTGCGGATTGGACTCTGCGTACAGCCGCAGCGTCCAATCCCCAGCGTCCAGATGTTGCAGCACAGTGGATGGGATTTTATGAAATCCCATCTCCACTATGTGTGCAGGGACGCCTCTGGCTTCCCTGCGTATACGCACATGCGGCGCATCTTTATAGACCGCAGCATGTCTGTTTATGTTGCGGAGACGCTCAGTCTCGGCGAGATAAATAACATTGTTCTATGTATAGGATGCAGCATTTCCACATGGTTCAATGAATACATGCGGAATCCCCTGCGTACAAAAAGCGGCAGCGCTTTGGACGGGGCGGGTATCTGCTGCGTCCAAAGTGCTGAAAATAGGTCACATGGAAACATACCCTTAGACTAATTTCTTCAACCCAAGTATCATTTTAATCAGTGTAATAGCTCCAATGTGACAATGCTTGTAGTTTAGTTAGCAAAATTCTGATGACAGTTTCGCTGAAATATATTGCAGTCATTATATTATATATCAATTACTATGTATATATTGTGTACATACAATTGCTAATATTCCTCTTTTTCCTAGCTAATTCGCCTTTTCTTTGCTCTGTGTAGAAGCAAGAAGTCTCTTGTCCCTGCATTTATAATCCCCGTCTGCAACTCCTGATCCTGATCCTGCTCTGCTTCTTCCCCTGCTAGGGACTTTTGCAGTGACTTATGACTGAATCTTACAGGGAAAATTGACCTCCTGTTACTATTTAGCGCTTAGAAGGGTTCAGCTAGTCAGTTTTTAATCATGTGATGTCAGACCTAATGGAAAAGAGAAGAATTAAATGGGTAAAGGGCCAAAAGAGCAACTGTAAGTACACAGTGCTATATAATATGATGATCACACTATATTAAAGGGAACCTGTCACCACGTTTTTGGAAGATGGGATAAAAATAGCGTTAAATAGGGGCAGAGGTGGGCATTACATTAGTGTGTTTGTTATGCGTTTATTACCCACCTAAGTTGCCGAAATACCTTTGCAAAGTCTCCATTTTCGCCTGTCAATCAGGCTGGTCTGGTCAAAAGGGCGTGTTGTCTTCCCCCAGATTTTGCGTAGTTTTCCGTTGGTGGCGTAGTGGTGTGCGCATGCCCAAGGTCCCGAATCCTCTGCCAGGGGATTTAAAAGAGCGCGCTGTTCGTTTTCATTGGTGATCGGTGGGCGCGGCCATCTTCCTTTGGCCGCGCGTGCGCAGAAGCGGCGCTCTGCTAGCCGCGGCTTCAGGAAAATGGCCGCCGCGATATCCATCTGCGCACGCGCGGCATCCCGCGGCCATTTTCCTGAAGCCGCGGCCAGCAGAGCGCCGCTTCTGCGCACGCGCGGCCAAAGGAAGATGGCCGCGCCCACCGATCACCAATGAAAACGAACAGCGCGCTCTTTTAAATCCCCTGGCAGAGGATTCAGGACTTTGGGCATGCGCACACCACTACGCCACCAACGGAAAACTAAGCAAAATCTGGGGGAAGACAAGACGCCCTTTTGACCAGACCAGCCTGATTGACAGGCGAAAACGGAGACTTTGCAAAGGTATTTCGGCAACTTAGGTGGGTAATAAACGCATAACAAACACACTAATGTAATGCCCACCTCTGCCCCTATTTAACGCTATTTTTATCCCATCTTCCAAAAACGTGGTGACAGGTTCCCTTTAAGAGCATTCAAATTTTGATGGCAGTGTTCCTTTAAGAATTATTTTTTTTTTTTTTATTATTGATTCGGCTTATATTTCAAACTATCTGTTTTAAAATCAGAAAACGATGAACTGGAGTGTATTTCTACTATAATGTATACTACTATCTGAGATTATAGTAGATATGTTGCCTGTTCTTGACCACTTCTCTTCTGTTAAAGGGGTTATCCGGCCTTAAGAGAATCTTTTGTGCTCTGAGGATTCTCTGGTGGTGGTGTCGGGAGCAATTTGCATACTTCCGGCCATTCTGACCTGCCTGTATTTGACCTTGATAAATACACTTGCATTGAGTGAAGCTGTGCTCATCTAGTTGGCACGTCACCGCATGTATACAAATCACATACTTGTGAGGATTCACAAGTTTACAGTCGCATCGAGTGCCTGCAGCCTTGTACACCAAGGTCTAACAGCCCCTTTAAGCCACGCTCACTTTGAAGAATAGGAAGAGGACCAATGTAAAAATGACAAAAGTCACAAAACTTTTGTTCAACTCTGATATATAGAAGCCAAAATCTAAAGTAAAAGTGTTAGTAAATTCCATCCTATGTCATTTATATGTTTTGTTGTCCATTTTCACATAATTCCTTTTTGTATTTCATTCACCTGGGTAATTAAGCTCTCTAGCCAATGACATTTACATTGGTCATATAATTGCATCTATACACTCCTCAATATTGACATTGCAGCATTGAGAATGAAAAGTCATGACATGTTGAAAATCATAGAATGGATAGACATGTTAATTATGTAAATGAATTATGTAAATGATGAAAAAATGGAAACTAAATATTCAAATTATCTTGATCTACTCAGTATCAGGTATGAGTGCCATGTGCAGAAATACACACAATTACACACCTTGTCATGTATAAATGTTATTATTAATGGTTGTCTGAAGCATGTTTTGCCACACTGAATGCACTTGGGTAAATCATCAAGATCCGATGCTGGCAGCTTCCTTTGCATTTGCAATGACATCTCAGATGTGCTCGATGTGTGACAAGTACGAAGATGCTTCAGGCCATATTAGCACGCCTAGAGTCTTGTTCTGAGTCACATAGATTTGCATTGAAACATTTTAACAAGTGACCTCCAATCCACACAGTATAGTCAGCAAGTCACAAATGTGGTGACGTTACGCCGGAGCGGAATTGGTAACAGCAGAAGACAGCGCCTGTTAAATATTCCAATAAACTCTTTACTGTACTTGTGTTCTCCATTTATCCTTTCCAGAAAAGTAGCCATCTTGTGTGCATAAGGTGCAATAATATAGAAATTTGTGGCCTTCTTCAGATTCATCTATGATTGGGTCTACACTGGTGTCTTAAGAGATGCTTGTAAAGAATTTATGATCCAGGTGAACGAAGACTTCCTTGGGTTTAGAGGTATCGTATTCTGTATCCACTGGTATTTGCTTTTATCAGTCTCCTTTCTGGTCAGTTTTTTCCCCTCATTTATTTTTTTATTATTTCTTTTAGACAAACATTATTGGACTCATGGATATGTTTTGATCTCAAAAGACGTGGAAGATTGTGTGCCAGTCTTTTTGAAGCATCTTGCTAATGAAATATACACGTGTGGGAAAACTATAAATTTATTGAAAGTGTGCTGCCCCAAGGTGGGTCCCAATGTCTACATTATTAACTTGCTTTTTTATTTATGATGTAGGTAAATAGAAAGTGAAGCATTTCTTCACATGCTTTTTCTTTCAGCATTACATTTGCTGGTCTGATATTCCTGTACCTCGCATATCGGTTACCTTCTCCTTAGAGGAATTAAAGGAAATCCGAAAAGACTGTGCAGTCTATATAGCCAGAATGGAGAGAATTGCACGGCAAAGCAGCATCAGTAAAGAGGAGAAGGTAACCATTCAATGGAATTTTTTTTCTTTTTTGCATTTAGTTTCAAATTTGTTAGCCTATTCAAAAAAAGTTTTACATGTACTTTTCTAGGTCTTCAGACCAGATTTAGTATCTTCCCATGAGTGGCTTTTAGTAAAGTAATTATTAGCAATGTATACTCAATAATGAAAAAGAAAAAATCTCCAGCATGGATCTTCTAAAAGTCAATTTATTAGAAACACTTTAAAATGCAAACATTTGCAAAAAGGAGAGATGAGGGTCCCGGGTGGTCAACGCCGACGCGTTTCGACCATCAGGTCTTAGTCATGGCATGAAAATGGAACCACATATTAACATTTTATACAACACAGAACACTAAAACAGCAAGTGCTTAGATTAAAACTCAGGTGGGCAATCAGAACATTCATGATATTAACCCACTGTGAACCGCAAAAGAGAAAGACATATCCATGAAAAAAGAACCACATCGGTGTATCAAAAAATTACATTAGCCGGAATAATAGAACCATTTCACAGTGTGTACAATATTAAATATCACCTTCTTATGAAGGGGGGGGGGGGGGGGAGGAAAAAAAAAAAAAAAAAAAAAACCGCATGGAAAAACAAAGCAAAAAATAAATATATATATATATATATATATATATATATATATATATATATATATATATATATATATATATATATATATATATATATTTATTTATTTATATTAAAGACATGAGATTATTACATTAATCTAACTGCAAAATGAGGTCAAGACGTTTGTTCAGCCCTAAGGGCACCCTTGACTGTAGAGAAAATATCCAAAAGGATTCATGATTTAATATCTTACGTCTATGATCACCACCTCTAGGGGGTTTATGCACTTTTTCAATAGCAGTCACTTTAGTCATACTGGTGTTACCTGCATGGATTGTTTTGCAGTGGTGGGAGACTGCAGAAATGTTATGTGATGTATTATTAAGTGCAGATTCTGAGATATGCTTACAAAACCTTCTTTTTAAAGGGCCCACTGTGCAGCCCACATATTGCAGTTTACATAAATCGCATTCTATCAAATAAATGACACCTTCTGAGTTGCAATTCATGTGCGTTCTAATTGGATAAGTAATGCCTGTCACACTAGAGGTGAAACTAGTAGTTTTTCCTATGAAATTACACGTTTTACACGGGTGGTGACCACATTTAAAAAAACCCTTATATGTTAACCAGGCACTATTTCCTGCAGTCAATTTACTATTGAGATAGAGACTAGGAGATAGGATGTCACGTAAGGAAGGTGCTTTTTTGGCAAGATATCGTATGTGAGTACGATCTAAAATATGTGCTAGCTTCACATCATTGTATAAAATAGGAACATACTTTTTCACAATTTGAATTATTTCTGCATACTGCGGACTATAAACTGTGGAAAAATTTATCGTACTCAGAGAGTGAGAGGCAGACTCTGCGTGTTTAGTCTCATTAAACCTTTTTCTTTTAATTTTTTTAATTTTATTATTATTCTCGTTGGGGTTCATAGAAAGAGACCCTGGATCCTCATTATCACTCCATAATAAAGACTTCCTATCAATGTCTTTTGTCACTGATTTTGCTCTGTGTAGCATCCAATTAGGATAACCGCGATCTTTAAGTCTGAAAACTGCAGACTCAGTTTCCTGTGTGAATTGTGCAGCTGAACTACAATTTCTTTTGAGCCTGATCAATTCACCCACTGGTATATTCTTAATGACATGTTTTGGGTGACAAGAGTGTGCCTCCAAAATGGAGTTGCTGTCAGTAGATTTTCTATAAGGGGAAACAGCAACTAAGTTAGTATTTTCATTTACTGATAAGGAAATATCCAAATAGTTAATAGAAATCTTGGAGGTATTAGAAGTAAAGGAGAGATTAAAATCATTATTATTCATGTATTTTATGAAGTCCGTAATCAGCATATCATCCCCCTTCCAAATTATAATCAAATCGTCGATATAGCGACCAAAAAATACAATATTATTAGAAAAAGGATTATTCTCATTGAAAAATAGGGAAAAAGGAAAAAATGGGAAGAAAATAAGTCAGCTCACCAATCCCTCAACAGTGCAATGATGTCCACGCCTATTTATCATGCGTTTCCTAAGATTCATAAAAATGTTTTTCCTCCTCCGTTTAGAGCCATCATCTCTGGTATAGGGTCACTTTCAGAAAATTTGGGAGAATGGGTGGATCATTTTCTACAACCCTTAGTGATCAATTTACCGGGTTATATCAAAGATACCAGAGCAGTCATTGCCGCATTAGATGGCTTTTTGTGGTCTTCACATTATACATGGGTCACCTGTGATGTGGTTGGTTTATATCCTTCCATACCACATAATATAATTCTAACCAGCCTGTCATATTTTCTTAATAAGTACAGCACGTACAAACAGGAGATTCAATCTTTTATTGTAGATTCAGTTTCTTTTTTGTTGACCCATAATTATTTTTCATTTGATAGGTTGTTTTTTATCCAAAAAAAGGGCGTTAGTATGGGAGGGAAATGTTCCCCTTCATTAGCCAATATTACAGTAGCGGTTTGGGAAGAAAAATATATTTTCAATGAGAATAATCCTCAGCTTTGTGGGTTGCCGCCGACTCTATGCAAATCTCGTACCACTTGCAATTGCCATCGTCTCTAGCAATGGAGCTGGGAGTAGTTTCCCCAGACTTCATCTGTTCACTGCTCATGCCCAAGGAGGGCACAGTGATGGTGAAATCTGCTGTCTATGGAGGAGCCAAAGTCCACACCAATCAGGAGAGCAATGTAAGATCGGCTGTTTTACAGCACCACTTCTTATATTTGTATATTTACACTCATGCCCGGGAGAATAATAGTTGCACACATGCGTGAGGTTGGCAAACAGCTGGCGTTGAGCCTTCTCTTGCAAATTGTTACTCACACCGACACTGACATAACTTGATTTGAAGAACAATTAGCCCAGTAGAAGGAAACTGCCCCCTCAACTTGCCTCTGTTCTGCATATATATCTGACCGAATGAAATAAATGATTTTATTGGCATTAATTAAACATAAAATACAAAATAATATGCTTTTCGGAAGCAGTATAAAGTGTGATAAAGACATGATGAACCTATATAAAAATAAAGATTATTATTATTATTATAAATTAGCCTTTTAAAAGGTTGTTACCTTTCTGTAAATGTTGTTTCCCCATCCCCACCACAGCACCAAGGAGAGAGAGAAGATATGCTCCCAAGGACAGGAAATCTACAGCGTTAAAAGGCAGAGCCTCTCGATGTGCTTCAGTGGTTTCCTGTCCTTGAGGGATACCTACAGTTTCCCGGCGTATAAATTCATGTCCTCTTTGGCAAAATCATCCTAGCTGGAGGAATATTCCAAAATGGATTACAGCAGCCAGCCAAGAGAGCCTATGGAAGAAGCAGCACCACCGACCTTGGTAGTTTCCACGTCCGGTGGAGTGAGTCCATGGGTTCCCATGCACAGCTTATCCTAATGCCTGTATGTTTACTCATATGTATTATAAGACAGGCCTGGGAAGGCGCAGGCCAGAAGTAAACCTAATACAGAATCTATACTATATAAAAGTAAATTATCATCTGCATATTGTAAAAGATTATGCTAAAGTTGAATGGAAGAACTCTTGCTGAGGAATCCCCTTTCCTTATGCAAAGTATGAAATCGTTGTTCAAGGTTGAAATTTAAAAAATCATTAAAGGGGTTCAATGGGCCCAACACGTCTTCATGGAAGGAAGAAACTATATTTGACTCTAGCCCAGAAGATGAGGTTGAAAACTGGGTACTAGAGGGATCTCATCCTCCTACTCAGATGTTTGCAGGGGTAAGCCTTGTTTCCCCACGGAAGAAACAGATAAACTGGTGAAAGCAGTTAGAGCAACGATAAGAGTAGAAGAGATAAAAGAACCAAATTCCATGCAAGACTTAATGTGTGGGGCCCCAGAAATTTGTAAGCATAAATGATTTCTCGTCCACAAAAAATAAAGCTTCTCAGATTAAGTAAGAATGGAAAAAAACAGAACATTTTTATCTCAAGAGAAATTAAAAGGAAATATCCCTTTTGATCCGGAGGTCTCAGAGATCTGGGATAAGGTCACTAAAATTTATGTTGCAGTCTCTAAAGTATCCCGCAATGCTGCCCTCCCCTTTGATGATGCAGGTCTTTTGAAGGACCCTTTAGATAGGAGAGCACAAAGTTTTCTAAAGAAGGCCTGGGAATCGGGAGTGGCATCCTCTTAAGCCCAACACAGCGGCCACTTGCACAGCAAGATCTCAACTAGAATCCCAGATTAGGAACAAGTGTCCAAGGGACCTGTTGCTTGCAGGCCTCACAACTATCGTAAAGTCAATAGATTTCCTGGCAGACACATCTGCTGATGTAGTTAGGCTTGGGGCTCGCACATGCTCATTTTCGAACTTGGACGGAAGGGCTTTTTAGCTTAAGAACTGAATGGCAGATTTTCATTCAAAATCCGGGCTCTATGGTATCTCATGTGACTGTGAGTTCTTCTTCGGTTCAACACTGGTTGAAATCTTGGACAAGGCCACAGGTTCAAAAAAGGAGTTCCCACTAACCAGCGTTCCGAAGTTCAAAAAACTCTTTCAACCATTGAGAGAGAACAGGAAATTCCTATATGCAAATTGCCTCTTCGGAGGGGAAGAGGACTTGAACTCTATCTATAGCGCCACCTGTTGGAAGTAGCGATCCTACAAGTCACTATCGACCCTTTAATGAGTCTTGCAATACGACTTGGGTTAAAAGCCAAATCAGAATCTCAATTTGCAGACACAGTGTTTCAGCCTATATTGGCCCTCATCATTGCAAAGTATAAGAACTGATTTGGCTAGGTGAGAGGAAATTTGGAAACTTCTAAATTGTTCAGGGTTAAATCCTTATAAAAATGATCCGGTTCCCTGGTCAGTCATTCTGGAAGTCCTACAAAAAGGGCGGTAAAGGGATCTTAAAATGAATATCCTTAAAGTCCAGATTTTGGACCTGGGGGTTTCAACTGTAAATTAGCAGATAACATTTTGATAATAAATCCTGAAGGCCTTGACCAGAGCCCCATTCGAACCATTATCAAAATGCACAATTGGGATATTAACCATTTAGACGGTCCTTTTAGTAGCCCTTAAATCAGCCAGACGGATTGTAGAATTGCAGGCCGTCAGCAAACCAACCCTTTATGAATTTTCTTCTAGATTGTCATACTTAGACTTGAATCAGCCTTCCTCGCTAAAGTGGCCTCAGTTTTTCATAGGTCCCAAAAGATGGTACTACTTTCATTCTGCAATAACCCCAAGAATGAAAAGGAATTTCACACCCTAGATGTTAGGAGGTGTCTTCTACAAAATATCGAAATTCTACCTTCCTTTTTATTCTGTTTCATGGTCACTGTAGATGCTAGGCAACATCAAAAGTGTCTCTGACCAGATTGGTCAAAACGGGAATTTCACTGGCATACACGGCAGGGGGTCTGTACCCCCCTAAAAACTTGAGAGCAGACTCCACCATGGCACTATGCACATCTTGGACAGAGAAGGCTAATGCCTCTCTAGCAGGTTTGTAGGGTAGCTATGTGGTCTTCACCTTCCTCTGTGGTCGTGTGTTAGATGTTTTTCACAGTTCTTATATATAGGAAAGTGGAGGTAAAAATACAAGAGCACATTTATATTGCCAAATATGTATATATTTATGTGTGTATTAAACTAAACGGAGCTCCTCTCATACTCTGTAAACCACTGAAGCATATAGAGAGGCTCTGCCTTTTAAAGCTATAGGTTTCCTGTCCTTGGAGTTGGATCCTCTCTCTCCATGGTAAATCCAATTACTAGTAAGTCCCATTTTCCCAGGTGTAGGTTAATATTCTAAAGAAACAAACCACACTGTCCTTGCCTTACCTTAAGGTACCGTTACACTAAACGACTTACCAACGATCACGACCAGCGATACGACCTGGCCGTGATCGTTGGTAAGTCGTTGTGTGGTCGCTGGGGAGCTGTCACACAGACAGCTCTCTCCAGTGACCAACGATCAGGGGAACGACTTCGGCATCGTTGAAACTGTCTTCAACGATGCCGAAGTCCCCGGGTAACCAGGGTAAACATCGGGTTACTAAGTGCAGGGCCGCGCTTAGTAACCCGATATTTGCCCTGGTTACCATTGTAAAAGTAAAAAAAAAAAAAAAAAAAACATACTCACATTCCGATGTCTGTCACGTCCCCCGCCGTCAGCTTCCCGCACTGACTGTCAGCGCCGGCCGTAAAGCAAAGCACAGCGGTGACGTCACCGGCGGCCCTGCGCTTAGTAACCCAATATTTACCCTGGTTACAAGTGAACACATCGCTGGATCGGCGTCACACACGCCGATCCAGCGATGACAGCGGGTGATCAGCGACCAAAAAAAGGTCCTGATCATTCCCTACGACCAACGATCTCCCAGCAGGGGCCTGATCGTTGGTCGCTGTCACACATAACGAGATCGTTAAGCGGGATCGTTACTACATCACCAAAAGCGTGACGTTGCAACGATATCGTTAACGAAATCGTTATGTGTGAAGGTACCTTTAGTCCAGTTTTGTAAAAAACATCACAGAAAAGAAACCGCCTTACCAACACCAGGTCAGATTACAAATGCACTTGCAGGATGCAGTAGACCCCTGTGATAAAGACGGGGCAGCAAAGATGCAAAATCCTGATGGAGCAACCACTCACAAACCTACCAATTCGAGGAGGGGGTGGCTGTGTAGTATTAAAAATGCACACAGATAAGGCTTGTATAAGGTGCCAGTCAAACAGGTACGTGTGATGCACAGTGTCTGGCTTACAGCCTATTGAGGACGCCCATACTATTAGATCAGGCGGGCTGCCCAGCACTATAGAAGTGCACCCCACAAGGACAGAACCCCAGTAAACCCAACCAACAAAAAAGGGTCTGGCTGCTTCCTGCATAAAATGAAAAAAATGCAATAGAAAATTATGTATAAAATAAGAAGGAAATTTATTTATCGGATTTATTAATCTTTGGCATGTCAATTTACACATGGGCATTTCATGGCCTAGCACTAGTCTTAGAATAGGGGAACCTATATGTTGCGTATTGTTGTCCTTTTGTATTGTTAATCCAAAAAGCTAAAAGGTGGTAAATTGTAGAGTTGTTTTGTACCATAAAAATGTATTGCTTCAAAATAAAATTATTAAACCTTAGCTTTCACGTAGAATACATAATTGTAGTTATGTTGCTGTGTTGTAGGAGTTACAAGCGGAAATTGCAAAGCAGGATTTAATTATTCAGGCTCGTGAAACATCAGAAAAACTTCTAGAAGACTATAAAGGTTTGATACTTAAGCCCATCAAAGCCATTTTTTTAGTATTTTTTATTTTTTCATTTTTTTTCTTTAACTTTGCTGCTTTTATTTTATTTTAGATCAGCAGTTGGCAGTGAGAATATCTTCAGACTCGAGAAAAAGGGAATTGTTTCTGAAGCTGAAGGAACAATTTGAGAAAGATCAAAAGGTTAGATTAAATTGCGGATTGAA
Source organism: Ranitomeya variabilis (assembly GCF_051348905.1). Taxonomy (NCBI): domain Eukaryota; kingdom Metazoa; phylum Chordata; class Amphibia; order Anura; family Dendrobatidae; genus Ranitomeya; species Ranitomeya variabilis. The sequence continues at coordinate 363,685,365 of NC_135236.1, read as the reverse complement.
AGGATCATATAACGTGCCTCATTTTTCTCCCTAGCAGATTAACATGGTTCTGTTACCACTTAAATAGATTTGTTACCAGTTGCTTTAGGCTTCCATCCTTGTGACCACCAGCGATCACTAAAATAAAGAGATTTTAGCACTTGTCCAAGAAGTACTGCATGAACTAGAGATTGGTAATGATACCATTGTTATTTGTAAAATTTATTGCAATTTTTCAATTTTGAACAAAGAGACGACTTGCAGCCAAACAGGAAGAGACTGATGATGACTTCAGCTATGCTCGGGAGCTACGTGATCGTGAGAAAAGATTAAAGGCATTGGAAGAGGAACTAGAATTGAAAGCAAGGTAGACTATTTCATTGTACCATTGATGTGCATACTTTGCTTTTGCATAAATTCTGTCATCTAGCAAGTCATTTTTATCTACCACCAGAATGCGGGTTTTGCCTGTTTTATTTTTCAAGGTTTGGTGCGCCAATAATATATTGATGGGATATGCTTAAAATATGAGATCAATGTCCTTTCCACTTTTTTGTCCTCCACCCTTCTCTAGAGATGAGACGTGTTACACTACTCACAATTCAGAGATGTGTTATCAAGAAAGCTTCTTTCTGTTAGAAAATGCAATAAGCAATTATTAAGCCACATTAAATTAAATGGGGTTGAGCTTTAATATATAATTCATCCAATTGGTAAAAAAGCCGACTTTCTCCTTCGCCTCATTGGGGGACACAGGACCATGGGTGTTATGCTGCTGCCACTAGGAGGCTGACACTAAGTAAACACCAAGAGATTAGCTCCTCCTCTGCAGTATACACCCCACACACTGGCTCCAGGTGAACCAGTTCATGCTTAGTGTCTGTAGGAGGCACATGGGTCTGGTCTTCAGACCACAATTTTTTATTCTTAATCTTTTTAAGTATTACAGGGGGTGACGGATCCCTTCAGGTTTCCGATCTCCCCAAACCAACAACATGCGGGAATGTGGAGTGTCGTTTCCATGTACCCCCTCCTGCACCGTTGACTATGGTATGCCTGAGCTCTCTTTTAGGGGTAACGGATCTCTTCAGGGCACCGCTTTCCCCATACCATCAACAGACGGGAACATGGAGTGTCGCCGCCTCCATGTACCTCCTTCTGCAGCCAGGCTTATTACAGCCGAACCAATGGCCCTGTTCCATCCTGGGGGGGGTTAACCCCTAGGATGTCCAGAGGCACTTATGGAGTCCGTGCGGCCCCCACTGCATCAGCACTGATAAACAGTGGCGATGGAAGGAGGCGGACGGTCCCTCTCCAACTCGCGACCAATGGGAGGGTGGATGGAGGGCACCCTGCACTGTCCACGTTACAGCAGCTGACCTGCAGGCAGGACAATCCAGGCCCTGTGCTTCTTCTCTGATGGTTTCACAACAGGCACCGTGGGTAAGTGGGGGCCCAGGTCACAATTGGTTGGAGGGCTCCTGTAGCGCCCACCCGCTATCCTCCAGGGCGATTCCTCTCCCCCCGGGCGCGCTCCGGACGGCACCAAAAAAATTAGGCCCCGGCTTTGGCCTATTCTAGGCCGCAACCTGGAAACTCCACCCACTTGATTGTGTCATGCCTGCGGCTCTGCCCACGCACTTGGCGCCTCTCACTCCGAGAGACCACCTTCTGGTAATCCCAGTGGCCATTTTTTTTTCCTACCGGCCGCCTCTCTACACGTGCAGCTTCACACTGCACACGGGGATTCTCCACTGGGCTGCATCTCACAACTGCAGACTCCTGGCGGACATCTTATCTTCCGGCCAGATTCCTACTCAAGTGGCCTGTTCAGAGGAGCACAAAACACCGGGAGGACCATCTCACAGGGCCCACAGGACCCTGGGTAAGATCTGAGCTGTGATACTCCCATTGGCTCTTCTCGGAAATAATCACTGAGGCTTAGTAGCCACAAGCCCCCCTATTGGGGCATATTAGCAGGATCAGGGACATACTGGGGTACACCACATCACTCTCTAAGACATCCAGAAAGGCTAACAAAACAGTGTTTTTCATCTCATGTATCATCTGCCAGACTTCGTTGCCATGGGGACAGAATACGCCACTCTGCAAGGCCTGTGATCCCGAATGCGCTCAGGAGCCCTCCGCCGCTACTGACCCCAGTGTACCTAGTCGCCCTGAGTGGGCTTCGTCACTGTTGCAGTCCATGGCTTCACTAGCTAAAACGATTAAGTCCCTCCAAGATCCCTCCACGGGTCAGGGCATTCGTTTGCCTATCTTAAAGGGTTCCCCTACTTCATGGGAACCGTAGGTCAGCAGGGGCCGTTCACAGTAAAAAAAAATACTTGGGCATCTAGAAAACAGACCCATAGCACGTCTCCGGGGCCTCTCGCACCTCGACATCCATGAGCTCCTTTTCTCGCTCCCCATCACCAGGGGTTCGCAGCGACCAGGGCTCTGAGTATGAGTCTGACGTGCTCCTCGACCTAGACTCACCGGATCTCTCATTGAGGCTGTCAACCAGACCCTGAAGGTTGACGAGGACTCTTTTTCTGCCCCGGAACACACGGTGTCCTTCAAGAGGACCAAATGCCCTCATAGGGTTTTCTCCAACCATCCTGAGTTTCAAGGACATAGTTCGGCGGCATAGGGAGTGACCGGACAAACGCTTCACAGGTCAGAAACCTCTTGAGGCGAGATACCCCTTTTTCATCAGATCTGCGGAAGGAATGGGCCGAATCCCCTCCAGTTGATCCACCTGTAACTCGTTTGGCCACCAAAACACTCATTTCCTTACCAGATGGTTCCTCCACTAAAGAACCCACAGACCATAACGTAGAGAATCTTGCCCGCTCAGTTTTTGAAGCCTCGGGCTCGGCACTCTCTCCTTCTTTTGCCGCGATGTGGGTAGCTAAAGCTATGGTTTCTTGGGCAGTTATCCTGACCAGAACCATTCAGGATAGTAACCTTCCCCACGAGGCAGCGGATCTGGCCAATCAGATCTCTCTGGCCGGAGACTATTTGGTGCAGGCTTTTCTGGACGTGGCTAACTGTGCTGCACTTGCAGCCTCAAACACCATCACCATCAGACGGGCACTGTAGCTCAGGGAATGGAAATCGGACTCTGCGTCCAAAAAGTCCCTTACATCTTTGCCTTACCAGAGCAGGCGTTTATTTGGAGAAAAGCTGGATAAGCTTATCTCTGACTCCACAGGAGAGAAGAGTAAATTCTTTCCCCAGCAGAAGACTAGGCTACCCTTCCGCCGTCAGCATCAGGCACGTTTCTGGTCCTTTCGCTGCAATCCCAGTTGGTCCACTACAACCACCTCTTCCGGATCGGGGCGCTCCCCCCTTGGGGACAGGGCCCCGAGGTTTCATACAGGACCAACCAGACCTGGTCCGGTCCCAGAAAACGAGGGGTTCTACTTGAACCTATTCGTGGTTCCAAAGAAGGACGGAATGGTGCTGCCCATTCTGGACCTGAAACTCCTAAACAAGTTTGTCAAAGTCCGGCACTTCAGGATGGAGTCCCTCCGTTCTATCATCACCTCGCTGGAGAAGGGGGGTTCCTAGCATTCATCGACATCCGAGATGCTTATCTCCATATCCCGATTTTTCACCAAACCACCACCCCCCCTTACCAGAAGTTCCTGTGCTTCGCTGTCTGCAAGGAACAATTCCAGTTCACAGCCTTGCCCTTCGGGTTCGCCACCGCTCCCAGAGTGTTCACAAAGGTCATAGCGGCCGTCATGTCCATTCTGTACTCTCTTGTGTGGTCATTTTGCCATACTTGGATAACCTCCTAATCAGGGGCCCGTCTTTCCAAGCCTGTGCGGAGTGCATCCGTATCACTTTGGATACACTTTCTCGCCTGGGCTGGCTGATAAACCTAAACAAATCTTCCCCTGTCCCCAGCTCAGCAGATATCCGTTTTAGGAATGACCCTGGTCACTTCCCGAGGGTTGGTGATTCTCCCTCGAGACAAGGTCCTAGCCCTTCAACAGGGAGCCGGGCACTTTGTCGCCCATATCTTCACTCCATCCGATTCGGCATGGGGTTCCTGGGCAGATGGTGGCAGCGATGGAAGCTGTTCCCTTCTCCCAGCTACACCTCTGTCCTCTGCGGCATGCGCTTCTGGCAGCCTTGGACGGGAACCCGTTCACCCTGGACTGGTTGTTCCGCTTGTCTCTGCGGGTCAAGCAGGCCCTCAGGTGGTAGACGTTACGGTCTTCTTCACCCATGGGAAATCCTTTCTCCCGGTCCAATGGCTGGTGGTCACCACCGACGCCAGTCTTCTCGGCTGGGGAGCTGTCTTCTGTCATCACACTGTCCAGGGGCGCTGGTCACCTCGAGAATCGCGCCTTCCGATCAACGTGCTGGAAATCCAGGCGATTCGGTTGTCCCTGCGGCGGTTCCATCACCTCCTGGTGGGGGTCATCCCATCTAAGTACAATCGGACAATGCCACGGCTAAGGCATATATTAACCACTAAGGGGGCTTGCGCAGCAGGGTGGCAATGCGCGAGGTGGAACACATGCTCTGCTGGGCCGAGAGGAACCACTCAGTCATCTCAGCAGTGCACATTCCGGGCGTGGAAAACTGGGCGGCAGACTTCCTCAGCTGTCAGGGTCTTGCCGCAGGAGAGTGGTCACTCCATCCGGAGGTCATCCAAGAGATCTGTTATCGCTGGGGACTTCGGATGTGGATCTGATGGCATCAAGATTAAACGCCAAGGTGCCAGAGTTCATAGCTCGGTCCCAGGATCCAGAGGTTATTCGGGCGGATGCTCTGGTCCTTCAGTGGCATCAGTTTCGTCTTCTGTATGCGTTTCCCCCACTTCCTTTACTCCCGAGGGTCATCAAGACTGAAGGAATTCCAGGTCCAGTGATCGTAGTCGCTCTGGACTGTAGTGTTTTATAGAACACTCTTAGTTTTTCATATGGCTATGTCCTAGGCACGCTTTGAGGCCATTCTCAATTTTTTTTATTACAACAATAATACATAGTGTCCACCCCTAGATGACTCCAACTTTGACCGACTTTTCAAAGTTAGGCTGGTCATTGATCACTTCAGCCACTAATTTCCTGAAGAGTATATTCCCCAAGGGACATCTGCATAGATGAGTCTCTAATACACCGCAAGGTGAGGCAAAAAATTCAGGCAATACCTGCCTAGAAAGAGGGCCAGGTACGGAATTAAAATGTACAAACTGTGCGAGAGCACCTCAGGGTACATCCAGACATTTTGTTTTATGAAGGGAAGCACAACTTTCCACATGGCATTGTAGGGCTGGGGACTTGATCAGAGAGATCTACTCCCCTCATGTTCTTATTGCATCCCAGCACACAGTCTGGTTTGGGAACCTGTGTAGAGGAACCTCGTACAGCGGTTGGGGTGCTGCCATCACCATATCTGGTGGTCAAGAAAAGGACATCCCTCTTGTCCATAACCACCAGCATGTTGTCGCTACATTGGGCTCTGCTCCCAAACTTACTTTGTTGTTTTCATACACTATTGCTATTTATTTACTGCTGGGTATTTTTCCTCATTTTGTTTTAATCTCGGGTTTTGTCTGTTTAGTGGCCAGTCTGATCATGCGCCTACATGTTGCATGCATACCAGCTTATATTCCAGTTTTTTTTTTCTATTTCTATAGCTGCATTATTTTCTTTTTACATACCGGTATATATTTTTTCTAGATCATAACAGAACAGAAAGTAGGAAGAAAAAGAGGGTTATGCTGGATTCAGCATAAGGAATCTGTTGTATTGGATTTTGATAATGGCTTATTTAAAAAAAAAAAAGTTTTCTTACTCATTTGATTACAGACAAGAACTGGTTCAGCATTACAGTCGATTATCCGAAGAGGCCACTCGGAAAGAACAGAGAGCTCTATGGAAGCTGCAGCGTCATAAATTAGAGACTGCTCGCCTGAAATTTTTTGTGGATGATGAAAACCACTTACAGGTATTTGGTTCCTGCTGTCATTGTGGATTAGTATACTACCGAGGAGTCTTTCTCTGAAGTGTCTTGATGCTCATTATGCTCCTTCACTTAGGAATTGCTTGAACAGAATCCAGTGGGTTCATCTACACAACAGATACTTCCTGGAACCTCTGATCCTGCACCTGAATCATATAACCCATCAAGAGATCAAGTAAATATGGTATGACATGCAATTTTATATTTGTCAGGGTTTTGTTTTGTTACATTTAGAACATTTTTATGGTAAATGTACATCTACATTGCTGCTCCGTGGCATGCATATACCTCAAGGAGGAGAGGAATTAACTTGATGAGACACCCCCTTTTACCACATTTAATATGTGATGTGTTGTATAATAGGAGCCGAGGTTCTTCGATCCCTGAGAAATAATGAAGATCTCTGGGGACTGAATGTATTAGCAGCACTGACACTTCCAGTGGTTCACGTTTTAATAGATTGTCTTCATTTTTCCTTTGTTTCATTTGTCATATAACAGCCAGTCATGTAATTTATGACAACTTGAATCAGTTGATCTATTACTGTATTACTGTGTATGTGGTAATAACAGTATTTTCTTTAATTATTCATATATTCTGTTCTATAGACGCTTGCATCAGAAAATATGTCTTCGGGCAATATCAAAACTGAAAAACTGAGACATGAGAGTTTTATGTGTGTGCAAAAGACTGTAATTACAACCCCTGAAAAGAAAACAGACTCCATAAATACTCCAGACCAAGCAGTAGATGGCACAAATGTGGACATACCTGCTCTGGAATTTGAAGATTTCCTTCCTATACCATCCACGGTGAGCCAGGACACACAGCTAATTGTAGATCAGGGTCACATTGACGATGCTTTACAAGCTATAGGTTCTGACCTGCCAAAATCCGCAGAAAGCATGGACTCTACAAATACATCAAGTGTTATTCCTGTAAGTGAGTATGACTTTAACACAGTTTTGAAGCCAGTGTCATTTGCACACGTCTCTCAGGGACACCTTCAGATTGGAGAATATGTATCTAATGAACAACCTAGAAGGCCGCGTTGGAATATCCATGGGCATGCATCAGATGCCAGTATCAAAGTTGGAGAATATGTTCCTGATACTGTTCTGCCCAAACCGCAAGCTAGCCAACATGGCCATGCTTCTGATTCCCACATAAATATTGGTGAATACATGTCTGAAATCAAGACTGCTCGACCTCGATGGAATATTCATGGCCATGTCTCAGAAGGCCATATAAAGGTAGGAGAGTATTCTTCTGATATAGAGGATTCAAAACCAACGCACAGTGTCCATGGCCATGCATCTCAGGCCAATATCAAGATTGGTGAAAATGTGTCTGACGTCACACTTTCTAGACCCCGGAGGAATCGCCATGGCCATGTATCTGATGTGAATATTAGGATTGGAGAGAATGTGTCTGATGTTTTATTCCCTCGACCTAGGTCGAATATACATGGACATGCTTCACAATCCCATATACAACTTGGAGAGCTCGTGTCCGACGCTGAGCAGACAAAACCACGCTGGAGTCCTTTTGGCCATGCCTCACATTCAAGCATTAAAATTGGAGAATGGTCTCCCACCGTGGAAACCAGTGTGTCTCCACATCTGAAATCAGGACTCGGCCATTCCTCTGATTCTACAGTTCAGAATGTGTTGTATGGTGATAGATTGACTTCTGAAACCTCGGAAACAGAAGATCTTCCTTCTAAAAATACAGTTTCCTCTGACACTGCTGCTGTATTGACACCACCAAGTGGGAAAGAAAATGAAGAAAACATGAAAGAAGGTAATTATTAAATACCTTACTTGGCTATTACATCTAGAATTACATATATAACAACACCATATAGGTATGTTCAGCTTCTCAAGCTGAAATATTAACATAAAAGGATCTTTCTGCAAATTTGGGGTTATAAGAGGTAACCAGCAGCCATTCACAATCATCAAATCAGCCTACAAGAAGAGTTAATGTTCAGATTAATATGAACAATAGTCTGATTCTTGACCAACCGAAGGAAAACACATGAATTTAGTAGTCAACGTTTAGCCAATAGCCTATGTCTCCTGGCCTACTAAAAATGGACATCTGATTATATAATTAAAATTAAGGGCTGTGTCATCACACAATAGTTATAGGTTATATACATTCCAGGGGGTGACAGATTCCTTATAAGGTCAGACGGGGTCCAAGTAGTTGGACCCCTGCTGATTAGTTTATAATAGGCAGAAATGCCCTTTGCAATAAATTTATAATTTCCTTGTGCAAGATGTTGTAAAGCCACCAGTTACATATTTTATTGTCCATGGTAGCACGCTATCAAACATATTAAGAGGCCTAAAAATTAATCTTTAAATAAAATAAGAAACCTAGCTGCCCTGTTAGTCTGCAGCAATTTCTTCATGATCCTGAAACAGTAAGGTTTACAGAAATCCTGAAAAAAACAAAGGGGTTAATCAATTCCATCTTCAACTGGTGACTAGCTGAAGCCACTCCCTCTTTTTGCAGTGGGTGGGGCTTCTGCTGCAGCTAGTGCCTTTACAGCCAGACATTCAGAAAAGATGATTTATATATATATATATATATATATATATATATATATATATATATATATATATATATATATATATACTAGATGGTGGCCCGATTCTAACGCATCGGGTATTCTAGAATATGCATGTCCACGTAGTATATTGCACAGCCCAAGTAGTATATTGCCCAGCCACGTAGTATATTGCCCAGCTACGTAGTATATTGCCCAGCCACGTATGTCACAGGTTAAAAAATAAACATATACTCACCATCCGAGGGCCCCTTGTAGTTCTGTCGCCTGTGTGCGGTGCAGGCAGCAGCTTCCGGTCCCAGGGTGTGATGACGTCACGGTCACATGACCGTGACGTCATAGCAGGTCCTTCTCGCGCAGGCATGCAGGACCTGTGATGACATCACGGTCACATGACCGTGACGTCATGGCAGGTCCTTCTCGCATACCATCCTTGCCACCGGAACCTGCCGCTTGCATGGAGCGGTCACTGGAGGAGGGGGAAAGGCAGCGGAAGGTGAGTATATAATGATTTTTTATTTTTTTTTATTATTTTTAACATTAGATGTTTTTACTATTGACGCTGCATAGGTAGCATCAATAGTAAAAACTTGGTCACACAGGGTTAATAGCGGCGGTAACGGAGTGAGTTACCCGCGGCATAACGCGGTCTGTTACCGCTGGCATTAACCCTGTGTGAGGCAACCTTTATGACATCATCGTCGCCATGCTGTGCCCGTCGCTGATTGGTCGAGGCCTGGCGGCCTCAACCAATCAGAGACGCGGGATTTCCAGGACAGACAGACAGACAGAAAAACCCTTAGACAATTATATATATAGATAATTTTCTTTGGCTTTCAATGTAAGATGACATGAAATCGAATCAAAAAAGTAGGAGGAATTGGCAGGATATTTTTTTTATGTTACATTTTTTGTGTTTACTGTTTGTCTAGTGCAGTGTTCCTTTTCTCCTACGCCTCATTGGGGGACACAGGACCATGGGTGTTATGCTGCTGCCACTAGGAGGACACTAAGTAAACAGAAAGATTAACTCCTCCTCTGCAGTATACACCCCTTCACTGGATACAATTTCAACCAGTTCTTGCTTAGTGTCTGTAGGAGGCACTTGGGTCTGTTTTCAGGCCCCAACTTTCTTATTTTAATTTTTATTTTATTCTTTTAGTTTTCTGTAAATTTTTAATTTTTTACTTAACGGAGTGAAGGGGGCGACGGGTTCCTTTTTTAATAGGGTCCGCTCTCCCCCGAACCATCAACAGGCGAGCACGGCGAGTATACCTCCCCGTCCCTCTCCTGCGACGTATGGGGCACGCCTAATCTACGCTAGGGCGACGGTTCCTATACGGTCCCGCTCTCCCCCCTGTAAGATGGCGAGCACATGGAGTATACCTCTTATGTGCATCTCCCGGGCTCCACCACACTCAAGCCCTCATCTTGGCGTCTCGTAGTGCCCACAGTAGCCGTAAGCCCCCTGTGGCAGGCGCAGAAGAACCCTGCAAAATCTCCATGCGGCAGGCACAGCTGTAAGTCCCCTGAGAAGGCAAGCATGCTTCAGGAGGCTCTCCGTCCCCCGACACAGGGAGGATCGATTGAGCTGGAGGTGGTCCCTCCTTCGGTGAGTACTATCTTCCTCACGCTGCCGGCGTGGGAAGAAGCGGTCCGGGTCCCTGGGGAGAGGTACCGCTGGCTAGATGCCAGCGACGATCGTTAGGCTCGGCGTCGCGGCCGCCAGAGCGCTTCGCCGGCCGGCTCCACTAATTTAGTCCCCGGCTTCTCCAGCCGGACTAGGCCGCAGTTCAAAAACCCCGCCCACGCCGGAGCCCCGCCCACTGTTCAGGCGCTTCTCGTTTTGAATGAGAAGAGCCCTGCAAATCTCGGGCGCCATCTTGGGACTCCACTGCTGCAGGGAAATACAGCCGAAAACGCTACCTCCCTCTCTTCCTCCCTGGGGACACCAGTTCAGGACCGTGGGTAAGCTGCTCCGCTACATAGGGAAAAGCTTAACCCCTTCCCTGCTCACATAACTGCTACTGCGGTTTATCGAAGATAGAAATTCACTATGTCTCAATCTATGGACGCAAAAAAAAAAAAGGGGACAAAAAGCACACTGTATTTTTTACCATTTGTGCCACTTGCAAGTCTGCTTTGCCAAGTGCCCACAGTACCCCCTTGTGCCAGAACTGTGACCTGGCCAGTGCGCAGCCGCCTTCTGCCGCCACTTCCTATGTCGTCTCCTGAGTGGGCCGTGCACGTTCAGTGGAATCCTTGGAAGGCATTGGACTCTTTCCGTGGGTCCTCCTTAAACCAGAATTCACCTCCGTCGGCTGCGACGGAATCTGGTAACGGCGCGGGGCTGTCCGACCACAGGGGGCGCACCGTTGTACGGGACTCCCGGGGTTCCAGGAAAAGGACCCTTTCCCCATCTCCCGTACACACTCGAGCTTCAGCTTCTGCAAGCTCATCTTCTCGCTCCCCCTCCCCTGAGGGTCGCAGCGTACAGGGCTCAATATATGAGTCGGAGGAATCTTTAACCCAAGACTCCTCTATTGGTCAGGCATTAATGGTGGACGATGAATCTGCTTCCTCTCAGGAAAACGCGTCCAAAAGATATTTGCTAATCACCCTGAGTTTCAGGATATTATCCAAAACACAGGGAGCACCCAGAAAAGCGCTTTACGGCTCAAAAAGCCACGGAAGCTAAATATCCTTTCTCAAGGGATCTGGTGAAGGGCTTACTTCTTTCTCCTTCTGGATCCTGCCGTGTCGCGGCTTGCATCCAAAACAATCTTCTCTCTGTCAGACGATTCATCAGTCAAAAACCCTTCTGACCGCCAGATTGATTATTTGGCTCGCTCAGTCTTTGAAGTCTCAGGAGCAGCCGTCCTTGCATCCTTTGCAGCTTCCTGGGTAGCTAAGGCAATGGTGGCCTGGGCTGAGGTGTTGACCTTTACCGTCCACGGCAGTACTCTTCCCCCAGCGACGGCCAGACTAGCTAACCAGTTAGCTCAGGCCGGAGATTTTGTTGTTAGCGCCTCCATAGATGCAGCTAATTGCGCAGCGCAAGCGGCTGCTAACGCAATTTCCATCGGGGGGGCCCTATGGCTCCGCGATTGGTGAGCAGACTCTGCTTCCAAAAAGTCGCTGACCTCTCTTCCTTACCAAGCGGGTCGTTTATTTGGGGGAAAACCTAGACCAAATCATTTCTGACACTATGGAGAAAAAAAAAAAAAAAAAAAAGTGAATTTCTTCCCCAGCAAAAACCGGCCCGGCCCTTTCGGAATCAGCAGCAGTTTCGATTCCGGTCATTTCGTAACAACTCCAGTTTGTCGTCCTCTTCCCCTGGTTCGGGACGTCGGGACAACAGAACTTCCCAGGTCTCATACAGACCAAACCGTTCCTGGAAACCCGGACCCAGGCCGTCTGCCCCTGAGCCGTCCGCATCCCTTAAACCTTCTCAATGACTCGTTGGCGTGTCTGGCGGACACCAACAAAGTAGGCTGACGCCTTCTTTTGTTCCGTCAACAGTGGCTCTCGGTCGTTCACGACGAGTGGGTCAGAGAGCTCGTGTCTTCCAGATACAAAATCGAGTTTTTCTTCACGCCATACAGGCGCTTCAAAAGGACTGTGTCATCACTCCAGTCCCTCGAGACCAAAGGTTCACGGGGTTTTACTCCAACCTTTTCGTGGTCCTAAAGAAGGACGGGACTCTACGGCCCATACTGGATCTCAAACTGCTAAAACAAATTCGTACGGGTCCGACACTTCAGGATGGACTCCCTCCGTTCCGTTGTCGCGTCCCTGGAAAAAGGAGAGTTCCTTGCATCCATAGACATCAAAGATGCTTATCTACACATCCCAATTTTTCCCTCTCATCAGCAGTTCCTGCTCTTCGCAGCCCAAGAAGAACACTTCCAGTTTGTGGCCTTGCCCTTCGGACTTGCCACCGCCCCCAGAGTCTTCACAAAGGTCATGGCGGCTGTCATGGCCATTGTTCACGCTCGGGGAGTGGTAGTCCTGCCATATCTGGACGACCTATTAATCAAAGGTCCGTCCCAGTCTGCCTGCGAGGTGTCGGTGAGCATCACCGTGGATTCTCTTTCTCCCCTGGGTTGTAAGATCAACTTCGAGAAATCATCTCCAGTGCCGGCCCAGCAAATCTGCTTCCTGGGCATGATTTTGAACTCTTCCCGCGGGCTGGTCATTCTCCCTCCAGAGAAGGTTCTATCCTTACAACAGGGAGCGCGCAGGCTCTTCCGCCCAGTCCCTCACTCCATTCGCTTTGCGATGCGCATCATCTGGAAAATGGTTGCGGCGATGGAAGCCATTCTGTTTGCGCAGTGCCATCCCCGTCCCTTGCAACAGGCGCTCCTTTTAGCCTGGGACAGAAGCCCGGTTTCTCTCGACCGTCGCTTTCATCTACCCCCACAGGTCAGGCAGACCCTCAGGTGGTGGACACTACAGTCTTCCTTGAACCAAGGGAAATCCTTTCTTCCTGTGCGCTGGTTAGTGGTGACTACCGATGCCAGCCTTTTTGGCTGGGGTGCAGTTTTTATTCACCACACGGCACAGGGTCGTTGGTCCACGAGAGAGTCACGTCTCCCAATCAATATCCTGGAAATTTGAGCGATCATTCTCGCTTTACACAACTTTCACCACCTTCTCGCAGGTCATCCCATCAGAATTCAATCTGACAACGCCACAGCCGTGGCGTACATCAACCCACAATGGGGAACCCGCAGCAGAGCAGCCATGCGCGAAGTCTCCCACGTCCTGCGCTTGGCAGAGACCAATCACTCGCTCATATCGGCGATCCACATACCGGGCGTGGAGAATTGGGAAGCTGACTTCCTCAGTCGCCAAAGTCTTGCTTCGGGCGAGTGGTCTCTCCATCCGGAAGTCTTCCAGCAGATTTGCCTTCGTTGGCTGACGCCGGATGTGGATCTCATGACCTTGAGGTTCAACAACCAGGTTCCCCGGTTCATTGCCCGTTCCCACGATCCTCGCGCCATCGGGGCAGATGCCCTGGTTCTGTCGTGGCATCCGTTCCAGCTGCCATACATTTTTCCGCCCCTTCCTCTGCTTCCGAGAGTCATCAAAAAGATCAGAGCAGAGGGGAGACCGGTGATTCTCGTCGCGCCCGACTGGCCGCGCCGAGCATGGTACGCGGAACTCATCCAAATGGTCGCCAACACCCCCTGGCGCCTTCCAGATCGCACGGACCTTCTCTTCCAGGGCCCGATTTGCCACCAGAACTCTGGGGCCCTGTCTTTGACGGCGTGGCCGTTGAATCCTGGATTTTAGCCCAAGCCGGATTCTCTCCGGGGGTTTCTTCTACCATGATTCGCGCTAGGAATCCTGTATCCATGCGCATTTATCATCGCACCTGGCGTATCTTCTTTTCATAGTGCAATACCCATGGACGTTTGCCCTTAGTCTTTTCCATTCCGTCCATTCTGGAGTTTCTCCAATCAAGTTTAGAGTCAGGCCTTGCCCTAAGCTCGCTCAAGGGACAAGTGTCCGCCTTGTCTGTTCTATTCCAACGAAGGATCGCTTCCAGACTGCCGGTTAAGACGTTCATCCAAGGAGTCTCCCGGGTGGTCCCTCCTTATAAAATGCCTTTGGCGTCATGGGATCTTAACTTGGTTCTCGGAGTTCTTCAGGAGGCCTCTTTCGAACCATTGCAGGACATCTCTCTCACCCTCCTCTCATCGAAGGTGGTCTTTCTAGTGGCAATTACGTCAATTAGGAGAGTTTCTGAGTTGGCGGCTCTCTTGCCGACCCCCCCCCCTTTTCTGAATTTTCACCCAGACAAGGTGGTTTTGAGAACCTCTCCCGAGGACATTGTCTTGCCGTCTTTCTGTCCTGCACCTACTCATTGTATCGAGAAAGCTCTCCATACTCTGGATCTGGTTAGAGCTCTTCGGAGGTGCATATCTCGCACGGCTCCCTTCCGTAAGTCGGATGTCCTCTTCGTGCTTCTGGAGGGACATAGGAAGGGTCTACCTGCCTCAAAGGCCACTCTAGCCAAGTAGATTTGTTCCGCTATTCAGGAATCCTATCGTGTCAGGAACACTCCTGTCCCAGCTGGGATTAAGGCGCATTCCACCCGGTCGGTGCTTCTTGGGCCATTCGGCACCAGGCGTCCGCACATCAGCTTGTAAAGCTACGACTTGGTCCAGTCTGCATACTTTCACGAAGCGCTACCTCATCCATACTCAGGCTTCGGCAGACGCTGCCCTCGGCAGGCGCATTCTGCACACAACGGTACCTCAGTAAGCTGGTGGTACATGGGGTATTAGCATATTGCTCCCCACCCAGGGACTGCTTTTGTACGTCCCATGGTCCTGTGTCCCCCAAAGAGGCGTAGGAGAAAAGGAGATTTTTGTGTACTCACCGTAAAATCTTTTTCTCCGAGCCACTCATTGGGGGACACAGCACCCACCCTGTTAGCCTGTTTTGGCTTGTTGTTACTTCTTTGGTTTTGACATAGTTTGTCTTTGTTCATGCTCCTACTGCTTTACTACCGAACTGGTTGAAATTGTATCCAGTGAAGGGGTGTATACTGCAGAGGAGGAGTTAATCTTTCTGTTTACTTAGTGTCCTCCTAGTGGCAGCAGCATAACACCCATGGTCCTGTGTCCCCCAATGAGTGGCTCGGAGAAAAAGATTTTACGGTGAGTACACAAAAATCTCCTTTTTGCCTCTACATAGTAATGCAGAAACATTCAGTAGTCTAGAGTAATAATTTCAGATTTGTTTCTCATAGCAGAAAACATACCTGAAGACACGAAGTCGCTTCCTCCAGAAACCAAAGCTGATGTACAGGTAAGAGCTCCTCCTCTAAGAATGATGTGGTTTCTTTACTGATTGTGTAAGGTGGTTATTATCCAGATCAACCAGCTCCCATCACGCCTTTTCACATCCTAATAGAACGAGTGGATTTCCATAAGGACATGAAAAGACTGGGAATCTTCACTTCTAACAAACAGCACAGACATAGCAATGGTGAATGAGAGATGTCCGCAATCTGCAGCTGTTCAATTAACCCTGGCATGTTAAGGTACCTTCACACTAAGCGACGCTGCAGCGATACAGACAACGATGCCGATCGCTGCAGCGTCGCTGTTTAGTCGCTGTGTGGTCGCTGGAGAGCTGTCACACAGACGGCTCTCCAGCGACCAACGATGCCGAAGTCCCCTGGTAACCAGGGTAAACATCGGGTTACTAAGCGCAGGGCCGCGCTTAGTAACCCGATGTTTACCCTGGTTACCATTGTAAAAGTAAAAAAAAAAACACATACTCACATTCCGGTGCCCGGCGTCCGCTTCCCTGCACTCCTCCTGCATCCTGTGTCAGCGCCGAACATCTCCGGCATCTCCCACAGAGCAGAGCGGTGACGTCACCGCTCTGCTTTACGGCCGGCACTTACACAGGATGCAGGAGGAGTGCAGGGAAGCGGACGCCGGGCACCGGAATGTGAGTATGTGTTTTTTTTTTACTTTTACAATGGTAACCAGGGTAAACATCGGGTTACTAAGCGCGGCCCTGCGCTTAGTAACCCGATGTTTACCCTGGTTACCAGTGAAGACATCGCTGGATTGGTGTCACACACACCGATTCAGCGATGTCAGCGGGAGATCCAGCGACGAAATAAAGTTCTGGACTTTCTTCTCCGACCAACGATGTCACAGCAGGATCCTGATCGCTGCTGCCTGTCAAACACAACGGTATCGCTAGCCAGGACGCTGCAACGTCACGGATCGCTAGCGATATCGTTTAGTGTGAAGGTACCTTAAGGAGATTGACAGAGATCGCTCCCTGTGTCGATTGGCACCTTGCAGTGAGATCTCGCAGGGAGTCAATGGTTGCAATAGATCAAAGAATAATATAAAGTTATATACACTCACCGGCCACTTTATTAGGTACACCATGCTAGTAACGGGTTGGACCCCCTTTTGCCTTCAGAACTGCCTCAATTCTTCGTGGCATAGATTCAACAAGGTGCTGGAAGCATTCCTCAGAGATTTTGGTCCATATTGACATGATGGCATCACACAGTTGCCGCAGATTTGTCGGCTGCACATCCCAAAGATGCTCCATACAAGGCAGGATGGATCCATGCTTTCATGTTGTTTACGCCAAATTCTGACCCTACCATCCGAATGTCGCAGCAGAAATCGAGACTCATCAGACCAAGCAACGTTTTTCCAATCTTCTACTGTCCAATTTCGATGAGCTTGTACAAATTGTAGCCTCAGTTTCCTGTTCTTAGCTGAAAGGAGTGGTACCCGGTGTGGTCTTCTGCTGCTGTAGCCCATCTGCCTCAAAGTTCGACGCACTGTGCGTTCAGAGATGCTCTTAGGCCTACCTTGGTTGTAACGGGTGGCGATTTGAGTCACTGTTGCCTTTCTATCAGCTCGAACCAGTCTGCCCATTCTCCTCTGACCTCTGGCATCAACAAGGCATTTCCGCCCACAGAACTGCCGCTCACTGGATTTTTTTTCTTTTTCGGGCCATTCTCTGTAAACCCTAGAGATGGTTGTGCGTGAAAATCCCAGTAGATCAGCAGTTTCTGAAATACTCAGACCAGCCCTTCTGGCACCAACAACCATGCCACGTTCAAAGGCACTCAAATCACCTTTCTTCCCCATACTGATGCTCGGTTTGAACTGCAGGAGATTGTCTTGACCATGTCTACATGCCTAAATGCACTGAGTTGCCGCCATGTGATTGGCTGATTAGAAATTAAGTGTTAACAAGAAGTTGGACAGGTGTACCTAATAAAGTGGCCGGTGAGTGTATGTATGTATGTATATATATATAGTCTCTCTCTAATAGAAAAACAAGCCCAGCCAATTAATATTCGCATTTTGACTCCACTCTACTTTAAACAATAGCAGCACTGAAGTAATATGTGCTAAATACATTAAGTAGCCAGGAACCTCTTTAATGAATTTGGTGCATTGATCAACTGCCGTGTGTTATTGCCTGAAATGTAGGTAAGTCATGGGCTGACTTACATTTGTCATCATTTACACCTAAGAGTTTAGGAGATCTGCTCATTCCACCCATAAGACGTAACTGTATGTAAATCGCATGCAATCTTTGCGTAGTTACATAATTTTGCGGGAAGGGGTTAATGTTTTAGGAATGTCTATACATTTTTAATAAGCAGCAAATTGCAAAAGTACTTATTTTTACAAGCACTATCCTACAATATCCAACTATGAGAAATGATGAGAAATAATCCTTTGCTGTCAAATTAGGCCTGTACTTTGAGGGTTTAAGGTCGGAACATGGTGAATTTCAGTAAGAAAATAACAAAACAACACACAGACTATAAAGATCACCTACATCCTCAAAAAAGTGAAATAAATATTGTAGCGGTTTCTGTAGATTAAAGGGGATGTCCAATGCTCAGACAACCCCTTCTCAATCCCGGTTTGTTCCAGTAGAATAAGAACACTTATCCTCACCTCTGGTGCCTGAACCATTTTGGCAGTGTCGGCTCTCACTCTCCCCAGACTCGCGTGACATTTTTATGTCCTACGATCCCTGTGGCCCATTAGAGCTGGCTTTACTGACCCTTCCCCCCCTCTTTCTCACAGATCAGACATTCAGAGGAAGTGAGGCCACAGCACTCAATTCCTCAACATGTCTGATTTGTCCAAAGGAGTGGTTAGTGAAGCCAGCATCTGTAATCGGCCGCAGGGATTGTGTGACATAAAAATGTCATGCGAGTCCGGGAAGAGTGAGACTAGACACTGCCAGAACAGCGCCAGTACCGAGGTGAGCATAAATGGTATTCTACTGGAAAAAACAGTGATTGAGAAGGCGATGTCTGAGCAGTGGACATCCCCTTTAACGTGAGCTTAGTATGGGAAGGTTCCCAATCAGTTGGTTTTAGTAGAAATATGGTGCTTATAATTTTCCCAGTTGAAGTCATTAGTGATTTATTGGCTTATTTCCTTAATCTCAGAGAATTTTGTCATTTAAAAAAAAAAAAAAAGTCACAATATAAATTTGGTGTAGTTCTTAAGGGGATAATCTCTCATAGCTTTTTTCTGTATACTAGGCCTGTGCTCTGTAAGTTCAGTTCACAAGTTGCTGTTTTGATACAGTTTTTGTATGTCCTTTATGCTGAAATGTGTGTGAAGTCTGAAAAATTGGATCATGCAGCAAAATTTGCAAATGCGGTAAACCATTAAAATGTTTTTTGTTTTCTTCAGAGCGACACTCTACAGTGTATGGGAGCAGTATCTGGTGACGAGACAGAAAACACAGGGGGTGCAAGTGATGATCACCCTGAAGGAGAGGACATCATCAATGGTGGCGCCTGGAAGAAACAGCAGACTTATCTACAGACACTGGCAGACAGCTATTGCCTTGAAAAATATCAAGATACCTATGAGATCATGTGTAAGCTACTTCAGAAAAGTGTAAAACCAGATTCCCTGCCAGCTCTTGGCTTTTCCACCCGCTATATGCCGATATACCCCATGAACTACTGATACTGGATCATAGCTTTTTTTGTTATATAACCCTGAATTATGTTTGTCAGTGATTCCTCTTAAAATGCTATACTCGTTTCAGAGCTGATCTAGCTCCTTCTTCACCTTCTTCAGGCATGTACAGTGAAGGAAATAAGTATTTGATCCCTTGCTGATTTTGTAAGTTTGCCCACTGACAAAGACATGAACAGTCTATAATTTTAAGTGTAGGTTAATTTTAACATTGAGAGATAAAATATCAAAAATAAAATCCTGAAAATCACATTGTATAAATTATATAAATTTATTTGCATTTTGCAGTGAGAAATAAGTATTTGATCCCTCTGGCAAACAAGACTTGGTGGCAAAACCCTTTTTGGCAAGCACAGCAGTCAGACGGTTTTTGTAGGTGATTATGAGGTTTGCGCACATGTCAGGAGGAATTTTGGTCCACTCCTCTTTGCAGATCATCTCTAAATCATTAAGATTTTGAGGCTGTCGCTTGGCAACTCAGAGCTTCAACTCCCTACACAAGTTTTCTATGGGATTAAGGTATGGAGACTTGCTAGGCCACTTCATGACCTTAATGTGCTTCTTTGTGAGCCACTCCTTTGTTGCCTTGGCTGTATGTTTTGGGTCATTGTCTTGCTGGAAGACCCATTCATGACCCATTTTTAATGTCCTGGCAGAGGGAAGGAGATTGTCACTCAGCATTTTATGGTACATGGCTCCATCCATTCTCCCATTGAAGTAGTCCTGTGCCTTTAGCAGAGAAACACCCCCAAAACATAATGTTTCCACCTCCATGCTTGACAGTGGGGACTGTGTTCTTTGTGTCATATGCAGCATTTCTCTTCCTCCAAACACGGCGAGTTGAGTTAATGCCAAATACCTCAATTTTTGTCTCATCTGACAACAGCACCTTCTCCCAGTCACTCACAGAATCATCCAGGTGTTCATTGGCAAACTTCAGACAGGCCTGCACATGTGCCTTCTTGAGCAGGGGGACCTTGCGGGCACTGCAGGATTACAAACCTTTACAGCGTAATGTGTTACCAATCGTTTTCTTGGTGACTCTGGTCCCAGCTGCCTTGAGATCATTACCAAGTTCCCCCCGTGCAGTTTTAGGCTGATCTCTCACCTTCCTCATGATCAAGGATACCCCACGAGGTGACATTTTGCTTGGTGCCCCAGATCTATGTCGATTGACCGTTATATTGTATTTCTTACTATTGCACCAACAGTTGTCTCCTTCTCACCCAGCGTCTTATGTATGTTTTTCTAGCCCATTCTAGCTTTGTGCAGTTCTATGATCTTGACCCTGATAGCCTTAGACAGCTCTTTGGTCTTGCCCATGTTGTAGAGGTTAGAGTCTGACTGAATGAGTCTGTGGACAGGAGACTTTTATAAAGATGACTATGTAAGACAGCTGTCTTTAATGCAGGTAACGAGTTGATTAGGAGTGTCTAACTGGTCTATTGGAGCCAGAACTCTTAATGGTTGGTAGGGGATCAAATACTTATTTCTCACTGCAAAATGCAAATAAATTTATATAATTTATACAATGTGATTTTCTGGATTTTATTTTTGATATTCTATCTCTCAATGTTAAAATTATCCTACCCTAAAAAATTATAGACTGTTCATGTCTTTCTCAGTGGGCAAACCTACAAATTCAGCAAGGGATCAAATACTTATTTCCTTCACTGTATATCTTGCATGAAGAAGGAGCTAGATCAGCTCTGAAACGCATAGCATTAATAAAGCTCACTCATATGGTAATCCCCCAGTGGTACCTACTTGTTCCATACCTTTGGCAGTTCTATCCCTAGCCCCTGCTTCCATCACTTCCCATTTTGACACTGTAGGGACAACACCTCTCAGCTGGTAACACCCAGTTGCCAATTTAATCAAACATTTCTGGGGGAATATCAGAGGAAATGCACAATGTAGAATTGTAAAAAGACACGATCCAGCATTGTTATATCATGGAGAATACAGGTATGTACAGCTGACAAAAGAGCTGACAGGTTCTGTTTAATGGGGTCGACATCTTTAGGTAGAATCTTTACAAGTGTGGAAGACCTTAATACAATCAACTGACTAATATATACCATTTAGACGGCCATATAAATCAGAGAGAGATCGCAACGCAGTGCGTGGACTGGCCGCCCGCTCTCCTGACCCAAGCGTGACAACTTCATGCACTTCTATGTAGCTGTCACACTCGGGTCGGGAGAGCTGACAGCCAGTCCACGCTCTGTGTTCCGATCTCTCTCTGATTTATACAGCCATCTTACTGCACCCTTATAGTCCGTATGAAGCCCCCTGACATCATGCCGCTCACTGGAGATGGTGTGATGTGATGCAACAAGTTGATTAACAACCTCCATTGAAACATTGCGCATGTACAAGGTGCTCAGATGATCTGAAACTCTACAAGCACAGATGACAGTATATGACGCTATTAGCAGCAAACTTTCATCTTGCGCAGATCATGGACATCTAGGAAACTAGCATGGACAGTGTGTATGACTGGGAGTTGCTCATGCATGGGTTGCATCGCCCGATCTTCCATTTGTGGACATTTTATAGACTGAAGCCTAGTGCTGCCCATGGGAAAAGGCTTTGCAGACACTGAAAAGTGTCCTCTTTTCTCCACTATTACTTTCCCTCCCCCATTCTTCTCCGTTCTGGACTTACCTTTGTATAACGCTCTCTTGATACAAGTTCCATAAAGTGTTTCTACTTACATGATGCACTTTATCTTTTGTTTTGGGCCTACAGCAAAGCCTCCGGTTCCCCACATGCTCAGCCACATGATGCCACGAGAGTTCTCCTTTCAAGTGGACCGGGACATAGAGTCCGCTACGGACGAGACTGCCGTCCAGCTCATTGAGCTTCTCTCCCTACCAGTGCTGATGAAATATTCTGTAACGGCTCCGATTGTATCCAGGTCAGTTCTGCTCATGCTTCAGTCCCACCTTATCTTTTGTTCTTCATTGTCAAAATGCTTCCTGTTACAGTGATGTATTGTTGGGGCTACAAATGTGCTAAAATGTCCTCCGGAAACACAAGAAATGGTGTCCTGGGCGGCCAGCCGCTGTACTAGTTCTGTAATAACTGTTGGTGCATTGATGGTTTCTAGATCACCGCTCACTGACTCTGCATTGGTTCCTAGTGTTTCTCTAGTGAACAAAGCTGTGGTGGATTACTATTTCGTGGAGCTGAATATGGAAAAACATTTTGAAGCAATCCGACATTTCTTGCTAATGGAAGATGGAGAATTTGCCCAGTCACTCAGTGATCTGCTCTTTGAAAAGGTGAACCATTTGTCATAGATTTTCTGCTGCTCAGCTTTGTTTTTTCAGTTTCTTTTTTATAAAATTGAGAAAGTCGTAGTTGTTGTTTTCTAAGGCTGAATTCAGAGGTCAGAGTGTAACAGTCTGGCTATGGGCCATGATTTTCCTGATCCGTCTCGGGGTTTTTTGATGTAAAGTTACAATTACACCCTGGCCTAAAAGTCAAACCCTTTTGGGGTGCTAAATAGAATACTCCATAATTGCATCTGGAAAATGCTGGCAAAATTGAATGTTACACTCTGTCTTCAGATTTTGTGCACCCCCATTCGAGGACAGCATAAAATAGCCAAGGGACAGACACACTGATTCCAGTTGTGTGTCACTTACTGGGCTTCTTGCTGTAGATTTGAGAAAACATTGTTCTATCTGCTGCAGCTCTGCTATTTCTTTTAGTTATGAGTTCTCAATATTTTTGAGCTGTGTCTAACTCTGGCCTCCACCACTAATTGGAAGTTTTCTGCCTATGCAGAGACAAGGAGAAAGCTGTCCATCAGTGACACGGAAGGGTTAGAAATTACATCATTTTAGCTTTTTAAGATGCTGTTCTAGAAAATATTCCTAGAATTTATTTTTCCTCAATGGAAACTGCATCCTGTCAGCAGGGTTGTGCTTTGTATTCTGAGGACAGAATGAGGTAGGGGTTAAAGCACGGAATTCAACGATGTGTCAGGCTGTGTGCTGTCGTTTCCTTACACTGAAGGTCATTGCCTGGCAGGGCTGCCATCAAGACACTACTGGTGTATGTGGCCTATCCATAGCTGCAAAGAATGAAAGAAGTAATTATAAAATAAAAAAAATGTAATCACAGGGGGGTTGGTCAAGGGGTGCACAGTGATGTACAGACCAAGTGCTGTCCTAATTAATAATTATTGGATTTTGGAGCAATGTGATAGACCCTATGTGAGTGATAAAAAATCAGCAACAAATAGGAATAATCCCTGCGGTTGCCTGGTGCTGGGAGGCAGATCTTGGCTGCGCATGTTCCTGCCATTTTGCTTCAGGAGAAGGAAGAGGAGGGCCGAGGATGTGGGGTACCAAGATACTGTGGGGTACCTGGGGACATCATTTCTCCTCTGACATGTTATATCATGTCAGAGGAGAGAGAAATTACTTTTCTGATTGCCTCTATTCATTGAATAACGGGATCACATGATCGGGGACTGGGAACAATGGCCTTGATCGTGTTCTCCAGGGTCTCCGCTACTCCTGGTACCTGAAACTTCAGAGATATTCCAACTCTGTGCGGAGCTATTCTCTTATTCCCTATCACCAGTTTAAAACTGCAATGAGGGAATGAGGTCCCATAGCGGCCAATGTTTTAATGCTTATCGGTGGTTGCTAAGGGGTTAAAGAAAAATATACTTGAAAAGAGTATTGGATATTTTAAGGTGATTTTAATAGGGTAGAGTAGAGTAGGGTGCTGCCCAAGGGTCTTCCTTGTTGTGGCAGCAGCTTACAAACATTTTATGGCCAAAACAAAAGCTACTATGTATGTGATCTAATATTCGATGGGAACTGTTAATGTGTGACTGGTGAGGACGTGGTGCAGATGTGGAGTTTTTCCCAAGAATGGGCGGTAGGATTATGGAAGGTTTGAGGGGTGGAGGCGGAGCTGGGGTGGAACCTGGGCGGAGTCTCAAGGGGGCCTGAAAATTTTGCCAGTATGGGCCCCCGAAATTCCGGGTGGCAGCCCTGTTGCTTGGACTACAGCAGCTACAGCAACCAGTGCCTGTAAGTCAAACTCAGCCCCCTCCTGTGATAAGCAGCTCACTGCCTTTCAGAGCTTGGTGTGGGAGGGGGCAGCGTTCTCAGCTCTGCAGCATTCGAAATCTAAGAACTGCTGCACCCAGTAATCTAAGTGACACAGCGCTGGATTCAGGGTCTCTTTCTCTACATTAGGCTGCTCTCAGATGAGGTAGCTGAAATCTGGTGACATTCTCTTTAAGGTACTGCATAGAAAAACTATTTTTTTGCTTTTTTAACTTATTATTTCTCTTTCGCCTCATTGGGGGACACAGACCATGGGTGTATGCTGCTGCCACCAGGAGGCTGACACTAAGTATTACAAAGAAAGTTAGCTCCTCCCCTGCAGTATACACCCCTCTGCTGGCTCCCAGCTAACCAGTTCTTGCTTAGTGTCCGTAGGAGGCACACGGACTGGTCTGCTATTCAGACCCAAAGAATCTTTTTACTTTTACCTTTTACCGGACGAAGGGGGCGACGGATTCTTTCATGTTCCGATCTCCCCCGAACCAACAACAGGCGAGCACGGGAGTTTCACCTCTCCGTATCCTCTCCTGCGACGTGGGAAGCCACTGCCTGAGCTGATTCTAGGGGCGACGGGCCCCTTCATGGGACCGATCTCCCCCCTCCCTGATCAGACGAGCACTGGAGTGTCACCTCCAGTATCCTCTTCTGCAGCCAGGCCTATTGCCGGACATCAGCCCTGCCCACCAGGTTTTACCCTCGGCTGTACAGAGGCACTTTACAATGTGGCGTCCGAGCAGCCCCCACTGCACCACCACTATTAAGGGCGGATGGTACAAGGAGGCGGGCGGTTCCTCTCCTCCTCCCTAACAAACGGATGATGGATTGAGGTTTATCCCTACACCGTCCACGCTGCACAGAACAGCGCTGAAACCCACATCCGCGGCGGCTCCATGCCGGGACGCGCAACGATGGTGAGTGGATCCATCTTCAGAGGGATATCCATAAAGGCGCAGGCAGCCTTAGCCACTTTCCTGTGGCCCACCTCTCTGAGGTAACGCTCTGGCCGGCTACAAAAATTTAGCCCCTGGCTTCGGCCGATGTGTAGGCCGCATCCCGGAAGTCTCCTGAAACGCCCCGCTGGTGTCGCCCGCCTGCTACAGAAATTTAGGCCCCGGCTTGGGCCTATTCAGCATCGTGTCCGTGGCTCCGCCCCCCGAGTTGGCGCTTCTCGCTCTCTGCGAGATTTTATCTACTCTGCAGCTCACAGTGGCCATCTTGGTCCACCCGGCCGGCTCACACTGGGGCAACGATTTTTAGCATTAAGGGGGCACAATCCACTCTACATCAAGGCATTAAACGCGCAAGTATTCTCCCTTCTTAAAGGCACATGTAGTATTGTCTGGTTTTAAAGGCGCATGTCCAGTATTGTCTGTTCTTAAAGGCGCAGGTCCAGTATTGTCTGGTCTTAAAGGCGAATGTCCAGTATTCTCTGTTCTTAAAGGCGCATGTCCAGTATTGTCTGGTCTTAAAGGCGCATGTCCAGTATTCTCTGTTCTTAAAGGCGCAGGTCCAGTATTGTCTGGTCTTAAAGGCGCATGACCAGTATTCTCTGTTCTTAAAGGCGCATGTCCAGTATTCTCTGTTCTTAAAGGCGCATGTCCAGTATTGTCTGGTCTTAAAGGCGCATGTCCAGTATTGTCTGTTCTTAAAGGCACGTGACCAGTTTTCCCTGGTCTTAAAGGCGCATGGCCAGCATACCCTGGTCTTACGCACATGGCCAGTATGCCCTGGTCTTAAAGGCGCATGACCAGTATTCCTGGTCTTAAAGGCACGTGACCAGTATTCCCTGGTCTTAAAGGCGCATGACCAGTATTCCTGGTCTTAACAACACGTAACCAGTATTCCCTGGTCTTAAAGACGCATGACCAGTACTTCTTGGTCTTAAGGGCACATGTCCAGTATTACCTGGTCTTAAAGGCACATGACCAGTATGTCCTGGTCTTAAAGGCACGTGACCAGTATGCCCTGGTCTTAAAGGCACATGACCAGTAGGCCCTGGTCTTACGCACTTGGCCAGCATGCCCTGGTCTTAAAGGCACATGACCAGTACGACCTGGTTTTTAAAGGCACATGACCAGTATGCCCTGGTCTTAAGGGCACATGACCAGTATGACCTGGTTTTAAAGACACATGACCAGTATGCCCTGGTCTTAAAGGCACGTGTTCAATATGCCCTGGACTTAAAGACACATAACCAGTATGCCCTGGTCTTCAAAGCATATGACAAGTATGTCCTGGTTCTTAAAGGCACATGACCAGCATGCCCTCCTCCTAAAGGCACAAGACCAGTATACCCTAGTCTTAAAGACGCACGACCAGTATTCCCTAGTCTTAAAGGCGCATGACCAGTATTTACTGGTCTTAAGGGCACATCATCAATCCGAAGCTGGTCACCCTAACTGAGCTCTGGAGCCTTCGCCACTCATCCCCTAACCGCAACCCATGGTTTTCTCGGACCAAGAGATTGAATCCCTCTGTGAACCCTCTGTGGCTCGGAGTGCTCGCAGGACCGAGATACATGGTCCCTCTCCTACATGGGAGCGTCCGCTAGCAGGGGCCGCAAGTGTTCTAGAAAAACGTACAGGCGTCTGCAAAACGGAAGTTTTTCATTTCCTAATCTCTTCCCCCATGATTTGTTGAGAACAACGCTGAATATGGATCGCATATTGCCTTGGATTGCAAGAGCTTCAGAAAAGGAGGGACTCTCCTATTTATACCATCAACAAATCGACGAGCAATTCACTGGACAGAAGCCGCTAAGTAGGTTGCCATACCTGGTCTGATTTTTATGGGCGACGGGTCCTTTTAAGGGCACCGATTCCCCCCACATCTTCAACAGACGAACACATGCAGTGTCGCCTCCATGTATCCTCTTCTGCATCCAGGCCTAATGCCAAACAACCTGCCCTGTCCACCCGGGGACCTCAACTCTGAGGATGTACAGAGGCACACATCTTTGGCGTCCGAGCACCCCCCTTTGTATCAATTTAGGGGATGATGCAAGAAGGCGGACGATTCCTCTCCAAGTCCCTGTTAACAGAATGGTGGATCGAAGGTTCCTAATTTTCTACTCTGCACGAAGATGGCAAGAGGCCTGCTGGTTGCAGCCCCGCATTCTGCCACTTGGCAGTCTAACCGGGTGGAATTTCTTGTGGTATACCTACCAGTATCCCTGCCCGATGTATCATCAATTAAAAAACCACAGACGGTCGGATAGCAAATCTGGTTCGTTCCGTCTTGTGGCTTCGGGTTCAGCGCTCTACCCTTCTTTAGCGCCACATGATGTTGCTTGACCAATAGTCTCCTGGTCAGAGACCTTATCTACTTCAATTCAAATCAAATCTTCTGAGCGGGAGACTAAAGGCCCCGTCTCACATAGCGAGATCGCTAGCGAGATCGCTGCTGAGTCACAAGTTTTGTGACGCAACAGCGACCTCAGTAGCGATCTCGCTATGTGTGACACGTACCAGCGATCAGGCCCCTGCTGCGAGATCGCTGGTCGTGTCAGAATGGCCTGGACCTTTTTTTGGTCGTTGAGGTCCCGCTGACATCGCTGAATCGGTGTGTGTGACACCGATCCAGCGATGTCTTCACTGGTAACCAGGGTAAACATCGGGTTACTAAGCGCAGGGCCGCGCTTAGTAACCCGATGTTTACCCTGGTTACCAGCGTAAATGTAAAAAAAAACAAACAGTACATACTCACCATCTGTTGCCCGTCAGGTCCCTTGGCGTCTGCTTCCTGCTCTGACTGAGCCGCCGTAAAGTGAGAGCACAGCAGTGACGTCACCGCTGCGCTCTGCTCTCACTGTACGGCGGCTTAGTCAGAGCAGGAAGCAGACGGCAAGGGACCTGACGGGCAACAGATGGTGAGTATGTACTGTTTGTTTTTTTTGGTAACCAGGGTAAACATCGGGTTACTAAGCGCGGCCCTGCGCTTAGTAACCCGATGTTTACCCTGGTTACCCGGGTGCTGCAGGGGGACATCAGCATCGTTGAAGACAGTTTCAACGATGCCGAAGTCGTTCCCCTGATCGTTGGTCGCTGGAGAGAGCTGTCTGTGTGACAGCTCCCCAGCGACCACACAGCGACGCTGCAGCGATCAGCATCGTTGTCTGTATCGCTGCAGCGTCGCTGTGTGAGACGGGGCCTTAACAAGGGATCGTATTTTTTCTACAGACCCATCCAGCAGTAGAAGCATTGTCCTGGACAGTCTAGATCTAAGAGATCTTGGTTTCACGAAGGAGAAAATGAAAAGTATGATCATTCCTGGACCTCAAACTTCTAACAACCTTTGACAAGGCCCTCCCTTTTCTGATGCAGTTCCTCCGCTCAGCCATTACTTCAACAACAACAACAAAAAAAAAAAAAAAGTGGAGTTTTTCTGGCATCCATTGACATTCGGTTTTCTTACCCTCACATGCCTACTTTTTTCCCCTCTACAATTATCTCTTCTCCTCTCCATTCGCGAACAGCATTTTCAAGTCACGACCTTGCCCTTCAGCCTGGCTGCCGCACCACAGTGGTCGCAACGCTCATAGCAGTTGTCATGTGCTTCTTGCTCCCTAGAAACATGGTCGTCCTGTCCTACTCGGTCGACTTTCTAGCCGCTCTACAAGGACTACGCTAAGTCGTCTATATCACTTGCAATACCCTCTCACTTGGGCTAGCAGCTAAACTTAGACAAGTTTTTTCCTCATTCCCAGCCCAGCAGATCCTCTTTGACTATGATCCTGCACAAGAAGGATGGTAATTCTCTCTCTCGAGTCAAGGTCGTGGCCCTTCAACACGGAGCTTGTGCACTTGATCACTCATTCCCTCGGTTCATTCAATTAGCTAGGAGGGTTCTGAGCAATAAGACGAAAACGGAAGTAGTTTTCTTTTGCTCCGCTCGTTTTCAGCAAGTCAATCAGGCTTTCAAAAGGTAGTCTCTAAGCTCCTTCCTCATCCAGAGCCTTCTTCTGGTCCAATGGTTATTAGGGATACCATCTTCAATTTGGATAATGCCACGGCTGTGCCATACGTCAATCATCTCGCAGGTACCCACAGTCAAGCGCCATGGCCGAGGTACCTCGCACTCTCTGATGGGCCGAGATCTATCATTCGGTGATCTCAACAGTACATGTCCCTGGAGTAGAACACTGGGCGGCTGACATATTCAGCCGTCAGGGTTTTCTCCTCAAGTGAGTGGGAACTTCACTCGGAAGTCTTCCTTCACATCTGCCTTCACTGGAGTACTCCAGATGTAGGTCGGATGGCGTCCAAGCTGAACGCCTATGTACTCCAGTTCATGGTTTGGCTTCAAGATCCAAGTCCATCGCAGTGCATGCTCCGTTTCTTCCACGGTACCAATTTCCATACCTCTTCTTCCACTACGTCTTGAGATCTTTTTGGAAGCAGAAAAGGCCCCCAGTGATCCCGGGAGACCCGCACTGACCATGTCAGGTTTTCTCGCTTGCGGTACTAGTATTTCTCCGTCTTATTTAGTCAAAACTGGAAATATGGACCTTCTCGCAGGGAGCCTTCACCTGTAGTTCTTCCCTACCGCGTACCATTAGATCTGGGGGACCTTAATGGTCCTGGGGATCTTACAGTAGACTCCTTTTTCGATCCAGAAAGACTTTACTATCAGGTAACGTCACTCCCCTTTTTTCTCTGCGTTCTTGTCATCCTAATGAGTCTTCAGAGCTTGCCACTCTGTTCCTTTCAGTCTTTTTTCCTTATTACCATCAATGCATCGTTGCCCTCAAGCCATCCCCTTCCCTTGTTGCCAAGGTGGTTTTGTATTCCCACTGTTGCAGGGGCATTGTCCTCTCATCTCTTTCGGCTCCAGTCCACACAACGGAATGGGTTCTCCATAATCTGGAAGAAGTGAGTGCTCCAAGTGGGTACGTATCGAGGACGGCGTCCTTCCGAAGGTTGGACACTTTGCTTGGGCTTCTCGATGCTAAGTAGGCTTCCCGACGGTCACAGGAAGGGTTTAGCCGTGTTCATCGGCCACGTTAGCCTGGTGGATTCTTTTCACCATCCCGGAGTCCTTCCGTGCTAGATGTCAGCCTATCTCCCTGTCTCAGGGCTCTAGGCACCAGGCGTCGGCAAGCACGACCGCAAGCTTGCGAATTCCTCCAGTCCACATGCATTCTTGAAGCACTATAATTCACACACTTCCACAGATGTGAGTCTGGGCAGGCGGACTTTGCAGGCCGCCTTGGCGCACTTGTAAGTAGCGGTTACACGGCCTGATCTGATGTTGTCCCCACCCAGGGACTGCTTTGGGACGTCCCATGGTCTGTGTCCCCCAATGAGGCGAAGGAGAAATAGGGATTTTTGTGTACTCACCGTAAAATCCTTTT
Source organism: Ranitomeya variabilis (assembly GCF_051348905.1). Taxonomy (NCBI): domain Eukaryota; kingdom Metazoa; phylum Chordata; class Amphibia; order Anura; family Dendrobatidae; genus Ranitomeya; species Ranitomeya variabilis. The sequence goes on along the minus strand of NC_135236.1, from coordinate 363,654,855 downwards.
CTCCGAGCCATTCATTGGGGGACACAGCTCCCTCCCTATTATTAGTTGTATTTGTTTTTATCATTTGATATGTTATACTCTCATATATAATGTGACATGCTATACGCTTATATGTTGTTATTGATCTCCTACTGCTTTTGCACCGAACTGGTTAGCTGGGAGCCAGCAGAGGGGTGTATACTGCAGGGGAGGAGCTAACTTTCTTTGTAATACTTAGTGTCAGCCTCCTGGTGGCAGCAGCATACACCCATGGTCTGTGTCCCCCAATGAATGGCTCGGAGAAAAGGATTTTACGGTGAGTACACAAAAATCCCTATATCCGGAATTTCACACTATTGTACAAACTTCCATGGACTACAATGTAATGTGACCAAACCAAGAAGAAATGTATGTAGTGTACACTAAGAAGCGCATGTGCGTGTTAGCTGCCTGTGTGTAGCGTCCGCTGACCTTGCCCCCTTTGTTTCCTAGCTGGTGTCAGGTCAGGCCCTCCGCGAGCTCTTCACTCCCTTGGTGCTCAATTCCATATTGAACAAAGCTCTGCAGTACAGCCTACATGGCGACTCTCATCTGGCATCCAATCTGTCTTTTGCACTAAAGTACATCCCAGCAGTGTTCTCGGCTACAGCTCCTGATACGTTAAGTTGCTTGGAATTAAGATATAAGGTAAAATAATCTATATGCTGTACCTGGTGTGATAATAAATATACTTTGGAGAGAAATGATCTGTTGCAACTTGTATGAAGTGATTAAATGATGTTTTCCATCTTCTGCAGGTTGATTGGCCGCTCAACATCGTCATCACGGATAACTGCATCAACAAGTACAATAAGATTTTCTCTTTTCTCCTACAACTGAAACACATGGTTTGGACTCTCAGGGATGTTTGGTTCCACTTAAAACGCACAGGTAAGACTGCATTAACACAGAATTCCCTCAAAGGAAATTCCACTTTTGAATAATTTATAGTCTCCATCAATTTACTAGCAAATATTGGAATACTGACTGCCATTTCCTCCCTCTGCTTCCTGACCGCATGACTCTGAGATCGGCTACTGGGTGACGGATGTATCAGCCCACAGCTGCCTACTAAAGTCTATGGAGAGGAAGAGCAGGTTTACTCTCTGTAGCACAATCTGTTATATACAGATGCCTGTTATCATGCAGAGACTGGGGAGTATGAATCCCTCATGTCTGTGTGCTCCATGCATGGAGGCAGAAAGCTGTCCGTCAATGTACCCATTCCAATGTAACACAAATGTCATACTGACTCATTATAGTCATTGTACCGAAACAGAGAGAAGTGCACAGGCTCATGGGTAATCGTAAAAGACAGATCTTATCGCAAGAAATATTAAGACATACGTACATACGTACATTCGTACTTAGGCTACTTTCACACTAGCGTTAACTGCAAACCGTCTCAAAACGTCTTTTTTGCCGAAAAAACGGATGCGTCGAAAAAGTGAAAAACGGAGACAAACGTATGCCACGCATCCAGCATTTCGACGGATCCGTCGCAAATCCGTTAACCCCTTAGTGACAGAGCCAATTTGGTACTTAATGACCGAGCCAATTTTTACAATTCTGACCAGTGTCACTTTATGAGGTTATAACTCTGGAACGCTTTATCGGATCCCGCTGATTCTGAGATTGTTTTTTCGTGACATGTTGTACTTCAAGTTAGTGGTAACATTTCTTCGATATTACTTGCGATTATTTATGAAAAAAATGGAAATATGGCGAAAATTTTTAAAATTTTGCAATTTTCAAACTTTGTATTTTTATGCCCTTAAATCAGAGAGATATGTCACAAAAAATAGTTAATAAATAACATTTCTCACATGTCTACTTTACATCAGCACAATTTTGGAAACAATTTTTTTTTTTGTTAGGGAGTTATAAGGGTTAAAAGTTGACCAGCAATTTCTCATTTTTACAACACCATGTTTTTTTTAGGGACCACATCACCTTTGAAGTGATTTTGAGGGGTCTATATGATAGAAAATAACCAAGTGTGACACCATTCTAAAAACTGCACCCCTCAAGCTGCTCAAAACCACATTCAAGAAGTTTATTAACCCTTTACGTACTTCACAGGAACTAAAACAATGTGGAAGAAAAAAATTACTTCAGAACCATTTTTTTTAATTTTCACAAGTGTAAAAACAGAAATTTAACCACAAATTTTGTTGTGCAATTTTTCCTGAGTACGCCGATACCCCATATGTGGAGGTAAACCACTGTTTGGGCGCACCGCAGAGCTTGGAAGTGAAGGAGCACCGTTTGACTGTTTCAATGCAGAATTGGCTGGAATTGAGATCGGACGCCATGTCGCGTTTGGAGAGCCCCTAATGTGCCTAAACAGTGGAAACCCCCCACAAGTGACACCATTTTGGAAACTAGACCCCCCAAGGAACTTATCTAGATGTGTGGTGAGCACTTTGAACCCCCAAGTGCTTCACAGAAGTTTATAACGTAGAGCCGTGAAAATAAAAAATCGCATTTGTTTTCACAAAAATGATTTTTTCGCCCACAAATTCTTATTTTCACAAGGGTAACAGGAGAAATTAGACCACAAAAGTTGTTGTGCAATTTCTCCTGAGTACGTCGATACCCCATATGTGGAGGTAAACCACTGTTTGGGCGCACCGCAGAGCTTGGAAGTGAAGGAGCACCGTTTGACTTTTTCAATGCAGAATTGGCTGGAATTGAGATCGGATGCCATGTCGCGTTTGGAGAGTCCCTGATGTGCCTAAACAGTGGAAACCCCCCACAAGTGATACCATTTTGGAAACTAGACCCCCCAAGGAACTTATCTAGATGTGTGGTGAGCACTTTGAACCCCCAAGTGCTTCACAGAAGTTTATAACGTAGAGCCGTGAAAATAAAAAAATCGCATTTTTTCTACAAAAATGATCTTTTTACCTCCAAATTTTTATTTTACCAAGGGTAACAGGAGAAAATGGACCCCAGAAGCTGTTGTACAATTTGTCTTGAGTACGCCGACACCCCATATGTGGGGGTAAACCACTGTTTGGGCGCATGGCTGAGCTCGGAAGCAAAGGAGCGCCATTTGACTTTTCAATGCAAAATTGACTGGAATTGAGATCGGACGCCATGTCGCGTTTGGAGAGCCCCTGATGTGCCTAAACAGCAGAAACCCCCCAAAAGTGACCCCATTTTGGAAACTAGACCCCCCATGGAACTTATCTAGATGTGTAGTGAGAACTTTGAATGCCCAAGTGCATCACAGAAGTTTATAATGCAGAGTCGTGAAAATAAAAAATATATATTTTTTAACAATAAAGATTTTTTAGCCCCCAAGTTTTTATTTTCACAAGGGTAACAAGAGAAATTGGACCCCAAAAGTTGTTGTCCAATTTGTCCTGAGTATGCTGGTACCCCATATGTGGGGGTAAACCACTGTTTGGGCGCATGGCAGAGCTCGGAAGGGAAGGAGTGCCATTTTGGAATGCAGACTTTGATAGAATTGTCTGCGGGCGTTATGTTGCCTTTGCAGACCCCTAATGTACCTAAACAGTAGAAACCCCCAACAAGTGACCCCATTTTGGAAAATAGACCCCCCAAGGAACTTATCTAGATATGTGGTGAGAACTTTGAATGCCCAAGTGCTTCACAGAAGTTTATAATGCAGAGTAGTGAAAATAAAAAATATTTTTTTTCCCACAAAAAAGATTTTTTTAGCCCCCAAATTTTTATTTTCACAAGGGTAACAAGAGAAATTGGACCCCAAAAGTTGTTGTCCAATTTGTCCTGAGTATGCTGGTACCCCATATGTGGGGGTAAACCACTGTTTGGGCGCACGGCAGAGCTCGGAAGGGAAGGAGCGCCATTTTGCAATGCAGACTTTGATAGAATTGTCTGCGGGCGTTATGTTGCGTTTGCAGACCCCTAATGTACCTAAACAGTAGAAACCCCCACAAGTGACCAAATTTTGGAAACTAGACCCCCTAAGGAACTTATCTAGATATGTGGTGAGAACTTTGAAAGCTCAAGTGCTTCACAGAAATTTATAATGCAGAGTAGTGAAAATAAAAAAATATATTTTTTTCCAACAAAAAAGATTTTTAGCCCCCAAGTTTTTATTTTCACAAGGGTAACAGGAGAAATTGGACCCCAAAAGTTGTTGTCCAATTTATCCCGAGTACGCTGATGCCCCATATGTGGGGGTAAACCACTGTTTGGGCGCACGGCAGAGCTCAGAAGGGAGGGAGTACCATTTGACTTTTTTAGCGCAAAATTGGCTGTCGTGTTTGGAGACCCCCTGATGTACCTAAACAGTGGAAACCCCCCAATTCTAACTCCAACCCTAACCCCAACACAGCCCTAACCCTAATCTCAACCCGATCCATAATCCTAATCACAACCCTAACGATAATCACAACCCTAACCCCAAAACAGCCCTAATCTCAACCCTAACCATAACCCTAATCAAAACCCTAAATCCAACACACCCCTAACCCTAATCCCAACCCTAACCCTAATCCCAACCCTAATCCCAAACGTAACACTAATCCCAACCCTAATCCAAACCCTAACCCTAATCCCAACTCTAACCCTAACTTTAGCCCCAACCCTAACTTTAGCCCCAACCCTAACCATAACTTTAGCCCCCGTCGTCACAAAAAAAGTTCAATGTAACCTTTTTTTTGTACGTCGCGTCCGCCATTTCCGCGGATGCGTGGCCGTAACTCTGCCCCCTCCTCCCCAGGACATAGACTGGGCAGCGGATGCGTTGAAAAACTGCATCCGCTGCCCACGTTGTGCACAATTTTCACAACGTGCGTCGGTACATCGGGCCGACGCATTGCGACCGCCCCGTACCGACGCAAGTGTGAAAGAAGCCTTAGGCTACTTTCAGACATAGCGCATTTTTGAGCGCTATTTTGCGGGCGCTTTTCAAAAATGCGCAATGTCATTTTCGTCTGCCGGCAAAGTGAATGAGAAATTCACTTTGCCGTTCAGACACACCGCAAAAAAACGCGGCGCTTTTGTCTGCAAACACGCCGGCGTAAAAAGAATTGACATGTCAATTCTTTACGCAGCGGCGTGTCTGCGTATCCCCCTAGGGCCCCATATTACCTTCCACACACAGCGCCTTTGTCCTGGGTGTCGGCGTCTTTGTACGGAGGGGTTGACACCCAGGACCGGACGTGACGTCGGACAGGAAGAGGGAAGCCCCCGCCCCCCAGTGAAGCAGCATGGAGTCCTTCTGTGTGTGTGTGTGTGTGTGCGTGTGTGTGCGTGTGTGTGCGTGTGTGTGTCCCCATGCGACGCTAGTGCCACCATTGTGCTAAGTCGCCGTATGGGACTACTACTCCCATCCGGTATTAGGATGGGAGAGTTGTCCCTGTGTCCGGCGACTTAGCACAATTGTAAAGTTACACAAAACACCTACACACAATACACATACATGACACACAGTACATACAACATATAACACAGAGTATATACTCACCAACAGCACACTTGTAGGCGAAGCCCTCGATCCTCCAGGAAAAAATCCAAAAATAATAAACCAAATTCATACTCCCTGTCCGCAGAATCCATAAAACGAGTGTCCCACGCCGATCGGCTGCTCTCCGGCGATACACTGCCAGGAGCGAAGCTCCTAGCAGTGTATCGCGTACTGTTCCGGAGTTCAATGACTCCGGCGTCTCGGTTAACAGCAGTACAGCTGCGTTGAACTTTCCCACGCAGCACTGCCGTTAAGCGAGAGTGCCGGGGTCAATGACCGCCGGTAAACTCGCTCGCGCATGCGCAGTGACACACCGACAGGAACTATGGCTCCTGTCAGTGTGTTGCTGCAGCCGTGGAGAGCAGACATATCTCTGGATGTGTCTGTTCTCCATGGAAAATCTTGATACGTGGCACTTAAATATGTGGCAATTAAATACGTGACACGTGGCACTTACACGTGATACGTGTCACTTAAATACGTGGCACTGAAATACGTGATACGTGGCACTTTGATACGTGGCACGTGTCACTTAAATACGTGGCACGTGGCACTGAAATATGTGGCACGTGGCACTTTGATACGTGGCACGTGTCTCTTAAATACGTGGCACGTGGCACTGAAAGATGTGGCACGTGGCACTTTGATACGTGGCACGTGGCACTTTGATACGTGGCACTGAAATATGTGGCACGTGGCACTTTGATACGTGGCACGTGGCACTTTGATACGTGGCACGTGGCACTTTGATACGTGGCACGTGGCACTTTGATACGTGGCACTGAAATATGTGGCACGTGGCACTTTGATACGTGGCACGTGTCACTTAAATACGTGGCACGTGGCACTGAAATATGTGGCACGTGGCACTTTGATACGTGGCACGTGTCTCTTAAATACGTGGCACGTGGCACTGAAAGATGTGGCACGTGGCACTTTGATACGTGGCACGTGGCACTTTGATACGTGGCACTGAAATATGTGGGACACGTCGCACAAAAAAGTTACATGTAGTTTTTTTTGTGTCGACGGTCCGCCGAAGCACGACGCATCCGTCGCACGACGGATGCGACATGTGGCAATGCGTCGCTAATGCAAGCCAATGGAGAAAAAACGCATCCTGCAAGCACTTTTGCAGGATGCGTTTTTTCTCCAACGACGCATTGCGACGGAAGCCAAAAAACGCTAGTTTGAAAGTAGCCTAACCCTAACCCTAGCCCTAACCCTAACCCTAAATTTAGCCCTAACCCTAACTCTAACCCTAACCCTAACTCTAACCCTAACCCTAATTTTAGCCCCAACTTGTCTTCTCCTGCCGGCCGGCAGATGGCAGCAGATGGCGGGCGCACTGCGCATGCGCCCGCCATGATGAAAAAGCCGGCTGGCAGGAGAAGACAGAAGAGGACCCAGGGACCCCGGGTGAGTATGATAGGGTCCCCGAATCCCCCTATTTCTCTGTCCTCTGATGTGTGATCACATCAGAGGACAGAGAAATAACTGATCGCTTTTTTTTTTTTTTTTTTTTTTTTTGCGGTCGCCGGTAAACTGTTAATTACCGGCGATCGCAAAGCAGGGGTCGGTGCAAATCGACCCCGATCATGTTCTTTGGGGTCTCGGCTACCCCCGGCAGCCGAGACCCCAAAGAACATCCGGGTGCCGGGCGGCGGGCGCACTGCGCGTGCGCCCGCCATTTTTCCCCGGAAAAAAGATGGCGGCGCCCATGGGGAGACACGAGGAGCACCGGGGGAGGTAGGTAAGTATTGGGGGGCTATTGGGGGCCATCGAGGACCACATTTCTCTGTCCTCCGATGTGCGATCACATCGGAGGACAGAGAAATTAAACGGCAAATCGCGTTTTGTTTTTTTTTGTTGCGACCGCCGGTAAACGGTTAATTACCGGCGATCGCAACTCGGGGGTCGGTAAAACCCCCCCGAATCATGTTCTCTGGGGTCTCGGCTACCCTCGGCAACCGAGACCCCAGAGAAAATCCGACTCTGGGGGGCGCTATTCACTTTTTCCACAGCGCCGTTAATTAACGGCGCTGTGGTTTAAGTACCCTTAGCGGCCGCCGTTAAAAGGCGTATCGGCGGTCGTTAAGGGGTTAAACGTTTCCGTCGAAAATACTGGATGCGTTGCATACGTTTTTACGACGGATCCGTTTTTAAAATGGGAGGCTCCCAAATTTGATTGGCTACTGGAAAATATGGAAAACTATATAGTTACTGTTTTTACAGCCCATCTTTAAGGGTTTTAGTTTTGTGGCAGCGATGGAAGGTGTTCTTGGAAGGATTGCGAGTTTGGTTACCGACGTTATCTTTGAGACGAATCACCTGGATATCATAGTGCGGGAGAAGGAGGCGGCAGCGGAAAGGCGTAGGATGCTTCTGCAGCAACGGAGATGGAGACGACTGTGGATTCATCCGATTAATGAACTACGGATGACCCGGGGTGTCCAGTCCACTCTGTACCTGGAGTTGTGGCACAATCCACACAAATTCTATAACTACGTGCGGATGAGGCTGGAAAATTTTGACTTTTTGCTTGCAAAAATGGAGGATGTCATCCGAAGACAGGACACAAGGATGAGGCTTGCCATCACACCGGCGGAGCGGCTGATGGTGACCCTGCGGTAAGCCTCTTTTTTTTATGTCATTGGTCATTTTTAATGTTATATTACATGCTGCAGACAATACTGCGCTGACATACTGCGCACTATTTTCTGCAGCATGTCATTTTTGTTTTGTTTGCGGCCATTCCACTGCTTTTTTTTAAATGTCATTGCTGATATTGAATGTTCTATAACAGACTGCAGAAAATACTGCGCTGAAATATTGCGTTGCATTTTCTGCATTTTTTTTTTTATTTGGGTTTGATGACATGCAACTGCTTTTTTTTCTGTCATTGGTCATTTTTAATGTTATATTACATGCTGCAGACAATACTGCGGTGACATACTGCGCACTATTTTCTGCAGCATGTAATTTTGGTTTTCTGGGCGGACATTCCACTGCTTTTTTTACACCGGTTTCATGCTTGTTTGATTGTGTGTCCCGTCGTTAAAATAACAGTGAAATTAACAGTGCCATATTGAAACTTGTTGGTCTGTGCAATTTTTTTCTAACATTTTTTTTTTTTTTTTTTTTTTCAACCCCTTCATGACCCAGCCTATTTTGGCCTTAATGACCTTGCCGTTTTTTGAAATTCTGACCAGTGTCCCTTTATGAGGTAATAACTCAGGAACGCTTCAACGGATCCTAGCGATTCTGAGATTGTTTTTTCGTGACATATTGGGCTTCATGTTAGTGGTAAATTTAGGTCGATAATTTCTGAGTTTATTTGTGAAAAAAACGGAAATTTGGCAAAAAATTTGAAAATTTCGCAATTTTCACATTTTGAATTTTTATTCTGTTAAACCAGAGAGTTATATGACACAAAATAGTTAATAAATAACGTTTCCCACATGTCTACTTTACATCAGCACAATTTTGGAAACATTTTTTTTTTTTGCTAGGAAGTTATAAGGGTTAAAATTTGACCAGTGATTTCTTATTTTTACAACAAAATTTACAAAACCATTTTTTTTAGGGACCACCTCACATTTGAAGTCATTTTGAGGGTTCTATATGGCTGAAAATACCCAAAAGTGACACCATTCTAAAAACTGCACCCCTCAAGGTGCTCAAAACCACATTCAAGAAGTTTATTAACCCTTCAGGTGTTTCACAGCAGCAGAAGCAACATGGAAGTAAAAAATGAACATTTAACTTTTTAGTCACAAAAATGATCTTTTAGCAACAATTTTTTTATTTTCCCAGCGGTAAAAGGAGAAACTGGACCACGGACGTTGTTGTCCAATTTGTCCTGAGTACGCTGATACCTCATATGTGGGGGTAAACCACTGTTTGGGCGCACGGCAGGGCTCGGAAGGGAAGGAGCGCCATTTGACTTTTTGAATGAAAAATTGGCTCCAATCTTTAGCCCACACCATGTCACGTTTGGAGAGCCCCCGTGTGCCTAAACATTGGAGCTCCCCCACAAGTGACCCCATTTTGGAAACTAGACCCCCCAAGGAACTTATCTAGAAGCATAGTGAGCACTTTAAACCCCCAGGTGCTTCACAAATTGATCCGTAAAAATGAAAAAGTACTTTTTTTTCACACAAAAATTATTTTAGCCTCAATTTTTTCATTTTCACATGGGCAACAGGATAAAATGGATCCTAAATTTTGTTGGGCAATTTCTCCTGAGTACACCAATACCTCACATGTGGGGGTAAACCACTGTTTGGGCACATGGTAAAGCTCGGAAGGGAAGGAGCGCCATTTGACTTTTTGAATGAAAAATTATCTCCATCGTTAGCGGACACCATGTCGCGTTTGGAAAGCCCCTGTGTGCCTAAACATTGGAGCTCCTCCACAAGTGACCCCATTTTGGAAACTAGACCCCCCAAGGAACTCATCTAGAGGCATAGTGAGCACTTTAAACCCCCAGGTGCTTCACAAATTGATCCGCAAAAATGAAAAAGTACTTTTTTTTCACACAAAATTTCTTTTAGCCTCAATTCTTTCATTTTCACATGGGCAACAGGATAAAATGGATCCTAAAATTTGTTGGGCAATTTCTCCTGAGTATGCCGATACCTCATATGTGGGGGTAAACCACTGTTTGGGTGCACGGCAAGGCTCGGTAAGGGAGGCGTGCCATTTGACTTTTTGAATGGAAAATTAGCTCCAATCGTTAGCGGACACCATGTCGCGTTTGGAGAGCCCCTGTGTGCCTAAACATTGGAGCTCCCCTACAAGTGACCCCATTTTGGAAACTAGACCTCCCAAGGAACTAATCTAGATGCATAGTGAGCACTTATAACCTCCAGGTGCTTCACAGAAGTTTATAACGCAGAGCCGTGAAAATAAAAAAATAATTTTTCTTTCCTCAAAAATGATTTTTAGCCCAGAATTTTTTATTTTCCCAAGGGTAATAGGAGAAATTGGATCCCAAATGTTGTTGTCCAGTTTGTCCTGAGTACGATGATACCCCATATGTGGGGGTAAACCACTGTTTGGGCGCACGGCAGGGCTCGGAAGGGAAGGCACGCCATTTGGCTTTTTGAATGGAAAATTAGCTCCAATCATTAGCGGACACCATGTCGCGTTTGGAGAGCCCCTGTGTGCCTAAACATTGGAGCTCCCACACAAGTGACCCCATTTTGGAAACTAGACCTCCCAAGGAACTAATCTAGATGTGTGGTGAGCACTTTGAACCCCCAAGTGCTTCACAGAAGTTTATAACGCAGAGCCGTGAAAATAAAAAATGTGTTTCCTTTCCTCAAAAATATTTTTTTAGCCCAGAATTTTTTTATTTTTGCAAGAGTAACAGGAGAAATTGGACCCCAAAAGTTGTTGTCCAGTTTCTCCTGAGTACGCTGATACCCCATATGTGGGGGTAAACCACTGTTTTGGCACACGTCGGGGTTCGGAAGGGAAGTAGTGACGTTTTGAAATGCAGACTTTGATGGAATGCTCTGCGGGCATCATGTTGCGTTTGCAGAGCCCCTGATGTGCCTAAACAGTAGGAACTCCCCACAAGTGACTCCATTTTGGAAACTAGACCCCCAAGGGAACTTATCTAGATGTGTGGTGAGCACTTTGAACCCCCAAGTGCTTCACAGAAGTTTATAATGCAGAGCCGTGAAAATAATAAATGTGTTTCCTTTCCTCAAAAATATTTTTTTAGCCCAGAATTTTTTATTTTTGCAAGAGTAACAGGAGAAATTGGACCCCAAAAGTTGTTGTCCAGTTTCTCCTGAGTACGCTGATACCCCATATGTGGGGGTAAACCACTGTTTGGGCACATGCCGGGGCTCGGAAGGGAAGTAGTGACGTTTTGGAATGCAGACTTTGATGGAATGGTCTGCGGGCATCATGTTACGTTTGCAGAGCCCCTGATATGCCTAAACAGTAGAAACCCCCCACAAGTGACCCCATTTTGGAAACTAGACCTCCCAAGGAACTTATCTAGATGTGTGGTGAGCACGTTCAACCCCCAAGTGCTTCACAGAAGTTTACAACGCAGAGCCGTGAAAATAAAAAATCATTTTTCTTTCCTCAAAAAAGATGTTTTAGCAAGCAATTTTTTATTTTCACAAGGGTAACAGGAGAATTTGGACCCCAATATTTGTTGCCCAGTTTGTTGTGAGTACGCTGATACCCCATATGTGGGGGTAAACCACTGTTTTGGCACACGTCGGGGTTCGGAAGGGAAGTAGTGACGTTTTGAAATGCAGACTTTGATGGAATGCTCTGCGGGCATCATGTTGCGTTTGCAGAGCCCCTGATGTGCCTAAACAGTAGGAACTCCCCACAAGTGACTCCATTTTGGAAACTAGACCCCCAAGGGAACTTATCTAGATGTGTGGTGAGCACTTTGAACCCCCAAGTGCTTCACAGAAGTTTATAATGCAGAGCCGTGAAAATAATAAATGTGTTTCCTTTCCTCAAAAATATTTTTTTAGCCCAGAATTTTTTATTTTTGCAAGAGTAACAGGAGAAATTGGACCCCAAAAGTTGTTGTCCAGTTTCTCCTGAGTACGCTGATACCCCATATGTGGGGGTAAACCACTGTTTGGGCGCACGTCAGGGCTCGGAAGGGAAGTAGTGACATTTGAAATGCAGACTTTGATGGAATGGTCTGCGGGCGTCACATTGCATTTGCAGAGCCCCTGATGTGCCTAAACAGTAGAAACACCCCACAAGTGACCCCATTTTGGAAACTAGACCCCCGAAGGAACTTATCTAGATGTGTGGTGAGCACTTTCAACCCCCAAGTGCTTCACAGAAGTTTATAACGCAGAGCCGTGAAAATAAAAAATAATTGTTCTTTCCTCAAAAATTATGTTTTAGCAAGTAATTTTTTATTTTTGCAAGGGTAACAGGAGAAATTGGACCCCAACAGTTGTTGCCCAGTTTGTCCTGAGTACGCTGGTACCCCAAATGTGGGGGTAAACCACTGTTTGGGCGCACGTCGGGGCTTGGAAGGGCGGGAGCACCATTTGACTTTTTGAACGCAAGATTGGCTGGAATCAATGGTGGCGCCATGTTGCGTTTGGAGACCCCTGATGTGCCTAAACAGTGGAAACCCCTCAATTCTAACTTCAACACTAACCCCAACACACCCCTAATCCTAATCCCAACTGTAGCCATAACCCTAATCACAACCCTAACCCCAACACACCCCTAACCACAACCCTAACCGCAACACACCCGTAACCCTAATTCCAACCCTAATCCTAACCCTAATCCCAACCGTAACCCTAATCCCAACCCTAACCACAACTGTAACCCCAACACACCCCTAACCCTATCCGTAACCCTAACCACAAGCCTAATCTTAACCCTATTTCAAACCCTAGCCCTAATTCCAACCCTAACTCTAATTCCAACCCTAACCCTAAGGCTATGTGCCCACGTTGCGGATTCGTGTGAGATTTTTCCGCACGATTTTTGAAAAATCTGCAGGTAAAAGGCACTGCGTTTTACCTGCGGATTTACAGCAGATTTCCAGTGTTTTTTTGTGCGGATTTCACCTGCGGATTCCTATTGAGGAACAGGTGTAAAACGCTGCGGAATCCGCACAAAGAATTGACATGCTGCGGAAAATACAACGCAGCGTTTCTGCACGGAATTTTCCGCACCATGGGCACAGCGGATTTGGTTTTCCTTAGGTGTACATGGTACTGTAAACCTGATGGAAAACTGCTTCGAATTCGCAGCGGCCAATCCGCTGCGGATCCGCGGCCAATCCGCTGCGGATCCGCTGCCAATCCGCTGCGGATCCGCGGCCAATCCGCTGCCAATCCGCTGCGGATCCGCGGCCAATCCGCTGCCAATCCGCTGCGGATCCGCGGCCAATCCGCTGCGGATCCGCGGCCAATCCGCTGCCAATCCGCTGCGGATCCGCGGCCAATCCGCTGCCGATCCGCTGCGGATCCGCGGCCGATCCGCTGCGGATCCGCTCTGTGTGCACATGCCATAACCCTACCCCTAACCCTACCCGTAACCCTAACCCTACCCCTAACCCTACCCCTAGTTCTAACCCTAGTTCTAACCCTAACCCTAGTGGGAAAAAAAAAAAAAATAAATTCTTTATTTTATTATTGTCCCTATGGGGGTGATAAAGGGGGGGGGGGTTATTTATTATTTTTTTTATTTTGATCGCTGTGATAGAACCTACCACAGCGATCAAAATGTACCTGTAAGGAATCTGCCGACTGGCAGATTCGGCGGGCGCACTGAGCATGCGCCCGCCATTTTCCAAGATGGCGGCGCCCAGGGAGGAGACGGCCGGACACCGGGAGGATCGGTAAGTATGAAGGGGGTGGTGGGGGGGTGGATCGGAGCACAGGGGGGGTGATCGGAGCACAGGGGGGGGGGGGATCTGAGCAAGGAGGGAGCGGACAGCAGGACGGGGGAGCCGGCAGGCGGACGGAGGGGACCGGAGGACTAACGGAGCACTGGGGGGGCGATCGGTGGGTGTGGGGGGGAGCACTTTAGTATTTCCAGCCATGGCCGATGTTATTGCAGCATCGGCCATGGCTGGATTGTAATATTTCACCAGTTTTTTAGGTGAAATATTACAAATCGCTCTGATTGGCAGTTTCACTTTCAACAGCCAATCAGAGCGATCGTAGCCACGGGGGGGTGAAGCCACCCCCCCTGGGCTGAAGCACCACTCCCCCTCTCCCTGCAGATCGGGTAAAATAGGAGTTAACCCCTTCACCCGATCTGCAGGGACGCGATCATTCCATGACGCATACGCTGCGTCATAGGTCGTTTTGGCACTGACTTTCATGACGCAGCGTATGCGTCAAAGGTCGTTAAGGGGTTAAAGTTTCCTAGCTACGGGTGAATCTATGACTTCGCTCCATTACCAATTCAGGCTGGGCATTTCCACTATCTCTGGAATAGTGAAGGACACATGTCGGGCTATTTGGACCACTTTGCAACCAGAGTATATCCCCCAACCATCCATGGAAATATGGTTGCGAAGTGCTGAAGAGTTTCAGCAAATTTGCAATTTCCCTAATTGTGTGGGTGCAGTTGACGGGAAACATATAAGGATTGCGAAACCGGCAGGAACAGGATCGGAGTATTATAATTATAAGAAGTATTTCTCCATCGTTCTTATGGCTATTGCAGATGCCAACTGCAAGTTCCTTGCCGTGGACATAGGAGCGTATGGACGGTCCAACGATTCCCAAGTTTTTAAAAACTCACCAATGGGTCGTTGCCTTTATGGAGAGAGCTACGATTTCCCGTCAGCCAGACCACTGCCAGGAACAACTGAACCAGCCATGGAATATGTCTGTGTAGGTGATGAAGCCTTTCAACTGTCGCCGCACCTACTGAAACCGTATAGTAGCCGGAACTTAACCCATACCAAGCGGGTCTTTAATTACCGGCTTACTAGAGCACGAAGAGTAGTAGAGTGTTCTTTTGGCATATTGACGGCAAAGTGGCGAGTTCTGCTGACGGCTATCAAACTGAAAAACACAACTATAGATGAGGTAGTTAAAGCCTGTGTGGTGCTCCACAACTTTGTCCTTTCAAAGGAGCCCGTTTCCTTGGATGACGAAGAGTTGGAGACCACCTTGTGGGACTACCGCAGCAGCTCGGTTCGCTCTACAGGTTCTGTTACAAGGATGAGGGACCAGTTTGCCGATTATTTTGTGTCACCTGTCGGGCGGATCCCATGGCAAGACATGATTGTTTAACCTGTTTACCAAGTGTTTGTTTATGTAAAAAATGTGTTTCTTCAGAAAAAAAAAAAAAAAATTACAAAAGAGTGGTTTTCTTGCTAGTAAAACCAATATTTTATACCTGTGACACGTCTGGTGTTTATTTTTATTTTACCTTTGTTATTAGTTACTATATGACCTTAAGAAATCCACACACACAGAGTAGAATTTTAATCAGACTGAAATTTATTTGACCTTTTTTTTTTTTACCAAAAAACATATATATTTTTTATGTACAAACTTTTTTTAAAAAATTTTTCAAAGTTTTTGTTAGAAAATAACTTTTTAACAAACAGACATTTATAAATCTTGAAAGTTTGGGGTGGAGATACGAGGGGAGGAGGGGCTGGAAGGTGGGGAAACCCTACTTGTTTGGGGTGCAGTGGAAGGGGGGGTAAAACCAGGAGGCTGGCCAGAGGAGGGTGGTGTTGGGGTAGGGGGAATACTAACTGGGGAAGGTAAGCTGGGCAAGGAAGAAAACAGTGGGGAATGAATTTGGTTTGGGGGCCGGGATGGGTATGGGGACTGGGTTGGGTATTGTGACTGGGTTGGGTAGTGGGACTGGGTTGGGTAGTGGGACTGGGTTGGGTAGTGGGACTGGGTTGGGTAATGGGGCTGGTGTGGGGATTGGGGCTGGGTTTGGTAATGGGGCTGGTGTGGGGATTGGGTCTGGGTTTGGTAATGGTGCTGGTGTGGGTATTGGGGCTGGGTTTGGTAATGGTGGGTATGTTGTGGAAATGGGGACTGGGGTTGGGCATGGTGTGGAAATGGGGCCTGGGGTGGAAATGGGGCCCTTGGTGGGGCCTGGGGTGGAAATGGGGCCTGGGGTGGAATTGTAGTGGAGGTGTGGGGAGGTGTGTGGGTAGATTGGGGGTCGTTAATGGCCTGCAGTAGAGCATTATGGCAGGTATTCATTACCCGCATCTGTTGCTCAAAAGAAAGATTCTCCATGCTCCTGAGCATGGATTGAAAAAAAATATTGGCCGGATCGGGACTTACAGCTGAATGCAGCCTATCCAAGCAACTGCTGGTTTCCTGGCTTGTTTCACTGATGCGGGATTGCACCATGTTGAAACCAGCAGTCACTTGCTCTCCCAAAATTTTGAAAGAGCCTTGGAAGGATGCATTCAGGTGTAAGAACTCAGGAGCATAGCTCCTTTCCTGACCCCTCTGTCGCTGACGCCACGAACCTAATGGTGGTCTCGAGGTGGCAGGATCAGAGGGGTGGGGTAAAGGGAACGCTAACTGTTCAGCATCAGATGCAAGCAATGAAGCCTGCAATAATGCTCCACTGCTTGGGGCGGATGAAGTGGAGGGGTCAGGAGGGGACAGAGGAGGGGACAGTGGTGTGGGGCCTACCGACGTGGCCCTCAGTGGCGGACTCAGGAGGGATCGCTCCAGAGGGCGCAGAGGAAGATGCAGGCGCCCGGTGGCTGGAGAAGGTGCTGTGAAAGAAAAAACAAAAGAAATTAATACATTGATATGGAAAAGCCCTGACTGAAAGCAAACTAAGTAGACAGGTTAACATGGTTAGTAGTGGGCTGTAGAATACTTACACTCTACTCAGCATTGTTCGCCTCAGGAAGGAGAGGGCCTGGCCATATTTGTATTTGCTCCTCTTCCTTCCTGCTGAGCCACTCGGGGCCTGCATCTCCAGGTTGAATTCCCTCTTAAAGCGATCCCTCAGTGACCGCCACCGCTTCCTAACCTTTCCACCTGTGAAGACAAGAATCAAAAGAAAAAAAAAAAATTGGTAAATGCAATACCTTACAGTCAGCTCAAAACATCACTGGAAAGTGAATACTTACCTAGTTTGCTCAGCTGCTGAGGATGAAGGCTCTCCCACCTTGGAAAGAGGTTGTGACACACTTCGTCCCAGAGCCGACGGGTGACACCGGTATCGGCATGCCTGCGGTCAGCCATGTTCCACAGCCGCTCCCGCTCGCGTACCTCCTCGATGAGACCATCTATGTCGATGTCGTCATCATCGTCATCTCCTGCGGGAGCACGCTGTGAAGCCTGTGCCAAAAAAAAAGAATAAGAAAAACAAACAAATTAGTACACTGAAACACTAAAGTACCAATAGAATCCCCCTCCCAAAAAAAAAACTCACTGATGGCCGACCGCGGCGACGAGTCCGCCGACTCTGGGAGTGTCTGGGAGAACCTTCAGCGGCAGCAGCAGGAGCAGCAGCAGCAGCAGGAGACTGAAATAAAGGAAACAAATTCTCTGTAATGTAGGCATGTTTTCGGTGTATAGTTATGTATGAAAATCTGTTTTGTGTATGGTGCAGTGTGATGTGTGAAACAACTGTTTCACCACTACTTACACTTGGTTCCTCCTCCACTTGCATCTCTCCACCCATCTCGCCCCCTTCTGACAGCTCCTCATCTGATTCAGCTTCCTGTTGAAACATAATTTATGCATGTAGTGATCAAAAAAAATGTAAATAAAAAAAAAAAAAAAAAAATTTTGTGTTAACTTACCAATACACGCTGTTGCTGTGGAGGAGGGCTGTCAGAAGAGGACATTGTTGTGGTAGCAAGGCCGGCGGCTGTGGTCCTGCTGTCTCTGTAAAAGTTAAAATACACTTGCAATCTGCTCTACACATTGAAGTAGCAGATTGGGGTCTTCAAAACTTTGAAAGATTTGTGGCTGTGGTCCTGGTGGGGTGGTCCTGGGCTGACAGGCGGCGGCTGTGGTCCTGGGCTGACGACAGGCGGCGGCTGTGGTCCTGGTGTCTCTGTAAGTTTAAAGACACTTGCAATCTGCTCTACACATTGAAGCAGCAGATTTGGGGTCTTCAAAACTTACTTGTAAAGATTTGTGGCTGTGGTCCTGGTGGGCTGGTCCTGGGCTGACGACAGGCGGCGGCTGTGGTCCTGGTGTCTCTGTAAGTTAAAAGACACTTGCAATCTGCTCTACACATTGAAGTAGCAGATTGGGGGTCTTCAAAACTTACTTTGAAAGATGTGTGGGTGTGGTCCTGGTGGGCTGGTCAGTGGCTGCGGTCCTGGTGTATCTGTAATATGTATAATTGATTTATAGTTAGACCACCCCCTGAACTAGGTAATGTTTAACGATAAACACCCTGCAAAAATGATGTCAGAAATGTTCATTACAGGTGAACACCAAAACACCCCAAAAAAAGTTGCACGTTATAGCATTCATTTCCATGTCCCAAAAAATAACACTTTGAAATGTTAACCCACCATGCTAAAATATATTTGCCACATTTTATTTTAAAAAATCACCTCCCCCCCTAAAAAAAACCTTTACAGTATAAGCTTTATTAAAAAATAAGCCCTCAACCAACTCTGTATTGTATGTGTAACCATTGGTACATACACCAGTTTTAAATTTTCCTTTCTGAAATGATACTACGGACATTTTTTTAACAAACATTTTATTATTTTCTTTTTTTTTTCACTTTTTTTTTTTTTAAAAATCACAATTAGGAGCTGAAATGCTCTTTATTTTAAATACAAGTACATCAACTGCAAATGGTTTTAACAGTAAAATAAAATCAACACTTTTAAATAAAAAAAAAAAACCACACTCACACATTCAAACCACAAGCTGCAGACCACTAGACTTTTAAAAAATACATCAGATTTAAAAAAAAAAAAAAAAAACACATTTAAACCACATGCTGCACAGACCACTATACAGTCAATACATCAGAAAAAGGCAATTAACCAATTAAAGCATGGACAAATGCACATGCAATCAACAAGACGCACACAAACATGCATGGTATGTGTCCACATTCCGGATCGCATCAGGATTTGGTCAGGATTTTCCATCAGTATTTGTAAGCCAAAACCAGGAGTGTAACAATTAGAGGGAAAGTTTAATAGGAAAACAGGCACACTTTTGCTTTTATCACCCACTCCTGGTTTTGGCTTACAAATACTGATGGAAAATCCTGACCAAATCCTGATGCAATCCTGAACATGGACACATACCCTCCCACATGAACAGGCATAAGATTGGCAAAGGCATAATAAGGTGCAGGCACATGAAGACATACTTACAAAAGCACACAGCCGTACAAAAAAAAAAAAAAAAGAACGCACATAAGCTTTATGCAAATACACATATGTACAACAAAGGCAGAAAGGTGAACCCAATCAGAAGACGCATACGCACACACACACACATTTTTACACACACACGTAAAAAAGGCTGGCAGTCCTCCGGCTGTAGCTGGATGTCTTCACAGTGTCAGGCCTCAGGGTGGATCTGGACTCTAGCATGGCACTGGCTGGTGCAGGACGATGGCAGGCCTCAGGTTCTCTTCAGGTTTTAAGCTCTTGCTGTAGTCAGTAGTACCTCATACACACAGAAATGCACAGGCACACAGATGCACACAAAAATTGCAATACTCACACTGGCTCTATGGTGGCTGGAGTCTTGTGGCTGGCTCCTTCCTGTGGCTGGCTCCTGTGGCTGGCTCCTGTGTCAGGCTGGGGTCTTATGGCTGGGGTCCTGTTGCTGGCTCCTTCCTGTGGCTGGCTCCTGTGGCAGGCTGGGGTCTTGTGGCTGGGGTCTTGTGGCTGGGGTCTTATGGCTGGGGTCCTGTTGCTGGCTGGGGTCTTGTGGCTGGCTGGGGTCTTGCTGGCAGTCTTCTCTCTTGGTCTTCTTGCTGGCATATGTGGGGTTGAAGGCCCAGGCCAGGTTTATATAGATTTGGGGGTGTCTGGCCAATTGGCAACAAAATTCTGCTTCTGAGCATGCTCAGTGTAAAAAAAACGTATTGCAGCGCTGTATTGCGTCGTACGACGTGTCCCGACGCATCAGTCGCTCATAGGCTTCCATTGCAGCCAACGACGTATGCCGCAGGATGCGTCGCGACACGTTTTTTAGGCGGAGACCAAAAACGTTACAATCAATGTTTTTTTGAGACGACGTGTCGCCAAATTTTGACGCATACGTCGTAAAACGTACACGACGTATGTCAATCCGTCGCAATACGTCGCCAATACAAGTCTATGGGGAAAAAACGCATCCAGCAAAAACTTTTGCTGGATGCGTTTTTTCGAAAAAAAGACGTTTTGAGACGTAATGCAGTTAACGCTAGTGTGAAAGTAGCCTAAGTTAGAAAAAAATGCGTGAGTACACTAATTTCATATCCATGTCCAGTCTGAGGGGCCAGCCATCCCTGTGGAGTGATTGTGTTTTAGTTCTAGAACGTTCTTCCTTCTCCATTCTGTCAATCCTTGAAAATCTTTGTTACACAAGTGTGGTCTGATATTTTTTCACGGACCCAAATATGTGCACAGCCCCATAGAATATCATAGGTACAAATACTATCCATGAAAACCGCAGATGGCACTCATACGAGAAAATCAGCCGTATACACGAGTGTTTACTGGGACCAATTTTCCTTTTCTCATTAATGGCTCTGGTTCATCCACCAGTTGTTCTGGTGTACCATTTTTAACCAAGTATGAAGTCTTAATGGGGTTGTCCATTATTAGGACAACCCCTTCTTGAACTAAATGTTTGGCCCTGATAAAATAAATAAAAAAAAAAAAAAGCTATACTCAGCTCTCATGTTAGCCCCGTTCCAGCGGTGTCGGCACTCGTGCTGTGTTGGAACACATGGTGCCTGGCGTCACACTTCCTCTTTATGTTCAATCCATACAAAGGTGGGGACCGTGACCCCAGCACTGATTGGGTGCCAGGCACCACGTGTTACAACACCGCACCGCATTTATTTTATATTGTGATAGATTGGACATTTCTGAACTCTGCGATACCAAATATTTTTTTAGGCTGGTTTCACATTTGCGTTTAAAAAAACGCATGTGGTGAAAAAACGCATGTAAACGCGTGCAAACGCTGCGTTTTTTAGACGGCGTTTTGCCGCGTTTACATGCATTTTTTCCTGCGTTTGCGTTTTTGAAACGCATGCTGAGAAGTGTGTGACAGCTGCCAATCATCAAAATCAACTAGAAAACCCACTATAAATAGAAATAGCTAGGGTTAGGGGTAGGGTTAGGATCCCTAGGGGTAGGGTTAGGATCCCTAGGGTTAGGGGTAGGGTTAGGATCCCTAGGGTTAGGGTTAGGATACCTAGGGGTAGGGGTAGGGTTAGGGTTTGGATCCCTTTATCACCTTGATGGTGGGGGGTGGCTTATAAGTGTGTATTCTTGTTTTTTTCTATAAAAACACATGCATTTTTAACGCAAACAAACGCATGTGCTTAAAAACGCATGCGTTTACATAGACAGCAATACGTTTTTTTGCGGCAAAAAAACGCCGCTAAAAATTACTACAGGTTGCATTTCTGCAACAAAACGCAAGCATAAAAAAAAGCATGCGTTGTCAAAACGCGGCAAAACGCATGCGTTTTTAATGTTAAGTATAAAAAAAAACGCATGCGTTTTTTAGCACTAAAACGCAGCGGCAAAAAACGCAAGTGTGAAACCAGCCTTAAAAATATTCTTTTATCTTCAATGGGGCAAAAAGGGGGTGTTTCAAACCTTTTTTTTTTTCCTTCACATTTTTGAAAACTTTTTTTTCCCACTTTATTTAATAGTTCCCTTAGGAGACTTGAAGCTTCGATCATCAGATTACCTGTGCTATGTATAGCAAAAATCACAAACTCCTATGAACGCTGGCCACGAGCTGGCATTCGCAGGAGTATCATAATAATAAACACGGGGGTCTTCAGCATGCCTCCAGTTGTCATGATAACCAATCAGCGCCTTGTGATCCCGTTACATGTTCGCCAATGGAAGAGTGGAATGACGCTTGCCCCGCTGTCAACCTCTGACAGCAGCATTTAACAAGTTAATAGCTACGGGCTGAGCACTGCTCCTCCTGTGCCTGTTAAAGGCACATGACAGCTGATCAAATCCGCTGTCATATGTGGGGAAAGATGCGGGCTCAGCATTGGAGCCCCCATCAGAGACAAGTCATAATGAAAACCACAGCACTTCTGGGGATAGATGCACAAGTAGAATCCTGGTCCCTAATTCAATAGGAAAGAGACCACCAAGAAGACAACAGAGGAGACCAATGTAAGAGGAGACTATGAGAATTACTCGTAAATCATCTCTAGTTGTCACTATATATCTAAATGTCAGTATTTCACAGTTGTCTCTGCTGCAGAAATGTTTGTCCTTCTGCCCAGTGTATAAATGTAGCACTTTCAATCTGGAGCTGGATGTACAGCGGTTTTATAGGAACTTGCGCTTAAAGGCTCATTTCTTTAATGCGGTCTCCTCTACTTCACTCACTACCACACAATCAGCACTGATTATCTCTAGTAGCCTAGAGCCCCCGTCACACTAAGCGAGGTCGCTAGCGAGATCGCTGCTGAGTCACAAGTTTTGTGACGCAACAGCGACCTCAGTAGCGATCTCGCTATGTTTGACACGTAGCAGCGACCAGGCCCCTGCTGTGAGATCGCTGGTCGTGTCGGAATGGCCTGGACCTTTTTTTGATCGTTGAGGTCCCGCTGGGTAGCACACATCGCTGTGTTTGACACCTTACCAACGACCTCGTTGACTACAACGTCACACAGGACGTCCCTCATCGAGGTCTGAATCGTCATAATAGCTGCCATGTGACAGGGTCACGACGACCAACGACATCGTTGTACAGGTCGCCGCATCGCTGCTGCGTCGTTGGGAAGATCTCACTATTTGACATCTCACCAGCGACCACATAGCGACGCAGCAACGATCCCTGACAGGTCGTATCGTTGTCGGGATCGCTTTAGCGTCGCTAAGTGTGACGGGGCCTTAGGTCTCCAAACCAAGATCTCTCTTCGGCCCCCACTAGGAGCTCCTCCACTCAAAATGTTTAGCGACTTTCATGGTCAGGAATTCAATTACGGTATTTAAGATCCAATATAGAATGGGGCTGTTTGTATATCTATAATTACCTCGCACCCTTACGATCCGTCACAGAGGACAA
This sequence comes from Ranitomeya variabilis, assembly GCF_051348905.1. Taxonomy (NCBI): domain Eukaryota; kingdom Metazoa; phylum Chordata; class Amphibia; order Anura; family Dendrobatidae; genus Ranitomeya; species Ranitomeya variabilis. The sequence continues at coordinate 363,631,647 of NC_135236.1, read as the reverse complement.
AGAGCAGCTGGCAAAGGGGGTGCAACTGTTGTCATGGATAGCACTGATTATCTTTACAGATAGTGCTACAGTTGTCTATTGACCAACCTGTGGTCTATCCAAGAAAATTTATATCACCTTGGAACAACACTTAGGGTACCGTCACACAGTGGCATTTTCATCGCTACGACGGCACGATTCGTGACGTTCTAGCGATATAGTTACGATATCGCTGTGTCTGACACGCTACTGCGATCAGGGACCCCGCTGAGAATCGTACGTCGTAGCAGATCGTTTGAAACTTTCTTTCGTCGCTGGATCTCCCGCTGTCATCGCTGGATCGTTGTGTGTGACAGCGATCCAGCGATGCGTTCGCTTGTAACCAGGGTAAACATCGGGTTACTAAGCGCAGGGCCGCGCTTAGTAACCCGATGTTTACCGTGGTTACCAGCGTAAAAGTAAAAAAAAAAAACGTACATACTCACCATCTGATGTCCGTCAGGTCCCTTGCCGTCTGCTTCCCGCTCTGACTGTCTGCCGGCCGGAAAGTGAGAGCAGATCACAGCGGTGATGTCGCCGCTGTGATCTGCTTTCACTTTACGGCGGCACTCAGTCAGAGCGGGAAGCAGACGGCAAGGGACCTGACGGACATCAGATGGTGAGTATGTACGGGTTTTTTTTTTTACTTTTACGCTGGTAACCACGGTAAACATCGGGTTACTAAGCGCGGCCCTGCGCTTAGTAACCCGATGTTTACCCTGGTTACCAGCGAACCTCGGCATCGTTGGTCGCTGGAGAGCGGTCTGTGTGACAGCTCCCCAGCGACCACACAACGACTTACCAACGATCACGGCCAGGTCGTATCGCTGGTCGTGATCGTTGGTAAATGTGAGACGGTACCCTTAGCAGCAGGAATCAGTGACGAAAAGACTTGACTACCTCTTTAAAAAGAATCCAGTAACACCAGTCTTATACATTCTGCCATTCTGTTGGAATAAACATCTCATTAATATTCTTGACACATATATGTCCAGAAAGATCAGAGGCAAATTAACCACAGATTTGCATATTAAGGACTCAGATCGCTATATTTTCGTGTGTACTGTCTTATTTTTTTTCCATAAATCAATAGTTACTCTTTACATGTGAGAGATGTGTAAGGGGACTCCTAATCTATGCTATTTTTGTTTTGTCTACAGCTTTGGTGAACCAAGCATCTAATTCTTCCCAGTATCGGCAGCTTCAGCTTTACCGCCATGAAATGCAGCACTTTGTGAAGGTTATCCAGGGTTACATCGCTAACCAGATTCTGCACGTCACTTGGAGTGAATTCAAGAACAAACTTCACACCGTCAATAACCTGGAGGAAATTCGCAAGACGCACACAGAATACCTCAATAAGGCACTCTTCAGGTAGGAACCAATGTGATCAACTGAAAGGGTTCCGTGTAGCCTAATTACTGTAAATAATCCTAAACCCTCTGTCCTGTAGGACGATTTGGTTACAGTGATATCTGCCTTCTGACAATCTGTCAGATTTATGTGCGTCACAGCAGTAGTAAACTTCAGAGATTGTCCAGTTGGAAAAACGATATATATTTTTTTAAAGCAGATCATTCTTATTGAGAACGTACAAAATTTGCATGTAACAGATAAAGGACATTTAATCAAAATCCATCCCAACACGTACCTAATATTGTATAATGCTATTCAGTCATCCTCTGCCCCTACAATGCAAACCCTCAGACACTTTGTATAACCTACAGACTAAGGCTGCTGTCACACTAGCAGTATTTGGTCAGTATTTTACATCAGTATGTGTAAGCCAAAACCAGGAGTGGAACAAATAGAGGAAAAGTATAATAGAAACATATGCACCACTTCTGCATTTATCACCCACTCCTGGTTTTGGCTTACAAATACTGATGGAAAATACTGACCAAATACTCCTAGTGTGACGGCAGGCCTAATTCATATAAAATGTGACTTGTAGGATCATTAATGTATAGGATCTATAATATGTTACATTTTCCATGACATCAAACATTCTTTCAAGTACATGAATTGGATTTGGCATACCAGAGGTGTCAAGCCATGGACCCCATATCCTTTCAAATTTATAAAAGATGGAAAAACTATGTTCAACTGTGTTCCTAATATAAATCTACAGAACTACTAATGACTTGTATTAGTAAATGTGCTCTAATCTCTAGCGATCAAGTAATCCACTTCTAGATTGTACTGGTTAAAGTAGTTGGGTGCGAAGGGGGCTGGCCAATTTACATCAGTTAACTATTCTTTTTCTGCCATTCCCTCTCCACATGTTTGCTTTTGGTGTTATCAGTACTGTCCTAGAACCTCCACTTTTGGCTTCTGCTTGACATGGGGCAGCTTGTAAATGAGACAGACTGTCCTTTGTCAAGCAGAAGCCAGAAGTGGAGCTTCTAAGACAGTACTGATGAGATCAAGATGCCTTTTGATAATTCAAGAAAATGAGTAAGTTCTACATATTCATATTAGAAAGATTTTCCATTGAAAAATTACTGATGGAAAACAAATTTGCTCTTGTAATTCCCCATATTGGGGGATGTGCGTATGAACATACAGAAAGATGGGTATAAACCTAGAGTACAGCTGAATTATAAATGGGGTGATCTTATCAAATTTGCTATATATACCTGCTGCCTAGTTAATAAAGGTATTTCATAAGACATAATAGAAAGCAGTGCTCATCATAGAAACTAATTTAAACAAAATCATTACTTTTTTGTTTCCAAAATAGCATTGGTAAACTGATGGTAAAAGATAACGATATGCAGCCTTCTCTGGAATCTTTTATTTTTTTAATGTACTTATGTTATGGCAGCTTTTTCTATGCAAAATCTGCAACAAATGACAAAAGCTGGTTTATTCTGGTAATCTGCTTGTTTTGCAGGGGATTGCTGACAGAGAAAGCTGCCCCTTTAATGAACGTCATCCACAGCATCTTCAGCCTTATTCTGAAATTTCGCACACAGTTAATATCTCAGTCGTGGACGTGTGACAAGGAAAAGCAGATGGCCTGTCATCCCAACTATGGACTTATGCAGCAATCCTATGACACCTTCAAGTATTACTCTGATTTTCTATTTGAAGGTAAGTCTTAGTAGTTCTTTCCCATTGTTTTTTTTCACTTTAACAAGCAGTTTAACTTCCATGTTTCATACAGCATCTAAATTGAAGATTCTTATAGTGAAGACTCATATTTTTTATTTTTTTTTATCCATCTGAGGTTTTGGTTTTCGCAAAAAAGAAAAACAACAAAACACATTGTGGCCCTCATTTATTATTTGCATTTTTCTTCATTGCTGTCTTTGTGCAAAATCATTCAATATGGAGCACTCGGTTTATTTTACTGAAAAGGTCTTTATTTTTGCCTGACTTTGTTAGAACAAAAAGTTGCATCTTCTGCAAAAATATACACCAAAAAAACTACAGGGGGAGGAATGGAGTACATTTGTTAAAAAAATCATGGAGTGTGAAAAGGTTAAAAGAAAGGTGCAAAATCAGTCACTAATTGAGGGCTATTCACACCCAAAAAAAACCTGTTACTAATGTTTGTGGTCCTGTGGTTCAATGCTAACTTGCTTTTTGTGTTCCAGTGGTGACCAAGCTTGTAAATCGAGGATATCAACCACATCTGGAAGACTTCTTACTGCGGATTAATTTTAATAGTTATTATAAAGAGAAGTGAGTAGAACACTGACGCTTCCCTGTAATATGTGCAATATATAAATGTAAAATAAAGATTTAAGATTTTCATAAAATCTAATGTTTTCGTTGAATCTCTTCGTATCGGGTCAGAACAATTGTTCCACTTTATGCGACAAGTTACACTTTTTTCATTTTTATATCAGCTTCAAAAGAGCAATTATTAAGGGTAACAGCAAGAGTATCCTCGCCAAGTTTCTGACACACCATTAGGTTAAGCTCTAATGCTGGCTACACAAAAAACGCCATTACTTAGTTCCAGTAATGTGGATTGGGCTCATAGAAATCTCAGACCTGCTGCGCTTTCATTTTTTAATGGAGCATAAATTTACCTGCGGTGCGTTTTATATCCCCAACCTATCAGTTTTTGCTTGCATTTATGCTGAGTTTTATAGGCAGATTGGTTCAGAGAATTGTATGAGATGCAGAAAATCCGCAGGTAAGACGCATATGCGAAAACGCATTGAAAATGCATGTAATCCACACAACTGTATCAATGAAGCTTTTCAAAGCCAAGTTCCAGCGTATCATAAACGAGGCAGATTTGCAAGTCACTGTTAGGCTGCCGTCACACGCTCAGTATTTTACATCAGTATTTGTAAGCCAAAACCAGGAGTGGGTGATAAATGCAGAAGTGGTGCATAAGTTTCTATTATACTTTTCCTCTAACTGTTCCACTCCTGGTTTTGGCTTACAAATACTGATGTAAAATACTGTCCAAATACTGCTAGTGTGACGGCAGCCTTAGTTATACTGCATCGGGTGTATAGAAACCCTCAGTTTCTTCACAAAATAGGAATGCGGTCTGATGACGCTTGTCCTGGTAATATACATGTCTTTTGGGAGGGTGTCCCAATTGGGCGCCTTTGGAGTAGGGTGGTCCAAAGTCACAGTAAATTTCATCCATAATCTAAACTTATTTCTATGACACCTGCATTAAAAATTCCCTACACTAACAGATATTCTATTTTTTTTCTCTTCCTGTGTAATCACTATTCGAGTGACCCAATGCAGGCTCGGATTCTCAAAGCGTCAGCAAAATTTTAGTGGAAAAAAATGGTAATATTTCATTTACTCAGCCTAATGTTATACAAGTTTGTGAATCGCCCAAGGGTTAAAAATGCTCACTACTCCCCTAGATGAATTCCTTGAGAGGTGTAGTGTTCAAAATGGGTTCAGCTGTGGGGGGTTTCAGCTGTTTTGGCATGTCAAAGGCTCTTCAAATGTGACATGGTATCCGCAACCTATTCCAGCCAAAATAGAAGTCATTCCCTTCCCAGCCCTGAGCCCAAACAGTTGTTTACTCGGACTCCCATGACAGCACGACGAGAGAGGGGATCCGCCCATTAGGAACAGGAAACCTACAGATACAAAAGGGCGGCACCTCTCCCCTGCATCAGTTGGTTTCCTGTTCCTAAAGGGACGGGTGCCTACAGATTGATCTAAAGGAGCCCAGGCCGGCCGGACCGAATCTGGTAGCGGGGGGGTCTCCTACCTCGGCCGGTGCGTAGAACCCTGGAGACGCCACGGTGGTCCTGGCTGGACTGCACGCGGTGGCGTTCGCAGCAGGGAGCGGAGTCCGGAGGATTTTCCTGCCTCCATCAGCGTCAGCGCCGGTAAGTATATTCCATTGGTGGTGCAGCGGTGCGGCGAATATGGGGTGCCGGCGTCAGGACTGTGGGTGAACACCCGGAGCGCTGCGGTCCGTCCCCGGCATCCTGCACCGCTCTCAGCGTGTGCTGGAGCATTTCCGGGTGCGGTGACGTGAGGGGGCAGAGTTAGTAGCCGCTTCCGGGTCGCCGGGTGTCTGCGCATGCGCAGTCAATCCAAGATGGCGGCGCCCATCGCATCCTGAATGCCAGTTTTTCCCACAAGGTTTCCTGCCCTCCCTGCTGTATCCTGAGCCAATAGGGTAGCGCTGGCCTATCTGCTGACCGGATCCAAGGGGGATTTAAGCAGGTGACGACTGCAGAACCCTGCTTTTGGTCGCAAGTCGTCATGGAGAGTGGTGGTGAGCAGCAGCAGCAGCAGCTGCTGGATGAGGTGTGTCAGAAGCCCAAAGACAAGGACAGAAGCGACCAGTCCAGTCGAAGAAGCTCATCCGCAAAAGGATCCAGAGCTTCGGCTAGGAAAGAACCCCCTCGTATTCCGGTACTTACTTTGGCGCACGGGTAAGGGATCTACATGAAAGTTCACTCTGTGACGCAGGCCCCTTATACTTTATCATTCTAGGGGAAGAAAAGCACGGACAAGTCAAAGCATAAGGAATGTGCCCTCTGTGGGGACCCCTTACCTGATTCTTGTCCCAAAAAATTATGTGCCCCCTGTATACAACAGACGGTGAGGTCTACAGGAGTGGTTGGGTGGAAGTGACATTAGGTCAGATAGTAGTTATCACCTATATTGTCGTCCCCTAGGTAGCGGAAGAATCTGTGAGTGCGGCTAACCTGAAGGAAATGATCCGTTTGGAAGTAAGGGAATCCCTACGGTCCCTATCCCAAGCGGGAGGTTCAAAACATAGGACCCCCCTGAACTCTAATTCTTCGGAGGAAGAAAGAGAAGAGGGTGCCTATCACTCAAGTCCTTCCTCTTCTTCAGATGAGGAGTCTGGACGATTCTGTCTACCCCTGGACAGAATTGACAAAGTCGTCAAGTCTGTTAGAGGCACAATGGGTATAGAAGAGCCCAGGCCGCAGCCCTCAAAACAGGATATGATGTTCAGCGGATTGGATCGTAAAAAACATAGATCTTTTCCAGTGAACGAAAAGATTCAAGACTTGATCCTCCGGGAATGGAAGAAACCGGAAAAGAAGGGTTCCTTACCGCCAGCATTAAAACGCAGGTACCCTTTTGATGATCCGGTTGTAGAGACATGGGATAAAGCCCCTAAGTTGGAGGCGGCGGTGGCAAAAGCATCCAAGAGAGCCTCGTTGCCATTTGAGGATATGGGGACCCTCAAGGACCCCCTTGATAGGAAAGCGGACATTTTCCTTAAGGGTACCTGGGAGACGGCGGCAGGATCTCTCAGACCAGCGGTTGCCGCGACATGTACAGCCAGGTCTTTAATGGTCTGGCTGGATCAGTTAGTCCCAGCTCAAGGACGGCGCTTCCAGAGATACTATTCTGAAGGCTTTACCAACAATTCAAAATGCTGTGGCCTTTCTATCAGACGCTTCGGTGGACTCAGTCAGGATGGCGGCTAGAGCGGCAGGGCTCTCCAACGCGGCTCGTAGAGCCTTATGGTTGAAGTGCTGGTCAGGCGACATTCAATCCAGAGCTAAACTCTGCGCAATCCCGTGTAAGGGAGAATATCTCTTTGGTCCAACTCTGGATGAGTTGCTGGAGAAAGCGGGGGATGACAAGAAGAAATTTCCTAATCCGTCTTCAGCATCCTACCGTCGGCCCTTCAATAGAAGGAGATTTGGTTGCGGAAAGAAACGCGGGTCCTCACCCTCTAGAGAGAGTTTTAGATGGGAGGATAGACGCGGAAGAGGTACGGGCTATATGTTTCGCCGTTCCTCAAAAGAACAGAAAAAGCCGGACCAATGACTAGCAATCCCCGTGGGGGGTAGACTCAGCATTCTCTTCAGCATGGTTTGACATTACGAACAGTAAATGGGTCCGAGGCATTATAGCAAAAGGTCTAAAACTTGACTTCAATCACTGGCCTCGAGATAAATTTAAGTTAACCCCTTTACGTTCCTCCCCCCTTGAACAAGCAGCCCTGGAAGCAGAGGTCATGAACTTATGCTCCAAGAATGTTTTGATCGAAATCCCAGGATCAGAAAAAGGGAGTGGATTCTACTCTCCTCTTTTTCTGATCAAGAAGCCAGACGGATCGTTTAGAACGATCATAAATCTCAAAAGCCTTAATGAGTTTCTGGTCAATGAATCATTCAAAATGGAAACAATCAGTACAGCAATAAAAATGTTGTTTAAACACTGCTTCATGGTAGTTGTAGATTTAAAGGACGCATACTATCATGTTCCAATACATGAAGACTTCCAGAGATTCCTGAGAGTAGCTGTGACAATGGAGGGACAGATTCGTCACTTCCAGTTCAGAGCTCTTCCCTTTGGCTTATCAGCGGCTCCTAGGGTATTTACAAAGTTAGTGGCCGAGTGTTATGATTCTAGTGGTAGAGAATCTCTGGTATTCAGACTAAGTCCGCAATAACATAGAACTGCTCTAGGGAGGTGGAAACTAGGCTAACCGCATAACTGATCCTAACACACAACTAGAAGTAGCCGGTGAACGTGCCTACGTTGATTCTAGACGTCTCGAGCCAGCCGGAGAACTGACTACCCCTAGAGGGAAAATAAGACCTCACTTGCCTCCAGAGAAATTAACCCCAAAGATATAGAAAGCCCCCAACAAATAATAACGGTGAGGCAAGAGGAAAACACAAACGTAGAGATGAACTAGATTTAGCAAAGCTAAAGCAGACTCGAGATAAATCAGATTTTTATGATCAGTCAAGACCACCACACGATGCTTAGCTCCCTCGAGCCAATGACGCCACTCCTCAAATGCCCACTTCATAGCCAACAACTCCCGATTACCAACATCATAGTTCCGCTCAGCAGGCGAAAATTTTCTGGAAAAAAAAGCGCATGGCCTCATCACAGAGCAATCAGAGCTTCTCTGCGACAAAACGGCCCCCGCACCAATCTCAGAAGCATCAACTTCAATCTGGAAGGGAAGAGAGACATCCGGCTGGCACAAGACTGGTGCTGAAGTAAACCGGCGCTTCAGCTCCCGAAAGGCCTCCACGGCCGCAGGAGACCAATTAGCAACATCAGAACCTTTCTTGGTCATATCCGTCAAAGGTTTAACTACGCTAGAAAAATTAGCGATAAAATGACGGTAAAAGTTAGCAAAGCCCAAGAACTTCTGAAGGCTCTTAACAGACGTGGGCTGAGTCCAGTCATGAATGGCACGGACCTTGACTGGGTCCATCTCCACAGTAGAAGGGGGGGGTACTGTTGTGAACTGTGTTTCTGGGCTCCCTCTGGTGGTCACTAATGGTATTGTATGAGTCATGTCTTTCTGCATGCCTGGGCTTCAGCTGTTTCATTAAGCTGTGGGTTTTCCCTATTTAGTCCTCCTTAGGACTCAGTCTCTTGCCTGGTATCGATGTATTCAGTCCTATTTGGTCTCCTCCTGATTCCTTGCCATCTGCCTCATGCAAGAAAAGCTAAGTCCAGTTTGCATACTTTGGATCATTTGCATTATCAGTGTTTTTTGTTCAGCTTGCTCAAAATGTGATTTTCTAGCTCGCTGGAAGCTCTAGGGTGCTGATATTCTCCCCCCACACCGTCAGTCGGTGCGGGGGTTCTTGAATACTCAGCGTGGATGTTTTTGCAGGGTTTTCTGCTGACCGCATAGTTCACTTTCTATTTTCTGCCTATCTAGTTTAGTGGGCCTCACTTTGCTAAATCTAGTTCATCTCTACGTTTGTGTTTTCCTCTTGCCTCACCGTTATTATTTGTTGGGGGCTTTCTATATCTTTGGGGTTAATTTCTCTGGAGGCAAGTGAGGTCTTATTTTCCCTCTAGGGGTAGTCAGTTCTCCGGCTGGCTCGAGACGTCTAGAATCAACGTAGGCACGTTCACCGGCTACTTCTAGTTGTGTGTTAGGATCAGTTATGCGGTTAGCCTAGTTTCCACCTCCCTAGAGCAGTTCTATGTTATTGCGGACTTAGTCTGAATACCAGAGATTCTCTACCACTAGAATCATAACAGCCGAGGTCATGGTGCACTTGCGAGAATCTGACATCCTGATTGTCCCCTATTTGGATGACTTCCTTATAGTAGGAAGTTCAGCAGACCATTGCCTCTCACATCTAGAAACAACCACAACCAAACTTGAGCATCTGGGGTGGATCGTAAATTATGAAAAATCCCGATTACAGCCCCAAATGATACAGAGATTCTTAGGGCTGTTGTTGAATTCAGAAACCCAACAGTGTTGTCTTCCGCCTGACAAGTTGTTACACATCCAACAACAAGTGTCTAAAGCAATTGATAAACCATCCATGACCCTTAGACAGGCTATGTCACTGTTAGGATCTCTAACCTCATGCATTCCCGCTGTCCGTTGGGCCCAATTTCACACCAGACCTTTACAATCCGAGGTACTGGTTAATGATAGAGTTTTACAGGGGTCTTTGCAGAGTCAGATTACTTTGGGTCCAGAAGCCCTTACATCTCTTAGATGGTGGCTAAACAGTGACAATTTATCGGCGGGAGTTCCGTGGGTGACACAGGTAACACGTATTGTAACAACAGACGCTAGCCCTTCGGGTTGGGGAGCACACATGGATGACATGATAGTTCAGGGTCTATGGAACCCCCTAACATCAGCCTCCTCCAACCAAAAAGAGTTAATGGCAATTGAACTTTCAGTTAAAAAATTACTCATATATCTGCAGGGTCACCACGTCAAGATCCTCTCGGACAACCAGGTGGCGGTCGCGTACATAAATCACCAGGCTGGAACTCATTCCGAATCACTGATGAGAGTGACAGATCGTCTATTCCAGACTGCGGAAAACCATTTTCTATCTTTAACCGCACTGCATATAAGAGGAAAAGAAAATGTGAAAGCGGACTTTCTAAGCCGCAACACCCTGAGACAAGGGGAGTGGTCTCTAAACAGTCTCGTGTTCAACCAGATTGTCCACAAATGGGGACATCCAGAGGTGGATTTATTTGCCACCAGAGACAATCGAAAGACAATAAAATTCTGTTCCCTAAATCCCAGGGAGAATCCTCTGGCGGTAGACGCCTTTCTGATCAGTTGGGACTTTCGGCTGGCTTATGCGTTCCCCCCGCTAGCCCTGATACCTCTGGTAATCAGGAAGATAAGGGAAGATCGGGCAAGAGTTATTTTGATTGCCCCATTCTGGCCCAGAAGGGCCTGGTTCACCTGGCTCAGGATCATGTCAGTGGAGGACCCCTGGGTGCTTCCGGACATTCCAGATTTACTCTACCAGGGTCCGATCAGCCATCCTCAAGTAAAGAATCTCCATTTAACGGCATGGAGTTTGAGAGGGCGTTACTGAAGGACAAAGGGTTCTCCCCAAATTTAATTGAAACCCTTATGAAAAGTAGGAAGCAGATTACGACAACAATCTACGCTAGAACCTGGCGGAAATTCCTGGCCTCTTCTGACTTTAATTTAGAAGAGGGAATACCTATAAAACAGATCTTGGAATTTCTGCAAAGGGGCTTAGAGCTAGATCTATCCACTAGTACCCTAAAGGTACAAGTCTCGGCCCTAGGGGCCTTGTTTTCCTGTAACATTGCCAATACTTATTGGATCTCAAGGTTCATTAAAGCTTCTAGTAGGGCTAGACCCATACATAAGGATAGATCTATGCCTTGGGATCTTAATCTAGTCCTGTCAGCATTGACTAGAGAGCCGTTTGAACCATTGCAATCAGCTTCAATTAAGGCCTTATCCCTTAAGACAGCATTTCTGGTAGCGATAACATCTGCCCGTAGAGTGGGAGACATACAAGCACTCTCCAGAATTTCCCCTTATACAGAGTTTCTGCCAGATAGGGTAGTCCTCAGACCGGTCCCGGCCTATTTACCAAAAGTGTCATCTCGGTTTCACAGGTCACAGGAGATAGTGTTACCATCTTTTCTTCCTAATCCCTCCAACCCTAAGGAAGAACTACTGCATACGCTAGACGTTAGGAGATGCCTGTTAGAATACATCTCTGTTACCGATACATGGAAGAAAGATAATGCGTTATTTTTATCTTTCCAAAATCCTAGAAAGGGACTCAGGGTATCAAAGTACACACTAGCGAAGTGGATTAGGGAGGCTATCTCTTTGGCTTATACTGCAGGTGGGGGTCCGACTCCGCAGAATCTGAGGGCGCATTCCACCAGAGCCATGGCCACATCCTGGGCGGAAAAATCTGGAGTATCAATCGACCAGATATGTAAGGCGGCCACATGGTCATCCCCGTCCACCTTCTTTAAACACTATAGGTTGGATTTAGGGGCCTCCTCTGATCTCACCTTCGGGTTAAGGGTGCTGCAAGCTATAGTCCCTCCCTAAGGTAGTGTTACATCTCTGTAATTCTCTCGTCGTGCTGTCATGGGAGTCCGAGTAAAGCATTAAGCTACTTACGGGTAGCGGCATTTCTCGGAGGCCCATGACAGCACCCTTAGTTCCCTCCCTATTCACGTGGGGGTTGCACCTCCTATAATGTATATATCTCACGTATGATACCCAGTTCCAATATATTGGTTAAAATTTTGTATATAAACTGTATATAATGTATATTTTTGCATGCCACTAACCGCGGTAGTCCTCTCAAGGCTCTGAAATACAACTGATGCAGGGGAGAGGTGCCGCCCTTTTGTATCTGTAGGTTTCCTAATGGGCGGATCCCCTCTCTCGTCGTGCTGTCATGGGCCTCCGAGAAATGCCGCTACCCGTAAGTAGCTTAATGCTTTTCCAACAAATATGGGGTATCTGTGTACTCAGGAATTATTACTCAACAAATTTTAGCATCCATTTTCTCCTGTTTACCCATGTGAAAATAAAATTTGGGGCTAAAATAACTGTTGTGGAAAAAATGTGTTTAAATTTCACAGCTCAACATTATAAAATTCTGTGAAGCCCTTGAGGGTTCAAGGTGCTCACCACACATCTTGAGAGATCTAGTTTCGAAAATGGGGTTATTTGTGGGGGGGTCTCCACTGTTTAAGCACATCAGGGGCTCTCCAAATGCGACATAATTCCAGACACTTTAGTAGTCCAAACGTCAAATGGCACTCCTTCCCTTCCAAGCCCTGCCATGCGCCCAGTGGTTTTCCTGCACACATGGGGTATCTGCGTACTCAGGAGAAATTGCACAACAAATTTTGGGGTCTATCTTTTGCTATCCTTGTGAAAATAAAAATTTGGGGGCTAAAGTAACATTTGTGGCAAAAAGTTATATGTTCATTTTTTCCATATTCCATTCATTCCTGTGAAGCATGTGAAGGCTTAATAAACGTCTAATGTGATTTTGAGCACCTTGAGGGGTGCAGTTTTTAGAATGGTGTCACTTTGAGGGGTCTATATGATAGAAAATACCTAAATCACTTTAAATGCAAGGTGGTCCCTAAAAAAACTATAAATTTTATGGAAAGGTTATAAATGGCTGATCAACTTTTAACGCGAACGTCGTAACAAAAAAGATTGTTTCAAAAATTGTGCCAAAAAGTAGACATGTGGGAAATGTTAACTATTTTAACCCCTTAATGACCACCAATAAGTCTTTTTGCTGACTTGAGATATGAAACCAGCATCCTCTTACGGGTGACAATCCAGAAGCTGTCAGCTGTACATTATAGCTGACAACTTGCTGCATCAGCCACGATCAGTGTTGGCACCAGCTATAGCCGTTAAACCCTTTCAATGCGGCTGTTCATAATGGCAACCATCTAGCTGTAAAGAATGCAGGGACTCTCTCTAACCTCATCGGCACCCTGAGATCTTCATCTTGTGGTCCTGATGTTTGCTATGGCAATTCATGGAAAATAATGGTCTTAACTTCTGAACAGGCCGCTATAGCTGGAAGACTTTATTAGCATTGAGGGTATGTGCACACATCAGGATTTTGTCAGGATTTTTCCTCAGGTTTTGTAGCCAAAACCAGGAGTGGAACAATTAGAGGAAAAGTATAATAGAAACATATGCACCACTTCTGCATTTATCACCCACTCCTGGTTTTGGCTACAAAACCTGATGAAAAATCCTGACAAAATCCTGACGTGTGCACATACCCTTAGATGGTAAAAATACATTTCTTCATTTGTTATGTCACTTTGCATTCATTCCTGAAAAGCACCTGAAGAGTTAATAAACTACCTGAAAGTAATTTTGAACACGTTGAGGTGCGTTTTTTAAAATTCTCACTTTTGGGGATTTCCAATATATAGGGCCCTCATAGTAATTTCAAAACCAAACAGGTCCCTAAAAAGATAGGTTTTGGACATTTCCTTAAAGGGACACTGTCACCCCCTCCAGCCGTTATAAACTAAACGAGCCACCTTGTGCAGCAGTAAAGCTGCATTCTACCAAGGTGGCTCTTTTAGTTTTTGTTGCTGTTATTCCCCAAATAAAGGTATTTATAATTCTGCCCAAATACCTTTCTTTAGACCTGGAGGCAGGTCTGAACCCCCCTCTTTGAAGCGCCAAACTGCCGTCAGTCATATCTTCTGGGGCGCTGGTCGCCGCTCCCTCAGCGCTGTTTTCCTCGGAAATCCGGCGCCTGCGCTGTGCTCTTCTGCCTTGGGCAGGCGCATTGAGCATTGGCCGTCTGACCTCACCTGCTGGGTTGCAGACTGCGCCTGTGCGGGCAGTGCGGCCACCCAGCTACTGAATCCCCACCCCGCAGTGTGTTATGCATTATGCACAGTGCGGGGCTGGGATTCCTGGGCATGCGCACTGTGCTTGTCAGACGCTCCCCCAGGTCCCCCGCCTTCCAGCCCCGATCAGTGCTTAGTGCTGTGGTTCCTCCCAGTGATAGTCTCTGAAAGTCTCTCCGTGGGTGCTGTCTTGGCGATAGGAAAACCGTAAAATCCTATTACCGGTACGTAATAACCGGAGTCCACGACAGCACCCGCGCTTCCAGAACTGTGGTGGAAGAGCGGACCTTGTGAGAAGATCTGGAAGCCTCCAGGCGGCGTCCGAAAATAGGTATTAGACCTACCGGTAATTGTTTCCAGGAGTCCATCCTGACAGCATCATGGAGTACGTCCTCCTCCTTACAGGGATAGGAAACACACAAGAGGTTAAAAGGCCCCACCCCACCCCACCTTAATTTCCTCAGTGTTTTAACAAGTACGGCTACTTTCACACTTCCATCGGTACGGGCCCATCGCAATGCGTCGGGCCGACGTACCAACGGACGCTGTGAAATAACAAGACGTGGGCAGCGGATGCAGTTTTTCAACGCATCCGCTGCCCATTCTGCAGTCCGGGGAGGAGGGGGCGGAGTTTCGGCCACGCATGTGCGGTCAAAAATGGTGGAGGCGACGCACAAAAAAAGTTACATGACCATCCTGACAGCACCATGGAGAATACCCAAGCACCTCCTCCGGGTGGAATTACTGCCTGAAGGACCTTCCTCCCGAAGCCAGTCTGTTGGTTAGATGATACATCTAACTTGTAATGTCTACAAAACGTGTCTAGTCTTCACCAAGTTGCGGCCTTACAAATCTGGCTTACAGATGCCCCCACCCTCTCAGCCCATAAAGTTGAGACTGCCCTGGTTGAATGAGCTTTTAAGCCCTCGGGAAGGGGGTGGGGGGGTGATGCCCTGAGAGTGATAGGCTAGGGAAATTACGGACATAATCCATCTGGTGATGGTGGATTTAGAGACTTTCTTACCTCTATTCTTCCTCCCAAAAAAAACTTTTCCTGATGGAAAATTGGACCCTGGTGGATGTGATCCCTTCTTTGTGGCAGGCGTACTGGATCTTCTACTGCTGTCCACCCCAGAAGCGGAAACCAGCTCCTTTTCGCCCAATATGGGACAATCAGGAGTACCCTCGCTTGATCTTCCTGTATTTTCCTGAGGACTGTTGGAATGAGCGCTATTGGGGGAAAAGCGTAGGAAAGGGACCGTCCCCATCTCTGACTTAGCGCATCCACCCCTCTGGGTTGTCTGACTGGTTGAGAGTAGAACCTGTCAGTCTTCGCGTTCTTCCAGGTCGCCAACAGATCTATCCGAGACCTGCCCCAGCAATGGCACAGAAGCTGGAATACCTCGTCGCTTAGTTCCCAATCTGTTGAGTAGATCCTCTTTCGGCTCAGGTAGTCTGCTATGACATTCCGGGACCCCTCGAGATGTACCACCGTTATTAATAGGATTGTTCTTTCTGCCCATGAAAATATCACGTCTGCCAGATCCTGAAGCAATTGATGTCTCGGTCCTCCCTGGTGGCGCAGGAAAGACTTTTGTCACGTTGTCTGATAGAATTTTCACGTGCCGGCCTTCTAGCATGCCGCAGTTTTGCCTTAGGGCTTCCCATGCTGCATAGAGCTCTCTGTAGTTCAAGGACCTGGCCCGTATGTCTGTTGGCCATTCTCCCTGGAGGATCTTCCCTTCCAGGTGTGCGCCCTGTCCCCACTTGCTGGCGTCTGTAGTAATTATTACGCATGGAGAGGAGATCCACGGGATGCCCAACTTTAAGTTTTTTGACTGAATCCACCATAGTAGAGACCTTCCTGGCAGGGGATGAGGATATTTTGTTGTCGAGGGAGGACTGACGACGATCCCAAACCGAAAGGACTTCCTTCTGCAAGGCTCTTGAATGATACTGTGCCCAGCGGATGCACTGAATACAGGCCGACATGAGGCCCAGGACTTGCATTGCTAACATGGACACTCGACCCTTCATGAATTTCCGCCATGCGCCCCGCATTGACCTGTTTCATTAGGGGCAGGAAGGATGTCCTGTGCCTGGAATCTAGTAATACTCCCAAGAAGATCTTCCTTCTTTCTGGAGATAAACAGACAAAAGTTGAGCCTATGATCCAGCCGAGAGTTTCCATAGTGGATATGGTCCTTCTCTGTGTTGTCGGAGATCCTCTGCTGAACCTTCCACTAAGAGAAAATCGTCCAGATATGGTACGATGATACCTTGGCCTCTTAGGAAGGCTACCACTTCTGCTACCAGCTTGGTAAAGACTCGGGGAGCTGAAGATATGCCGAATGGAAGGCACTGAAACTGAAAGTGGCAGGTCCGATCCTGAAATTTTACCGCAAACCTCAGGCATCTGAGATGTTGGATGGACTGGAACCTGATAATAGGTGCTTTTTAAGTCAAGGGTGCACATTAAGGCATCTGTCTATTAGCTGGATTGTGGATTTCACAGACTCCATCCTGAATTTTTTGTAACTGACCCAGGCGTTTAACCCCTTAATCCCATTTGACGTACTATCCCGTCAAGGTGACCTGGGACTTAATTCCCAGGGACGGGATAGTACGTCATAGTGATCGGCTGCGCTCACTTAGGGAGCGCGGCCGGGTGTCAGCTGACTATCGCAGCTGACATCCGGCACAATGTGCCAGGAGTGGTCACGGCCGCCCCCGGCACATTAACCCCCGGCACACTGCAATCAAACATGATCGCAGTGTTCCGGCGGTATAGGAAAGCATTGCGCAGGGAGGGGGCTCCCTGCATGCTTCCCTGAGATCACATCGCGTTGCTCTGAGGGTCACCTACCTTCTTCTCCCTGCAGGCCCCGGATCCAAAATGTCCGCAGGGCTGCATCCGGGTCCTGCAGGGAGGTGGCTTACCAAGCCCCTGTTCAGAGCAGGTGCTGGTAAGCCACGAGCCCTGCATGTCAGATCGCTGATCTGACACAGTGCTCTGCAAAGTGTCAGATCAGTGATCTGACCTTATAACATGATGCCCCCCCGGAGCAATGTTATGAAGTAAAAAAATATATATATTTAGTTGTGTAAAAAAAAAAAATAATAATTCCTAAAGAAAGAAAAAAATATATATATATTATTCCCATAAATACATTTCTTTAAATAAAAACAATAAAAGCACACATATTTAGTATCGCCGCATCCGTAACAACCCGACCTATAACACTGTCCCACTAGTTAACCCCTTCAGTGAACACCGTAAAAAAGGCAAAAAACAACGCTTTATTATCATACCGCCAAACAAAAAGTGGACGCAATCAAAAAGACGAGTATAAATAACCATGTTACCACTGAAAACGTCATCTTGTCCCGCAAAAAACGAGCCGCCATACAGCGTTATCAGCGAAAAAATAAAAAAAAGTTATAGTCCTCAGCATAAAGCGATGCAAAAATAATTATTTTATCTATAAAATAGTTTTTATCGTATAAAAGCACCAAAACATAAAAAAATATGAGGTATCGCTGTAATCGTACTGACCCGAAGAATAAAACTGCTTTAGCCATTTTACCACACACGGAACGGTATAAACGCCCCCCTCCCCCCCCAAAAGAAATTCATGAATAGCTGTTTTTTGGTCATTCTGCCTCACAAAAATCGGAATAAAAAGCGATCAAAAAATGTCATGTGCCCGAAAATGTTACCATTAGAAACATCAACTGGTCCCGCAAAAAAACAAGACCTCACATGACTGTGGACCAAAATATGGAAAAATTATAGCTCTCAAAATGTGGTAACGCAAAAAATATATTTTTTGCAATAAAAAGCGCCTTTTAGTGTGTGACGGCTGCCAGTCATAAAAATCCGCTAAAAAGTCGCTATAAAAGTAAATCAAACCCCTCTTCATCACCCCCTTAGTTAGGGAAAAATAAAAAAGTAAAAAAATGTATTTATTTCCATTTTCCCATTAGGGTTTGGATTACATTTACGCTTGGGATTAGGGGTGTGTTGGGGTTAGGGTTAGGGGTGTGTTTGGATTAGGGTTTCAGTTAGAATTGGGGGTTTCCACTGTTTAGGCACATCAGGGCTCTCCAAATGCGACATGGCGTCCAATCTCAATTCCAGCCAATTCTGCGTTGAAAAAGTAAAACAGTGCTCCTTCCCTTCCGAGCTCTCCCATGCGCCCAAACAGGGGTTTACCCAAACATATGGGGTATCAGTGTACTCAGGACAAATTGGACAACAACATCTGGGGTCCAATGTCTGTTACCCTTGGGAAAATAAAAATTTGGGGGGCTGAAAAACCATTTTTGTAGGAAAAAAATGATTTTATTTTCATGGCTCTGCGTTATAAACTAGTGAAATACTTGGGGGTTCAAAGTTCTCACAACACATCTAGATATGTTCCTTGGGGGGTCTAGGTTCCAATATGGGGTCAATTGTGGGGGGGTTTCTACTGTTTAGGTACATTAGGGGCTCTGCAAACGCATTGTGATGCCTGCAGACCATTCCATCTAAGTCTGCATTCCAAATGGCGCTCCTTCCCTTCCGAGCTCCGCCATGCGCCCAAATGGTGGTTCCCCCCACATATGGGGTATCAGCGTACTCAGGACAAATTGGACAACGACTTTTAGGGTCCAATTTCTCTTGTAATAACCCTTGGGAAAATAAAAATGGGGGGGGGGGGCTAAAAAACCATTTTTGTAGGAAAAAAATGATTTATTTTCACAGCTCTGCGTTAACTGTAGTGAAACACTTGGGAATTCAAAGTTATCATAACACATCTAGATAAGATCCTTAGGGGGTCTACTTTCCAAAATGGCGTCACTGGGGGGGGGGGGGTTTCAATGTTTAGGCACATCAGGGGCTCTCCAAATGCAACATGGCATCTCAATTCCAGCCAATTTTGCATTGAAAAGTCAAGCGGTGCTCCTTCCCTTCCGAGCTCTGCCATGCACCCAAGCGGTGGTTTACCCCCACATATGGGGTATCAGCGTACTCAGGTCAAATTGCACAACAACTTTTGGGGTACAATTTCTTCTGTTTCCCTTGGTAAAATATAAATTGGAGCTGAAGTACATTTTTTGTGAAACAAAATTAAATGTTCGTTTTTTTTTTTTGTTTTTTTTTTAAACATTCCAAAAATTCCTGTGAAACACCTGAAGGGTTAATAAACTTCTTGAATGTGGTTTGCAGTTTTTAGAATGGTGTCACACTTGGGTATTTTGTATCATATAGACCCCTCAAAATGACTTCAAATGTGATGTGATCCCTAAAAAAAATGGTGTTGTAAAAATGAGAAATTGCTGGTCAACTTTTAACCCTTATAACTTCCTAACAAAAAAAAAGTTGTTTCCAAAATTGTGCTGATGTAAAGTAGACATGTGGGAAATGTTATTTAAGTATTGTGTGACATATCTCTGATTTAAGGGCATAAAAATTCAGTTGGAAAATTGTGAAATTTTCAAAATTTTTGCCAAATTTCTGTTTTTTCACAAATAAAAGCAGGTAATATCAAATAAATTTTACCACTATCATGAAGTACAATATGTCTCGAGAAAACAGTGTCAGAATCATCGGGATCCATTGAAGCATTCCAGAGTTATAACCTCATAAGGAGACAGTGGTCAGAATTGTAAAAATTGGCCCGGTCATTAACGTGCAAACCACCTTCAGGGGTTAAGGGTTCTTCTTCCCTGCGCGACTTTCAGTTGGCACTCACATGCTGGCTGGCGTCTGAGCCTCCACTTGCGGGAGGAAGTGGCTCTACCCAGGAACCTCATCCGCCCACTGGTCTCTGTGGCTGAGGGACCCTTGCGCAGGAGGGGTCGGCCCCGAGCTTCTTGACGGGGAGAAGGTTTGCACCAGCCGCCCGATTCCATCCGGTAAGCAGCGCTTCCTCTTGTGCCTCCCTCTTTGCAGGGACAGGAAAAACACTGAGGGAATTGGGGTGTGTTTATTGTCCCTGTAAGGAGGAGGATGTCCTCCATGGTGCTGTCAGGAGGGATGTCCTGGAAAGCATGTTTACCAGCACCACATACCAATGACGTCTTCGCCAGTCTGGAGCTATCAGGATTACGGGAATCCCTTCTGCTTTTATCTTTTTCACGACCCTCGCAATCAAGGGGAGAGGCAGAAAAAGATAAGGCAGCTGAAACTGGGACCACAGAGTCACTAGGGCATTGCAGCTCATGGCCAGGGGATCCCGGGACCTGGCTACGAACAGAGGAACATTGTGGTTCATCAGTGACACTATGAGGTCGATGTCCGGAGTGCCCCATCTCTGACATATTTGGCTGAAGACGGCGGGATTGAGAGACCACTCGCCTGATGTGAGGCCCTGACAACTCAGAAAATCTGCTGCCCAATTTTCCACCCCTGGAATGTGAACGGCAGATATGGCAGGGACGTGACGTTCCGCCCATCGCAGAATCTTTGTCACCTCTGTCATAACCTGTTTCGCGCATGGGTGGTTTATGTAGGCCACGGCCGTGGCATTGTCAGATTGAATCAGACTGGCTTGTATGTGAGGAGGGACTGCCAGCGGAGTAGGGCAATAAAATTGCTCTGATCTCCAGAAGATTGATGGGGAGAAGGGCTTCCTGGGCGTTCCAGCGACCCTGCGCTGTGTGATGAAGGAAGACGAGGGGGAAAGGACTTCCGTCGCAGGATTGAGGTGGATAGCGTCCACCAAGTCGGAGATTGCCTCACTTTGAGAGGCAGAAGTACTGGTTGGTACAGGGAGACTGTTTTTTTGTCCCAAACAGACAAGAGAGCCAGCTGAAGAGGACAGGTGTGGAACTGGGCATAAGGCACGGCATCCATGGAGGCAATCATCTTTCGCAGAACCCTCATGCAAGACTGTAAGGGAAGAGGAGCTGGTCGACTTAGAGAGTGGATTCCCTGGCAGAGAGATGAAAACATCACCTTTGGAAGGAAGACACGGCCTGGGTCAGTCGAACCTCATACCTAGGAACACCAGGCGCTGAGCTGGGATCAGGTAGGATTTTTCTCTGTTGACTAATCCAGCCGAGATGGACCAGAGTGTCCAGGGTGACCTGAAGACTCTGGTCGCAGTCTCGGCATGACAGCCCTTTGATCAGGAGATCATCCAAGTAAGGGATTATGAGAATCCCCTTGAAGCGATGGATGGTCATGACCGCTGCCATGTCCTTCGTTAACACCCTGGAGGCAGACACCAGGCCGAAAGGAAGGGCCGTGAACTGATAATGATCCTCCTCTATCGCAAACCAAAGGAATCTCTGATGCTGCACACAAATAGGAATATGGAGATAAGCATCCTGGATGTCTACAGAACAAAGAAATTCTCCTGGATCCATGGAGGCGATCACCGAGCGTAGGGACTCTCCATCTTGAAGTGGCAGATCCGAACGTTGCAGTTCAACTGCTTGAGGTCCAAGATCAGACGAAGCGACTCATCTTTTTTCAGGACTACAAAAAGATTGAAGTAGAACCCTGAAAATCGTTTGTTCCAGGGATCGGGTACGATTACTCCTGAGTGTAGAAGGAAAGAGACTGCCTGAAGAACCCCTGGGGCTTGACGGAAGTTTTGGCGGGCAAGACAGAAAGAAGTGTCTGGGGGCGGGGCGGGAGAAGAAAAGTCGATCTTGTAACCAGACGTAACGATCTCACTGACCCAGGCCTTGTCGACCACCGACAACCATGTGTCCCTGAAGAGAAGAAGCCAGCCTCCCACACTGGAAATATTCCCAGGTAGGGGTGACCCATCACTTGAAGGAGAACCTGTGAGACCAGGACCCGGAGGAGTGGCCCTTTGGCCTCCAGTGAGGTGCAGGTTTGAAGGATGGCTTCCTTCTTTCCCGGGGGCCAGACGAGCAGTCCTGCTGGGAGAAGTCAGGTCGAAAAGGCAGGGGCCCTTTCCTATTGAGGACACTTAGTCCTGGACTGAGGACTTTCCCCCCGGTGACATCAGAAATTAGAGCCTAGGACCTCAAAAAGCCAGGTTGGTAAGAGGCTTCGCTGTTGTGAAATGAGCCGTCGCCTGCGCTCTTTTCTCCTGCCTTGGGCAGGCGCAGTGAGCGCTGCCCGTCCTCTGTGCTCATATGCAGTCTAGGTGACTGCGCCTGTGCGGCCGCCCTGCCTGTGAATCCCAGCCCCGCAGTGAGAATAAATCAGAAGACACTGCGGGGCGGGGATTCACAAGCAGGGCGGCCGCACAGGCGCAGTCAGCTAAACTGCAAATGAGGACGGGCAGCACTCACTGCGCCTGCCCAAGGCAGGAGAAGAGCGCAGGTGCCGGCTCATTTCAAAACAGCGCTGAGGAGGCGGCGCCAAGAAGACTTGAGTGACGGCTGTGTGGCGTCTGCAGCAGGGGGGGAAAGACCTGCCTACAGGACTGAAGAAAGGTATTTGGGACAAATTACAAAACGGATTATTTCTGCAGTTACAGCACCAATAACTAAAAGAGCCACCTTGTCAGAATGCAGCATTACTGCTGCACAAGGTGGCTCTTTTAGTTTCAAATGCCTGGGGGGGGGGGGGGGGGTGACAGGTTCCCTTTAAACTGAGGTACTTGGTGCCTGTCGGTGGGTTTATACTGTGGAAGAGGAGCCATTTTCCTTTTTTTTGCCTAGTGTCAGCCTCCTAGTGACAGCAGCATTCACCCATGGTTACCTGTGTCCCCCAATGAAGCGATAAATAAATAACATTTTACAAATGGTGCTGATGTAAAGCAGACATGAGGGAAATGTTATTTATTAATGTTTGTGTGGTATGACTATCTGGATTAGGAATAATCAAAGTTTGAACATTGCTAACTTTTAAATTTCTGATTTTGTAAATAAATGCAAACCGTATCAACCTAAATTTACCATTACCCTAAAATACAATGTGTCATGAAAAACAATCAGTGGGATATGTTGAAGCATTCCAGAGTTATTACCACAAAGGGACACTGGTAAGATTTTAAAAATTTTGCCCCCGTCACTAAGGGGTTAAGGGCATAAGAATACTCAAAAACACAATGTATCCAGGAATCAAAATCAAATGTGCATACATATAATCCCTTAAAACAAAATTTTATTTCTAATAAATATAAAACCCTGACCCATAAAAAACTAATTTAGATATCACAGGTATGGACAATAGGTCACTAACATATGTACCTATTCTGGTCCTATATACACCTACTGCTCACGCCTGCCTTGCTGTGGGGGTTTAGGGTCAGGGTTTTATATTTATTAGAAATAAAATTTTGTTTTAAGGGTTAAGGGTATAAGAGTTTGAAAATTGCTAAATTATCGCCAAGTTTGATAGTTTCAGAAATAAAAGCAAGTTATATCGAACAAATTTTTACCACTTTATTGAGGTGCGTTATGTCACAAAAAAAAATTTCAATCAGTAGGATCCATTGAAGTGTTCGATTTATTAGTGGTCAGAATGTTAACCCCAAGACCGAAATCAAATAAACACTAGTGATGAGCGAGTATACTCTTTGCTTAGGTTTTCCCGAGCACGCTCGGGTGACCACTGAGTATTTAGGACTTCTCGGAGTACATGTGGGGGTTCCCTAGCAACCAGGCAACCCCCCACATGTAATCAAGCTAGCTAGTAGCTGTAAATCATTCAGCTGCCGCAATGAAAAACTAAATCTCCGAGCACTAACAAATACTCAAGTCACCCGAGTGTGCTCGGGAAAACCGGAGCAACATGTACACTCGCTCATCACTAATAAACACTTATTTACGTAATGTCAACTAAGGAATGTCCTAATCAATGGCATTACTAGGTTGGTCCCATAGCAAACTTTTAATGGGCAACTCTGCGTTAACTTACAAGTTTGTTCTGGGTAAAATAGACTTCTGCAGAAGAAAAAAAAAAATACATCAGGGTCGCAAAGCGTGCCATTACATCTGTATTCCGCTCACATCACAATTGTCCCAAATGCTACTGCCAAGAATGAAAATGAAAGCTTTTTTTATTAAAATATAATTTATTAAATACCTACATTCATGTAAATAAGATATATGTAGCAGATGTTGGCAACTGATTAAACACATCACAGAAAATAGATGCTCTACAGAACAAAGTTTACAGGTCCCCCCAGATAAGATAGAGGATAACTTACTGATTGCTGGGATCCATTTTCTGGGACAGGCTCACTGGGGGTAATTTTTGGAAATTTACAAATAACAATTTGTAACTAATTTATTAAAGCCTAGATCATTGGCCGCAGTGACTTAGACTAACTTAACAATAAATAAACTAAAGTCTCCTCTGCAGCCATATCAATTTACTAAGATGGAAAATGTATAGCATGTAAATACTGCCAATCTCAGGCTGGTTAGTTACAATAAAGTTAGACATGATACAATACAAATTAGGCAATATTTCATCTTCTAAAGCAGCATATCCCATCCTATGGCTCTCCATTATCGGAGTTGTAGTTTTACAACAGCTATAGAGTAAGTTATCTAGGAGTAGTCACATTTTTGTAAGTGACTTAAAAAAAAAAAAAAATACTAAGCATTCACAAAAAAAAAAATTATCTTAAATTCCTCCAGTAATGTCCCTTTATCCTTTTGATCTTTTTTTCTCAGTCAATTAAAACTGGGAACTATACAAACAAATTTTATTTTATTTTATTTTGATTCTTCCCAATAAACCAGTTATGTGCTCCTTTCCTCCACTTGGTGCTGACAATTGACTGTAATATCTGTCTGCAGCAGGAGCCTCCCCCTCCACTATTATTAGTAGGATAAATTAAGCCCCACCTATTTGATAAAATCACACCCCCTCAGCCATACCTCCCATAATAATAAAAAACCACACTGCATAATAAAGCAAGTGCTGAGTCACGTACACCTTCCTGAATGCTACATTACCAGAGACTTTTCCCCTATTATGATTTCACAATGAATTGTTACATTATGTATCTCACTGATCATTTCTACTGTGCGTATTGCCTTAATATGTAACAATAAGATCTATACAAAGGCATAGCTAGCGAGAATTCATACCAAGAATATCTTCCTATTCACAAATATTTGTGCGTGATTGCATTAGAGGTCTGCGTAAAATTTGTATTAAATCAAACAATATAAATTTACAAAAACTGTAGAATAGACAAAACCTTTCAATTACAGCCCTCTACCTGTACAAAGACTGCATCATCCTCTGTCAACCTTGACCCTGATCATAGAAAATTAATCAATGCATGGCACCTTTGGACTGGAGGTGACCAGGCTAATGTATTATTGAGCGGAGCAGCTAAACATTAATTATATCTTCCAACATTCTATAAACTAATGATTACAGCCACCCCAATTTATTAACCTGGGTACCTCCAAACAGCCATGGATCACTAAAATGATGTCTAAAATGTTTCTTTATCCAAAACGTAACATTTTATTTTGGCTTCAGTGAAACCTTATAACAGTCACAGAAAGGAAGCAGTGCTCAATCACATTAATGTTAGACATGTTGTACCCTTAAGTTTATTTCAAGCAAAAATAGGTCAGAAATCTGAATTGATATTTTTGCCATCATGAGAAAATTACATTTGGCTATCAAATGTAGACTAGACCCAAAGTCTATATATTGTCCTGCATAGAGTTCAGTTTAAAATCCAAATGTGATTTTATAAACCCAAGAGTAGCTGGTTTGTCCTTGTTGGCCTTACTCCGTGCCAAAGAGCAATTCTGTTCTTTAGCTTCGGATTCAGGAACAACAAGGACTTTATGAAGATCAGGTGACACAGAGTTCTGTAGCCCAAAGTGGAGGCTTGCTATTGTAGGGGACCTTTGACACTGTGGTGGGCCTACAGACCGCAGAGGCAGCGCCTTCTAGTGGCTCTTCTTGCAGTGAAGCTTCTGAAACATTATAAAATGACTTGTCCTCTTCATATGGGTTTTCCAACATCTTCAACACTCTCCTAACCTGGTGAACAGTTAAAGAAAAAAATTTAGATGCCACGTTAACAGCTGTGCAAATGCCCAATAAATGCATGTATGTGAAAAGTCTAAAGACATATGGAAACTACATTGCTCTGTACCCACTGTTCTATATGGTTAGAACCTATGTAATTTCCCAAGCATTTTTCCGTTTTCTTGTGCTTCTGTTTTTTCCTCCCCTTCTTCCAATAGCCATAACTTTTTTTTTCCCCTCCCAACATAGCTATATGAGGGCTTGTCTTTTTTGCAGGGTGAGTTGTAGCTTTGATTGACATTAATTTTACCATACAAAATAGTGGAAAAATTAAAGAAAAATCTGTGCTGTAAAATGGCAAAAAAAGCGATTCTGCCACCGTCTGTTTTTAGGTTTTTTTTTTTTTTAAATGGTGTAAAAGAGGGATTTTTGGTACGCACCGTAAAATCTTTCTTGGAGTCTTCATTGAGGGGGGGGGGGGTTTGGGTGGACACAGGTAACCATGGGTGTATGCTGCTGTCACTAGGAGGCTGACACTAGCCAAGAAAAGGAAAATAGCTCCTCCTCAGTAGTATACACCCACCGACAGGCACCAAGTACCTCAGTTAGCGTTAAAGCAGTAGGAGAAGCAACCAAAAGTCAACATATGTACCAACCCAACAATAAAGGCCCAAAAGCGGTACAGTTAGGGAGGGTGCTGTGTCTCCCCCAATGAAGGCTACAAGATTTTATGGTGAATATCAAGAATCAATCTTTATCGCTTCATTGGGGGACACAGGTAACCATGGGACATCCCAAAGCGGTCCCAGTGGTGGGAACAAAAAGAATGCAAAGAAAAGGACTTGGGTCGGCCAGTGTGTAACCGCCGCCTGCAGCACCTTCCTTCCCAGGCCTGCATCAGACAAGGCATGGGTATGAACCCTATAAAACCTCGCAAAAGTGTGCAAGGATGACCAGGTCACGGTCTTACAAATCTGCAAAGCAGAGGCCTGGTGACAAATGGCCCAGGAAGCCCCCACGGCCCAGAGTGGAGTGAGCCTTCACCCCCACCGGAGGAGGCTGGTTTCTCCTGAAACGAATCCAACGGGCAATAGTGGACTAAGAAGCTGGGAGCCCCTTACGACAACCTTCAGAAATGACGAAAAAGGCATCAGATTGACGAAAGGAAGCAGTCCTTGAGAGATAGATTCGGATAGCTCTGACCAGATCCAGCTTGTGGAGGGACTTCTCCAAGGGGTGGACCAGAGAGTGACATAGAGATGGTAGGACAATATCTTCATTGATATGAAATGAAGAGACCACCTTAAGTAGTAAGGAAGGAACAGGCCTGAGAACTACTTTGTCCTGATGTAGAATCAGGAACAGGGAACGGAAGGACAATGTCGCTAACTCAGAAACTCTCCTGATGGATGTAATGGTGACTAAGAGGGCAACTTTCAATGACAATGACCCCAAACCGAGACTGGCGTCGGTGGTGATGACCTGCCACCAAATAGGAAGAAAGGACTTCCCTCGTAGAACTGAAGCTGATAGCGTCCACCAGGTCAGGGACTGCCTCGCCTTGAGAGGCAGAAGCACGGGCTGATCCAGGGAGACGGTCCTCTTGTCCCAAGCC
This sequence comes from Ranitomeya variabilis, assembly GCF_051348905.1. Lineage (NCBI taxonomy): Eukaryota > Metazoa > Chordata > Amphibia > Anura > Dendrobatidae > Ranitomeya > Ranitomeya variabilis. The sequence continues at coordinate 363,604,000 of NC_135236.1, read as the reverse complement.
GACAAAAGGGCCAGCTGAAGAGGATAGGTATGGAACTGGGCAAATGGAATGGCTTCCGTGGCGGCAATCATCTTCCCTAGAACTCTCAAGCAGGAGCCTAGTGGGAGAGGAGCTGGTCGCTTTAGTGTGCGGATCCCCTAGCAGAGGGATGAAAACATCTCCTTTGGAAGGAAGATACAGGCTTGGGTCATGTCGAACCTCATACCCAGGAACACCAGGTGCTGAGCTGGGGTCAAGGAGGACTTCTCTCTATTGATCATCCATGCCGAACCGGACCAGAGTGTCCAGAGTGATCCGAAGACTCTGGTCGCAGTCTCGGCGGAACGGCCCCTTGATCAGAAGATTGTCTAAGTAAGGAATTATGAGAATCCCGTTGGAGCGAAGGATGGCCTTGACAGCTGCCATGACCTTCGTGAACACTCTGAGGGCAGAGGCCTGGCCGAAAGGAAGGGCCGTGAACTGATAATGATCCTCCTGGATCGCAAACCGTAGGAATATCTGATGCTGAACACAAAAAGGAATGTGAAGATAAGCATCCTGAATGTCTACAGAACAAAGAAATTCTCCTGAATCCATTGAGGTAATTACTGAACGTAAAGACTCCATCCTGAAACGGCGGGTCCGAACATGACAGTTCAGTCGCTTGAGGTCCAAAATCAGATGGAGCGATCAGTCTTTTTTCGGGGCTACGAAAAGATTGGAGTACAACCCTGAAAACCGTAGGTTTCGGGGAATGGGTACAATTACTCCTGAGCGTAGCAGGAAAGAGGACCTGAAGAATCCCTGGAGGTGGCAAGGGGAGGGGTGTGCCCACAAATACAGAGCCCGGCCATGAGAAAAATGGCAGCGGCTGGGCCGGCTGTTTCCTACAACTGACACCGCCCTGTCTCTTCGCGATTAGGGGGACAGTGCTCTTGGGGATGACGCCTGCTGCTGCTGAGGGAAAGGATGGAGACATACCTGTGTGGAGAGTCCCGGTTCCTCTGCAGGGATGAGGATAACATAAAAAGCCCTCAGGGCGGGTGAAGGTCACAGGAATCAGATATCCTCCTTCCCGCACCACCTCCAGACGTTGCAGAAGACTGCGTCAACCCCTTACAAGAAGGGGGAATGCTACCGCTGGTGACCACAGTCCTCCCAGCTCTCTCCAAGGAGAGGGGTGGGGTGGGGAAAAGGCAAGGACTGGCCACCTGGAATCACCTTGAAACACCCGTAAGGGTGACGGGATAAAGTCCTCCCTGCGGGTCCGAGAGTGGGCAATGTGGGTGACACCACACTGCTCTCTCGGTCACATATGTACGGGAAGACGGTGAGAAATTACACCCCATTACCTTAAGAAAAAGGAACCTAAAAAAACAAAAGGAAAAAGATTAATAAAACGCAAACAGATCCGCATTTTCCTTTGCAGGTTCCCTGAGAGCAGATCCAGGTCTGCCTCCTACAGACACTAAGCTTAAACTGAGGTACTTGTTGCCTGTCGGTGGGTGTATACTGCTGAGGAGGAGCCATTCTCCTTTTTTGCCTAGTGTCAGCCTCCTAGCAACAGCAGTATACACCCATGGTTACCTGTGTCCCTCGATGAAGCGATAAAGAAAATTGAAAAATTTATGTCATGATATTCTGAGACCCATATGTTACCCATGTCACATGCCCCTGGAAGAAGCTCAGGGTGAAACGCGCGTTGGGGTGAGGGGGAATACCCAGACCTTTCCACCACTATCTCCACCGCGGTTCAGATACTTAAGGTTTTTTTTTTTGTTTTTGTTTTTTTTATGGTGCATGTCACTTTGCATTTATGCTGCTGATTTGGCTGAGCACTGGCTCCAGATGAACTTTTTGGTTCAGACTTGATAAAGGGATGCTACAGGCACTCATTCACTTAAAATACCTTTTAAAGGGAACCTGTCACCCCCAAAATCGAAGATGAGCTAAGCCCACCAGCATCAAGGGTGATTCTGGTGGGCTTAGCATTCTGTAATGCTGTAGATAAGCCATGGAGGAACCTGAAAGATGAGAAAAAGGTTAGATTATACTGATCTGATCTGATCTGATGGGCGTCACACGGTCATCTTCGATTTTGGGGGTGACAGGTTCCCTTTAAACCTTTCCTTGTGGCTGCTATTGTTTACTCCATTCTAGATACTATACTGCCCTACTAAACTGTCCTCATCTTGGTATGAACTATTTTCTGGTCTATGTAGCCAGTCATATTTTTTGCATTAACTATTTATTATAATCCTTTTGGGATTATTACTCATATAGGGCACTTTATGTGGATTATTCTTATTATTAGAGTGGTTGGATGGTACTGGGGTTCCCCCTACAGGGTATTTTGTGCACAACCGTTTTTGTCTTATCATTCTTGGAATGTTATGTATACTTAATATATTTAGTTTTATTCATGGAACTCTTTGTTTGGCCACCTTTTACATTGGTTTGGCGGTGTTGTGTAAGTGTTTGAAGTGCCATTAGTGTGGAATTTTTATGGACTAATGCAAGGGCTTTTTATTCGAGCACTTGGCAAGACTTTTTTTTATTAATACTTTTTGAGTAGATACAACATTTTGAAGCTTTTTATTGCAATGCAGGTGCAATGATCAAAACACAGTGTTAGGGTAAGTTCACACAGGGCGTCTTTTATGCTAATTTTCAGCTGCTTTTTACAGTACCAGCAAAGCCTATGAAATTTTAGAAATTACACAAAAACACAATGTGTGTGCATGAGATCACTATTTTGTGCTTTGCAGCGTTTTTTTTTTTTTCACATAGAGCATGTCACTTCTTAAAGCGTTTTTCAGCGTATTTGCTGCAGAAAAGTCAAGGACAGCCGGATGTGACGTCACATTCTGCTCTGCTACATCTAGATGGCAGGGTGCATGATGCGTCCATACAGCCTGTCATCCAGCAGAGCGGACCCGATCCCCATTCACTTGAATGGGGGGTCCGACATTACAGTGTTTGACACTCTGTCATATGCATGACAGCGCGGCAAACAACGCTTCTGATCGGGGGGGAAATCTGCTCAGCTGTGATCGGAGGTGTAAACTCACCTCTGATCACTGGTGTCAGCTGATGGGACTACTGCTCCCATCATCTGACACCTACAGCCGCTAATTACAGTGAGAGCAGGAGTGGTGAATGGGAGTTTTCATCTGCCGCTCCTGCGCTACAAATAATTTAAAAAAAAAAAAGGCATGGGTTCCCCCAATTTTGATAACCAGCCAGACAAAACTCACAGCTGTCAGCTTCAGCAAGGCTAGTTATCAAGAATAGAGGGGTCCTCACGCTTTTTTTTTTTTTTTTTAAACGGTGTGGGGTCTCCCCCATTTTAGACAACCAGCCTTGCTAAAGCTTACAGTTGGGGACTAGTATTCTTAGGCCGGTAATGGGCCATTGATAAAGGGCCCCCCAGCCTAAAAATAGCAGCCCGCAGCTGCCCAGAAAAGGCACATCTATTAACTATTAGATGCGCCAATTCTGGTGCTTTGCCCAGCTCTTCCCACTTGCTCTGTAGCGGTGGCAAGTGGGGTAATGAGGGGTTAATTGCTATTGTAAGGTGACATTAAGCCGGCTTAAGAGGGCTGTGGAGTCGGTAAGCCACAGTTGCGACTCAGACTCCTGGATTTTATCAGGTTCCGACTCATTCATAAATGGCCAATTCATAACAATAAATTTACTGTTGTAAAATAACATCGTGCTTATTCAGTTTCTCACCATCATATAAGTAATCAGACCACTTAGAGCAAAAACTATATTTATTAGAATACAATTAGAATATAGCAAATAACTTTTATAAACTTTTCTAAACTCTTGTAAGTAAATATGCAATAAACGCTGTTGTGCAGTTAATAAGAAGAAATCTATAAATTTGTCCTCAGAAAAAGTATTGCTTCTGTCAGATCCTCCTTCATGGATGCCCTCAAATCTGATCTAATTATTTTGAGAGCAGAGAACAACCTCTCTACACTAACTTGGGTTGGTGGCAAAGCAGTAACCACTCGGGCAACATCTCTGACAATGTCAGGAAACCGAGGAATCGCTTGTTGCAGTGTTATTTTTGATGAACGGTCAAATTTCTCATTTTCTTTTAGTGCACATGAAAAATTCTGCTGAAATGTACTGGCTGTGTTCTTTGATGGGGATGACACTTTTTCTATGCGGTAGCGCTTTGTACGGTCCTTGTGATCCAAATATTTTTCTAAATTAAATTCTTCATCAGTTGATGAGGGTGAAGATGTGGCAGGACGACCAAATTCTTCTTGTTCCTCCTGACTGTTCTGCAACCCTTTCATCCTTACTGCTATTTCAAACAGAGCTTCTTTTCCTTTAGTTAGCTGTTGATCATCTAGAAGAATCCGATGCATTGGGCCTACATAAACAGCTGCCAAAAGAATGTTATTTTGTGATAGTAGCTCCTCTCTCCGTTTCATTGATGTAGCAATGCCACTTGCAATTAACCCTCCTCTTTGGGACAGGCGAAACATCAGGTTCTTCCACTCCTTTAAGAAAATACCTGGAGTTAAGTCCTCTGCTTGTAATTTTTAGTCACTGTAAATGGGTGCTCTAGCTATTTTTCCAGCTCAGTCACCTGATTCCACTGACTTTCATTTAGCGTCAGTTGAGGGTTAGCCATGTCTACAAGAAAGGTTTTCAGTTCAACCAAGCGCTGAATCATTAAGTAAGTACTGCCCCATCGTGTGGCTTGATCAATAATTGCCCCTTTTCCAGCACGTCTCTTCAAAATTGAGTCAACTTTAGGGGTTCTGGCAACAGTAGCCAATTTTCTCACCTTGCCAATCAGTGCAGCAGCATGTCCTTCTTGCAGACTGTCTCTTATATCCAGCTGTAGTGTATGCACAATACGGCGCATGTGATGAATGAAAGAACGTATTGACACAGTTTCAACAAGATCATCTAAACTATCATGTTGCTGTTCATATGAAGCATCTTCAGTTTGCTCCTCAGTTACAATACTGTGTTCCTCTATTTCAAACATTTCTGTGTCTGTGGACACAGAATGTTCTTCTAGCTGCTGGTCACCATCATTACTCTGATTCATTAGCTTAATAGTACTTATCATATTTGAAGCATTGTCAGTTACGACAGAAAGAACTTGTTCTTTTTTAAGTTCATAGTCTTGCAGAACCTTTTCCACCAAGACCTGGAGAAACTCACTGGTGTGATGAGCTTTGGTGTCTTTTACTGCCAATGTCTTGGTAACTATTTCATTTTTGTCACAAACAAATCGGACATTGATGGCAAAATAGTTCACTCTGTGACGTGTGCAGGCATCCATTTTAAGAAACAGAAAGCGTCCCTTGAGAGTTTTTTTTTTTAAGTTCTTCCTTTTGTTTAAAAGCTTCTTCGATTACTAATTTTCTAATACTCTCTCTCTCTCCAGAGAAACACCAAGCTTACGGGCCATTTCCCCATTCAGACACATAAAAGCTGGTCGTGAAAATAATGAAATAGGCACACTATCCTTTACAACAAGCTCTATGATGTTTTTTAAATGAATCTACTGTCATTGTCACAGTAACTTTGTCACTGACAAAATATCTTGCAACTGATGGCTGTAAAGTTCTCTGCTCCTTTGTTTGGCTGGAAGAGCTGGGCACTGGTTCATTGGTTTGGATACAGTCTTTCTCATCCACTGCTTTCAGTACTTCTGGATGAAAGCGCTGTAAATGTCTCTTTAGATTAGAAGCTCTGGTAGGAGCATTTTTATCTTTGCCTGAATATGCACTGATCTTGACTTCACAGCATTTGTTTTCGTCTGGATCATTTGTCATACACTGACAGACATAATGTTTTCTATCTTGAGTGATGGTGAAATGTTCAAATACAGCTGATTTAATGTGACGCTTCTTTGACATTCTCAGGTTTTTAATTCTGAATTCACAATCCAAATGACAATTGTTTTTCCTAAAAACAATTGTACAAAATTATTGCCAGGTCGTACAACTGATATAGTGGTCAGTAATACTGTTATTCCTCATGTACTCACAGTTAACTGATGCAAAGTTTGTTGAAAGGATAATACTTCTTACAGTCTTCCTCTTCTGAGTAGCAGCTGTGAGATGCTTGGAAGACGCACACCTAATAAACATCTAGTCTAGAGGAGGAGCTTTACTACTAAGAATTTGCAACACATTTTCACTTTCATACATCGTAAGTAGGGGGGTTGGTGCACCATGAGGTTAACCAAGTATAAGATTAGATAAGGGCAGTGGAGAACAGTGACACACAAGAAGTAAGAAATGTCTCTATCTCCAGCAGAACTGCTTATCACTGTTGTTCATAGTTTGATAGAACATATATATTTGAGTAACATTTATAAAATTCATATGAAAGTTCAATTATGAAATATTGATACATTTTTTTTAAAGCTGGAGTCGGTACATTTCTACTGACTCCAACCAAAACTAACTCCGACTCCACGACTCTGACTCCACAGCCCTGCGGCTTAGTAACAGAGAGGCGTCACTAAGACACCTATCCATTACTAATCCTATAGTAAATAAAGGGTTAATTAAACATGCAGAAAAAAGTCTGTTAATGAAAACACCTCACAGTTTTGCAATCTTTTTATTGTTCTGCCATTCCAAAGCGAAGCCATCGATCTTCTGTAATAAAAATAAAATAAAAAAGCAAAAGTATACTCCCTGATCCGTCGCAGTCCCATATAACGAGTGTCCCACGCAGTATCTGGGGGAGATAAAGCTTAACACCGGGAGAGCTGCTAATGTGACCGCTCCTGGCTGTCAGTACTGGGGAATGAATGAGACGCAGCGGGCTCAGTAACTAGCGGTGACGTCACCGAGCCTGCACTCCTCACAGCCTGACCTGAGGTAACCTCTGCACCGTGGGAAAATGTCAGGGAAGAGGATACTGCAGGTAATCTATCTATCCATCTATGGAAGTTGTTTCTTTTTTTTTTCCTCTGTGTGCACTCAACTTTATTGGCATGCACTAAGAGAAAAAAAAAAACGCATGAAAAAAAAAATGCGGCAAAAAACGCACCTAAACCTGTGTTTTTGCCGCAGTTTCTTTCCTGCCAAGATGATCAGGTTTTGCTACAGATAAAAGCCGCAGCAAAAACGCCGTGTGTGAACTTACCCTTAATCATTTTTTTCTTCTTTACAGCTTTTTCTGCTTGAGTCAATTCATTTTATATTTTGATAGTTTGGAAGGACTGCTTATTTTTGTATTAATAAAGGTCTGATTCAAATTTTTTATATTGTTTCCTATGTTAGTTAAAAATGTAAGTGATCCTTTTAGTCACCTTAAGGGTACTGTCACACAGTCACACTTTGATCGCTACGACGGTACGATTCGTGACGTTCTAGCGATATCGTTACGATATCGCAGTGTCTGACACGCAGCAGCGATCAGGGATCCTGCTGAGAATCGTACGTCGTAGCAGATCGTATGGAACTTTCTTTCGTCGCTTGATCACCCGCTGACATCGCTGGATCGTTGTGTGTGACAGCGATCCAGCGATGTGTTCGCTTGTAACCAGGGTAAACATCGGGTAACTAAGCGCAGGGGCGCACTTAGTAACCCGATGTTTACCCTGGTTACCAGCGTAAAAGTAAAAAAAACCAAACAGTACATACTTACATTCCGGTGTCTGTCCTCCGGCGTCTCAGCTTCTCTGCACTGTGAGCGCCGGCCGGAAAGCGAGCACAGCGGTGACGTCTGACGTCACCGCTGTGCTTTCCGGCTCTGCTGCTTACACAGTGGAGAGAAGCAGAACGCCGGGGGACAGACACCGGAATGTGAGTATGTACGGTTTGTTTTTTTTAAGTTTACGCTGGTAACCAGGGTAAACATCGGGTTACTAAGCGCAGCCCTGCGCTTAGTAACCCGATGTTTACCTTGGTTACCCGGGGACTTCGGCATCGCTCCAGCGCTGTGATTGCACCGTGTGACCGCAGTCTACGACGCTGGAGCGATAATCATACGACGCTGCGACGTCACGGATCGTGCCGTCGTAGCGTCCAAAGTGTGACTGTGTGACAGTACCTTAAGGGACATGGACTATATAGATAAAATCACATGGGCTTCAAAAGGAAGATCAAGAGGAAAGCAGTGGGGGGGGGAGGGGCCTTCAACAGGCTTTCAGCTTCTATAACAACTCATGGGGCCCACATGACTCTTATGAGGAGCAAATGGGAAGTAGGAACTTATGGACTTGTTTAAATGCCAAGTGATTGTCAGCAGCATTTAAATTAACAGCAGCAATTTACTACTCCAGCACCCAACGTGACGTGCTATTAAGAAGGGACAAAAGTATGTAAAAGTTATAAATCTGCCTATCCTATGCTAACTCTATAATAGAAAATAAAAGTCTGACCTAATAATATCTTAGATGTAAAAAAAAAAGATCCCAGATACATGAACAATGATTTCCACACTGACAGCAGATGTTACCTCAGTGAAATCTCCCTTCTCCGCTGCATCTATGGCATTTTGCGCAATGTAATTTCTCAGAATATGCGCTGGGTTGTTTGCATTCATCATCGCCTTCCTCTCTGCAAAATAAGTGTCACCAGCAGCATTTTCTTGATCCTTCTTCACGCGAACACTAAGAAAAACAAAATAAACTTTTCTTATACATTCTGCTCAACAACCACAGTGACATACAGAATGTCAAACTGTTTAAGGCCATGTTCACACTTTGCGGTTTTTACCGCGGATCCGCAGCGATTTTGATGCTGCGGGTCCGCAGCAGTTTCCATAGCGTTTACATTAACATGTAAACCCTATGGAAACCGCAAAAAGCGGTGCACATGCTGCGGTAAAAACCACGCAGAAACGCAGCGGTTTACAACCCGCAGCATGTCACTTCTTTGTGCAGAATCGCAGCGATTCTGCACCCATAGAAATGCATTGAACCGCTTACTTCCCGCATGGGGCTGTGCCCACTTTGCGGGAAGTAAGCGGATAATGCGCGGTTGCTACCCGGGGTGGAGGAGAGGAGACTCTCCTCCAGGCCCTGGGAAGCATAAATAGTGTAAAAAAAAGAATTAAAATAAAAAATGATGCTATACTCACCTCTCAGCGCTGCCCGCGGCCGTCCGGTCAGAGTTGCTGTGCCGAGCAGGACCTGCAGTGACGTCGCGGTCACATGACCGTGATGACGCCGCAGTCACATGACCGTGACGTCACAAAGGTCCTTCTCGGCACGGCAGCTTTGGAATCGGACCGCCGCGTGCAGCGCCGAGGAGATCCGGACATCGGAGGGTGAGTATAACCAATTTTTATTATTTTTATCATTACTATTGATGCTGCATGTTGCTGCATATACAGCATCAATAGTATAGGAGTAATCCCGCAGTGGAAACCGCGGAACAAACCGCAATAAATCTGCAGGGATAACCGCAGCGGTTTTGCCCTGCAGATTTATCAATTCCGCTGCGGGAGAACCCGCAGAGCACACCGCAAAGTGTGCACATGGCCTAATGCATTTGAAACCAATAGCCTGCCCTTAGAATAGCCCAAAAATGTTACGTTGGTGAGGTCTGTCTCATTATCCCTGCCTATAGGGGTCACTGCTCAATCAGTGGCATAATTTGTAGCTCACATCCAACAGGGCACCCAATTAGCACAGGTCTTTAACCCCTTCACCCCCAGAGCTTTTTTTGGTCTCGCGCTTTCGTTTCTCGCTCCCCTCCTTCCCAGAGCCATAACTTTTTTGTTTTTCCGTCAATATGGCCATGTGAGGGCTTATTTTTAGCGGGCGAGTTGTACTTTTGAACAACACCATTAGTTTTACCATGTCGTATACTAGAAAATGGGAAAAAAATTCCAAGTGCGGTGAAATTGCAAAAAACAAAGTGCAATCCCACACTGTCTTTTTTGCTAGGTTCACTAAATGCTAAAAACTGACCTGCCATTATGATTCTCCAGGTCATTACGAGTTCAGAGACACCAAACATGTCTAGGTTCTTTTTTATCTAAGTGGTGAAAACAAAATTTCAAAGTAAAAAATAAAAAAAATTGCAGTTTTCCAATACCCGTAGCGTCTCCATTTTTCGTGATCCCGGATCGGATGAGGGCTTATTTTTTGCGTGCCGAACTGACAATTTAAATGATACCATTTTGGTGCAGATATGTTCTTTTGATCGCCTGTTATGGCATTTTAATGCAATGTCGCGGCGACCAAAAAACTTAATTCTGGTGTTTTGACTTTCTCGCTACATCGTTTATTGATCAGGTTAGTCCTTTTTTAAATGGGGCGATTCTGAATACGGCGATACCAAATTTGTGTATGTTTGATTTGTTTTTGTTTCATTTTGAATGGGGCAAAAAGGGGGGGGGGGGTGATTTAAACTTTTATATTTTTTTTATATTTTTAAAAACATTCTTTAATTTTTGGCATGATTTAATAGTCTCCATGGGAGACTCAAAGCTGCCACAGTCCGATCAGCTCTGTTACATAGAGACGATGATCACATCGTCCCTATGTAGCTGAATTACTGACTTGCTATGAGCGCCGACCACTGGGTGGTGATCACAGCAATCCAGCACTGGCAACAATAGAAGTCTCCAGGTTGTCATGCCGATGAACTGATGACCCCCTGGGACGGGGGTCACCGGTGTGCATATTTCTGGCTTGATTGCCGGAAGTGCCATTTAAATGCCGCTGTCAGTTTGATAGCGACATTGAACTAGTTAATAGCTGCGGGTGGATCACAATTTCACCCGCCGCAAATGCGGGCACATGTCAGCTGGTCAAAACAGCTAACATATCCCGGAAAAGATGTGGGCTTACCACCGAAGCCCACATCAAAGTAGGGGATATCGACATCGGCGTACTATTACACCCGATGTTGGTAAGGGGTTAAATAACATTTGTGTTCTTATATAGGCCAAAATACAGTTCCCAAGTGAAACTGCAACCACTATAGTTATCCACCTGCAGATTATGAACACTGGCATTTTTCTTATGCTAGTCTTGGGGGAGTCAGCTGGAGAAAGATGCACTGAAATTATATAGCAGCACCCATCTACTAAGGTATTTGGTGCATCTTCAGGCTGCTGGTGCACCACAATCTGAAACCTCTGCCAGCTATGAGCTGGAGTAGATTTCTAAAGATGTGAAGCTACAGATACTTTTCTAAAACTGACCATAGATTCAGCAATCATTAACCCCTTTCTGACCTCGGACAGGATAGTACGTCCGAGGTCAGAACCCCCGCTTTGATGCGGGCTCGGCGGTGAGTCCGCATCAAAGCCGGGACATGTCAGCTGTTTTGAACAGCTGACATGTGCCCGCAATAGCGGCGGGTGAAATCACGATTCACCCGCCGCTATTAACTAGTTAAATGCCGCTGTCAAACGCTGACAGCTGCATTTAACCGGTGCTTCCGGCCATCGGGCCGGAAATGAGCGCATCGCCGACCCCATCACATGATCGGGGGTCAGCGATGCATCAGAATGGTAACCATAGAGGTCCTTGAGACCTCTATGGTTACTAATGCCAGCCTGCTGTGAGCGCCACCCTGTGGTCGGCGCTCATAGCAAGCCTGTTATTAAGCTACATAGCAGCGATCTGATGATCACTGCTATTTAGCAGAGCCGATCAGGCTATGCCAGCTTCTAGCCTCCCATGGAGGCTATTGAAGCATGGCAAAAGTAAAAAAAAAAAAAAAAAAAAAAAAGTTACAAAAAATGTGAAAAAAATTTAAAAAATATAAAAGTTTAAATCGCCCCCCTTTCGCCCCATTCACAATAAAAAAATCAAACCTACACATATTTGCCGCATTCAGAAACACCCGATCTATAAATTAAAAAAAAGGATTAACCTGATCGCTAAACGGCGTAGCAAGAAAAAAATTCTAAATGCCAGAATTACATTTTTTTGGTCGCCGCAACATTGCATTAAAATGCAATAACGGGCGATCAAAAGAACGTATATGGTATCACTAAAAACGCCAGCTCGGCACGGAAAAAATAAGCCCTCAACCGACCCCAGATCATAAAAAATGGAGACGCTACGGGTATCGGAAAATGGCGCAATTTTTTTTTTTTTAGCAAAGTTTGGAATTTTTTTTTCACCACTTAGATAAAAGAGAACCTAGACATATTAGGTGTCTATAAGCTCGTAATGACCTAAAGAATCATAATGGCAGGTCAGTTTCAGCATTTAGTGAACCTAGCAAAAAATCCAAACAAAAAACAAGTGTGGGACTGCACTTTTTTTTGCAATTTCACCTCACTTGGAATTTTTTCCACGTTTTCTAGTACACGACATGGTAAAACCAATGATGCCTTTCAAAAGTACAACTTGTTTTGCAAAAAATAAGCCCTCACATGGCTATAGTGATGGAAAAATAAAAAAGTTATGGCTCTGGGAAGGAGGGGAGCGAAAAACGAACACGGAAACTCCCAAGGTCATGAAGGGGTTAAGCTAAGACAACTGAAACAATATTGGGCAGCACAGTGGCTCAGTGGATAGCCCTGTTGCTTTGCTGCACTGGGGTCCTGGGTTCAAATCCCACCACGGACAACATCTGCGCTTAATTCGTATGTTCTCCTCGTGTTTGGTGGGTTTCCGCCAGGTTCTCACACACTCGAAAGACATGCCGTATATACTAGAGTATAAGCCGAGATTTTCAGCCCAAATTTTTGGGCTGAAAGTGCCCCTCTCGGCTTATACTCGAGTCATGATTGGTGGTGGGGTCGGCGGGTGAGGACTGTCATATACTCACCTAGTTCCGGCGTTTCTGGCGCTCCCCCTGCCCGTCTCACCGTCTCCGGGTGCCGCAGCCTCTTCCCCTGAGCGGTCACGTGGGACCGCTCATTAGAGAAATGAATAGGCTGCTCCACCTCCCATAGGGGCGGAGCCGCCTATTCATTTCTCTAATGACGTGCCGGTGACCGCTGATAGAGGAAGAGGCTGCGGCACCGAAGACCAGCTGTCCGGGGGAAGGAGCGGGACGCCGGGAGCAGGTAAGTATGACATATTCACCTGTCCTCGTTCCACACGCCGGGCGCCGCTCTGTCTTCCCGGCGTCTCTCTGCACTGACTGCGCAGGTCAGAGGGCGCGATGACGCATATGGTGTGCGCGCCGCCCTCTGCCTGATCAGTCAGTGCGGAGAGACGACGGGACGCTGAGGAGCTGCAAGCAAGAGAGGTGAGTATGTGTTTTTTTTTTTATTGCAGCAGCAGCAATGGCACAGATTTATGTGGAGTATCTATGGGGCAACGGTGCAGAGCACTATATGGCACAGCTATGGGGCAACGGTGCAGAGCACTATATGGCAGAGCTATCTATGGGGCAACGGTGCAGAGCACTATATGGCACAGCTATCTATGGGGCAACGGTGCAGAGCACTATATGGCACAGCTATCTATGGGGCAACGGTGCAGAGCACTATATGGCACAGCTATGGGGCAACGGTGCAGAGCACTATATGGCAGAGCTATCTATGGGGCAACGGTGCAGAGCACTATATGGCACAGCTATCTATGGGGCAACGGTGCAGAGCACTATATGGCACAGCTATCTATGGGGCAACGGTGCAGAGCACTATATGGCACAGCTATGGGGCAACGGTGCAGAGCACTATATGGCACAGCTATCTATGGGGCAACGGTGCAGAGCACTATATGGCAGCTATGGGGCAACGGTGCAGAGCACTATATGGCACAGCTATGGGGCAACGGTGCAGAGCACTATATGGCACAGCTATGGGGCAACGGTGCAGAGCACTATATGGCACAGCTATGGGGCAACAGTGCAGAGCACTATATGGCACAGCTATGGGGCAACGGTGCAGAGCATTATATATATGGCACAGCTATGGGGCAACGGTGCAGAGCATTATATATATGGCACAGCTATCTATGGGGCAACGGTGCAGAGCATTATATATGGCACAGTTTTATGTGGAGCATCTATGGGGCCATAATGAACGGTGCAGAGCATTATATGTGGCACAGCTTTATGTGGAGCATCTATGGGGCCATAATGAACGGTATGGAGTATCTATTTTTAATTTTGAAATTCACCGGTACCTGCTGCATTTTCCACCCTAGGCTTATACTCGAGTCAATAAGTTTTCCCAGTTTTTTGTGGCAAAATTAGGGGGGTCGGCTTATACTCGGGTCGGCTTATACTCGAGTATATACGGTACTTATAGGGAATTTAGATTGTGAGCCCCAGTGGGGACAGTAATAATATCTGTAAAGCACTGCGGAATATGATGGCGCTATATAAGCAAAGCAAAATAATTTATAATGACCACAGACGAAACTCAATGCAAACAAATTCATTAGATGGGACACATTTTTGTTAAACTTCTTCTTGACGCTTGTAATGGACATAAAAAAACTGCAGTAAGCGATATTAGATATCAAGTGTAAAGTCTCCGCTTACATAACATTGTGTAATTATCTGCATGTAGTGATTCCATGTACTGCACAGGGTCAATCATACTAGTATTTTTCATCATGTGAAGAGACATCCATCTATTCTGTAACAAAGATTCCTTGTGAAGTCAGTATACGATACATTTCCTTACCATTTTACATGTCTCTATATCTACTACATATAATGTGATGGGTAATACGCACACATTTAATATTCATCTATCTATATAAAAAGGGTGAATAATACAGGTAAAGTTACTTACCAGTATTTTTGAAGCCATTCTTCCCAGTGCTTCTTATTCTCATTCATTAGGTCCTCGGTATTAGTCTGCTCAAGCTTCTGATATTTTTCTATGCGTTCCAGCTCTTGACTTATGTTGGCTTTAGATCCAATTAATGCAAACAACTGAGGATTGCTCTGTGCCAACATCAGCAACATTGCAAGTTGCCTGGAGAAATAAAAATATGCAAAGAGCATAAAATTGGCTTCTGTGGACCAAACTGAAGATAATTTTGTTCACCACCACTGACCTCTGGAAGTATTACCTTACAGCATACCATGTACAGTATATACAATCTGTGAAATGTAAAAAATAAATGCCACCTACTCAGGACTACCCATCTTTCTCTACTCTTTAGCATTAGGCCAGTTAAGTTGAAAGGGTAATCCAAGCTGGACAGTTGAACATACATTATCTTCATGTGATATGAACCAAGAAAAAAAAAATGTATTTTGGCAATATTTATGGCAGAAGACATTTTGTGGAAAAGTAGGTAGAGCTTCAGAGCAACTCTTTTCTAAGGCTACTTTCACACTAGCGTTAACTGCAATCCGTCACAATGCGTCGTTTTGCAGAAAAAACGCATCCTGCAAAAGTGCTTGCAGGATGCGTCTTTTCTCCATTGACTAACATTAGCGACGCATTGCGACGGATTGCCACACTTCGCAACCGTCGTGAGACGGTTGCGCCGTGTTGTGGCAGTCCGCCAGGAGCAAAAAATGTTACATGTAACGTTTTTTGCTCCCGACGGTCCGCTTTTTCCGACCGCGCATGCGCGGCCGGAACTCTGCCCCCACCTCCCCGCACCTCACAATGGGGCAGCGGATGCGCTGGAAAAATGCATCCGCTGCCCCCGTTGTGCGGCGGAGACAATGCTAGCGTCGGTGACCTCGGCCCGACGCACTGCGACGGGCCGAGCCCGACGCTAGTGTGAAAGTAGCCTAAGTGTGCCTGAATCAGATTACTGCCGACATGTTGCTGAGCACTCCTCCCATCTGTTCAAAGCTGATTGTTAATAGAGATGAATCCTAGTTCCCTTTAAATTTGTAGGCTTGCACCCAGGAGAGGAGGGTTTGTTAACGTAAGTCGCTGCTAATGTACCTCATCAGCACCCCATGGTAGTGTTGCGAGGTACCAATTGGAAACAATGCTTACACAACGGCAACGCTGTCAAACACGCACGGATCAGAACAAGCTGCGATCCCTGCTGTTGTAGGAAGTGCGGGTTCAGCTCTTGAGCCTGCTCTGTACATCACTCTATAATTACGCAATGTTGGTCAAACTAACAGAAAAATATTGCATAACATGTTGCCGCTATATAATAATAAACTCATCCTGCCCATAATATTGATATATACTATACCTTGGATCCATTTTTGGTTTAAAAGCAACTTTCAGTTCTTCCATACTAGCACACTGTTCAGTTATGATATTCACGAATCCATCTACATCACCAGCACTTCCAGAAAACTTGCTGAGGACCCGGAAAGTATTTGTGAAATCGGATCCTTTAAAAAAATCATCCATGTAATGAAATGTCTATACAAGAGGAATGATAATAGTTGGTGTTTAAGAAAATTTAGTAATATAAGTTTTGCCACCAATCCCCCCCAGCACTTTGGCTTGTCAGCTCTGCTCACTCAGGGAGTTGTCCTTTCTGAGAGTTGCCGATAACTTTATCCTAGTGATTAGTGGAGATCACAGCTGTAAGATCTTTTATTCCATATTAATGGCATAGTGTAGCAATATTTCACCACTTTCAGTCTTTCTTGGAGGTTCTCCCTGTATTTTTTGCTAACCAGCCAGACAAAACTCACAGCTGGGGGCTGCAACCCTCAGCTGTTAGCTTCAGCAAGGCTAGTTATCAAAAATAGATCTGTTCCACGCCATAATCCATGTCTGGGGGCTCAACAGTTTTCAACCTGGACGATGCCAAGATACGATCGTCCAGGCTGACAACCACTGGTGACTGAGCACAGCCTCAGTGACGTTATTGAGGTTACGTCCAGTCACTGAGGCTCAGTTCCCAGCCGGGCTGAACTGTGGTAACCTCTGTGAGATCCCCACTAGCAGCGTGACAGTTTTGTTGTTTTTTTATTTTAGTTTTATTACAGGAGATCGAGGGCTTCGGTGTAATTAGGTGAGGTGATAAGTATGGTTTAATCAAGATTATTAACCCCTTTCTGACATTAGACATACGATCCTGTCGAGGTGGTATGGGCCCATATGACCACTGACGGGATAGTACGTCTAACGCAATCAGCCGCGCTCACGGGGGGAGCGCGGCCAGGTGTCAGCTGACTATCGCAGCTGACAACCGGCACCGCTCCTTGCACATTAACCCCCGGAACACTGATACTGATGCTAGATAGCATAAAAGCCGGTAATTCAATTGCCGGCTTTTGCTATCTCCATCACAAACCCGACATGATATGAGACATGGTTTACATGCCAATTTTTTCCGCGATTTAACCCTTTAATTTAATAGCTAGAGGGCCCAAATTTTGCACATACACACTACTAACATTAGTAGTGTGGAATATGCAAAAAAAAAATAAAAAGGGATATGAGATGGTTTACTGTATGTAAACCATGTCTCATATCATGTCGGGTTTGGGAAGGAGATAGCAAAAGCCAGCAATTGAATTACCGGCTTTTATGATATCTAGCTGTATGAAATGTATATCTCACCGATAGAGATATATATATATATATATATATATATATATATATATATACACCTATACCCGCACACACACCTATTCTATGTGTAGACATTTATTCTACCTATTCTATTCTGTCAGTGTGATTTTACTGTACACCGCACTGAATTGCCGGCTTTTCTCTAGAACACCGCTGCGTATTTTTCTCAAGTCACATGCATGGTCCGTGTGTAATCCGTATTTTTCTCGCCCCATAGACTTTCATTGGCGATTTTTTTGCGCAATACGGTGACAAATGCAGCATGCTGCGATTTTCTACGGCCGTACAAGACCGTATAATACGGATCAGTAAAATACGGCAGATAGGAGCTGGGCCATAGAGAATCATTGTACCGTATGCAATCCGTATTTTCTGCAACTCTCATACGTCCGTAAAACGCGCTAGTGTAACGCCGGCCTAAAAAGCAATCAAAAAAAGTGTCACATGCCCGAAAATGGTACAAATAAAAACGTCAACTCGTCCTGCAAAAAAACAAGACCTCACATAACTCTGTGGACCAAAATATGGAAAAATTATAGCTCTCAAAATGTGGAGACGCAAAAACTATTTTTTGCAATAAAAAGCGTCTTTTAGTGTGTGACAGCTACCAATCATACAAATCCACTAAAAAACCTGCTAGCAAACACCCCCTTCATCACCCCCTTAGTTAGGGAAAAATAATAAAATTTAAAAATATATATTTATTTCCATTTTCCCATTAGGGTTAGGGCTACAGTTAGGCTAGGGTCACATTGCGTTATGTGACCGCGTTTAACGGACTACGTTACACCGCGGCATAACGCGGTGTTAACGTAGTCCGTTAACGCCGCCATAGCCTGTAATGGTGAGCGCGTCGCTAGCGCCCGCCCACATTGGGCGGGCGCTAGCGATGTCGCGTCATTTGAGTGACGGACCTCGGACGCTGCTTGCAGCGTCCGCGGCGCGCCCGAGGTCCGTTCCTCGCTAGTGCAGATTGGGGATCTGCGCTAGCGGGGACGCCGAACGCGGACCCTAGAGAAGAATTGCGTTAGCGCAACCCGCTAGCGCTGTGCGCTTAACGGATTGCCCTAACGCAATGTGACCCTAGCCTTAGGGTTAGGGGTGCGGTTAGGGTTATGGTTGGGATTAGGGGTGTGGTTAGGGTTGGGATTAGGGTTAGGGGAATGTTCGGGTTAAGGGTGTGGTTAGGGTTATGGTTAGGGTTGGGATTAGGGTTAGGGGTGTGTTTGGGTTAGGGTTTCAGTTAGAATTGGGGGGTTTCCACTGTTTAGTCACATCAGGGGCTCTCCAAATGCGACATGGCGTCCAATCTCAATTCCAGCCAATTCTGCGTTGAAAAAGTAAAACCGTGCTCCTTCCCTTCCGAGCTCTCCCGTGCGCCTAAACAGGGGTTTACCCCAACATATAGGGTATCAGCGTATTCAGGACAAATTGGACAACAACTTTTGGGGTCCAGTTTCTTCCGTTACCCTTGGGAATATAAAAAATTGGGGGCAAAAAGATCATTTTTGTGAAAAAATGATTTATTTTTACGGCTCTACATTATAAACTTCTGTGAAGCACTTGGTGGGTCAAAGTTCTCACAACACATCTAGATAAGTTCCTTAGGGGGTCTTTCCAAAATGGTGTCACTTTTGGGGCGTTTCAATGTTTAAGCACATCAGGGGCTCTCCAAACGCGACATGGCGTCCCACCTCAATTCCAGTCAATTTTGCATTGAAAAGTCAAACAGCGCTCCTTCCCTTCCGAGCTCTGCCATACGCCCATACAGTGGTTTACCCCCACATATGGGGTATCAGCGTACTCAGGACAAACTGTACATCAACTTTTGGGGTCAATTTTTCCTGTTACCCTTGGTAAAATAAAACAAATTGGAGCTGAAGTAAATTTTTTGTGAAAAAAAGTTAAATGTTCATTTTTTTAACATTTCAAAAATTCCTGTGAAACACCTGAAGGGTTAATAAACTTCTTGAATGTGGTTTTGAGCACCTTGAGATGTGCAGTTTTTAGAATGGTGTCACACTCGTGTATTTTCTGTCATACAGACCCCTCAAAGTGACTTCAAATGTGACGTGGTCCCTTAAAAAAAAAAAAAAAATGGTGTTGTAAAAATGAGAAATTGCTGGTCAACTTTTAACCCTTAAAACTCCCCCCCCCCCCAAAAAAAAATGTTGGTTCCAAAATTGTGCTGATGTAAAGTAGACATGTGGGACCAGCGGGGATGATTTCACCGCCGATCATAAGTGGCGTTTGCCATGCTGTCTTGCAAATTAGGCTGTGTGAACATGTAGCAGATTTTTCACGTTTTTTCGCTATAAAAACGCTATAAAACCGCGAAAAAAGCGCTCACATTAAGCATCCTATTTAATAGAATGCAATCTGCATTTTTTGTGCACATGCTGCGTTGTTTTCCTGAGCGGATTCGCATTCCAGAAAAAAAAGCAGCATGTTCATTAATTTTGCGGAATCGCGGGGATTCCGCACACCTAGGAATGCATTGATCTGCTTACTATACTAACGTATATACCGTTCAGTTGCTAAGGTGGGGCCCATACATGGGATACTCACCACACATGGGGATATGAACACACACACAAAATGCGCCCCACACTACCACGTGCTTGAACACATATACCACGCTCAGCGCACATTTCACCACACATACACCAACCTCACCACATAAAAGTCGAAACACAAAAGTCGCCACTCAAAACTCACCATGCGCAAAATTCGCCACATGCAAAACTCGCCACATGCAAAACTCGCCACACGTGCAAAACTCACCTCATGGAAACCTCGCCACATGCAAAACTCGCCACACGTGCAAAACTCACCTCATGGAAACCTCGCCACATGCAAAACTTGCACACGTGGAAAAATTGCCACATGCACAAAAGTTGCCTCACACAAAACTTGCACATACTCAAAACGCACCACTCATAAAACTCACCATGCGCAAATCTTGCTGCACACAACTTGCTACACTAACCTGTCACATGCAACTCGACACACAAAAAGTTGCTACATGCATGTCGCCACACAAAACTCATCTCACAAAAGTCGCTACATGCATGTCGCCACACGCAACTCAACACACACAACTTGACACATGAAACTCGCCCTAAAACACACACAAGTCTGGTATTATCCTTCAAAAATAACTAATAAGCAGACAAACTACAAATGTATCCTATAGGAAGTCCGGCAGCTGTCAGTCACATGACCTGTCTATTATGTGTATGTGTGAGCTAATCTATACTGCCAGGGGGGGGGGGGGGAGGGCTTCCTGTTGGCTGGGGATTTATCAGGCTGCCAATTTAGCTTACAAATACTGAGGTAAAAATACTGACCAAATAACGTGTGAATGAGGTCTAATACAGGAGGAGATGACACACACACATATATACTATATACAGGAGGAAATGACACACAGGTATATACTATATACAGGGGAGTTGACACACACATATATACCGTACTATATACAGGAGGAGATGACATACAGGTATATACAATATACAGGAGGAGATGACATACAGGTATATACAATATACAGGAGGAGATGACATACAGGTATATACTATATACAGGAGGAGATGACATACAGCAGGTATATACTATTTACAGGGGAGAGGACATACAGGTATATACTATATACAGGAGATGACATACAGGTGTATACTACATATAAGGGAGATGACAAACATGTATATACCGAGGGGAAAATGAGAGGTGTGAGGTGAAAATGAAAAGGTGCGAGTGCAAAATGAGAGGAATGAGGGAAAATAGGGGAGTGATCGGAAAATGACAGATGTGAGGTCGAAATGAGAAGAGGGGGAAAATGAGAGGTGTGAGGGAGAAAATGAGAGATGTGAGGGAAAATGAAAGGCGTGATGGGAAAATGAGAGAAGTGAGGTGCTAAATGAGAGGTGTGATGGGAAAATAAGAGAAGTGAGGTGCTATAACTAACTACAGATATTTACTTTGCCCAGGCAACGCCGGGCTCTTCAGCTAGTTAACCAATATGAAATCAAAGTCTTGTGTCAAGAGTATAAGCCATGAGAATCTCTTTAAATAAAATTGAATAAGTCCAGTACCGATCTCTGGAATTCATAGGTACATGTTAAATTCACTATAACTGACTATTGAGACCTATATTGGATAGAATATATGGTAGCAGAAGAGTAAAGTGCAAAGTGCCTGTCAGTCCCCTGGGAACCTTGCAGATAACCATGGATGAGTGTTATTTTGTGGCACAGTAAAATAAAAAAAAAAGCCAAGAACACCACCCTGCTTCACAATAAATCTATACAAATAGTTCTATTACACAAGTTTGTAATTTATAGTCAAACAATTGACCAGTCTGAAGGTTAATGGGTGTAGTAAGTGATAAGTTTCACCTGTAAGGTTCATGGTCTCCAAGAAATCAGAGATTAGTTTGCTGTCCTCGTCAGGCTCGACATGAATAAGACCCAGCTTCTTCCTCATTTTTTGCAGGTAATGTCTTTGGAATTCCACATCATATTCCTCTTCAAGTATTTTCTGACTAATGTCTACAGGCAACTCGGGAACCAAGGCTTCAGCAAGTTTCCCTAAATTCCACTTGCAGATCTCTGGCTGCTTGTTGTAAGCATAGCGTCCCATATTATCGGAGCCATTACAGATGTGCTCAGGGTCATACCTGGAGGATAGACAGTGCTGGAGTTAGGGCCATTGACATTAGCAGACAAGAAAATCCTTTATTTTACCTTGACTTTATTACTAACCTGTCCAAGAAACCATAAGGTCCATAGTCAATAGTGACTCCTACAATACTCATGTTATCAGTATTTAATACACCATGGCAAAAGCCAACACACTGCCATTCAGCAACCAGTCTGGCCGTCCGCTTTGTTATCTAGAAGAAAAAATGATGGAATAAGAACTGCAAGACGAGGGTGCCTAATACCTATCTAATAGCCTTACAGTGTAACCAATTATTACCCCTCTGTCTGGTAGTTACATCAGGTGACCACTAACCTGTAGATGTAGTAAATCAAAGGGCTCCCCATACTACAAGATTTTCGGAATCAGTAATAATTAAGAAATAAATATACCGTATATGGTGTGACAGTTTAATAATAGTATTGTCAACATCAAACCATTAGAATATTTGAGTGCCTACGGGTGAAATTGGAATCCAGCCCCTAATTTTAGGGTCCGTGGCTGGGCCTCCATTGCACATCAATTTTCTATAACTCTGAGATCAAATCACTTGGGATCTAGTGGATCACAGTGGTGCTTATAAAAGAATCACACACACTGTGATCCAATGTAAATCTCTACGATGTATGGTAATTTCATTTACAATGTGATAATTTGGTTAATTTTTATTCACAATTCCATTTCCCCCCCCTTTCCCTACTAGTTACGGTAATTGTTCACTTTGTGAATTCTGTCCTAGGAGGTCGGACCTCTGTTATTTGTATTTGACATCTTTGTGACATCTGTATTTATACATGGCATTTTAAAATGATCATATACAGTTTCCTAGGTTAATAATGCCAATGTATCTATAAAAATGAGATATTACCCAGGCTTTTGAAAACAGATTACAGTCTTGTATCGATCTAAGCCAAGGTCCCGATTAATGGTTTTATGTCTTTATCGATTTCCTTGGAGAGAGGAACCAGACAGGGGTGCCCTCTCCCTTTTGTTTGCCATCACCATGGAACCACTAGTTGTCAGGATCTGTTATAAAGTGATTAAAGTGGGTTCTTGTGAGGACCGATTGGGGTTACACGCGGATGATTTAGTCCTGTTTATGGCCAGTCCTAGAGCTACACTGCCTTTGGTAATATATCTGACTGATGTTGGCCGGATCTCTGGCCAAAAACAAAACTTGCAGAAATCCATGAACACTATGGGATGGAAAGAAGGAGATGAATTCTGCATCCTACGAATAGTATGCAATTTTAAATATCTAGGTATACACATAGCAAGAAATCACATGCAACTCCATGATTTAAATATATCTCTTTTGTCATATCTGAGGGAAAATATTAGAGTACTAGATGGTGGCCCGATTCTAACATATCGGGTATTCTAGAATATGTATGCGTAGTACATTGCGCAGCCCACGCAGTATATAGCACAGCCCATGTAGTATACTGCCCAGCCACGTATATAGCACAGCCCATGTAGTATATTGCCCAGCCACGTATATAGCACAGCCCACGCAGTATATTGCCCAGCCCACGCAGTATATTGCCCAGCCCACGCAGTATATTGCCCAGCCCACGCAGTATATAGCAATGCAGGCATCATATCCCTGTAAAAAAATAAATAAATAAATAAAATAAAAAATAGTTATATACTCACCTTCTGGAGCCTCCGGATCCAAGCGATGCTCCTCGCCCGCTCCGGTCCCAAGAGTGCATTGCGGTCTCGCGAGATGATGACATAGCGGTCTCGCAAGACCACTACGTCATCATCTTGTGAGATCGCAGCATGGAGCGTTGGGAGGAGCGGTAAAGGCCTGTTGTCGTTCAGGGGGCCGACGGACGGTGAGTATCTAACGATTTTTTTTTTTTTTTTATTATTTTTTACATTAGATCGTTTTACTATTCACGCCGCATAGGCAGCATGAATAGTAAAAAGTTGGTCACACAGGGTTAATAGCAGCGGCAACGGAGTGCATTACACCGCGGCATAACGCGGTCCGTTACCGCTGCCATTAACCCTGTGAGGGCAGACTGGAGGGGTGTATGCGGGCGTAGGGCAGTGAGTGCGGGCACTGCGGGGAGTAAGGAGCGACCATTTTCTTCCGGACTGTACGCGTCGCTGATTGGTCGCGGCAGCCATGACAGGCAGCTGCCGAGACCAATCAGCGAACGAATAACCGTTACAGACAGACAGAAGGACAGACAGACGGAAGTGACCCTTAGACAATTATACAGTAGATGGGGTGCCCTCCCTCTGTCAGTAACTGGGAGAATCAGTGCCATCAACATATCATCCTCCCTAAATTCCTGTATGCACCACAACATTTAGCATCCATAATCCCACACAAGGTTTTTGCCAGGATCAACTCAATTTTAGCATCTTTCACATGGGGCTCAAACCGACAAACTGAAACAGACCGCTCTTCAGGGTCCAGAGATGAGGCAGGTGTGGCACTCCCAGACCTCCTCTGCCACTACACAGCTGGCCAACTTCGCTTTCTACAACACTGGATAGCAGATCATTATTTGCCTCATTCTGACCACCACCTGGTGCACGGCTTGAGTCTTCAGAGACTATGGTGGGTTTTGGAGGCACCACAGTAATAATCACACCTCTTGCCCATTAACAGACTCGTGGTTCAAGTGTGGGGAATCAGCAGGAAGATTTTCCAATTCAGAGGACACGGTAGGCGAGTCCCCCTTATGGCATAACAGTTTTCGTCCTGAATTGCTACATTCCCTAAATGCTCAGTTTTAGTCAAACTTATGGGTCAAGACAATGACACAGGTATATAGCCAGGGTTTTGTTTCCTTTGAACAACATCAACAGCTCTATCAAGACCCCAGATACGCTTTCTTTAGGAATCTGCAACTAAGGCATGCCCTAAACACCCAGTTGCCAGACTCAGGAGATTGGTATTTTAAGGAGCCAGGAACCAGAGTGGTTGATCGCCTTTTTGTATACCCAGTACTAAGCAGGAGATGCTCCTCCTCGACACTGTTAGTTGAGGACAATAACACTCTTCCTTATCAGAGAAGGATTGGGGAGAGGCCTTGACCTCAGGGCAATGTTTCACCCACAATTGAGGACAAGCTAGTCCTCATGTGCATAGTTCATCATTGCTACATGACGCCCCCGCAAGTGACGGCACTGGTCTCTGCACTCCAGGTATTGTGTTGCTGGCTCTTTATTACTGACCTGAGCCGACAACAGCGCGCACGCTGCAATTGTGCACAATGAATTGGGGCAGAGCAGAGACTATGAAGTAAGGGTATGTGTCCACGTTCAGGAAACGCTGCGTTTTTGACGCAGCATTGAGCAGCATGCATAAAAAACGCAGCGTCCAGATGTTACAGCATAGTGGAGGGGATTTCATGAAATCCTGTCTCCATTATGCAGTAAAAGACGCATGCGGCACACCCGAGAAAACTCACGTGCGGAGCGTCTTTTAAGAACGCAGCATGTCCTTACATAGCAGAAAAAACTCAAGGACAACGCAGGTGACCTGCCAGTGACCTCAGGTGCAGATTTGGTCAGGATTTTACCTACATAAAATCCTGACCAAATCCTGAACGTGGACACATACCCTTACTGCGACAGTGATCCAAGCCTCTGCCCCTGATGATGCTTGCTTTGAGTATCCAAGCATGTACAAATCACCCTTTTGCTCCACTCAAAATAATTTTTCTTTTTAAATACAAATAAATACAAGCACTGCAATCAGAAACACAACCACGATATCAAAATATAAACTAAATTGATCCAATTGGTAAACGTAATGAGAAAAAAGCCAAACGCCAGAATTACGTTTTATTGGTCGCAACAACATTGCAATAAAATGCGATCAAAACATCATATCTACCCCAAAATGGTATCAATAAAATTCGTCAGCTTGGTGCACAAATGATAAACCCTCACCCAGCCCCAAATCTTGAAAAATGCAGATGCTTACAGGTCTCAAGAAATGGCGCTTTTTTTATTTATTTTTATTTAAACAAACTTATACATACACTATACTATACTTGGTATCTACAAACAAACTCGCAATGACCTGGAGAATCATAATGGCAGGTCAGTTTTAGCATTTAGTGAACATGGTAAAGAAAAAAAAAAGAAAAAAACACTGGAATTGCACTTTTTTGTAATTACGCCACACTTAGAATCCCCCCCCCCCATTTTCCAGTACACTATATGGCAAAATCAATGCTGTTGTTCAAAAGTGCAACTCGTTCCGCAAAAAAATAGCCCTCACATGGCCATATTGATGGAAAAATAAAAAAAAGTTATGGTTCTGGGAAGAAGGGGAGCAAAAAAAGAAAACATGGAAAATGCCAAGGTCTTGAAGGGGTTAAGATGAAATTTACTTTGCATTTGGACCAGCCCTTTAATATAACCGCACCTCCTGACTCAGAAGGAAAACAGCTGCTGTGTAAAGAATGGAGGTGGGGTAATACAGCCCCCTTTCCCCCCCGAACACAGCGCATGATACATCTACGGTTAGGATTTATGTAAATGAAGCTCGAGGGGAACCTGCCGGGTAAAGAAAGAGCACCTGTCAATATGGGATTGGTCTGCAAGTTAATAGCGCCGGAAAGACGTTACCTTTATTCCATGCGCACAATTGATTTAGGAAAAAAAAATAAAACTACTCCAAGTGTTTCATACTTCACTCCAGCAATATAAAAATAATGTAAAGTACACGAGACGTGTGTAAAGCCGCGGGCAGCGAGCTCAGTAGTGATGGTGGTCCGCCAATATGGCCACAGACAGCAGAAAACACCAATGTAGAAGAGCCGGTACCTCTCGGAAGAACTCCGCGTTTCGCTGCGTTCTCTCAGGACACTTCTGCTGTATGTCTGGGTAAAACGTCCCGATCACATAATCCAGCATCTGGATCCGAATATCATTCCTGCCGACACTCGGACCACTGCGTCCAGTAAACTCATCGGTGGGCTTGAAAATCTCAAACGAGCCAAACCTGAGGAAATAAAGGTGGGTTATCATTACTTATCACATACATTTATGTGGGGGATAAAATGGCAATAAATTATCGTCACCTCAGAAATGTGGCAGCGACACGTAAAACTATTGTGCACTTTTCGTTCTTGGGGTGGCCGTCATAGAAGATGTCTCTGACCACGGTGGAGTCGGAGGTGACACAGGACGCCGCTCTGGTGCTCGGTATTCCCAGGTGGGACATGGCCTCGCTGCACAGGAACTCTCGGATGCTGGAGCGCAGCACTTTTCTGCCATCCGCCTGTCTGCAACACAAGTATGGGGGAAACCATGACTGACAGACAGACAAAGCACAGGGCAGCCTCATGGGGCGTTCACAAGCTGCAGTTACAGCGGCCAGGCTGTGACATCAATCGCCCTCACTCCCTCCCATCCCATGGGGATCGGCAGAAGGTGGAAAGCATTTCATCCCCGCGATCCTGTACCCACAGCAGGGCTGTAATACTGGGGGCTATTGCATGTCTTCTAATGTCCATCATGTGGGACACAGTGGTGTGCGGAAGGCACCCAGAGAGGAGTCTGGGGTCTCCCCACCAGTAATGGCTTGTTTAGACGCACCAACAATCAGCGAACCCTCCGCCTGCCGTAAGGGCCAGTCCAACCAGGATGGCAGACGCCCGACATATAAGCAGAACGCTCCACTGTCAGGAGCAATGGCTTAACTGCAGGCATAAAAAAAAAATCATGGTTATCGGCAGCACATGACCCCATGTAAACAGGTGGTGTGCTGCCGAGAAAATTGTCCTGTATGTGGTCAGAATGAGTGTTCTATATGGCGGAGATGGGCTGACTGGCCATGAACAGGTCAACAAGACGATGTCTAATACGATCCTCCTGTCCCCGCACAGCATCCTTTGATCGGCAGCTTATGCCCTGCTTACACCGGATGATGTGCTGCCGAAAATGAGGACTAGTATGGCGGCATAAAAATGTGCCAGCGCCGCCGTTACTAATAGCTGTCATCATGGCTTCAGTATAAGATTATTCGGAAAGTGCAGATTGTCGGGAGCAGGGACATTCCACAGCGCCCCCCCCCCCCCCCCCCCCCGTGACCGTCAGCACCCCAGCTGCCCCCTGTACCACCCTCCGCACAAGCGCTGCTGCCCCCCCGTACTCCCCTCTGCACAGGCGCTGCCCCCCGTATTCTCTGCACAGGCGCTGCCCCCCGTATTCTCCTCCGCGCAGGCGCTGCTGCCCCCCCGTACTCCCCTCCGCACAGGCGCTGCTGCCCCCCCGTACTCCCCTCCGCACAGGCGCTGTTGCCCCCCCGTACTCCCCTCCGCACAGGCGCTGTTGCCCCCCCGTACTCCCCTCTGCACAGGCGCTGCCCCCCGTATTCTCCTCTGCACAGGCGCTGCCCCCCGTATTCTCCTCCGCGCAGGCGCTGCTGCCCCCCCGTACTCCCCTCCGCACAGGCGCTGCTGCCCCCCCGTACTCCCCTCCGCACAGGCGCTGTTGCCCCCCCGTACTCCCCTCCGCACAGGCGCTGTTGCCCCCCCGTACTCCCCTCCGCACAGACGTTGCCGCCCCGTATTCCCCTCCGCACAGGCGCTGCTGCTCCCCCCCCCCCCCCCCGTACTCCCCTCCGCACAGGCGCAGTTGCCCCCTGTACTCCCCTCCGCACAAGCGCAGTTGCCCCCCCATACTCCCCCCCCCGCACAGGCGCAGTTGCCCCCCCCATACTCCCCCCCGCACAAGCGCTGTTACCCCCCATACTCCCCTCCGCACAGGCGCAGCCGTTGCCCCCATTACCTGGAGTACGGGGTGAGGCCGGCTCCCTTCAGCTGCAGCTCCCAGCGCTGCCCGGCCGGGCTCACCACCTCCCCCAGGTACATGGCCGCCCCGTCCCCCAGCTGTCCGGCGAAGTTCCCGAACTGGTGGCCGCAGTAGCAGTGGGCGGCGGGCTCGGAGCCCGGCAGCAGGCGGTTCCCGCTGAAGTACATGGCCGCCTCTTCCTCGTCCTCCTCCCCGAGCTGCAGACCGAGCAGCGCCAGCGCCGGCGGGGACAGCGCCACCACTCTGGGCTCCTGCACCGGGCTGGGGCGCACGGGAGAGAAGCAGACTCCGGGGACTTGCCGCGACCGGACAGCGTCCTCGTCCTGCCCATCCCCGGGCTCCACGGGCAGACTGCGCAGCGCTCGGTTATCGAAGCGTAGAGCCCGCAGGCTGGAGGCCGGGGAGGCGGCGGCGGAGGTGAGCACGGCCCGCTTCATCATGCTGACTGCACCCGTGATCCGGGGGACTGACACACCCGCCCGTGCCCAGCACACTCCCATGCAGCAGGGCAGGCTACGGGCCATCCGCGTGCACCCAACACGGGCATCAACACAGAAGTCACATGTACTAAGCCGCCTGCAGCCGCCGGGTCCTAGAGCCCGCATGCGCCGCAGCGTCACAAGGAGAAGGCAGCGTGACTAAGCATTCTGCTGGCGGAGATTAGAAACGGGCGTTGGTCATTGCAACCAATCAGCTTCCAGCTCTCATCGTTACAGATCGGTGCAAATTCTAAACGGTGTCCTGATTTGTTGGATGCAAAGGTCCTAAAGAATAATGTGTCGCTATCCCCGACCTAGCAGGACCACACAGCAGGGGCGGCAGCACATTCAGCCATGGCCCATGGGTGCAGACTTTATTCTAGATACTTTATCGAAAGTTTGCCTTATTTTAGCAAGGTTTGCTATGGAGGCTGCTGACGTCACTTATCTTACATAATAGGGCCTGTATGTGACCCTGCCTAATGCGGAGTAAAGCCCTACCTGAGTTGTGCAAGTGTGTTTTATAGAGGAAATTGTATGGTAGTGAGTTACAAGTGCAGTGGGCGGACGCCGTACACTTCCTGCCCCCGTATTCCCCATCTGGACTGACACCCTGCACTTCCAGCCTCCGTATTCCCCGTCAGGGTGGGCACCCTGCAGTCCGGTAACAGGAATATGGAATCAGGAAGTGCAGGACGTCCGTCCAGACGGGGAATACGGAGAGGCAGGAGTCCGTTAATAGGGAAATATGCAGTCAGGAAGTGCAGTCCGTCCTCCTAGATGGGGAATACGGAGGCAGGAAGGGCAGTCCGTCCTAGATGGGAAATACGGAGGCAGTAAGTGCAGTCCATCCTCCTAGACGGGGAATACAGAGGCAAGAAGTGCAGTCCGTCCTCCTAGATGGGGAATACGGAGAGGCAGGAGTCAAGCAGCAGGGAATATGGAGGCAGGAAGTGCAGTCCGTCCTAGATGGGAAATACGGAGGCAGTAAGTGCAGTCCGTCCTCCTAGACAGGGAATACGGAGGCAGGAAGGGCAGTCCGTCCTCCTAGACGGGGAATACGGAGAGGCAGGAGTCAAGCGGCAGGGAATATGGAGGCAGGAAGTGCAGAGTGTCCGCGCAGACGGGGAATACGGAGGCAGGTTCACACAAATGTATAAAAAACAAAAAATATGTGATTCTTCAGAATTTGTATTAGTCTATGCCTGATGAAGAGACCTGAGTAGTCTCAAAAGCTTGCAATTTGTTACCATCTTTTCAGTTAGCCATTAAAAGGTATCAACCACTGAGGACTCTCAATTCTAAACATTTTAAAAAACATTCAGAATTTCATCCAGAAAAGTGGGACAATTAATTTCTCACTTGTCATTTTTGTACAGTCCATATACAATTAATTTTCTTTTACAGCAGCAGCTAATAATCATTTACAGTTTCCTATGTTACAGAATTGTAATGTATCCATTAAAACCGGTTGCTATACTGTGGCTCCATGTAGCATCTAATTATTTTTTACGTCCCCATAGACTTGAATAGGAGAATCTCATGCGATTTATGGAAGAAGCTAGCGCATGTTGCAATTTTGTTCACATGCAGATTGAGAGTCGGACTGGACCACCCAACGATTCTCCAATGGGTCACGGGTCCTCAGCGAGACCCCTAGCAGGATGAAGAGGGGTCTCGCTGGTTTAACTGAATGTGAGTACTCGGATGCACATTCAGTTGAAATGTATTGCGGTGCATGTTTTCTGCACCACAATAGTGAACATGGCCACTGACCTGTCAAGAGGCCTGTAACTGGCGTCAGTGCACCTGTCACAGGCGGCATATGACACTGACCTCATGAGCCGTATGATGTCACTGTGATCCGCCGCCTGTGAAAGGTGTACTGATTCCAGCCTCTGATTTTAACAGATCGAGCCGCATCTGAAGAAAGATGGTGCCACACGGTAAGAAGCATCTTTTATTTTCTTTCCCTCTGTGGATGCAGCTTGATGCGAGGCAAGGACAAGGGACAGGGGCCCAGGACAAGGGACATGGGCCCGGTGCAAGGGACATATGGATACAAGAAGGGAGAACATGGGGTCTTTGGATGGTGGACATAGGGGCCAGGATGGGGAGCATAGTGGGGAATGTGCTCTAGAAGTGATCAGCTTTAGACGACTATGTGCTATTTTCTACAGAGTTAAGTCCTTGCTGGAAGAAGTGATGGCATTCTGTGCCAGGTGAAGAAGAAAAGCAAACATGAAGGACTTCACCTAGAAAAGTCACTGGTAAGTCAGTATGTTACCTGTACACAGTGTCACCAGTAATCCCTGTGTTACTGGTACACTAACACTATATACAGAGCGCCTCTGTATAATGTCACCAGTGGTCCCTGTATTACCGATGCACTATATGCAGAGCTCCTGTGTAAAATGTCACTGTATTAACTGTACACTGACACTATATATTGTGTGGGGAATCTTTTTTCTGCCAAGGGCCATTTGGATATTTAAACCATCCTTCGGGGACTGCACAAATTGTGAGCTAACTCCGCCCACAAAGTATGTCTTGATGCTGGCACTGGTGTCAGGACATAATCCTTTCATTGTACGTGTCTCAGAGTACAGTAGTTATCGCTATGTGTACGTGCTCCATGAGCAAGAACAAATTAAAAGACAGGTGGCCATCTAAACACAGCTGCTGGCCCAAGCACTATAGCCCCCAGGAATCTGCCTGAGGGATGGAGAAAAGGTCATTTACGGCCTGAGTTTCTTCACCCCTTCTATATACAGAGCTCTGTTATGTACTGGTGGTTTAGGAGCAACATGGACGTGCTCTGGAGGAGGTGGTACCTGTACTGACCGCAGTTCCTGAGCTTAACACAACACTAGAAGTAGCCGTGGGATGTTCCTGTCACTCCCTATACTCCTCGTCACAGCCGGAGGACTAACTACCCCTAAAGATAGAAACAGGAAGGCTATCTTGCCTCAGAGAAAATTCCCAAAGGACAGACAGCCCCCCACAAATATTGACTGTGAGTGGAGAGGGAAATGACATACACAGAATGAAACTAAGATGAAGCAAAGGAGGCCAATCTAGCTAGATAGATAGAACAGGACAGAATGCTGTGCGGTCAGTATTAAAAACTAGAAAAATCCACCGCAGAGTTTACAAAAATCTCCACACCTGACTAAAGGTGCGGAGGGTAAATCTGCTTCCCAGAGCTTCCAGCTTAACTGAATAAATCCATACTGACAAGCTGGACTAGAAAAAACAAAGAATGTGCTGAAATATTAAGTCCACAACAAATGGAAAGCAAAAAGACAAAGCAAGGACATATCTTTGCTGAACTGGTCAGAATATCAGGGAAATCCAAGAGAGATGTGAATCCAAGCAGGAACCATTGACAACTGGCACAGGCTGAGGGATAGAGCCAGGATAAATAGCCGAGCCAGAATAGACGATCAGTGGAAGCAGCTGCTGACTGCTAAATCCAAGGAGCAGCAGTTCCACTTAAATCCACAGGAGGGAGCACAAGAGCAGAACTCACAAAAGTGCCACTTACAACCACCGGAGGGAGCCCAAGAGCGGAATTCACAACAGAGCTCCTGTGTATAATGTCATTGGTGATTACTATATTACCTGTACACTATACACAGAGCTCCTGTGTATAATGTCACCGGTCATCCCTGTATTACCTGTACACTTTATATAGAGCTCCTGTGTATAATGTCACCTGTGATCACTATTGCCTGTACACTATATACAGAGCTCCTGTATATAATGTCACTGGTGATCACTTTATTACCTGTACACTTACACTATACAATATATACAGAGCTGATGGTTATAATGTCACTGTGATCCATGTATTACCTGTATACTATATATAGTATATACAGAGCTCCTGTGTATATTGTCATTGGTGAGTCACTGTATTACCTGTACTCTTACACTATACACTGTATACTATATACCGAACTCCTGTATAATGTAACCGGTGGTAATAACAGTGTTGTTAGTATTGTGGTTTTTATTAATTATCAGTATTGTAATACTCTGTCACTATGTCGTAATGTGTAGTCCAGTCATGGTGTGGTAATATTTACCCTTTTTGTGGTATTATTCAGTCACTATGTGGTCCAGTTATCGTGTGGTGATATTTGTCTTCTGTATGTGGCATTATTCGGTCACTATGTGGTTTCATAGTTCATCAACCACATCTGTGGCAATTGTACATGGATCTGCTAGCAGAGAATGTTGATGATTTGCCCAAATGCATTCAGTGTGGCAGAATGTTCCTCAGACAACCATTAATAACTTCATTTACAGCAGCCAAGGTGTGTAAGTGCCAGGATTTCTTCTCTTGATGATCATACTTGATACTGAATAAATCATGATGTTGTCTCGGGGGTACCTTGACAAAGAGGAACCAGAAGATTGTCGCGTCTTGTTAGACGAACTCATGCACTGGTTAGAACTGCTTCACTATCATACTAAACAGCAGGTTTTCGTTGCTCTGACAGTGCTAGGGTTAATCAGTTCAGTTGATCTCCTGGAGCTCTCCATCATGGATTGCCTCAGCTGTTCTGTGTTGGACACTCTCCTCTGGTATATATGCTTGTCACTAGCATTATGGAATTGCCAGTGATAGTTCATTCTGCCTGGTTTGGAGTTGGAGGAGTTGTTTGGTGTTTTATAGTTGGCATTTGGAGAGTTGTTCTGGAGATTTCTGCATGTGGAGTTTGCGTGTTCAACTTCATCCTCTCCTATTTAGTATCACCTATCTCACCTTTCTCTGTGTTCCACTCTGTTGCTTGGTGAGTGTATTTTGTATGATTGCAGTTTTCATTTATCCCTGTCTGTCTTCCCTTGTCTGGTGTTATCCTTTACACTTCAGCCTCACACCTTCCTGGGTGGGGGAGGGAACAGATAAGGGTAAGTCAGGAGCATTTAGCAAAGCATGTGACCCCAGTATCTCCAACTTCCAGTGTAATCTGGGGGACCAGAATAGACTAGGGCACCCCCTAACATGAGGGATAGGGAAGGAGCCCCTTTCCCTGAGAAATCAATACCGTGACAGATGTTTAGAAATTTTGCTTCTATAAATCCTGTGATTCCATAATTCCACAACTTTTCCTTATTGGTATAGCAATTTCACTGTTGAGGAGTGTAATTTTTTCATTTTTTTATTTTGCAAATTATCAATGCAGTATTTATATACAGTAAGACATTTCTAACATTTCTTCTATGTTTCCATCATATATCTACCACCCACCATGTAACCAACCTCCAGATACCACTGACCACCAGAATAAATAAGCTTCTGCAGCTGCAAAACTGTCAGGAACGTGTCCAAAGTGGGCGATAGTACGGTAAGTTCATGTTTTATTTCTCCATCTCGCAGTAGTAGGGACATTATCCAGGGGGTAGGATACATAATGGTCCACAAAAGTAAAACTGTCATGTTTGACTTTGATAATCCCTCTAATTTGAGAATGACTTTTTTATGAGTCTAGGTCTAGCTGGACTGATTATTATTCTTATTTATTTATATAGCACCATTAATTCCATGGTGCTGTACATGAGAAAGGGGTTACATACAGGGTTATAAATATCGTTTACAGTAAACAAGTTTACAGTGACAGACTGGTACAGAGGGGAGAGGACCCTGTCCTTGCGGACTTACAATCTATGGGATAGTGGGGACTGATAAAATGTTCTTTTAAATTTGAGAATTACACAGCCATTTTGAGTATGATTTCCATGGTAAGTACACCAGTCTTATCAGATTTGAGAGACATAATTAATAAGTTTTGCAGTGTGTAAAGTGGAAGCCGCTACCAGATCCACTTTTAAGGTGTATTCCCATCTTAGACATTTATGTCCATAGAATATGCCATAAATATCTGACAAATGCCATCTTCACATTTGTACTCCACGTATTTTTTCAGAATCTGTGTTCCCTATCCTGCTTTTATGTATATTCCATAACTCTCATGAAAAGCAATGAAGAGGACCACGAGTATGCACGGCCATCTCTGTATTCACTGGAAATTGGAGTGCATCTATCAGACACAGTGATGGCATATTCTGTGGATAGGCAAGAGCTATTTATGGTGGAAATACCCTTTTATTAGGCTGTTTAATGTTTAACCCCTTTCTGCCATTGGACGTACTATTCCGTCCATGTGGGGTGGGCACTAATTCCCAAGGATTGAATAGTACGTCCAGCGCGATCGGCCGCGCTCACGGGGGGAGCGCGGCCGATCGCGGCCGGATGTCAGCTGCCTATCGCAGCTGACATCCGACACTATGTGCCAGGAGCGGTCAAGGACCGCCCCCGGCACATTAACCCCGGCACACCGCGATCAAACATGATCGCAGTGTACCGGCGGTACAGGGAAGCATCGAGCAGGGAGGGGGCTCCCTGCGTGCTTCGCTGAGACCCCCGGAGCAACGGGATGTGATCGCGTCGCTGCGAGGGTCTCTTACCTCCTATCCCTGCAGGCCCCGGATCCAAAATGGCCACGTGGCTGCATCCGGGTCCTCCAGGGATTACTTCCGGGTGCAGACCAGGCTCTGGTAAGACTGCAGCACTGTAAGTCAGATCGCCGATCTGACAGAGTGCTGTGCAAACTGTCAGATCAGCGGTCTGTGATGTCCTCCCCTGGGACAAAGTAAAAAAGTAAAAAAAAAAATTTCCACATGTGTAAAAAAAAAAAGAAAAAAAAAATTCCTAAATAAAGAAAAAATATATATTATTCCCATAAATACATTTCTTTATCTAAATTAAAAAAAAAATCAAACAATAAAAGTACACATATTTAGTATTGCCGCGTCCGTAACGACCCCACCTATAAAAATATATCACTAGTTAACCCCTTCAGGGAACATCGTAAAAAAAAACAAAAACAAAGAGGCAAAAAACAACGCTTTATTCTCATACCACCAAACAAAAAGTGGAATAACACGCGATCAAAAAGACGGATATAAATAACCATGGTACCGCTGAAAACATCATCTTGTCCCGCAAAAAACGAGCCGCCATACAGCATCATCAGCAAAAAAATAAAAAAGCTATAGTCCTCAGAATAAAGCGATGACAAAATAATTATTTTTTCTATAAAATAGTTTTTATCGTATAAAAGCGCCAAAACATAAAAAAATGACATAAATGCGGTATCGCTGTAATCGTACTGACCCAAAGAATAAAACTGCTTTATGAGTTTTACCAAACGCGGAACGGTATAAACGCCTCCCCCAAAAGAAATTCATGAATAGCTGGTTTTTGATCATTCTGCCTCACAAAAATCGGAATAAAAAGCAAACAAAAAATCTCCCGTGACCGAAAATGTTACCAATAAAAACGTCAACTCGTCCAGCAAAAAACAAGATCTCACATGACTCTGTGGACTCAAATATGGAAAAATTATAGCTCTCAAAATGTGGTAACGCAAAAAAATATTTTTTGAAATAAAAAGCGTCTTTCAGTGTGTGACTACTGCCAATCATAAAAATCCGCTAAAAAACCCGCTATAAAAGTAAATCAAACCCCCCTTCATCACCCGCTTAGTTAGGGAAAAATTAAAAAAAATTTAAAAATGTATTTATTTCCATTTTCCCATTAGGGTTAGGGTTAGGGCTAGGGTTTGGGCTAGGGTTAGGGTTGGGGCTAGGGTTGGGGCTAGGTTTAAGGCTACAGTTAGGGTTGGGGCTAAAGTTAGGGTTAGGGTTGGGGCTAAAGTTAGGGTTAGGGTTTGGATTACATTTACGGTTGGGAATAGGGTTGGAATTAGGGTTAGGGGTGTGTCTGGGTTAGAGGTGTGGTTAGGGTTACCATTGGGATTAGGGTTAGGGGTGTGTTTGGATTAGGGTTTCAGTTATAATTGGGGGGTTTCCACTGTTTAGGCACATCAGGGGCTCTCCAAACGCGACATGGCGTCCGATCTCAATTCCAGCCAATTCTGCGTTGAAAAAGTAAAACAGTGCTCCTTCCCTTCCGAGCTCTCCCGTGCGCCCAAACAGGGGTTTACCCCAACATATGGGGTATCAGCGTACTCAGAACACATTGGAGAACAACTTTTGGGGTTGAATTTCTCCTGTTACCCTTGGAAAAATACAAAACTGGGGGCTAAAATATAATTTTTGTGGAAAAAAAATATTTTTTATTTGCATGGCTCTGCGTTATAAACTGTAGTGAAACACTTGGGGGTTCAAAGCTCTCACAACACATCTAGGTGAGTTCCTTAGGGGGTCTACTTTGCAAAATGGTGTCAATTGTGGGGGGTTTCTACTGTTTAGGTACATTAGGGGCTCTGCAAACGCAATGTGACGCCTGCAGACCATTCCATCTAAGTCTGCATTCCAAATGGCGCTCCTTCCCTTCCGAGCCCTCCCATGCGCCCAAACGGTGGTTCCCCCCACATATGGGGTATCAGCGTACTCAAGACAAATTGGACAACAACTTTTGGGGTCCAATTTCTCCTGTTACCCTTGGGAAAATACAAAACTGGGGGCTAAAAAATAATTTTGGGGGAATTTTTTATTTTTTTTTTCACGGCTCTGCGTTATAAACTGTAGTGAAACACTTTGGGGTTCAAAGTTCTCACAACACAACTAGATAAGTTCCTTGGGGGGTCTAGTTTCCAATATTGGGTCACTTGTGGGGGGTTTCTTGTTGTGAACTCTATTTTTGGGCCCCCTCTGGTGGTCACAAGTGGTACTGTGTGAGTGCTGTCTTTGGGCTCCCTCTGGTGGCTCTTTGTGTTTTTCTGCAGGTTTGTGGCTGGGATCAGCTGTCTCGTTATCTGGTAGTTGGTTTCCTATTTAGCTCACCTGGACTTTCAGTGGTTGCCTGCTGTCAATGTCTTCAGTGCTATTTTGGAGCTCTCCTGCATTCCTTCGTTATCAGTCTCTTCAAGAGAAGCTAAGTTTTTCTTTGTTCATTTTTTGATCATCAGTGTTCATATGTTTCTTGGTTTATTTTTGTTTCTTGTCCAGCTTGCTAATATGTGATTTCCTCGCTTGCTGGTAGCTCTAGGGGGCTGAGTTTCTCCCCTCACACCGTTAGTTGGTGTGGGGGTTCTTGAATTCTCAGCGTGGATATTTTGCATAGA
This sequence comes from Ranitomeya variabilis, assembly GCF_051348905.1. Lineage (NCBI taxonomy): Eukaryota > Metazoa > Chordata > Amphibia > Anura > Dendrobatidae > Ranitomeya > Ranitomeya variabilis. Next base: position 363,565,557 of record NC_135236.1, on the reverse strand, counting down.
GTTTTTTACTGACCGCACAGTTCCCTATCTGTCTTCTGCTATCTAGTATTAGCGGGCCTCATTTGCTGAATCTGTTTTCATTTCTACGTTTGTATTTTCCCCTTACCTCACCGTTATTATTTGTTGGGGGCTTCCTATATCTTTGGGGTGATTTCTCTGAGGCAAGTGAGGTCTTACTTTCCCTCTAGGAGTAGATAGTTTCTCAGGCTGCGTCGCGACGTCCAGGATTTTAGGCACGTTCACCGGCTACCTTTAGTGTGTTTGGTTAGGATCAGGTTTGCGGTCAGTCCAGTTACCACCTCCCTAGAGCTCGTGTCTATGTTCATTAACTTAGCTAGTCCATTTTGCGATCCTCAGCCACTAAGGATCATAACAGTACAGCAGGCCAAAAAGTGTTTAATGCATCGCAGAAGTGGGATAAGAGAAGTCCTGAGTACAATTTTTTTTTTCTTTCTCTCTACCTTTGTTGCAGTCTGTCCAGCTTCTCTCATCCCCTTAATCTCTGGGTGGTTTTGAGTTCAGCTGCAGACATGGATATTCAGAGTCTGACTTCTAGTGTGGATCATCTTGCTGCAAGGGTGCAAAGCATTCAGGATTTTGTTGTTCATAGCCCTATGTCAGAGCCAAAAATACCTATTCCTGAGTTGTTTTCTGGAGATAGATCTAGGTTTCTGAATTTTAAGAATAATTGTAAATTATTTCTATCTTTGAGACCTCGTTCCTCTGGTGATTCCGCTCAGCAAGTTAAAATTGTTATCTCCTTGTTACGTGGCAACCCTCAAGATTGGGCTTTCTCTCTGGTGCCAGGAGATCCTGCATTGCTGAATGTGGATGCGTTTTTTCTGGCGCTTGGATTGCTTTATGAGAAACCTAATCTTGAGAACCAGGCAGAAAAGGCTTTGTTGGCCCTCTCTCAAGGTCAAGATGAAGCAGAGGTGTATTATCAAAGATTTAGGAAATGGTCGGTGCTTACTCATGAGTGTGCCCTGGCTGCAAATTTCAGAGAAGGTCTTTCTGAAGCCATTAAGAATGTTATGGTGGGGTTCCCCACGCCTGCAAGTCTGAATGACTCAATGGCTTTGGCCATTCAGATTGATCGGCGTTTGCGGGAGCGCAAATCTGCGCATCCTCTGGCTGTGTTTTCTGAACAGAGACCTGAGTCTATGCAATGTGACAGAATTCTGACCAGAATTGAGCGGCAAAGTCATAGACGTCAAAATGGGTTGTGCTTTTACTGTGGTGATTCTACTCATGTTATCTCAGCATGCTCTAAGCGCTTAAAAAAAATCGCTAACCCTGTCACCATTGGTACTATACAGCCTAAATTCATTTTGTCTGTTACTTTAATTTGTTCTTTGTCATCCTACTCGGTTATGGCTTTTGTGGATTCAGGTGCTGCCCTGAATCTGATGGATTTGTCGTTTGCCAGGCACTGTGGTTTTGTCCTGGAGCCTTTGGAATTCCCTATTCCACTGAGGGGAATTGATGCTACACCATTGGCTGAGAATAAGCCGCAATATTGGACTCAAGTGACCATGTGCATGACTCCTGTACATCAGGAGGTGATTCGCTTTCTTGGGCTGCATAATTTGCATGATGTTGTCGTTTTGGGTCTGCCATGGCTGCAGGCCCATAATCCAGTTCTGGATTGGAAAGCTATGTCAGTGTCAAGTTGGGGTTGCCAGGGGATTCATGGCGATGCTCCTTTGGTGTCAATTGCTTCTTCCACTCCTTCTGAGGTCCCTGAGTTTTTGTCGGACTACCAGGATGTATTTGATGAGCCCAGATCCGGTGCCCTGCCTCCTCATAGGGATTGTGATTGTGCTATAAATTTGATTCCTGGTAGTAAGTTCCCTAAGGGACGACTTTTTAATTTGTCTGTGCCAGAACATGCCGCGATGCGGAGTTATATAAAGGAGTCTTTGGAGAAGGGACATATTCGTCCATCCTCCTCCCCTCTTGGTGCAGGATTCTTTTTTGTGGCCAAGAAGGATGGTTCGCTAAGACCTTGTATAGATTATCGTCTTCTAAATAAAATCACGGTCAAATTTCAGTATCCTTTGCCATTATTGTCTGATCTGTTTGCCCGGATTAAGGGGTCCAGTTGGTTCACCAAGATAGATCTTCGTGGTGCGTATAACGTTGTGCGTATTAAGCAGGGGGACGAATGGAAAACAGCATTTAATACGCCCGAAGGCCATTTTGAGTACTTGGTGCTGCCTTTTGGACTCTCTAATGCTCCTTCTGTGTTTCAGTCCTTCATGCATGACATCTTCCGAGAATATCTGGATAAATTTATGATTGTGTATCTGGATGACATTTTGATCTTTTCTGATGATTGGGAGTCCCATGTGAAGCAGGTCAGGATGGTATTTCAGGTCCTGCGTGCTAATGCCTTATTTGTGAAGGGCTCAAAATGTCTCTTCGGAGTACAGAAGGTTTCCTTTTTGGGTTTTATTTTTTCTCCTTCTACTATTGAGATGGACCCAGTCAAGGTCCAGGCTATTCATGACTGGACTCAGCCTACATCTGTTAAGAGTCTTCAGAAGTTCTTGGGTTTTGCTAATTTTTACCGTCGCTTCATCGCTAATTTTTCTGGCGTGGTTAAGCCCTTGACGGATTTGACCAAGAAGGGTTCTGATGTTACTAATTGGTCTCCTGCGGCCGTGGAAGCCTTTCGGGAGCTGAAGCGCCGGTTCTCTTCAGTTCCAGTCTTATGTCAGCCTGATATCTCTCTTCCTTTTCAGGTCGAGGTTGATGCTTCTGAGAATGGAGCAGGGGCTGTTTTGTCGCAGAAAAGCTCTGATTGCTCTGTGATGAAGCCTTGTGCCTTCTTTTCAAGAAAGTTTTCGCCTGCCGTGCGGAATTATGATGTTGGTAATCGGGAGTTGTTGGCTATTAAGTGGGCATTTGAGGAGTGGCAACATTGGCTCGAGGGAGCTAAGCATCGTGTGGTGGTCTTGACTGATCACAAAAATCTGATTTATCTCGAGTCTGCCAAGCGGCTGAATCCTAGACAGGCTCGTTGGTCGTTGTTTTTCTCCCGTTTCGATTTCGTGGTCTCGTACCTGCCTGGTTCGAAGAACGTGAAGGCTGATGCTCTTTCTAGGAGTTTTGTGCCTGACTCTCCGAGAGTTTCAGAGCCGGCTGGTATCCTCAGAGAGGGAGTGATTTTGTCTGCCATTTCCCCAGATTTGCGACGAGTGCTGCAGAAATTTCAGGCGGATAGACCTGACCGTTGCCCACCAGAGAGACTGTTTGTCCCTGATAGATGGACCAGCAGAGTTATTTCCGAGGTTCATTCTTCGGTGTTGGCAGGTCATCCTGGGATTTTTGGTACCAGAGATTTGGTGGCTAGGTCCTTCTGGTGGCCTTCCTTGTCGCGGGATGTGCGTTCCTTTGTGCAGTCCTGTGGGATTTGTGCTCGGGCTAAGCCTTGCTGTTCTCGTGCCAGCGGTTTGCTTTTGCCTTTGCCTGTCCCGAAGAGGCCTTTTACGCACATTTCCATGGATTTTATTTCGGATCTTCCAGTCTCTCAGAGAATGTCTGTCATCTGGGTGGTGTGTGATCGTTTTTCCAAAATGGTCCATTTGGTGCCCTTGCCTAAGTTGCCTTCCTCCTCCGATTTGGTTCCTCTATTTTTTCAGAATGTGGTTCGCTTGCACGGCATCCCTGAAAATATTGTGTCTGACAGAGGATCCCAGTTTGTGTCCAGATTTTGGCGGATCTTTTGTGCTAAGATGGGCATTGATTTGTCTTTTTCGTCGGCTTTCCATCCTCAGACGAATGGTCAAACCGAGCGAACTAATCAGACCTTGGAAACGTATTTAAGATGTTTTGTTTCTGCTGATCAGGATGATTGGGTGACTTTTTTGCCATTGGCAGAATTTGCCCTTAATAATCGGGCTAGTTCTGCTACTTTGGTTTCGCCTTTTTTCTGCAATTCTGGTTTTCATCCTCGTTTTTCCTCGGGGCAGGTTGAGCCTTCTGACTGTCCTGGGGTGGATTCTGTGGTAGATAGGTTGCAGCAGATTTGGAACCATGTGGTGGACAATTTGAAGTTGTCACAGGAGAATGCTCAGCGCTTTGCCAACCGCCGTCGCGGTGTGGGTCCCTGACTTCGTGTTGGGGATTTGGTATGGCTGTCTTCTCGGTATGTGCCTATGAAGGTCTCCTCTCCTAAATTCAACGGTCCTTATAAGATTTTGGAAATCCTTAACCCGGAGTCTTTTCGTTTGGACCTCCCAGCATCGTTTGCCATTCATAATGTGTTCCATAGGTCTTTGTTGCGGAGGTATGTGGTGCCTGTGGTTCCTTCTGTTGAGCCCCCTGCTCCGGTGCTGGTTGAGGGCGAATTGGAGTACGTGGTAGAGAAGATCTTGGATTCTCGTATTTCTAGACGGAGGCTTCAGTATTTGGTTAAGTGGAAGGGCTATGGTCAGGAGGATAATTCCTGGGTTGTCGCCTCTGATGTTCATGCGGCCGATTTGGTTCGTGCCTTCCATGTGGCTCATCCTGATCGCCCTGGGGGTCTTCATGAGGGTTCGGTGACCCCTCCTCAAGGGGGGGGTACTGTTGTGAACTCTATTTTTGGGCCCCCTCTGGTGGTCACAAGTGGTACTGTGTGAGTGCTGTCTTTGGGCTCCCTCTGGTGGCTCTTTGTGTTTTTCTGCAGGTTTGTGGCTGGGATCAGCTGTCTCGTTATCTGGTAGTTGGTTTCCTATATAGCTCACCTGGACTGTCAGTGGTTGCCTGCTGTCAATGTCTTCAGTGCTATTTTGGAGCTCTCCTGCATTCCTTCGTTATCAGTCTCTTCAAGAGAAGCTAAGTTTTTCTTTGTTCATTTTTTGATCATCAGTGTTCATATGTTTCTTGGTTTATTTTTGTTTCTTGTCCAGCTTGCTAATATGTGATTTCCTTGCTTGCTGGTAGCTCTAGGGGGCTGAGTTTCACCCCTCACACCGTTAGTTGGTGTGGGGGTTCTTGTATTCTCAGTGTGGATATTTTGCATAGGGTTTTTTACTGACCGCACAGTTCCCTATCTGTCTTCTGCTATCTAGTATTAGCGGGCCTCATTTGCTGAATCTGTTGTCATTTCTACGTTTGTATTTTCCCCTTACCTCACCGTTATTATTTGTTGGGGGCTTCCTATATCTTTGGGGTGATTTCTCTGAGGCAAGTGAGGTCTTACTTTCCCTCTAGGAGTAGATAGTTTCTCAGGCTGCGTCGAGACGTCCAGGATTTTAGGCACGTTCACCGGCTACCTTTAGTGTGTTTGGTTAGGATCAGGTTTGTGGTCAGTCCAGTTACCACCTCCCTAGAGCTCGTGTCTATGTTCATTAACTTAGCTAGTCCATTTTGCGATCCTCAGCCACTAAGGATCATAACAGTTTCTACTGTTTAGGTACATTAGGGGCTCTGCAAACGCAATGTGACGCCTGCAGACCAATCCATCTAAGTCTGCATTCCAAATGATGCTCCTTCCCTTCCGAGCTCTGCCATGCGCTCAAACGGTGGTTCCCCCCACATATCAGGTATCAGCATACTCAGGACAATTTGGACAACAATATTTAGGGTCGAATTTCTCCTGTTACCCTTGGGAAAATACAAAACTGGGGGCTAAAAAATAATTTTTGTGGAAAAATAATATTTTTTATTTTCACGGCTCTGCGTTATAAACTGTAGTGAAACACTTGGGGGTTCAAAGCTCTCACAACACATCTAGATGAGTTCCTTAGGGGGTCTACTTTCCAAAATGGTGTCACTTGTAGGGGATTTTTACTGTTTAGGTACATTAGGGGCTCTGCAAAGGCAATGTGACGCCTGCAGACCATTCCATCTAAGTCTGCATTCCAAATGGCGCTCCATCCCTTCCGAGCCCTCCCATGCACCCAAACGGTGGTTCCCCCCCAAATATAGGGTATCAGCGTACTCAGGACAAATTGGACAACAACTTTTGGGGTCCAATTTCTCCTGTTATCTTCGGGAAAATTCAAAACTGGGGGCTAAAAAATAATTTTTGTGGGAAAACTTTTTTGTTTAATTTTTACGGCTCTGCATTATAAACTTCTGTGAAGCACTTGGTGGGTCAAAGTGCTCACCACACCTCTAGATAAGTTCCTTAGGGGGTCTCCTTTCCAAAATGGTGTCACTTGTGGGGGGGTTTCAATGTTTACGCACATCAGTGGCTCTCCAAACGCAACATGGCGTCACATCTCAATTCCTGTCAATTTTGCAGTGAAAAGTCAAACGGCGCTCCTTCCCTTCCGAGCTCTCCCATGTGCCCAAACAGTGGTTTACCCCCACATATGGGGTATCAGCTTACTCAGGACAAATTGTAAAACAACTTTTGTAGTCCAATTTCTTCTCTTACCCTTGGGAAAATGAAAAATTGGGGGCGAAAAGATAATTTTTGTGAAAAAATATGATTTGTTATTTTTACAGTTCTGCATTATAAACTTCTGTGAAGCACTTGGTGGGTCAAAGTGCTCACCACACCTCTAGATAAGTTCCTTAGGGGGTCTCCTTTCCAAAATGGTGTCACTTGTGGGGGGGGTTTCAATGTTTAGGCACATCAGTGGCTCTCCAAACGCAACATGGCGTCCCATCTCAATTCCTGTCAATTTTGCATTGAAAAGTCAAATGGCGCTCCTTCGCTTCCGAGCTCTGTCATGCGCCCAAACAGTGGTTTACCCCCACATATGGGGTATCGGCGTACTCAGGACAAATTGTACAACATCTTTTGGGGTCCATTTTCTCCTGTTACCCTTGGTAAAATATAACAAATTGGAGCTGAAGTAAATTTTGTGTGAAAAAAAGTTAAATGTTAATTTTTATTTAAACATTCCAAAAATTCCTGTGAAACACCTGCAGGGTTAATAAACTTCTTGAATGTGGTTTTGAGCACCTTGAGGGGTGCAGTTTTTAGAATGGTGTCACACTTGGGTATTTTCTATCATATAGACCCCTCAAAATGACTTCAAATGAGATGTGGTCCCTAAAAAAAAATGATGTTGTAAAAATGTGAAATTGCTGGTCAACTTTTAACCCTTAAAACTCCCTAACAAAAAAAAAATTGGGGTTCCAAAATTGTGCTGATGTAAAGTAGACATGTGGGAAATGTTACTTATTAAGTATTTTGTGTGACATATCACTGTGATTTAATTGCATAAAAATTCAAATTTGGAAAATTGCGAAATTTTCAAAATTTTCACCAAATTTCCATTTTTTTCACAAATAAACACAGGTAATATCAAATAAATTTTACCACTATCATGAGGTACAATATGTCATGAGAAAACATTGTCAGAATCACCAAGATCCGTTGAAGCGTTCCAGAGTTATAACCTCATAAAGGGACAGTGGTCAGAATTGTAAAAATTGGCCTGGTCATTAACGTGCAAACCACCCTTGGGGGTGAATGGGTTAAGGGGGTTTCTATAAGTTGCAAAATTCTTAACCTGAAATGTTTTTGTGTTGAACATAATTTCAATGCATCCTTTCTTGCTTTGATATTTCTTCTGGTCCCATTGTCCTGGGCACATGCCCCTCATTGGCTTTCAGGCTTGTGGTCATGATGCCAGTTCAGCTTACTTCAATTATAACTTTACATTGTGGCATCCCGTTCCCATCATCTGTATCCTCCCACTATACCTCCTTGTTCTGTAAGGCCAGCGACACCTCCTTTTTCCATCCATATCCCCCGAATACATCACTTTGAGTGGTCAGTCTAACCCCTCCCTCTCTTTATGACCTCTGCTTAACTCTCTACATCTGGTCTCCCATACCCAGCAACCTCCTCATTCACACCTGAATGCCCTTAACTAGGGATATATTCACATGCAGGAGTCTGCTACATACGCAGTCTGCGGCATTTCATCTTCTAACTTCCATCTTTTAAATTACATCTTTTGAATTATGAATTTGAATTAGACTGAATTGGACTGGAATTGACTGGAAGGTAACAGAATAGCAAACCACTACAATGTTTCGGCTTCTTTTCTCATTCACCCCCATACTACTTTCCTTCTTACAATCTCCTGCAATCCCTCCACCTTGTAAGGAACTAGTCATTTCTTCCTCCATCCTCCCCAGCCATCTCACCTTATCCTCAGAACTGTTCCTCCACATACAATCCTTTTTCTCCAGACACACACGGTCACATCATGTCCTATCCTGCTCCCACCTTCTAACGCTCTGTCTGCTACTCCTCATTGCCGGTGATGTATCCCCAAATCCCGGCCCACCTCAACACATCCCCACGCTCATTTCTAACCCCCTACCTTGTTCCTCCGCACGTTTTCCCAACCATGACAACCTCATACCCATTCATCCAGCCCCCACTCCCCCGGTCCCCTTACCTGGAGCACTATGGAACGCATGCTCCGTCTGCAACAAACTGCCATTTATCCATGACCTCTTCATCACCAACAAACTTTCCTTCCTTGGCATCATGGAAACCTGGCTCACCCCCTCTGACTCAGCCTCTCCAGCTGCGCTTTCCTACGGCGGTCTCCACCTCTCTCACACCTCTCGCTCCACCAACAAACGTGGTGGAGGAGTTGGCTTGCTCCTGTCCGACACCTGCTCCTTCACTCCAATCCCGCTACCACCCTCCGCTACTCTTCCCTCATTTGAGGTGCACTCCATCCGCATCTATTCCCCCTCCAACCTCTAGCTGGCTGTAATCTACCGCCCCCCAGAACTAGCCATCTCCACCTTTCTCGACCACTTCACCACATGGCTACTTCATTTCCTCTCTGTTGACATCCCCACTATCATCATGGGTGATTTCAACATCCCGATTGACACTTCCACCTCAGCTGCCTCTAAACTTTTATCACTGACTGCCTCCTTTGGCCTCACTCAATGGTCCTCTGAGGCCACTCACAAAGATGGCCACACGCTGGACCTCGTCTTCACCCGCCTCTGCTCCCTTACTAATCTCACTAACTCACCCCTCCCCCTGTCTGACCACAACCTACTGACATTCTCTTCCCTCTCCTCTCCTAGTGTGCAATCCCCACTCCACGAACTCCCTCGCAGAAATCTCAAACATCTCAACTTACAATCACTCTCTGAGTCCCTTCTCCCTCTTACCGACATAGCCTCCCTTCATGACACAGATGCTGCTGCTGCTTTTTATAACGCCACAATAACAGCAACACTCAATTCGGCCGCCCCGCTCATGCATAGCAAAACTCGTACAGTCAACAGGCAGCCCTGGCTGACCAGCCTGACTAAAGAACTGAGACGGGCTTCCAGGATCGCTGAGCGAAGATGGAAGCGATCCCGCTCTGCTGACCACTTTACCGCATACAAGCAGTCCCTCGCCAGCTTCAAGTCCACGCTCACTGCCGCAAAACAAACTTACTTCTCATCTCTCATATCCTCCCTGTCTCACAACCCTAAACAGCTTTTCAACACTTTCAATTCTCTACTCCGTCCCCCTGTACCCCCTCCCTCCCCTCTCATTTCTGCTGAAGACTTTGCCTCTTTCTTTAAACAGAAGATCGATACGATCAGAGAAAGCTTTGGCCCACAGCGCCCACTGCCCCTCTTAGCTGCTCACCCCTGCTCCTCCAAAACCAGCTTCTCCACCATGACAGAAGATCAGCTCTCCACCCTCCTGTCAAGATCACACCTCACCACCTGCACGCTCGACCCGCTCCCATCCCACCTCATCCCTAACCTTTCCACGGTCTTCATCCCAACCCTAACGCACCTCTTCAACCTCTCACTCACAACAGGTGTCTTCCCCTCATCCTTCAAACATGCCAAGATCACACCCATCCTCAAAAAGCCCTCCCTCGACCCATCCTCTGTGTCTAGCTATCGCCCTATATCTCTTCTTCCTTATGCCTCCAAATTGCTGGAGCAACACATCCATCTTGAACTGTCCTCTCACCTCTCCTCCTGCTCCCTCTTTGATCGATTACAATCTGGCTTCCGTTCCCATCACTCAACTGAAACTGCCCTAACTAAAGTCACCACTGACCTACTAACTGCCAGGAACAAGTGACACTACTCTGTCCTCCTTCTCCTGGACCTGTCTTCTGCCTTTGACACTGTGGACCACTCCCTTCTGCTACAAATCCTCTCATCTCTTGGCATCACAGACTTGGCCCTTTCCTGGATCTCATCATATCTGACAGATCGGACATTCAGTGTCTCCCTCCGCCACACCACCTCCTCACCTCGCCCCTTGTCAGTCGGTGTTCCTCAAGGCTCTGTTCTAGGACCCCCTATTCTTCTCCATCTACACCTTTGGTCTGGGACAGCTCATAGAATCCCACGGTATGCAGTACCATCTCTATGCTGATGACACGCAGATCTACCTATCCGGACCTGACCTCACCTCCTTACTTACCAAAATCCCGCACTGTCTGTCTGCTATTTCAGCCTTCTTTTCTGCTTGCTTTCTACAACTGAACATGGACAAAACAGAATTCATCATCTTTCCCCCATCTCACTCTACCCCTCCACCAGACCTATCCATCAATGTCAATGGCTGCTCACTTTCCCCAGTCCCACACGCCCGGTGCCTCGGGGTGATCCTCGACTCTGCCCTCTCTTTCAAGCCACATATCCAAGCCCTTGCCTCCTCCTGCCGCCTCAAACTCAAAAACATTTCCCGGATCCGCGCATTCCTTGACCGTGACACCACAAAAACACTAGTGCATGCCCTTCTCATCTTCCGCCTCGACTACTGCAACCTCCCACTCTCTGGACTCCCCTCTAGCACTCTGGCACCACTCCAATCCATCCTACACTCTGCTGCTCGACTAATCTACCTGTCTCCCCGCTATTCCCCAGCCTCTCCCCTATGCCAAGCCCTTCACTGGCTTCCTATCGCCCAGAGACTCCAGTTCAAAACCCTCACAATGACCTACAAAGCCATCCACAACCTATCTCCTCCATACATCTGTGACATGATCTCCCGGTACCTACCAACACGCAACCTCCGATCCTCTTAAGACCTCCGTCTCTACTCCCCTCTCATCTCTTCTTCCCACAACCGCATCCAAGACTTCTCCCGTGCTTCCCCCATACTCTGGAACTCTCTACCCCAGCACATCAGACTCTCGCCTACCATAGAAACTTTCAAAAAGAACCTGAAGACTCACCTCTTCCGACAAGCCTACAGCCTGCAGTGATCCTGAACCTACTGAACCGCCGCACAACCAGCTCTGCCCTCTCCTAGTGTATCATCACCCATCCCCTGCAGACTGTGAGCCCTCGCGGGCAGGGTCCTCCCTCCTTATGTACCAGTCTGCCTTGTTTGTGCTCATGTTTAATGTATTTGTCTATATTTGCCCTGTATTTCACATGTAAAGCGCCATGGAATAAATGGCGCTATAAAAATGAATAATAATAATAATAATAATAAAATAATAACTTGGTGCACTAATATCTTCTCTTCCCATTATATCTCCTTACACCAGGTCTCCTTTCCATATGTGATGGGCTGGAGGCTACTGAGATGGTGCACGGTGTGGGGCTCCTACGGGGTAAGTACAGTGACTGTGTTATATGGCGTCCTCTACATGATCTGTGACCTGCAGGGACATTAGTGGAGGAGACTACACTTGGGTTACAGAGCAGTCGCTGATGGTGTCGGCCCTATCCCATGTACTACATGTGAGTGATGAGGTGGTGAATATTGGGGCCGTGACAGTAGTCTGGGAAAGCCATATGACAGACGCCATAACATCCTTGTCATCATTGGGAAAAGCAGCGAGATCACATGACCCAACTCCTCGCAAAAAATACAAATTTAGATTAACTCTTAATTTCTCGCCAGTTGTAACATTCACTACGGCAGACCAAAATTATAATAACAGTCCCAGCAGCATGAACAGACTATAAAGAAGACACAGACACAATGAATAGGGTTTAGTCATATTTATTCTTATCTATTATCAAATTTAGTTTAATTTAATCATCCAGCCCCACTTATAGGATTTACTGCATAAAGAGATGTGACCCAGAGGAAGGCGAAACAACCCCAAGTGTGGGGAAAAATTCCTTCCTGACCCCAAGTGCTGGCGATCGGCTAATTCCTGGGTCACTGCAGCGTCGGCTCTGGATGTCACCTGTACATGGAATATCTTATACTTATCTAATACCTATTATTATCTCTAGTCTATAGAATGCTTATGAGTAACTAAGGGCGCACTGACACTGAGCGATTATCGGGAATGGGTGTTCTTAGGAACCGTGATTTTCCCATAATTGTAAAAATATCTGTACGTGTAAAGGCACCGTGTTTGTTATCCCGTCCATATGCTCTAATTATGGGTCTGTATTTGGAAAGGTGCAGGGAGACGACGTATACTGGAGCCAAAAACCTGTGACTACATGATGACATGTACATGTATGTATACACAAGCACAAACTAGCCCATATTCACACGTGTACATACACTCACATCCAGACACTGTAAGATAATACCGTCACACACATATGCGGAATGTACATATATTTACACTCACACAAATGCATGCATTATACAGTGTGACACACAGTTACACATACAGTACATTCACACACATTCACACTGTGACACACATAAATGCAGACATTTATACAGTGTGACACAGAGATACACATACATTCACACACATACACACTGTGATCCCTACAATGCATAAATGTATGTATGTACAACTATGTGTCACAGTGTGCATGTGTGTGTAGATGTATGTGTAACTGTGTCACATTGTATAAATGTATGTATGTACAACTATGTGTCACAGTGTAGATGTATGTGTAACTGTCACATTGTACAAATGTATGCATATATGTGTATTATGTGTATGTGTCACAGTGTGCATGTGTGTGTAGATGTGTGTGTAACTGTGTCACATTGTATAAATGTATGTATGTACAACTATGTGTCACAGTGTGCATGTGTGTGTAGATGTATGTGTAACTGTGTCACATTGTATAAATGTATGTATGTACAACTATGTGTCACAGTGTAGATGTATGTGTAACTGTCACATTGTACAAATGTATGCATATATGTGTATTATGCGTATGTGTCACAGTGTGCATGTGTGTGTAGATGTGTGTGTAACTGTGTCACATTGTATAAATGTATGTATGTACAACTATGTGTCACAGTGTAGATGTATGTGTAACTGTCACATTGTACAAATGTATGCATATATGTGTATTATGCGTATGTGTCACAGTGTGCATGTGTGTGTAGATGTGTGTGTAACTGTGTCACATTGTATAAATGTATGCATATACGTGTGACATGACATCGGGAGGACGCTTTTTGACCTCTTCCTGGCTGACTACGGGTAATGGCATCAGTTGATGCGTTGTTAGTATTGATATATATCACAGGAGTTATGATATTGATTCATTGGGCTGTATGGGTTATGTGCAATATGTGTGACTATATTTTATAATATTGGATTTAATCCCCCAGCCTGTCTGACAGTCTATATAATGTCCTTGTGAGCATCCTACCTTTTGTATGTGCTAGTGGGTGTAACCCCCTCCCTTTCCTCCGTCTGTCCCTGACTATTTAATAAAATTATTTTGTGGTTATTTAAATTATTCTGGGAATTTTTTTAGCTGTTTTTTTCATTTGTATGATCCTTTACAAGGGAAACTGCACCTGACACTGCCTAGTGATCAGATATTAAAGGCAAAATTGAAGTGCAGTGACATGGAGGGATGGACATTAGTGCCCTGACTCTATTGAAAGCTAGCAATGATCTAGATTACTTGGAGGCAAATAAACAAGGACTGAAAAAAAAGTGTAGAAACCCCTGAACAATTACATTTTTTTTGTTTATTTACTATAAATATCACAAAACTATAATTATCTATACTTATCCTTTCTTACCAATTCTTACCTATAATTATCATTTTTTACCTATACTTATCCTTCTTTCTTTTTACCTATACTTATCATTTCTTCTTACCTATTTTTATCCTTTCTTACCTATACTTTTTCTTTTTTACATATGCTTATGTTTTCTTAACTATACTTATTCTTTATTACCTATATTTATCCTTACTTATCTATAGTTATCCTTTTTTCTTTTTCTTTTTATTGAATTTTAAATATACTCATACTTTGTTACCTATATTTACCTTTACTTATCTATTTTTTACCTATATCCTTTCCTACCTATACTTATTCTTTCTTACCTATACTTATACTTAATTATAATCCTTTTTTAAATATACTTATCTGCTCTTGCCTTATATTTATCTGTATTTATTCTTTCTTACGAATATTTACCTATAGTTATTCTTTCTTAACTATACTTATCCGTTTTACCTATTCTTATTTTTTTACCTATATTTATCCTTTTTTAAATATACTTATCTTCTCTTACCTTATATTGATCTGTATTTATGCTTTCTTACGAATATTTACCTATAGTTATTCTTTCTTATTGCCTATACTTATCATTTTTACCTATATTTATCCTTTTCTAAATATACTTATCTTCTCTTACCTTATATTTATCTGTATTTATGCTTTCTTATTAATATTTACCAATAGTTATTCTTTCTTACCTATACTTATCCTTTTTACCTATACTTATCCTCTCATACCTACACTTATCCTTACTCATCTTTATTTATCCTTTCTTACTTAAATTTACTTATACTTTCTTACCTATACTTATCCTATTTTACCTATATTTATCCATTATTAGCTATACTTACCTTATTTACCTATACTTATCCTTACTTACCTATACTTATCCCCTTTTTCTAATTTTTATTGAATTATAAATATACTTACCCTTTTATACCTATGTTTACCTATACTTATCATTTATGATTATCTATTTGGAGGTCCCTGATGGTTTTGGACATTTGATCTTCTGGTCTTCTCTGCATGGTTGTCACCACCTCACGGTCCGGGGCGCCTACTTTCTCTTCCCCGCCTGTTCTTACCTCCTCCGGTCCTGTCCTGAGCCAGCAGGGTCACGCTCCGGTCGTCCGCCGGCGCTCCGGGGTCCGTCCCTGCAGACATGCTGCCCGGGTCCTTGCTCCCATGTCTGCTGCACTTCCTCCTTCCTCTCCCTCTCCTAGGGAGTGCATAGGGGGTGGGCAGGCGAGCTCTCTGGCTTCTTAAAGGGCCAGCTCGTCCCTACTCACTGCCCCTCCTCCCAGCCTATCACCTGGAGGCTGGAGGGATAAAAGGATCTCAGTCACTCCTGGACGCCGCCTGGGCAACTTCTATTATCCTGAAGTTGCTTCTCCAGGTCTGGTCTTGCTTGGCTTTCCAGTCCAATTTCCCTGTCTTACTCTGTGTACCTTTTTCCCTAGGATCGTGCCTGGTCTTCTCAGCATCCTGAGTCCCGGATCCAGTGCGGTTCCCTGCAGTCTTCTGCCTGCTTCCAAGTTCCTCATTCTGCCCTGTTTTGTCTCTTCATTTCTTCCCAACCTCCTAGGTCGGTTTAACACAGGTGTCTGCCTCATCGGACCCTCTATTGGTGGTCAAGGGGAAATCCCTGTATAGGGGTCACTCCAAGCCTTGGACTCCTTAGAGGCACCCTGGTGTTTTGGTCCTGTGGCCTTCCTTTTGGGGTGTCTTCCCTAGTATATGTGCATTTCTGTACAATAAAGCGTTTGAACCTGCTTTCCTAGTCTGGCTCTCCCTTCCTGGTATCAGCAACCGTTGTATTTGCGGTCCAGTGGGTCCACCCGATAGATCCATCGATAGGGCGTGACAATGGTCTTCTGAAAGCTAGGGTTTTCTAGTTGTTAAATGAAAACCCTCTGAACACGGCCTGGTCCTCTGGTGTTATCGATAATGGAGTCTCTGCTGCTTGGATCTTGTCAAGCTTAAATGCACGGAATCTGGGTTTAGGCTTAGTTGGCTATAGAAAAAGATGCAGAGAAAAAGTCAAAACAGCCTTGACTTGAAGTATTGAAAAATAAATTGCTCAAATTTAAAGGAATATTTTCAAATGTAAATTTAATATATTATAATATCAAAATCAGCGCCACGAGCATTACAGCTCAAGTCTAGTCACTTCAATGAGCTGCTGTGCCACCAATCATCTCTATAGTCAAACATACTTGTGTCACATCATGCATAGGATGCAGAATTACCTGCAGGTAAAATGCATGGCTCAAGCATGGCTAGAAGGAGACATTTTTACGTTAGTACATTCTGTACTTATCACTTCAGCTCTGAACACTAGCTCCAACTCCAGAAGCCTATGCAATGCTTTGCCAGATTAAAGTGAACCTGTTAGCGTCTTATATTCCTGCTCTAATCCAGAGACATCAAGGAAAGACTCTGCCCACAGGCCGCCCCGAAGCACAAACCATCTTGTCTCTGTGATTAGGAACATGTTAGGGCTACGGGGCGGCCTGTGGTCAAAATCATGCTTACAGGTTCACTTTAAATGGCTTGCACTGGACAGAAGTTATAACTAGATAATTATTGGCATGTAACCTGCAAAAGAGGCTGAAAGAAGTACAATACTATAGACTAGACATGCACCATTAATAAATTAAATTGTCCAACCAGTCCGATTGTCTATAATCGTTATGCAATGATTAACACCATCCAAAATATTTTTTAACCTTGACATTAAACATAATGTATCATGGAGCCAAAAGTGTAGAAGATTGAGGGAGAGAATGTTATTCAGATCCATGTGACAATTCTGTGCATTTACTTACAACAGGGATGTATGGTGGGGGCATCCTAAGGGCTTCCACAGCGACCCAATCAATTCGATGGAAGAAGTGGTGTTCTCGGACGTTGCCATTGACTCCTAATCGCTGGACAGGATCTTCCTGGAGGAGCTGACAATGAGAAATGTATTTAGAATTTAGTAAGTGAACCCTGTGATCTGACCAGTAAAGATTATAACACAGTGATCACTTCTTTCTGATTGTTGCTCTCCATAACGTGTTGTCTGCTGTGATGGTATATGTTAGCAATATTTAGTGATCAGGGGTGCAAACAATGGATTTCTACTTCTCTTATCCAATAGATGACATTGTAAATGTTACTAAGGAGGTTGTAAAAAAAACATCTGAGTAAGGCTGTGTTCTGTACAATTACTACCTCTGTCAGCGACTACTAACATTGTATGACCCCAATACTAGACCCTTATACCAGGAACATACTGACCTGTTCAATGATGTCCTTGGCACCGGAGGAAGATTCATCAAAGAGTGCGGGATGGTAGTTACACTCACTGGTCAGCATTTCGTTTAAGATGACTCCAAACGAGTACCAGTCTACACCGGCGTTATACTCCTCCATGTCCAGGATCTGCTACAGAGCACCATTATTAGTAGTGCTACCTCTCGTATGTCACTGTACCAATGTCACGCATATTGTTATGTGATCCTATAGTAATGGCAGGAAGTCTTACTACTCAATCAAGAGGCAAAAAGGGATCTTTCAGAATTATGCTCCATAAATGAAATTAATAAAGGAAAACGCTCAGCTCAGTAGTATAACTTGTGACAATTCAGGATGGAATGAAGTATAATTCTGCACTTAGGTACCTAGACATCATCCACACCGCCATAAGCTCTTCCCTGCTTTTCACCGTAACCCAACATCTCTACCCACAGAGTACACCTTCTTCTTCTTCCTTGGATCTTAATTAAAATCTTATTGTTGTCAAATCAAAGTCTTTTGTTATCAAAGTCTTTTTGCTATGTCTTTTCTCTGTGGTCATGTCATTACCGGTCTTCAGGCGTCGGCCTATCCCAATTTCGTCTTAGTGGTCAGACTCTGGAATGGCTTCACTCTTACAGTCCATAGGTCAGACAGCGTCATACTGTGCATACCCTTCACCCTGCCAGAATTCACGTTACTCTATTTTGAGTACATCTGGCTTGATGAGACTTCTGGGTGTGAGAGTCTGTAGATGGGCCTCATGGGATTTTTGTAGCAGAGGCACGACTTCCATCAGGCACGACTTCCATCAGGCACAACTTCCATCAGGCACAACTTCCATCAGGCACAACTTCCATCAGGCACAACTTCCATCAGGCACAACTTCCATCAGGCACAACTTCCATCAGGCAATTCTCCTGTAATCTTGATTGAAGATTGTTGATGAGGTTCCTCCATAGATAGATACGCAGATCTTTACTAGGCAGGTCAGAATTTCTGGAGTACGGAGTGATGTCACAATACCTAAGTTGACTGCGGGAAAGACCACCGTCTAATTCTAACCGACATTCAATCCATCCCTTACAAACTTCACCATTGCTAGGGTTAAAGTGGCAAATATATTTATTGTAATCATTTTTGGGTAGATAAAATGTTTTGATCACCTCTTATTGCATTTTATTACAATGTTACGGTGGCCAAAAAAACATAATTCTGTCTTATTGTGTTTTCTCATGCCGTTTACTGATCAGATTAATTTATTTCATATTTTGATTGAAGCTGACAGCACATCCAAGCTAGTGTGTACAGGTGCCAGCAAAGACAACTATTCTAAGAGAAAACACTCTGAAATTCTAGGAATAGTAAATGTAGAAAATTGGAACTGCATTACTGCCATAGAGAATAGGTAAGTGCTACCTTATGTAGATATGGAATATTGGATTTACAGTAAAAAGAAGGTAGTAAGCACATAAATTGGCCAATGTAAATGAGCCCAACAGCCACCATCAAGGCGATGCTGAAGGTGGCTGTTGGGCTCATATACGTTGGCCAATTTATGTTCTAAGTACCTTGTTTTTACTGTCATTTTGTCTATAGCAATGTTGCAGTTCTCCATTTTTCCAATATTCCATATGTACATAATGTAGCACTTACCTATTTTCTAAATTTAATATTCATAGAATTTCAGAGTGCAGCTATATTTTCTCTTATATTTTGATTGATCGTACTTTTACAAACACAGCAATACCAATCGTGTGGAAAAAGGCGCCCCATGCCAGCGCGTGTTAAATGCCACTGTCAGAGATTAACAGCAAAATTTAACAGGTTAATAGCCGCAGTTGGAGCAGTGTTGCACCGACAACTGTTAAGGCCCATGATGGCTGATTAAATCAGCCATCATCAGCTGGAAAAGATGCGTGTTCAGCGTGAAAGCCTGCATCAAAGGCAGGGACACGACATATGACCAACATGTACATCATATATCTTGAAGGGGTTAAGGGGCTATCTGTGACATTATGGCTGATAATATTCAGGTTTCGATTGGCCTTGTCTAATATACACAGAGCAGCTTAGTCCGATGTACTTGATACTTCACATACTTGTTATCTAATAAATGTAATAAATGCACATAAAATAATAATAATACATTTTCCTGTATTGCTATTACAAATTTATTTTCACTTTAGGACATGTATGGTCCGGATACCTCTACATTACACCTGGACGGTCATAGTTCACTATCCATGTAGCCATGCGACTAGGATGAATAAGAGACACTGGTCCTCCCATTTGGTGATTTGTGGGGTTCATAGCAGTGAAGCCCCCAGAGGTGACACATTTTTCACCTGTTCTGGGGATGGGTGATATATTGACAGTCCTTTAAAGGGGTTTTCCAGTACTTTTATATTGAGGACCAGAACAGGTCATCAATATAAGATCAGTGGGGACAACACACGGCAGTCTCACTGATTAGCTGTTATAACCTCCGCCGGTGGTTGGATATAACCAGTAAACAGACTTCACAGATCCGCTCACTGGTTAATGGTGGCTGCTGGGTACTATAAATTAGCCCCTACTGAAGTGAACACAGGCTAATCTGCAGTCCTCAGTACTGACCACTAAACACTACAGAGGTGCACATTCTGCTCTGGTTACGTCAGGTTGCTGTCACAGGTAAGAACAGCTAATCAGTGGGATCGAACCCCCATGCATTTATATTGATGAATCAGCCTAAATAAAGCTCATCAACGTGAAAGTATCCCCAAAAAATACATTAAATACTAAACAAAAAATTCTATTCTCACCTCAGGCGCCATGTAACCCTCGGTTCCAGCGAAACCGGTGGCTGTTTGGTCTCCGTGCATGTTGTCAAGTGCAAGACCGTAATCCGTGATCTTAATATGGCCCGTCTCAGCCACCAGGATGTTCTCGGGCTTTAGGTCTCTGTGAGAAAAATTAAAGTAACCTGAGTATAAAGTAAGTGATCTTCTTATATCTGTGGTGATGTGATGACATTTGTGAATACACATATTTTCTCTGTTCTTCCTGTACCACTGTAGGGAATACTGTATGACATGTGACGGCCGCTCATCTGCAGCTTCCTGACAGTGATACCAGACAGGATGACTAGACACAGATGCAGGGCATCAGTCTGCATGTCTCCAGAATGGAGGGAGTGGAGCTAAGCTTTAAGGGCCCGTGTACATGATATTTTCAATCCGAATGCGATCCAACAAAACATCGGATAGCGCTCGGACCAATGTTATTTTATGGGGCCGTGTACTTGTCAGATATTTTCCTCGAACTGATTGCAGCATGCCCATGTTGGATCCAATTATCGGATCACACTTGGCTATGCAAGTCAATGAATCCATGGTAAACATCGGACTGCACTTAGATGACATCTTAGTGCAGTCCGATTTTAATGAACTGAAAGAATGGAGAAGATGGAGAATTGTTTTTTTTCCGTCTTCACCTCATCTGAAAAAATCAGATCACACTATGATCAAATTCTGTTCAGAGTGTAATCAAAGTGCGATTTCCATACTGGTCCGAATTCTGTTAGAGGAGAGATTCGAGAGATTAGATTAGATACGCTGGTGTGACCCGGCCTCACACTGACTAATTTACCTGTGGATGACGCCCTCAGAGTGGAGGAACTGGATCCCACACACCAGTTCGGCGGCATAGAATCTGACAAAGAGAAAGTGAATAAGTATCAGATCCCATAGATGGTAAACGTGGGAATTCTTACTAGTCAGTAGGAGCATTATTCTATATTATTCCACTCATAGGACAATTTTCTATCAATTTGGCAGTCTGCCGTCATGTAGAGTGACTGCTGACTTTTCTTCTGAGACCGGACAACTCTTTTAACACAGTACCTGGCATTGGTGATGTCAAGCGGCCCTTTCATGTGTAGAAGTTGGTAAAAGTTCCCCCAGCTGATGTATTCCATGCCAAGGAAAATATTCATCTGTAACATGGAACATGTGCACTTATTATACAGGAAGGACAAATACACATTTCACTACTTGAAGGGGTTTTCCATCCAAGAAACTTATAGAATATCGCTAAGATATGTAGTCACGCCATAAAAAGTTGGTTTATCTGCTGTGACCCTTAAAGTTCTAAACAATGATATATAATATAATAATAAATGTATAACGTTTTGTTTCAGCCGATGTTTGGGAATTATTATTTTTCTTTTAATTATAGACATAGGCCCAGATTCGCCATTTGCATTTTTTAATCACTTTCCTTTTTGGTCTTGGGGCATTTGTTGTCATTTTTGGTGCCAAATTTTTCAAAGTGGCTCTCACAATTCAATAATTTGGTGTAAAGTTAGAAATGGTCTTTTTTCTGCCTTGAACTGTTTTGGCCACTTTTTGGCCCCTAAAATCAGACATTTTGCAAATTGGCCCAAAAATTTAGTCAAAAAGCTGGCACATTAAAAAGATGCACCAAAGGGGACTGGAATGAAGATTGCGTCACATTTGTGAGTTTTTAGAAAAACAGAATTGATGAATCAGGTGAAAAAAATCTGAATTCACTAAACTCTGCCCACAAATTGGGAAAAAATAAAAATCAGATGAGCTCATACAAAATAGACTATATAACATAATGAATTGGGTGCAAACAAAAATGCTCAAAAACGCACAAAACCAGGCAGAAACCAGATGCAATGACAATGATGAACCAAGGCCATAATGTCATCTTTCTGCTTTGTATAGAGCTGCTATGATTCCCACTTCCATAAAGTGGAGTAAAAGATTGTTATAAAGTCTTATTTACTCCCAAATAATACTAATGTAAAGTGCAGGTTATGCAGAAAAACCAGCTATGCTCTAGTAACAACACAAAAGTAATGGGTCTTGTAAAACAGCAACACAAAAAGTTTTTTTTTTTTAGTGTGCTAAAGTAGCCAAACAAAAAAAATCATATAAGTCTGGTTTGGCCATAATCATGAAGACCCAGAGAATAACGTTAACTTATAATGTAAGGGCTATAAAACCCCCCTGAACAATAGCAAACTTGCTATTTTTTCAATCCAAACGCAAACAAATGAATAAATGTTATCCAATACGATATGTGCACTCTGAAATGGTGCAACTAAAAATACAACACTTCATGCAAAATTAGATATAGATCAGCTGTAGTGAGAGAGGAAGAGAAAAGTTAAAGCTTTTAGACTGTGGAGATGAAAACACAAAATGATAATTGCTGTCTTAAAGCCTATGCTGCTTCTTTATGGGGTTAAAGGGGTTGTTCAGGTGAGGAAAATGACTTGCTTTTCTTCCAGAAAGAAGTGTTGCCTGCCCATGAGCTGTGCCCGGTATTTCAGCTCAGCCACAATCAAGACTATAATGTTCCTATCCTTAGAATAGGTCTTTAATATCAGATTTGTGGGGTCCGATCAGACGTTACCATCTCCACTAAAAGCCAGATGTAAACATTGTACAGAGCAAACAAGGTTTAGTGGTCGCTCCCAGGTTCTGCAGGACAGCTCGTATTCAGAAGAATAGGTCACCAACATCAAAGAAGTGGCCAAACCTTGTAGCGCTCAGTAGTCACAATTATACCTTCGTCTGGAATCCGAAGTCTGCGTGGACGAGAAAAGGGCTTCCAGATGCCAGGTGAAGAACTCGCCTCTCCACCATGACATCCAGACTGTCACCTACGGCTAGCAGTAATCTTTTGCTGATGATTTTAACTGCAAATTCTTGTCCGGTTAAAGTGTCTTCCGCCATCAGGACCTTTCCAAAGCTTCCAAATCCAAGCACATGGTGGAATAATAATCTCTCCTTGATGGAATGAGAGCTTGTGCTGGAGCTTGATGGCCGAACACCGCTGCATCCTATCAGGGGCGATAAATGCCAAATATCACAATAAATCTAACATTTACATGGCATTATTCACACTGAGGAAATCCTCTGTTCTAAGTAAAGCCTGTACTTAATTGTATAAATTGTGCTAATGGATTTTATTCATAAGCAACTTAGTATTCATGTAATCAATCTTGCATGGTTTTGTCTGTTAAAAAGGAGAAGTGATAAAATGACATGGCTGTTTATAAGGTTTATCAGTATGAACATTTAAAGGGTTTTTCGATAATGACACTTATCACAAGAAACAAATCGCATGGATTTTACCAAAACTTTTGATTTACAGTGAATTTATTTTCCGCTAATTCAATTTCTTTTATTAAGCTCATGGGTAATGGGGTATGGACAGACTTCCAAAGTAAGGTAAAATGTAGGAAAAAATGACCCAAAAAACTGATACTCACAGAGACATTCAGGGTCTACTCCCAACCTAGTGTGAAAATCCCTGAGCTGTCAATGCACAGTGATGGTAAGTAGAGGTGTTGAGTATCATACGGGGGACAGCGAGCAGCAGAGACATTTGTTTTTTTAACCTTTTGCGACTCTCATGATCACTAGAACAGGACGCCTGCTGTCGACCAGTGAGGAGCGGATTGATGATGAAATATGCATATGCTATTTCCAACACAATATTTATAGGACTGACGGAAACAGCAAAGTGCTATAGTTTTCTTCTGGAAACTCTAGATGGAAGATCTGAAAAGATGCCTAACAATGTTGTACCCCTATGATAGGGCTTTACCAGCAGTTTATTGTTAATCTGGTGCACAGCGTTATCTACAAATGCTTTCTGAGCACTCTCTAACACCAGTCATCTGGACAAACATCTGGACAGGCATCTGGTCTGGCATCTGGAAGGATACTACAACTGTCACTAAACAGCAGAGGTCTGGTAAAGCCCTCACTGCACAATGTCAATAGCATTTCAGTGTAACTAAATTCCCAAAAATCGTGAGCAATGTACACCAGATTAAAGCAACATTTTCTCAGTCACGATTCTGCTAAAACTTTATATTTGCAGACAAACCTGCTGACAGACTCCTTTTTAGAAAATCACTCCAGCTATTTTTTTTTCCATATGTAAAGATTATTCACCAATAATATTCAAGCTGTTTAACCAGTTTACAATCAGGCTGCTTCCCCCCATTCCTGACCAGACATATTTTTAGGGTTTATCATACATACGCTTTTAAGGGCTCTATAAGAATGTTCTCACTTAGATATTCAAAAGTTTTGCCTTTTTTTGGAAATATTGCCCCCTCTAACATCAATGACCGCTTGAAGTCTTTTGTGGTAGTTGTGGATGAGGTTCTTTATTTTCTCAGATGGTACAGCTGCCTGCTTTTCTTGGCAAAAAGCCTCCAGTTCCTGTAAATTCCTGGGCTTTCTAGCATGAACTGCACGCTTGAGATCTCCCCAGAGTGGCTCAATGATATTGAGGTCAGGAGACTGAGATGGCCACTCCAGAACCTTCATTTTGTTCTGTTGTAGCCAATGACAGGTTGGTTTGGTCTTGTGTTTTGGATCATTGTCATGTTGGAACATCCAAGTACGTCCCATGCGCAGCTTCCGGGCTGATGATTGCAAATTTGCCTCCAGTATTTGCTGATATCGTGCTACATTCATATTTTCTTCAACTTTGACCGTTTCCTGTGTCTTTATAGCTCACACATTCCCAGTCTCCGTGCTTAACAGTAGGAATGTTCCTTTAATCATAGGCCTTGTTGGCCTCTCTCCAAATGTAACGTTTATAGTTGTGGCCAAAAAGCTCATTTTGGTCTCATCACTCCAAATTACCTTGTTCCAGAAGTTTTGAGACTCGTCTCTGTGTTTTTTGCCTATTGTAGGCAAGATACTTTGTGGCATTTGTGCAGTAATGGCTTTCTTCTGACAACTCGACAATGCAGCCCATTTTTCTTCAAGTGCCTCCTTATTGAGCGTCTTGAAACAGCCACACCGCTAGTTTTCAGACAGTCCAGTATTTCAGCTGAGGTTAATTGTCGGTTTTTCTTTGCATCCCGAACAGTTTTCCTGGCAGTTGGGGACAAAATTTTTGTTGGTCTACGTGACCATGGTTTTGTTTTAACAGAGCCCCTGATTTTCCTCTTATTAATTACAGTTTGAACGCTGCTGACTGGCATTATCAATTGGATATCTTTTTGTATCCCGTTCCTGTTTTATACAGTTCAACTACCTTTTCCCGTAGATCCGTTGACCATTCTTTTGCTTTCCCCATGACTCACATGAAAGATGCAAGAGTCTGTCTAGATCAGAAACTCACTCAGCTTTTATGCACACACACTGATTACAAGCAAACAGTTCACAGGTGAGGATGTTACCTTTATTAGCCATTCAAACCCATTTGTGTCAACTTCTGTGCATGTTATCAGGCCAAAATCACCAGGGTATGTGAATATTTGATCAGGGTCATTTGGATGTTTTGGGTTGTCATTATGATTTAAAAAGAGAAAAGAGAAGTTTGACCTGAGCTAGACAGTATGATGGATTTTCTATGCTGCTGTCAAGCTTAGATCAGGAGAGCCGAGAGCCAGTATGAGTTTTACGATGTGATTCTCGCACGAGAAATACGGTAGTCTGTCTCTGCCCTGTATGGCTTCCTCCAACCACTAACTATGAGTGGAAAAAAGTTTTGGTGTTATCATTCATATTCTCTGAAAAAAGGCCAAGAAAGCAAAAATTCTGCCGGGGTATGTAAACTTTTGAGCACAATTATACTGGCCAACTCCTACTCCCATCAGCATTAGGTGGTTTTAATTAGCTGGTCCCTTCCTACCCAATATATTGTAGCCTTTTTAGTCCAGTAGAGGTACGCCTTGACGATGGCTGTTGGCCTCACATATATTAGCCAACTTATGCGCTAAGTACCTTCTTTTCACTGTAATTTTTCTATAGCAATATTGCAGTTCCATTTTTTTCCAATATGCGTAAAGGTGCGGCTATATTTTCTCTTTGAAATATTGTCTTCGCAGGCACCTGTACAAACTAGTTTGGATGTGCTGGTGATTTTTTTTGTTTGGCTCTGTATGACAGCCTACTCCCCACCCTACAGCTTCACGATCTTATGCAAGCTGCTTACACTTCACTGACATTTTAGGACGTCATTGCAGAGTAATCATTAGGCTGCCCAGAAATGTATTATCTGGGTGTCATCCAGAAGTACTTTATTTCACTCCACCTTAGTTATATCTATACATCCTCCCTTCATTATAGGGAATCGGGTCATGTGATCTCCAGTCCGACAACTATTCCAGTACATGCACTAATGTGTTGACAGAAACGCACAATATTGCTGCATTTTTTAATCAGATTATCCTCACTCATTAGTATGGGTGAAATCTACATTAAAAATACAGAAAGAATTGACATGATGCATATTTAAATCTGCACCAAGTCTGCAACTCACAAATAAGCAACGTGTGCATGACATGTCAAGATTGTCATTCATTTTGCTGGCATCAGGAAACCCTTCAGGTTTTGTGACAAATCTGCACTGAAAAAAACGCAGCAAAAACACAAAATATCCAGAGCTGCCAGCAGGAATTTCAGGGCCCAAAATGGCAAAATTTTCAGGCCTCTCTTGAGATTCCACCCAGGCTCCACCCCAGCTCCTTCAATCCTCGAACCTTGCACAGTGCCACCACCCACTCTAGGAAAAACTCCACTTCTGCACCACGTCCTCACCAATCACACATTAACAGTTCCCATCGAATAAAATATCACATACATAGCCAGCAGCACCACGACAAGGTAGGTTATTTTAACAGGTCCCTAGTCTACTCTAACCTATTAAACATTTCTTATAATATCTGATACTCTTTTAAGGTATATATTTTTTTCATTATTCTTTAGGGAATGTGTCACATACATTTTTTAAAATGATCAACAATACTACATACAAGGATCTAATACCGTCACACCCTGGCCGGACCACATATTACTTCCCCATAGTGATCGAATATTACCACATACAAGGAACAAATACTGTCAGACCGTGACCAGACCACATATTAACACCACATAGCGACCGAATAATGCCACATGCAAGAAACAAATACTGCCACGCCATGACCAGACCACATATTACCATCAAATAGTGACTGAATAATGCCACATACATGGACAAATACCATCACACAATGGCTGGACCACATATTACCATCACATAGTGAATCAATAATACCACATACAAGGAACAAATACCATCATACTCATCTTGGCCCCATGTGTCTTCCCATACTACCTCTGCAGCGCCCCAGAGTCCTGGTCGTTGCAGTACTGTGGCTCCGCCACTAAGGGGAGCTATGGTACGTCTGATGGCACTGAAGGAGTTCATCTGATCAGGTATCACAGACACCAATACATTTCACCGCCGGGCCTCTAGGGGGAGCTAAGGGTTCTATTTACTAGGCCACTCTCCACACACTGGTAAAACTGGGGGTCAGGCAGGAAGTTAGACAGAAAGTTGACTGGATGGGAACCAGGCAACACCTTGTGGCAGAGGGTGTTGCGGGAGAAGATTCAGTAGGGTCCCTGTCAGGGGTGGGATCCTGACAGGGGCTTGGCAACTTGAGCGAACGTAAAGGGACCGTGCCTGCACAGTATAGCGGCGGTGCCCAAGAAGGGACTGGAAGCGAGATAGATTGTGCTGAGTGAGAAACGAGATCAAAGCAACAAGGAGAATACCAGTAGGGGTCGTGCTGTAAGACCGAGGCAACATCCTACTGAGGCGCAACAACCGGTGGCCGGAACGCCGAAGGAAGTATTTCTACATAGAGCTTCAGGCAATACTTCGAACCTACGGCAGGACAGTCAGTCTCAGGCGGGCTGTCTCACCTAAATCACCTATGCAGTCTTGGGGGGCAACTTGTGGAGAGGGGCGACACTAGGGTCCCGGAAGAGCTCCGAGCCTACCCGTCAAACGGGTGCCGTCCTGACCGCAACATCAGGGAGGGACGGAGATTAGTAGAAGATCATCTAATCGAGTTGTGAGGGAACTTAAGAAACAGACACAACAGTTGTGGGGACTTTCCGTAAGCACAGCAGGGAAGGACCGCAACACATAGCGCTAGAAGGAAGGCACAGATTTCCACCTGTTAAGGGAACTCTGGAGGTGCCATTGGACCGGCCGGACTTGCGCAGCCTGGTGATCTGGATTCCGGACTGAGGACCCAGAGATCTACAGTAAAGAGGTAAAGAGACTGCAACCTGGTGTCCTCGTTATTTGCTGCACCGCACCACTGCATCACATCATCCACCACCACTATTCATCTACTGTACGTCGCCTTCCCACCAGCAGGGTCACGGGCCGGGCCTAGCCACCATGACAACCCCAGAGCAGAGACTCTAGAAGCCCGGTATCGGGTACCCCTTGGCCCTGCGGCGGGGTGGGGGCGCTTCAACTTGGCGTCACGAACAGGATCTACTTAAGCCTGAAGAATCAGGTCATGTGTGCCTTGGAACTGTGATTTACTGTGCTTGGACTGTACTTTATTGAAAAGACTGTGTGCTGCCATTACTACAAGGATTGCCGCCAAAACCGCCGCCATTGCAGCGCTGAGGAGAAGCGCAGGAGAAGAAGAGGGGCGTGGAGTGGGCGTAGACAAGCTGGAGAGCGCGAAAGACAATGGCTGCCCAGTCTAAATATTCCTGCCCCTTGAGGACGTGTCCGTCAGCAGCCGAGATCCGCCTCCTGATTCTCAATGGTGGGCGGAGACAGAGAAAACGAAACCGCCCACGAAGGAGAGAGCGGGAAAAGGACCAGGAAGAAGAAGCGAGCAACATGGAGGACGCCATGGCCAGCCGCCCGGAGCCGGAGCGTGGGGTCGGAGCCGAGGACTCCCCCAGCTACCCGGAGAGGCACCGCAGCCAGACCTCCACAGTTGACGCTGACCTTCTGCAGACCGGAGCGGACAAGCTGATCCACCAACCCCGGCGGATGCAGCTGAGCACTGAGGCCGGGTGGAAGAAGACCATCATCGGGAGCCTCGCCAGACGTCTGTCGGCAGCCTCGTCTGGTCCGGAGCAAGGAAGAAGTTCCAGCGCTCCGAAGCCAGAAAGCAAGGCCCTGCCGGAAAGCGAGGTACTGCAAGCAGAGATGACAGCGTCGCAGCACAAGGCCCTGCAACCAGCGCTACAGGCCGCAGTGGAGACGGAGCAGACCGGCACCGGAGGGACCGCATCTGAAGCAGGTATGAAGGACGACCCTGCCCTGACGATTGACACCACTCCAGTGACTGCTAGTGCCAAAGCTGCTGACTCCGTTCCAGTGACTGATCTTGCAGCAGCCGCTACCTCTGCTGCAACAAATGCCCCTACTCAAGCTGCGCAGACCTCCATCGCTGCACATGATTTAACTGTACATGCAAGACGGATTAACGGAGTTTGTCCAGCTCTGGGTGCAACCCTGGACCTCAGTTTGCCCAGGCCAAGAAGGGTTAAGTGCCAGGTGCAGCCCTGGAAGCCGTCCAACTAAACCTCGGAAACCTGAAACTGTAAATAGTTAACTGTTTATTTCCTTGCTGTTTGCTGCTAAAACCCGTCCTGGGTTAACTCTTAAAGGGATCCCTTTGTTTATCCGGGATCCCTATTGCTTTTTATTTTTGCTTTCACTTTCATTTTTGCTTTTTGTTCCACAATGTTATAAAAACTGCTGAATCATGAACAGTGCATGATACAAACTTCTTGTAAATAGTTTGCACCTTCTTAAGGGCGCTCCCTACTGGTTTTACTTAAAGAGAGACTCTTTGCGAAGATACCGCACCAGAGCCTTTGCTGAGTATGGACTGGTAGCCTGAGAAGATATGCTACCTCGTAAAGACTTGATCCCCTCTTAAAGGGGATGTTCATCTGTGTACTTATGAGTAATACTGCCTTAGAACAGTAAAGTGATAATGATGCTTTGAAAGAAAATGATACTGTTTACATGTAGAAGTTATATGTATTGAACTAGTTAATTGTAAAAGAAATGCCGATAATGTTCAGTAGAAGAAAGTGTGAAAGCTGAAAGAAGGGTGCAGTAGGCCCGTTGGGGTAGACAGAGTGTCCTGCATAGTTGTTGGCAAGAAAGTAAAGATAGAAGTTAATGCTCTAAGAAAATGTTGATAATGTTGATAGAAAATGAGGATAGAAGGTAAACCCTGAGTCCTCCTAGGAGCCATATGAAGATGGCTCAGTGTAATAAACTGAAAGTATGTTATGTTCTATACTATGTATAGTAGTTGAAAAGACAGAAGGCTCGGGCTGAAAGGAGCGGTCCTGTAAGAAAGGAGAGGCAGTAGGTCTGGCGCCGTTAGGACAGGCGGTCCTGCAGATTTAAAGAAGGAGAATGTAAAAGTTAAATTGCCTTTTAATGTGATTATAAGAAGGTCTTTAGTGGATTTAGAGTGTACGTCCTTTAAAGGCAATGTTAAATTATTGTTCAAGAATTTGTACTAAGTAGAATACCCGGTTGGGTAAGAGAAGTTATTTATAGCCTGTTGCTGTGATATTTAACCATGTTTTGTAACGTTCAAGTGTCCGCACCTCCCATAAAGGGAAGCTCTGTTCAAGTATACTTATTGTTATTGCACTCAACTAATTGCATGTCTTTTTGCTAACTTGTATTGTTGTTTTCTTCCCAGTCCCGGAGTACTGGATTTAACCGGGGGGGAGTGCAGCGCCCCAGAGTCCTGGTCGTTGCAGTACTGTGGCTCCGCCACTAAGGGGAGCTATGGTACGTCTGATGGCACTGAAGGAGTTCATCTGATCAGGTATCACAGACACCAATACATTTCACCGCCGGGCCTCTAGGGGGAGCTAAGGGTTCTATTTACTAGGCCACTCTCCACACACTGGTAAAACTGGGGGTCAGGCAGGAAGTTAGACAGAAAGTTGACTGGATGGGAACCAGGCAACACCTTGTGGCAGAGGGTGTTGCGGGAGAAGATTCAGTAGGGTCCCTGTCAGGGGTGGGATCCTGACAGGGGCTTGGCAACTTGAGCGAACGTAAAGGGACCGTGCCTGCACAGTATAGCGGCGGTGCCCAAGAAGGGACTGGAAGCGAGATAGATTGTGCTGAGTGAGAAACGAGATCAAAGCAACAAGGAGAATACCAGTAGGGGTCGTGCTGTAAGACCGAGGCAACATCCTACTGAGGCGCAACAACCGGTGGCCGGAACGCCGAAGGAAGTATTTCTACATAGAGCTTCAGGCAATACTTCGAACCTACGGCAGGACAGTCAGTCTCAGGTGGGCTGTCTCACCTAAATCACCTATGCAGTCTTGGGGGGCAACTTGTGGAGAGGGGCGACACTAGGGTCCCGGAAGAGCTCCGAGCCTACCCGTCAAACGGGTGCCGTCCTGACCGCAAAATCAGGGAGGGACGTAGATTAGTAGAAGATCATCTAATCGAGTTGTGAGGGAACTTAAGAAACAGACACAACAGTTGTGGGGACTTTCCGTAAGCACAGCAGGGAAGGACCGCAACACATAGCGCTAGAAGGAAGGCACAGATTTCCACCTGTTAAGGGAACTCTGGAGGTGCCATTGGACCGGCCGGACTTGCGCAGCCTGGTGATCTGGATTCCGGACTGAGGACCCAGAGATCTACAGTAAAGAGGTAAAGAGACTGCAACCTGGTGTCCTCGTTATTTGCTGCACCGCACCACTGCATCACATCATCCACCACCACTATTCATCTACTGTACGTCACCTTCCCACCAGCAGGGTCACGGGCCGGGCCTAGCCACCGTGACAACCCCAGAGCAGAGACTCTAGAAGCCCGGTATCGGGTACCCCTCGGCCCTGCGGCGGGGTGGGGGCGCTTCACCTCCATATATGTCCTCTCATCCTGCCCCATATATGTCCTCTCATCCTTCCCCCATATATGTCCTCTCACTCTACCCCATATACAACCCCTGGCAAAACTTATGTAATCACCGGCCTCTGGGGATGTTCATTCAGTTGTTTAATTTTGTAGAAAAAAAGCAGGTCACAGACATGGCACAAAACTAAAGTCATTTCAAATGCCAACTTTCTGGCTTTAAGAAACACTAAAAGAAATCAAGAACAAAAAATGTGCTAGTCAGTAATGGTTACTTTTTTTAACCAAGCATAGAGGAAAAATTATGGCATCACTCAATTCTGAGGGAAACTTTATGGAATCACCCTGTAAACTTTCATAACCAAAGCTAACACCTGCATCAAATTAGATCTGCTTGTTAGTCTAGTCTGCATCTTAAAAGGAGTGATCACACCTTGAAGAGTTGTTGCTCCAAGTGAACTGACATGAACTCCAACACCAGAGATGTCAATTGAAACAAAGGAGAGGATTATCAAACTCTTAAAAGAGGGTAAATCATCACGCAATGTTGCAAAAGATGTTGGTTGTTCACAGTCAGCCGTGTCTAAAATCTGGACCAAATACAAACAACATGGGAAGGTAGTTAAAGGCAAATATACTGGTAGACCAAGGAAGACATCAAAGCATCAAGACTGGAAACTTAAAGCAATTATGTCTCCAAAACAGGAAATGCACAAAAAAAAAACATGAGGAACGAATGGGTGGAAACTGCAGTCAACGTCTGTGACTGAACTGTAAGAAACCGCCTAAAGGAAATGGGATTTACATACAGAAAAGCTAAATGAAAGCCATCATTAACACCTAAACAGAAAAAAAACAAGGTTACAATGGGCTAAGGAAAAGCAATCATGGACTGTAGATGACTGGATGAATGTCATATTCAGTGATGAATTGCGAATCTGCATTGGGCAAAGTGATGATGCTGGAACTTTTGTTTGGTGCCGTTCCAATGAGATTTATAAAGGTGACTGCCTGAAGAGAACATGCAAATTTCCACAGTCATTGATGATATCGGGCTGCATGACAGGTGAAGGCACTGGGGAGATGGCTGTCATTACATCTTCAATAAATGCACAAGTTTATGTTGATATTTTGGGCACTTTTCTTATCCCATCAATTGAAAAGGATGTTTGGGGATGATAAAATCATTTTTCAAGATGATAATGCATCCTGCCATAGAGCACAAACTGTGAAAACATTCCTTGAAAAAATACACATAAGGTCAATGTCATGGCCTGCAAATAGTATGGATCTCAATCCAATTGAAAATCTTTGGTGGAAGTTGAAGAAAATGGTCCATGACAAGGCTCCAATCTGCAAAGCTGATCTGGCAACAGCAATCAGAGAAAGTTGGAGCCAGATTGATGAAGAGTACTGTTTGACACTCATTAAGTCCATGCCTCAGAGACTGCAAGCTGTTATAAAAGCCAGAGGTGGTGCAACAAAATACTAGTGATGTTTTGGAGTGTTTTTTTGTTTGTTTATTTTTCATGAGTCCATAATTTTTTCCTCAGAATTGAGTGACTCCATAATTTTTCCCTATGATTGGTTAAAAAAGTAACCATTACTGACTACCACGTTTTTTGTTCTTGATTTCTTTTAGTGTTTCTTAAAGCCAGAAAGTTGCCATTTGAAATTACTTTAGTTTTCCGCCATGTCTGTGATCTGCTTTTTTTTCTACAAAATTAAACAACGGAATGAACATCCTCCAAGGCCGGCGATCACATAATTTTTGCCAGGGGTTGTATATGCTCTTATCCTGCCCCATATATGTCCTTTCATCCTGCCTCCATATATGCCCTCTCATCCTGCCTCTATATATGTCCTCTCATCCTAACTCCATATATGTCCTCTCATCCTGCCTCCATATATGCCCTCTCACTCTGCACCATATATATCGTCTTATCCTGGCCCATATATGTCCTTTCATCCTGCCTCTATATGTGTCCTCTCATCCTGCCTCCAGATCTGTCCTCTCACTCTGCCCTATATATATCCTATTATCCTGCCCCATATATGTCGTCTTATCCTGCCCCCATATATGTCCTCTCATCCTGCCTCCATATATGCCCTCTCATCCTGCCTCTATATATGTCCTCTCATCCTTCCTCCATATATGTCCTCTCATCCTGCCTCCATATATGCCCTCTCATCCTGCCTCCATATATGTCCTCTCATCCTGCCTCAATATATGTCCTCTCATCCTGCCTCCATATATGTCCTCTCATCCTGCCTCCATATATGTCCTCTCATCCTGCCCCCATATATGACCTCTCATCCTGCCCCATATATGTCCTCTCATACTGCCCCATATATGTCGTCTTATCCTGCCCCCATATATGTCCTTTCATCCTGCCTCCATATATGCCCTCTCATCCTGCCTCTATATATGTCCTCTCATCCTTCCTCCATATATGTCCTCTCATCCTGCCTCCATATATGCCCTCTCATCCTGCCTCCATATATGTCCTCTCGTCCTGCCTCAATATATGTCCTCTCATCCTGCCTCCATATATGTCCTCTCATCCTGCCTCCATATATGTCCTCTCATCCTTCCTCAATATATGTCCTCTCATCCTGCCTCCATATATGTCCTCTCATCCTGCCTCCATATATGTCCTCTCACTGTGCCCCATACAGTTAGGTCCATATATATTTGGACAGAGACAACATTTTTCTAATTTTGGTTATAGACATTACCACAATGAATTTTAAACAAAACAATTCAGATGCAGTTGAAGTTCACAATTTTAGCTTTCATTTTAGGTTATCCACATTAAAATTGGATGAAGGGTTTAGGAGTTTCAGCTCCTTAACATGTGCCACCCTGTTTTTAAAGGGACCAAAAGTAATTGGACAGATTAAATAATTTTAAATAAAATGTTCATTTCTAGTACTTGGTTGAAAACCCTTTGTTGGCAATGACTGCCTGAAGTCTTGAACTCATGGACATCACCAGACGCTGTGTTTCCTCCTTTTTGATGCTCTGCCAGGCCTTCACTGCGGTGGTTTTCAGTTGCTGTTTGTTTGTGGGCCTTTCTGTCTGAAGTTTAGTCTTTAACAAGTGAAATGCATGCTCAATTGGGTTGAGATCAGGTGACTGACTTGGCCATTCAAGAATATTCCACTTCTTTGATTTAATAAACTCCTGGGTTGCTTTGGCTTTATGTTTTTGGTCATTGTCCATCTGTAGTATGAAACGATGACCAATCAGTTTGGCTGCATTTGGCTGGATCTGAGCACACAGTATGGCTCTGAATACCTCAGAATTCATTCGGCTGCTTCTGTCCTGTGTCACATCATCAATAAACACTAGTGACCCAGTGCCACTGGCAGCCATGCATGCCCAAGCCATCACACTGCCTCCGCCGTGTTTTACATATGATGTGGTATGCTTTGGATCATAAGCTGTACCACGCCTTCGCCATGCTTTTCTCTTTCCATCATTTTGGTAGAGGTTGATCTTGGTTTCATCTGTCCAAAAAATGTTCTTCCAGAACTGTGCTGGCTTTTTTAGATGTTTTTTTTAGCAAAGTCCAGTCTAGCCTTTTTATTCTTGATGCTTATGAGTGGCTTGCACCGTGCAGTGAACCCTCTGTATTTACTTTCATGCAGTCTTCTCTTTATGGTAGATTTGGATATTGATACGCCGACCTCCTGGAGAGTGTTGTTCACTTGGTTGGCTGTTGTGAAGGGGTTTCTCTTCACCATGGAGCTTATTCTGCGATCATCCACCACTATTGTCTTCCGTGGACGCCCAGGTCTTTTTGCATTGATGAGCTCACCAGTGCTTTCTTTCTTTCTCAGGATGTACCAAACTGTAGATTTTGCCACTCCTAATATTGTAGCAATTTCTCGGATGTTTTTTTTTTCTGTTTTCACAGCTTAAGGATGGCTTGTTTCACCTGCATGGAGAGCTCCTTTGACCGCATGTTTACTTCACAGCAAAACCTTCCAAATGCAAGCACCACACATCAAATGAACTCCAGGCCTTTTATCTTCTTAATTGAGAATGACAAAGCGAAGGGAATGCCCACACCTGTCCATGAAATAGCCTTGGAGTCAATTGTCCAATTACTTTTGGTCCCTTTAAAAACAGGGTGGCACATGTTAAGGAGCTGAAACGCCTAAACCCTTCACCCAATTTTAATGTGGATACCCTCAAATGAAAGCTGAAAGTCTGAACTTCAACTGCATCTGAATTGTTTTGTTTAAAATTAATTGTGGTAATGTCTATAGCCAAAATTAGAAAAATGTTTTCTCTGTCCAAATATATATGGACCTAACTGTATATATCCTCTTATCCTGCCCCATATATGTCCTCTCATCCTGCCCCATATATGTCCTCTCACTCTGCACCATATATATCCTCTTATCCTGGCCCATATATGTCCTTTCATCCTGCCTCTATATGTGTCCTCTCATCATGCCTCCAGATCTGTCCTCTCACTCTGCCCCATATATATCCTATTATCCTGCCCCATATATGTCCACTTATCCTGCCCCATATATGTCCTCTCATACTGCCCCATATACACTCACTGGCCACTTTATTAGGTACACCTGTCCAACTTCTTGTTAACACTTAATTTCTAATCAGCCAATCACATGGCGGCAACTCAGTGCATTTAGGCATGTAGACATGGTCAAGACAATCTCCTGCAGTTCAAACCGAGCATCAGTATGGGGAAGAAAGGTGATTTGAGTGCCTTTGAACGTGGCATGGTTGTTGGTGCCAGAAGGGCTTGTCTGAGTATTTCAGAAACTGCTGATCTACTGGGATTTTCTCGCACAACCATCTCTAGGGTTTACAGAGAATGGTCCGAAAAAGAAAAAAAATCCAGTGAGCGGCAGTTCTGTGGGCGGAAATGCCTTGTTGATGCCAGAGGTCAGAGGAGAATGGGCAGACTGGTTCGAGCTGATAGAAAGGCAACAGTGACTCAAATCGCCACCCGTTACAACCAAGGTAGGCCTAAGAGCATCTCTGAACGCACAGTGCGTCGAACTTTGAGGCAGATGGGCTACAGCAGCAGAAGACCACACCGGGTACCACTCCTTTCAGCTAAGAACAGGAAACTGAGGCTACAATTTGTACAAGCTCATCGAAATTGGACAGTAGAAGATTGGAAAAACGTTGCTTGGTCTGATGAGTCTCGATTTCTGCTGTGACATTCGGATGGTAGGGTCAGAATTTGGCGTAAACAACATGAAAGCATGGATCCATCCTGCCTTGTATGGAGCATCTTTGGGATGTGCAGCCGACAAATCTGCGGCAACTGTGTGATGCCATCATGTCAATATGGACCAAAATCTCTGAGGAATGCTTCCAGCACCTTGTTGAATCTATGCCACGAAGAATTGAGGCAGTTCTGAAGGCAAAAGGGGGTCCAACCCGTTACTAGCATGGTGTACCTAATAAAGTGGCCGGTGAGTGTATGTCGTCTTATCCTGCCCCCATATATGTCCTCTCATCCTGCCTCCATATATGTCCTCTTTTCTTGCCCCCATATTTGTCCTCTCATCCTGTCCCCATATATGCCCATTCATCCTGTCCCATATATGTCCTCTTATCCTGCCCCATATTTGTCCTCTCATCCTGCCCCCATATATGTCCTCTTATCCTGCCCCTATATTTATCCTCTCATCCTGCCCCCATATATGACCTCTCATCCGGCCCCCATATATGTCCTCTCATCCTGCCCCCATATATGTCCTCTCATACTGCCCCATATATGTGGTCTTATCCTGCCCCCATATATGTCCTCTCATCCTGCCTCCATATATGTCCTCTTTTCTTGCACCCATATTTATCCTCTCATCCTGTCCCCATATATGCCCATTCATCCTCCCCCATATATGTCCTCTTATCCTGCCCCATATTTGTCCTCTCATCCTGCCCCCATATATGTCCTCTCATCCTGCCCCTATATTTATCCGCTCATCCTGCCCCCATATGTCCTCTCATCCTGCCCCCATATATGACCTCTCATTCTGCCCCCATATATGCCCTTTAATCCTGCCTCTATATATGCCCTCTCATACTGCCCCATATATGTCGTCTTATCCTGCCCCATACATGTCCTCTCATCCTGTCCCCATATATGTCCTCTCATCCTGCCCCATATATGTCCTCTTATCCTGCCCCATATTTGTCCTCGCATCCTGTCCCCATATATGTCCTCTCATCCTGCCTCCATATATGTCCTCTCATCCTGTCCCCATATATGTCCTCTTATCCTGCCCCATATTTGTCCTCGCATCCTGTCCCCATATATGTCCTCTCATCCTGCCTCCATATATGACCTCTCATCCTGTCCCCATATGTGTCCTCTCATCCTGCCCCCATATATGTCCTCTCATCCTGCCCCATATATGTCCTCTTATCCTGCCCCATATTTGTCCTCGCATCCTGTCCCCATATATGTCCTCTCATCCTGTCCCCATATATGTCCTCTCATCCTGTCCCCATATATGACCTCTCATCCTGCCCCATATATGCCCTTTCATCCTGCCTCTATACAGTATATGACCTCTCATCCTACCTCTATATATGTCCTTTTTTTACTGCCGCCATATTTGTCCTACCATCCTGCCTCTATTTACAGTATGTCCTCTTATCCTGCCCCCATATATGTCCTCTCATCCTGCCTCTATATACAGTATGTCCTCTTATCCTGTCCCCATACATGTCCTCATCCTGCCCCCATATTTGTCCTCTCATCCTGCCCCCATATATTGTATGTCCTTTCATCCTGTCCCCATACATGTCCTCTCATCCTGCCTCTATATACAGTATGTCCTCTCATCCTGCCCCCATATTTGTCCTCTCATCCTGCCCCCATATATTGTATGTCCTTTCATCCTTTCCCCATATATGTCCTCTCATCCTGCCCCCATATTTGTACTCTCATCCTGCCCCCATATATGACCTCTCATCCTGTCCCCATATGTCCTCTCATCCTGCCCCCATATATGACCTCTCATCCTGCCTCTATATATGTCCTCTCATACTGCCCCATATATGTCGTCTTATCCTGCCCCATATTTGTCCTCTCATCCTGTCCCCATATATGTCCTCTCATCCTGCCCCATATATGTCCTCTTATCCTGCCCCATATTTGTCCTCTCATCCTGTCCCCATATATTGTATGTCCTTTCATCCTTTCCCCATATATGTCCTCTCATCCTGCCCCCATATTTGTCCTCTCATCCTGCCCCCATATATTGTATGTCCTTTCATCCTTTCCCCATATATGTCCTCTCATCCTGCCCCCATATTTGTACTCTCATCCTGCCCCCATA
Source organism: Ranitomeya variabilis (assembly GCF_051348905.1). Lineage (NCBI taxonomy): Eukaryota > Metazoa > Chordata > Amphibia > Anura > Dendrobatidae > Ranitomeya > Ranitomeya variabilis. The sequence goes on along the minus strand of NC_135236.1, from coordinate 363,526,373 downwards.
TATGTCCTCTAAATCTGCCCCATATATGTCCTCTTATTATACGCCAGTAAGGGCAGTAATTCCCTAATGGTGGCCCTGAAAGCATGCACATAGCTTTACAGTAGCACTGTCTACTTTGCCCATAACAACCAATCAGAGATCAGATCAGCTTTAATTTTACCAAAGCAGTTTGAGAAATGAAAGCTGATCTCTGGTTGGTTGCTATGGGCAACAAAGACAAGCAGTTGAACAGTTTGATAAATGAGGGTCTGAGACTTTGCATTACACATCAGGGTCAGCAGCCCTATGTCACTGATCTACCACTGCTGTCAGGAGATGGGAGCAAGGACCACTGATGAGAATCCAGCAAGATGGGGAATGTGGTCTGCATGACAGGAACCATAGAAGAGCTCAGTATGGCAGATAAGGTGGACATGGCACATCCGCTACACCAGGTGCACACCAGGTATACACAAGAATCTCTAAATGTACGGTGTATGGTGCTGAGAAGCCACTGCAATGCTCATGAAATAATCATCCTAGAGAAGGACAATCCATTACAAGTACCACTTGGGTTATTATTATTTATTATTATAGCGCCATTTACTCCATGGCTCTTTACATGTGAGAAGGGGTGTACATAATGAAATAATAAGCACGATAATCATGAATAATACTAGTCACGACTGGTACAGGAGGAGAGAGGACCCTGCCACGAGGGCTCACAGTCTACAGGGGATGGGTGAGGATAGAGTAGGCCAGGGTAGAGCAGGTCATGCAGCGGTATGGTGGAACCAGGGCCACTGTGGGCTTGCTGGAAGAGGAGCGTCTTCAGGTTCCTTTTGAAGGTTTCCACAGTAGGCGAGAGTCTGATATGTTGCGGTAGAGTAGGGAGGAGGCACAGGAGAAACCTTGTATGTGATTGTGGGAAGAGGAGATGAGAGGGGAGTAGAGAAGGAACTAGCCACATTCTAACATTTGCACAAATTTGGCAACTTTTTGGACTCTTTTCTGCAATGAAAGTAATGTAAGAGATTGCTAATACTTGTCAACCTGAGAATGAGATCTGAAATGCTACAGTGCCCCAGATAAAGTGAAAACACTTAATATTTGCCAAAAGACTCAGTGCCAACATTGTTGGAATGGCACCATTCCAGGGGGTATGTGCTTTTTATTTTATTTCAGGCACTGCTGCATTTAAAGGGGCTATGCCACCAAGGTTTTGACACCTAATCTGAGGTATAATATATATAGATATATAGATATATAATATATAAAGAGAAATGTGTCGCTTATTGGGCGGCTTGCTGTAGTTTTGATAAAATCACAGTTTTATCAGCAGGGGATTATCACTAGAGGACTGCTAACAGTTAGTCATCCATATCCATGAGCTCTGTGTGACCCCACTGCAGCGCCCCCTCCACCGCCGCAGGGCCGAGGGGTACCCGGTACCGGGCCTCTGAGTCTCTGCTTCTGGGGTTGTCACGGCGGCTAGGCCCCGGTCCGTGACCCTGCCGTGGGGGGCGCACAGTAAAATGCAAGGTGTGGGTGTTGGTAGTAATGATAGCGATGTAGCGGTGCAGTTGTGGGGGTGCAGGTCGCAGTAAATAACAAGGACACCAGGTTGCAGTCTCTTTACCTCTTTACTGGAGATCTCTGAGTCCTCAGTCCAGAACACGGTTCACCAGGCTACGCAAGTCCAGCCGGTCCAATGGCACCTCCAGAGTCCTCCTCTCAGGTGGAGATCTGTGCCTTCCTTCTAGCGCTATGTGTTGTAGTCCTTCCCTGCTGTGCTCACGGAAAGTGACCCCACAACGGTTGTGCCTGTTTCTTAAGTTCCCTCACAACTCGATTTGATGTTCCTCTGTAATCCACCCCTTCCCTGTATTCAGGTTGGAATGGCACCCGTTTGTCAGGTAGGCCTGGAGTTCTTCCGGGACCCTAGAGACGCCCCTCTCCCGCAATTGCCCCCCAAGACTTCATAGGTGATATGTGGTAGACAGCCCGCCTGAGACCGACTGTCCTGCCGCTGTTTGGAGTATGGCTTGAAGCTGTATTCTAATCCACTCCCTCGGCGTTCCGGCCACCGGTATTGCGCCTCAGCAGGGTGCTGCCTCTTTCAACAAAACCCCTGCTGGTATTCTCCTTCTGCTTGATCTCGTTTCTCACTCAGCACAATCTGCCTCGCTTCTAGTCCTTTCTTGGGCACCGCCGCTAAGCTGAGCAGGCACGGTCCCGTTACGTTCTCTCAATGCCAAGCCTCTGCCAGGATCCCACCCCTGGCAGAGACCCTACAGTCTCTCCCTTCACAACACCCCCTGCCACAGGGTGTTGCTCTGTTCAATCCCGTCAGCGTTCTCACTAACTTCCTGCCTGACCCCCAGTTTACCCACTATGGTGGGGAGTGGCCTAATGAATAGCACCCTTAGCTCCCCCCGGAGGCCCTGCTGTGAAACATATTGGTGTCTGTGATACCTGATTGGAGGAACTCCTTCAGTGCCATCGAACGTACCATGGCTCCCCTTAGTGGCAGAGCCACAGTACTGCAACGACCAGAACTCTGGGGCGCTGCACTCCCCCCTGGTTAAACACAGTACTCCGGGACTGGGAAGAAAAACAACAATACAGATTAGTAAACAGACATACAATTTTGTTGAGTGCAAAACAATAAGTATACTTGAACAGGCTTCCCTTTATGGGAGGTGAGGACACTTTTAACGTTACAAACATAGTCAACATTATAAATTACAGGCTATACATAACTCCTGTTACCCAACCGGGTATTCTACTTAGTGCAAATTCTGGAACAATAAATTAACATTGCCTTAAGAAACATACACTCTTAGTTTACCAAAGGCCTTCCTATAATCACATTACAGGGTAGGGTAACTTCACATTCTCCTACTTTGAACCTGCAGGACCGCCTGTCCCTATGGCACCAGACCTACTGCCTCTCCTTTCTTTTACAGGACCGCCCCGTTCAGCCAGGGCCTACTGCCTTTCGCTACTATACATAGTATAGACATAACATTCCTTTCGTTTAAAGAACTCTGAGCCAGCTCTACTCGGCTCCTTTAAGGACTCACTCTCTAACCCCTACGGGTTCGCTTTCTGTCCTTAGTAACAAAGTAACTTTCTATGGGGACGCAGGGTTTACCTTCTATCCTCACCTTCATCATTACTTCTTTACTTTCAACTACGCAGATCTCTACTTCTACCCCTGCGGGCTCTCTGCATCTTTTCCTTTCACAAAACATTATTTTCAGATTTCACAATTCAAACAATTTAAACACATATAACTTTTCATGTAAAACAGTTACATTCTTTCTCAAAGCATCATCATATTACCGTTCTAAAACAGTATCGCTTTCAAGTTCAATTCCACGCATCCCCTTTAAGAGGGGACCAAGCCTTTCTGAGGTAGCTCGTCTTCTCAGCCTACCAGTCCACGCAAAGGCTCCGGAATGGCATCTTCGCAAAGTGTCTTTTAACTAAAACCAGTAGGAGGCACCCTTAAGAAGGTGCAACTATTTACAAGGAAGTCCGAATCATGCACAGTCCATGATTACTGCAGTTTGTGTGAAACTTCTGGAAAACAACAATAGTGACCCCGGGTCAACAAAGGGGTCACCTTTTAAAGTTTACCCTGGACGGGTTTAGCAACAAACAATCAGGAACAGTTAAAGGAAAACTATTTACATTTTTATAAAGCAATAAAATCTTACTCTTCTTTCAGAAGTTTCCATGAGGCGCCACCTGGCGGGCGGACCCCTGTAATTCAGGTTTCAGGTCCACCCCCGCGGCCAGATACACCCCATGGGTTCGGGTCTGTTGCACGACCAGGTCGTGCGCGGCGATAAAGGTCTGTGTCCCCACTTCCCTCTGTGCCGGTGCATCAGGGACATTGATCACCCGAAAAGGAACCTCTTTAGCCACTACGGTGGTTACGGCGATCGGGCGGCTGATCGCAAGTTCTGTGGTCGGGCAGGTGGGGGCGACCAGGGTGGTTACAGGTCGATCACACGGTGGCACTTTGGCTACAGGGGCTGGTTTCTCTTTCTTGTAGACGTTCAGGGCGAACCACCCCTTTTCCCCAAAATGCCGGGTGTAAGTAACACTGTCCCCCGGATAGAGGTCTCGATCGGGGTGACCCTCTCTAAGGTGTGACTCGACATCCCGTCGGTTAACAAAGACCTCCGCATATAGCCCCGGCTCTTTGATGAAACCCCAGCCTCCTTGGAGTTTAAAGGTGGTGACGATGCCCTGCCTGCGCGGGGCCTGGTGAGTGGTGGGGTCCTTACGGGCCCGGTCCTTGACCGCCAAATCTTTTTGATGGTAGGCCTCCCGTCTAGCCTGATGTGTCTTCTCCTCCTCCCGCCACCGTTGTTCTAGCTGGATCTGGTACTCTTCCCAGCTTAGGCCCTGTACCATTTCTCCCTTCTGGGTTTCCACCCCGGGGAACCCCATAAGATTGGATCCAGGGTTCACCCAGCGACACACCGTGCGCTCCGCACTAACCTCACACGGTAAGGGGGTAGGAGTGATTGGGGCTCGCATACGATGTTCCATGCCCGTGGCTTCCTCCCAGGGTAACAGACGCTGAAGTCTATGGGTTCCCGGGAGAGGTGGTGCTGCTACGGGGCCCACTAACACACCCTCGGCTGGCGGGGCAGGATCGGCGGACTCACCCACTGGTACGGATCCACTTTCCGCGACAGGTCCCGCTGGTCCTTCCAGTGAGAGCTCCGATGTCCGAAAACCCTCTGCCGGCACCACCGGGTGCAGGGCCTGGATCTTCACGTTCAGTTGGAGGAGCTGGTTATATAAGTCCTCCATCTCGGCTCTCAAGAATCTGGTGTTATCCACGGAAGACAGGCTGCTGGGCTCATCCGGGTAGTCAGGGGAGGCTTCTACTTCAACCCCGCTGTCGGGTTCGGAGCTGCAGGCCATAGCGTCCTCCACGTGGGTCGCTTCCTGGTCTTTTTCCCGCTCTCTCCTTCGTGAGCAGTTTCGTTTTCTCTGCCTCCGCCCCCCATTAAGGATTAGGAGGCGGATCTCTGCTGCTGACGGACACGTCCTCACCGTGCAGAAATACTTAGACTGGGCGGCCATTATTCTTCGCACTCTCCAGCTTGTCTACGCCCACTCCACGCCCCTCTTCTCTTCCTGCGCTCTCCTCAGCGCTGCAATGGCGGCGAATTTTGGCGGCAAATAGCACAACACACAGTCCTCTCAATAAAGTACAGTTCAAGCACAGTAAATCACAGTCTCTAGGCACACATGACCTGATTCTTCAGGCTTAAGTAGATCCTGTTCGTGACGCCAAGTTCTGCAGCGCCCCCTCCACCGCCGCAGGGCCGAGGGGTACCCGGTACCGGGCCTCTGAGTCTCTGCTTCTGGGGTTGTCACGGCGGCTAGGCCCCGGTCCGTGACCCTGCCGTGGGGGGCGCACAGTAAAATGCAAGGTGTGGGTGTTGGTAGTAATGATAGCGATGTAGCGGTGCAGTTGTGGGGGTGCAGGTCGCAGTAAATAACAAGGACACCAGGTTGCAGTCTCTTTACCTCTTTACTGGAGATCTCTGAGTCCTCAGTCCAGAACACGGTTCACCAGGCTACGCAAGTCCAGCCGGTCCAATGGCACCTCCAGAGTCCTCCTCTCAGGTGGAGATCTGTGCCTTCCTTCTAGCGCTATGTGTTGTAGTCCTTCCCTGCTGTGCTCACGGAAAGTGACCCCACAACGGTTGTGCCTGTTTCTTAAGTTCCCTCACAACTCGATTTGATGTTCCTCTGTAATCCACCCCTTCCCTGTATTCAGGTTGGAATGGCACCCGTTTGTCAGGTAGGCCTGGAGTTCTTCCGGGACCCTAGAGACGCCCCTCTCCCGCAATTGCCCCCCAAGACTTCATAGGTGATATGTGGTAGACAGCCCGCCTGAGACCGACTGTCCTGCCGCTGTTTGGAGTATGGCTTGAAGCTGTATTCTAATCCACTCCCTCGGCGTTCCGGCCACCGGTATTGCGCCTCAGCAGGGTGCTGCCTCTTTCAACAAAACCCCTGCTGGTATTCTCCTTCTGCTTGATCTCGTTTCTCACTCAGCACAATCTGCCTCGCTTCTAGTCCTTTCTTGGGCACCGCCGCTAAGCTGAGCAGGCACGGTCCCGTTACGTTCTCTCAATGCCAAGCCTCTGCCAGGATCCCACCCCTGGCAGAGACCCTACAGTCTCTCCCTTCACAACACCCCCTGCCACAGGGTGTTGCTCTGTTCAATCCCGTCAGCGTTCTCACTAACTTCCTGCCTGACCCCCAGTTTACCCACTATGGTGGGGAGTGGCCTAATGAATAGCACCCTTAGCTCCCCCCGGAGGCCCTGCTGTGAAACATATTGGTGTCTGTGATACCTGATTGGAGGAACTCCTTCAGTGCCATCGAACGTACCATGGCTCCCCTTAGTGGCAGAGCCACAGTACTGCAACGACCAGAACTCTGGGGCGCTGCACCACCCCCACCACTGATTGGCAACTTTCTGCTTATGCACAGGGTTCAGACACAGAAAGCTGCCAATCAGTGTTGTTAGCAGGATTATACAGAGCTCAGCATTCAGAGAACTGGTAAATCTTTTGCAGATAAAACTGTGATTTTATCAAAATTATACCATGTAGCCCAATGAGTAGTACATCATTGGTATAAGGGTCTCTGCTCCTATATCATGTTGCTCTCAGATAGGGTATCAAAAAGCTGCTGTCAGATTCCCTTTAAAAAGGTGACAGCATTTTCCATGTCTTGTGATAAGTCTCAGCAGAACTGAACCTATACATTACACAGTGATAAGAACATTTTGTCATGAATTGAGAACAGATAACGCTGACCACTTTATAGTGCTAAACTTCCTACAACCCCTATATACATCTGCTATAATATAAAATTGGTTTTGGTAATCATTTTGCTGACTTTATCCCTGGATTACATGTGGAGTTATAAGACGTACAATAATGTTCCCTATAATTATTAGTTACATTTCTCTACTTACCTGAGCCTCCCGGGTCATCTTTCTTCTGACTAATAGTCTTGATGATTGGTGTCTTTACTTCCTCTGAACAGTCCAAGCTGATTCTTCTGTTCTTTGGTCCTTTACTCTGGACAAGGACATCTTTATCCATTTGGTCCATCTCTGGCATCTTCCGTCCTGAGTCTGGTCTCTTCCTCTTTTTTCCCTTTCTTTTGGGCTTTTTGATTGAAGACTTATCATCTGATGACTCCAAGTGTCTTTTGTTCTTGAGTCCTTCACTCTGGGCAATGACGTTTTCATCCTCTCGCTCCATCTCTGGGGAGGCAGACGTCTTCTGTCCTGAGTCTAGTATTTTACTCCTTTTGGGTTTATTTATTGAAGACTTCTCATCAGCCGATGAGTCCATGTGTCTTCTTTTCCTCACTCTCTTCCTCCCTACAATCTCCTCTTCCTCCATATTAGCGCTTTGCTCACAGTTCACAGATAGCTTCTTCACTGTCACTAGTCAACTCCACTCCAACTGTCACTTTCCTCAACTGTCAACTGTGCGCACGGGCACCTGGATGGCACTGGTCATGTGATCAGTAACTGACCAATAGGATTCCAAGGTGTATGCTACAGTATAAGTATTGAAATGTATCCATTTGATATAAGGGTTGTAATGAAATTAAATCTGTTTCTATTCTGTTTTTAGCTAGTTGAATTAAATTTATCTTTTCCTTTTTCCATCACTTCAGTATTATCTCATAGATAATTTTAGGATTTTAGGGCCCATTTTAACAATATGCTATATTATTTATTCACACGGAAATCAATAAACTATATACCTGACCATTGTACTTACTGAGGAACAGTTAAGAGCTCTACATTATTTGCATCGAGTGGTTGCGAACAAAGCAAGCGAGATGAGTTTCTCAACCACTGCTGTACTCATCATAAGCAGCGTCTGAAATGACAAAGCTAAGCATAATAATGTTTGTTTTGATTGCTGCCTATGCAGAGCACAAAAGTCTATGACAGACTCATTTCAACTTCAGTGCTATGTATAAGCAGTGACCAAAATGACAGAAAGTGAGGAGCTAAATATTAAAGAGAGCTCTAATCATGTGCAGTGCATGTAACCATTGTTCACTCATTCTCTACTCTTTTCCTGTTGTCTGACTCTCTATGTAGAGTGAAGTACTCGACATGAGTTTGTTATAGGCTGTTGTGCTCTGATTAGGCAGCGACTTATAAGATAACGCGCACTTCATTATGCTAAGCATTGTAATTTTGATCTTTGCTTATGTAGAGTGCAGCAGCCACTGGCAAACTCATCTCCCCTTCTGCTCTCTGCATAAGTAGCATTGGGTGGGCATTCGCTTTGCCGCTCAATACTGTCTTCATTTATTTCTTTGAACTGCTTTTATAGTTTTACATTTTTTCAAACTCGAACTAGTGTTACAAGTAAGACAAGGGACTGGTTTAGAATTAGGCTTATGGTTAGGGCTAGGGCTAGGTTTAGGGCTGGGGTTAGAGACCTTATTGGGAATAGGGTTAAGGATAGGATTAGGATTATGGTTAAAGTTATTAATAGGGCTAAGGTAATAAAATTGTTACATAAAAAAACGTAATAAGAAAATACAAAGCAAACAAATAAAATAATATATAAAGTTTGATATCTTTAAAATTTGAGATTTGATTACAGCAAAAAGCAGAAAAAATGAAGAGATGAAATTGCAAAGTAAAACTACATCAGTATTTTCCTTAAATTACAATATATGTGCAATATTGGGCTTTTGGAAAGGACTCAGGCAGTGCTAATGGTTCACGAGATAGGGGGGCACATACTTCTCTTGTCCTAGGTGCTTGTTACCCACCCTGTGATAGTGTTCCTCAGCATAGTGCACAGCAACCAGCAAGTTTCCTTATTTAACTTTTTTTTTCTGCATTTTTTTAATCTGTGGCCTAAAAGGCAACAGGTAAATATTAATGCACTACAAGCCTCAGGATTTTTTTATGGTGTCACAGCTCTCTTTAGGTGTTTTTTGACAAGCCCTAAATGTGGCGTTTCTTTCATGTGTTTTCCCATAAGTTTCTTTGTAGGACATAAAAAGGCATAAAACAAGACCCAAACATATCTGAATTAAATAAAATAAAATCTGGAAAAAGCTTATAATAATAAGCATGAAAACAATGGGGTTTCTTACAAGCAAAAAAGATCCACAAAAAAAAAACAGTGTGAAAAGAGTTTACTGGAGGTCTTTATAAACGAGGTCTGCATGCTCTTAAAGAGGTTGTCTGACCTTGTCTTGCTTGCTGGGGAGATTGTGCTCTTGCTTAAAGGGGTTGTTCTCTACTAGGACAACCCCTTCTCAATCTGAATGAATGCCCATGTTAAAATAAAAACTCCACTCCCGTGCCAGTGCCGTTCCAGTAGTGTCACGACTAATCAGCTTTTATTTTTTAAATTGCACTGAGAAAGTGAAAGCTGCTCTGTTAATGGCTTTTATGGGCAGTTGTGGGATTCATTGGGTTTTGCAGGCCGTGTCTGTGAAATTCAACTGAAATCCTTATATACAAGTCATTATATACAAAAGAATATTTCCTAACCTTTTTTCCTGTAAAATTAATTTTATCTTAGATTTGGTATGTTTTATTGTCAGGGTATGTGCACACGTCAGGATTTCTTGCAGAAATTTTCCTGACGAAAAACCGGACATTTCTGCCAGAAATCCGTTTTTGACGCGTTTTTTGTGCGGTTTTTTTTTGCGTTTTTTACAAATGCATAGAACAGCGGGAAAAACGCGGAAAATCCGCAAAATTAATGAACATGCTGCTTTTTTTTTTACCGCGATGCGTTTTTTTTCACGGCAAAACTCACCATGTGCACAAAACATGCAGAATGCATTCTAAATGATAGGATGCATAATGTATGCATTTTTAATGAGTTTTTATAGCGTTTTTATCGCGAAAAAATGCAAAAGAACCTGAACGTGTGCACATACCCTCAGTCTGTAAAAGTGGAGTAATACTCTGGCGACATTGTTCCCAGTGGCGACCTGAGAGTCAGTGATGTGTCCAGGCATCTCCCCCCTGATCTTAACATTCCTTTTCAGCCCTGTTTCCATCCAGTTCAGAGACTTACCTGTCCCACTCCAGACCTCCTGCTAGGGTCCGCTGGAGAAATGCTTGCCTTTCCCATTGACTTCCATTATGCTCATTATTGGAGTCACGCCTGTCCGAGCGTCTGACCTGCTCAATTCGAGTAATGAGCACTCAAGCATTTTAGTACTCACCCATCACTACTCATTAGTTTTTGCCCTCTCCATCTCTTGACAAATATTCACAAAGTGAGATCTCAAAATGCACAATGTAATGTGAAAATGTAAAACACTTCGCACATATTTCATGTTCATTCCCCATCGATCAAGGAATATAGTATACACCTGTTTATATGGGATATGTGTTCATTCTCCTATTCTCTAGATATATTTCATGTTCATTCCCCACCTATGAAGCTCAGGGAATATAATATACACCTGTATATATGGGATATGTGTTCATTCCCCTATTATCTACATATATTTCATGTCCATTCTCCACCTATGAAGCTCAGGGAATGTAATATACACCTGTATATATGGGATATGTGTTCATTCTCCTATTCTCTAGATATATTTCATGTCCATTCTCCACCTATGTAGCACAGGGAATGTAATATACACCTGTATATATGGGATATGTGTTCATTCCTCTATTATCTACATATATTTCATGTTCATTCTCCACCTATGAAGCACAGGGAATGTAATATACACCTGTATATATGGGGTATGTGTTCATTCCCCTATTATCTACATATATTTCATGTTCATTCTCCACCTATGAAGCTCAGGGAATATAATATACACCTGTATATATGGGATATGTGTTCATTCCCCTATTATCTACATATATTTCATGTTCATTCTCCACCTATGAAGCTCAGGGAATATAATATACACCTGTATATATGGGATATGTGTTCATTCCCCTAATATCTACATATATTTCATGTTCATTCTACACCTATGAAGCTCAGGGAATATAATATACACCTGTTTATATGGGATATGTGTTCATTCCTCTATTATCTACATATATTTCATGTTCATTCCCCACCTATCAGGCACAGGGAATATGCTATACACCTGTTTATATGGGATATGTGTTCATTCCTCAATTATCTACATATATTTCATGTCCATTCTCCACCTATGAAGCACAGGGAATGTAATATACACCTGTATATATGGGATATGTGTTCATTCCTCTATTATCTACATATATTTCATGTCCATTCTCCACCTATGAAGCTCAGGGAATATAATATACACCTGAATATATGGGATATGTGTTCATTCCCCTATTATCTACATATATTTCATGTCCATTCTCCACCTATGAAGCTCAGGGAATATAATATACACCTGAATATATGGGATATGTGTTCATTCCCCTATTATCTACATATATTTCATGTCCATTCTCCACCTATGTGTTAAATATTAATTAATTGACTTATTCTTGGTCTTGATGCAGTATAGAGCATATTGTTTCATGCTGACGTTACAAAAGCTATTTATGTATATAGGAGCTCAGAGCATAAGTCCACTCCATATACAGGGAACACGTGATCCGTAGTAAAGAGATATAAGTGTCTCTTAGGAGGGTGTGGGGGTCTTTTGTCACGTGGGACTGTCACCTCCCATCTTCACCTCATTCTCTCCATGGATGTCTGACGAGGAAGCAACAGCTGGTAGCTGCAGCCATGATGACCTTCAAACTTCAGACACACAGACCGATGGCTTCCATTCAGGACTTGGGAAAGAGGGGTAACTAATGCTGATCTCTACACATGGACAATCCGTTCGTAACTATTTTCATCTGTTTTATGTTTTTGCTGCAAAGTGATTTTTCTATGGACAATCAATAAACCACTATACTTTTCATGTGAATATGACGACATTTTTCTTTTAAGAATAACGCACCTGGTTAAGTCCTGATTTAAATGAATGTGCAGATTAGGTATATTTAACATTGCCGAAGCCAGCCAGTTTTGATTTTTGTGCTATTTTTTCGTGAATTTCCTTCATTTTTGCACACGGGGGGAAGACAGAAGAGTTTGCAAGATTTTGTGCAACTATTCAGAAATTTCACTTCAAAACTTCAAGTCACAAAGATCTCACAAGAAGAACCTACGAATTACGGAGACTTTAACGGGTGTTAGTTGAATTGACAAGTAGTAGGAGTACTACAAGTGCCAGACGTGTTGAAAATAGACGTGCTAAAAATAGCCGTGGTCAAGTGAAGTTTGGAGCCCAGCAAAAGAACTACAAGCTGAGATTTCAAGGTAAGAACAATGGATTTGATTGATTCATATGCTAAATCAAGTCAGATAGAATTTGTAAGTTTGTATAGATCTAGTGTAGAAATATTTTGGTTCTCGTTATATGCGGAATGTAGAATCGCGAATTTGAAGTTAGATTCTAAGCTAGTATCTAGGAAAAAAGAAAAAGAGCAACTGAAAAATATATTACATATGGTTAATGTGTTTCATGAGTTTGTTACAGAGAAGTCCAAAAAAGATTGTGTAGAAAGAATTTCTAAGGAAAAGGAAATTAATGATGTCCCCAAAATTGAGTGTAAAGTAAAGAGTGAGGAAGATGAAGAGGTGACGCATGTGTCTGTTATGACCACTCAAGGTTACCTTGACTTTGTGCCTCATGATGAAAAACAAGATGGAGGACACGTAGGAGACATGACAACTGACAAAGATGATATACAAGAAACAGATGTGGGAGGGCCACTAAAAATAGAAGACGGCTCAGAGGCCCAACTCCAAACTAAATCTAGAAAGACCTTGTTAAAATTATGTAAAATCATTCCTGCATATGATGACAAAATCGATGTGTGCAGAAATTCAGAGATATTTGAAAGTTTTGCCGATAAGTATGATCTGACTAATCAGGAGAAAAATAAATTATTTAAAATTTGGCTACCAGTAAGTTTCTCCAGGAAATTCTCACTAAAAATGCAGAATGAAGAATTCCATGAAGAAATGACTGATGTAGAAAGATTAAAAATTTTGATATTTTGTGGACTAAATGAAAATTATCCAGATCTTGATATTCTTCTAAAATTGAGGATTGGCCGGAAAGAATGTACTTTTACATTCATGTCCATTTTTGAAAGGGTTTACAGGATGATCAGTACTAATTCCAGTAAAAAATCAATGATAAATTGTTTTGTGAACAAATTTCGATTCCTAAATCCTGTATCTCGTGATATTGCTTCACAAAAAGGTTCTTTATATGAATGTGCACAGTCCATTGAATTCTTTAGAAAACATGAGAATCTTGAAAGGAAAACAAATCATACTAAGGTTTTTAAACCAAGCAGAATTATATCTTATCAGAAGCCAAAATCAAAATCTCCAAAACTGACCCAGAATCACATCTATGAAGAACGAAGAAAATTACATATTTGCTACAAACCCTATGAGTCTTCCACTGAAGCTGCACTGAAAGGGTTAAAAGCTGCAGGGTCAGATCTGTCTGTAAAAATGGCAGAAATTGACAGACAGAAACAAGTGGTGAGTATCCCCGGGCCTGCTCAACTGAACACTCCATTATCTCAGTTCATAAGTTTAAAGATGATTTTATTAAATAGTGCTGTCCAACAAATTATCAACAGAGAGGTAAATTTTGGGTTAGGAATTGGCTAAAAAAATGTAATCAATTATATATGATGTGTAGAGGAGTTATACAATGTATTATTTATTAATATGTATATATTTTATACAATATATTTCTGCGTATATATATATATATATATATATATATATATATATTAATATAGTATACAGTAAATACTGTAGCATATTTGTATAAGTACTGACTATATTAACTGTATATATATGTATAGTGAAATAATTAGAATTTATTCCAGTAATACTTAGAATTACATTAATTACATATATTAAATATATACATATGTATAACATTTAAATTATTTTGTTTTTGAATAAATATGAAATTAACCTTTATCTTTTATTCTTCCTTAGAGCTTTCATTTCAAAACAGGAATTGAACAAAAAAACCTTCTTTCATGAATTTATGTTTTATTTACACAGGAAGCTATAATAACTGCATGATTGTATATATTTAACACTTAAAAAAATAATACATAACTAATAAACTAAAAACTTGTTTTTTTCCTTTGCATGGAAATAATGTAGTTTTTCTCCTTCATTGCATGGGATGACAGGTCACTCTCTTGTTTCAACTTAAAGCTGTAAAAAGAAACTTTAGAAGCTCCTCAGCTTTTGCATTCAAACGGATTCAGTTGCAGACTTGTACTAAATATAACTGTACAACAAATGCACCCATTTCATATGGAAGAGACCTATCTATAGGTTAGAACATAGTGTTAAGTTAGATAGTGTTAGAGAATAATATTTGGGAAATATTCAAATTAATATTAGAATACTAAATTTAATAATTTACAAATGCGCATTGATTGATAATTAGGACACAATATTTTGGGTTAATATACATGTTGTTTATATGTAATATATGTAGTGTCAACTTATATGTGAGTCATAGTTTGAGTGACATATGACAGATGAGAAACTGCTAAGTGCATTCAACGTAAGAATGAAGTGTAACGAAAGGAGCGTGGAGCGTGGAATGTACAGTATGTAAGAGGCCTCATGATTTATGGTATGTTGAGAAAAAAAAAAAACCTTGTATGTATGAAAATAAGAGTCAGTTAAATTGCAAATGTTAAGATATATTGAAAAATTATTTACTCAACATATATTTACATATATTTCTTTAATTATTTCTTGATTTAGTTAATAGTGAATAAGTGCAATCACACATCAATATGGTTTATCAAGTCTACATTTAGAATAATTTTCCCAAATTATAATTTTTTTTATATTCAGTGTTTTTTTTTATTACATAAATGGATACCCATTTTCAAACAAATATATGGCACAAGCTGATCTGATGGTTCTAAAATTAATTATTTTAATTTGGTTTTTACAAATTAATTTTTTTCATAAAATAATATTTTTTGATATTAAGGGAGAAATGTGTTTTTGATACAGATTACATCATCACATTTCATCAATACCTCTTTTTCACACATTTTAATAAAAAAGAAATATTAATAAGGTATTATTGGGTACAATACAATAAGTATTATAAAAGTCATTTTTTTCCTCTAATGAAGGTTATTATATGCAAAGTTGCATAATTTCAATATTTTGGTAATCCAAGATTATGACAACATCTAGATAATGGAAATATTAAAGGGAATGTGTTATTGAGACATAACCTTTGCATTTATCATCAATATATAAAGGCCTTATTTTTATTTTTATTTTATTCTCATTTTTCACTATTTCTTATATTTATTTGTTTATCATTTTTATTTTTCATTTTTCATTTTTTCTTTAATTTTTATTCTCAATTTTTATTTTCCACTTTTCATTTTTCATTTTTTCTTCAATTTTTATTCTCCATTTTTATTTTCCACTTTTCATTTTTCATTTTTTCTTCAATTTTTATTCTCAATTTTTCATTTTTTATCTCAAAAAGAAAAATCAATATTTAATAAAGTAATGTCTAATACAAGTATATTGCTTTATCAAATATAATGATCATATTGTTTCATTATATAAGAAATGTTTCAATTCTGAGTTGAATACAACAATTCTTTCACTCATTCATTCATTCATTTATTCATATTTATATATATTCTTATTTTGGTTCATGGTTACACATTCTTACATATTATTGGTTATAGGTTATTAATAAAGTTTTAGTAATATCAGCATTTGTTACATAAAAGACACACTGACATCTATGGGTTCATAAAGAAATTACACCCATGACATAAAAATGTCCTTTTACATGAAGAATATGGTTAATAATATATTATAATTCATTATTATTGTTTTATTTTTCCAAATATGAGTTCCATATTAATATTCTCATAATAATTATATGGATATTATTGATTGCTATGGTAAGCTATGATATTATAGGTTAGGAAAATTACCAGATTTGGTATAGAATAGGGAATGAAGACTTCAATCAAGATACTAAAGTTATGTTAATAAAGACTTTTCATATTTTTATATTCAATTA
Organism: Ranitomeya variabilis; assembly: GCF_051348905.1. Classification (NCBI taxonomy): domain Eukaryota; kingdom Metazoa; phylum Chordata; class Amphibia; order Anura; family Dendrobatidae; genus Ranitomeya; species Ranitomeya variabilis. The sequence goes on along the minus strand of NC_135236.1, from coordinate 363,510,206 downwards.
AAAGTTGCAAGAAGAAAAATCCGTTATATCCAGAAGGTTCACAAGGTAACAATGCTATGATAGATAATAATAGACTGTGTCAAATACAATTCATGTCACCACTCACAACTACAGCATCCATCACTGACAAGTATGAGTACAATATCCTACCTGCCAACCACGGAGGGGACCTATCACCTATAAGACTTCCATGAAGGCTGGTGGACGGTCGGGTGATTGTCAGGACGCTACAACCCTGACATGTGCCCAGTGCACTAAAGACTGGTTATGGTGCTATATTTAGCAGGGAAGAGTCAATTTAACCCTTGCTGTGCTGACCAAAAACACCTGTTCCAAGACCACTACGGATGATATGGAGATTCCAGATGATTTCCAAGGCGAGCCAATGTAAGTCCAGGTTTTTAAAGGTGACATTGCACAGATATTAAAGCTACATCACATCTATGAACTTTGTTTTCTTATCAACATTTGAATTTATGAACTTTGATTGACACATGACACACAGTCTCTACAATATCTACATGTCATCATCTATTTCATAAGAATTATAATAAAGATTGGTTAAAAAGAACCAAGGAGAAGACATCAAAATGAAGACCAGATGACATCAGATGACATCAGACCTGAGATGCTTCAAGTAGATATAGGGAAGTATAATCACATATATTATATGAATATTGGTCACGGCTTACCATAACATGAATTTACATAAGGCTGGTTTCACACTTTCGTTTTTGTCTGCAGCGTTTTTTGCACAAAAAACGCATGCGTTTTTTTTCCCTATATTTAACATTGAAAACGCATGCGTTTTTTTGCACATGCGTTTGGTCGCGTTTTCAAACGCATGCGTTTTTTGTCTGCATGCGTTCATTTTCAAAAATGCTACCTGCAGTATTTTCTTGCGCGTTTTTTTGCCGCGAAAAAACGCATGCGTTTTTTCGCGGCAAAAAAATGCATTGCTGTCTATGTAAACGCATGCGTTTTTAAGCACATGCGTTTGTTTGCGCTAAAAACGCATGCGTTTTTATAGAAAAAAACCAGAAAACACACTGAAAAGCCACCCACCACCATCAAGGTGATAAAGGGATCCAAACCCTAACCCTAAGGGTATGTCTCCACGTTCAGGATTGCATCAGGATTTGGTCAGGATTTTCCATCAGTATTTGTAAGCCAAAATCAGGAGTGGGTGATAAATGCAGAAGTGGTGCATATGCTTCTATTATACTTTTCCTCTGATTGTTCCACTCCTGGTTTTGGCTTACAAATACTGATGGAAAATCGTGACCAAATCCTGATGCAATCCTGAACGTGGAAACATACCCTAACTCTACCCCTAACCTCACCCCTAACCGTTTAATGAACATTTTCTGACAGTCATATTGCCACGTATTTAAGTGCCACGTATCACGTATTTCAGTGCCAGGTATGCCACGTGCCACGTATTTAAGTGCCACGTGCCACATATTTAAGTGCCACGTATCACGTATTTCAGTGCCACGTATGCCACGTGCCACGTATTTAAGTGCCACGTGCCACATATTTAAGTGCCACGTGCCACGTATTAAAGTGCCACGTGCCACGTATTTAAGTGCCACGTGCCACATATTTAAGTGCCACGTGCCACGTATTAAAGTGCCACGTGCCACGTATTTAAGTGCCACGTGCCACATATTTAAGTGCCACGTGCCACGTATTTGAGTGCCACGTATTTAAGTACCACGTATTTCAGTTGCACGTATTTCAGTGCCACGTATTTCAGTCACGTTTAGGGTTAGGGTTAGGGGTAGGGGTAGGGTTAGGGTTTTCTTGTTTTTTCTTGTGTTTTGTGTTTTCTTGTGTTTTTCTATAAAAACGCATGCGTCTAAAAAACACATGCGTTTTACCGCGTTTACATGCGTTTTTCACACATGCGTTTTTTTAAAAAACGCATGCAGACAAAAACGCAAGTGTGAAACCAGCCTAACATCATATTATTGAATACGTAGAACAATATTATTATTATTATTATTATTGATATTATAAACACTAAATTATTTTGCTAAAGAAGAAGAAAAGAAGAAAGAAGATTTTATTAATATATTTAATTTGAGGGTTCCAATCAATGAATGTCTGTCACCCTCAAAAGGGGGAATTGTTAAATATTAATTAATTGACTTATTCTTGGTCTTGATGCAGTATAGAGCATATTGTTTCATGCTGACGTTACAAAAGCTATTTATGTATATAGGAGCTCAGAGCATAAGTCCACTCCATATACAGGGAACACGTGATCCGTAGTAAAGAGATATAAGTGTCTCTTAGGAGGGTGTGGGGGTCTTTTGTCACGTGGGACTGTCACCTCCCATCTTCACCTCATTCTCTCCATGGATGTCTGACGAGGAAGCAACAGCTGGTAGCTGCAGCCATGATGACCTTCAAACTTCAGACACACAGACCGATGGCTTCCATTCAGGACTTGGGAAAGAGGGGTAACTAATGCTGATCTTTACACATGGACAATCCGTTCGTAACTATTTTCATCTGTTTTATGTTTTTGCTGCAAAGTGATTTTTCTATGGACAATCAATAAACCACTATACTTTTCATGTGAATATGACGACATTTTTCTTTTAAGAATAACGCACCTGGTTAAGTCCTGATTTAAATGAATATGCAGATTAGGCATATTTAACAATGTAATAAACACCTGTATATATGGGATATGTGTTCATTCCTCTATTATCTACATATATTTCATGTCCATTCTCCACCTATGAAGCACAGGGAATGTAATATACACCTGTATATATGGGATATGTGTTCATTCCTCTATTATCTACATATATTTCATGTCCATTCTCCACCTATGAAGCACAGGGAATGTAATATACACCTGTTTATATGGGATATGTGTTCATTCCCCTATTATCTACATATATTTCATGTCCATTCTCCACCTATGAAGCGCAGGGAATGTAATATACACCTGTTTATATGGGATATGTGTTCATTCCTCTATTATCTACATATATTTCATGTCCATTCTCCACCTATGAAGCACAGGGAATGTAATATACACCTGTATATATGGGATATGTGTTCATTCCTCTATTATCTACATATATTTCATGTCCATTCTCCACCTATGAAGCACAGGGAATGTAATATACACCTGTTTATATGGGATATGTGTTCATTCCCCTATTATCTACATATATTTCATGTCCATTCTCCACCTATGAAGCACAGGGAATGTAATATACACCTGTTTATATGGGATATGTGTTCATTCCTCTATTATCTACATATATTTCATGTTCATTCTCCACCTATGAAGCACAGGGAATGTAATATACACATGTTTATATGGGATATGTGTTCATTTCTCTATTATCTACATATATTTCATGTCCATTCTCCACCTATGAAGCACAGGGAATGTAATATACACCTGTTTATATGGGATATGTGTTCATTCCTCTATTATCTACATATATTTCATGTCCATTCTCCACCTATGAAGCACAGGGAATGTAATAAACACCTGTATATATGGGATATGTGTTCATTCCTCTATTATCTACATATATTTCATGTCCATTCTCCACCTATGAAGCTCAGGGAATATAATATACACCTGTTTATATGGGATATGTGTTCATTCCTCTATTATCTAAATAATGCATAAATCACCCATTTAAAACAAATGATACCCTGAGTTCCCCCCATAGAGCCCTCTATATACTGTATGATGATCCCCCCAACTTCCTGTACTATGTATGATGACCTCCACAGCTCCCTATATACAGTATCATGACCCCCATCGCTCCCTATAAACTGTATGACGTTCCCTGCAGCTCCCTATTCAGTTGATGATGGTCCCCACCACGGCCGGTGTCAGCACCTGTTCCTCCGCTGCAGCGTGTTCCGCGCCTCCTGATTCTGTGACGTTTCAGGTCAGAGGGGGCGATGATGTGACTATGGTGCGCCCTCTGCCTGAACAGTCACAGTGCAGTGAGCAGGAAAACGGCAACGCTTAAGAGTCCGGAGCAGAGTAGCGGCCATCAGGAAGAGATGAGTATTTCATTTTTTTTTAATGTTTGGAGCATTGTATGGAGCCAATTATATACTAGAGCATCATATGGGGCCCATTATACTCTGGAGCATGATATGGGGCCCATCATATACTGGAGCATTATATGGGGCCAGTGTAACCAGTTGGTTCAATACCAAAATTTAAGCATAGAGAAATAAGATAAAAAAGGTCAGCTCACCCATTAGATGTCCAGGAACCAGAGCACGGAGTCTGTGGTGCAGCAGGATTAGTAATCAAGTGAGGAGATAGTCCAGCTCTTTGTTCCTTTAAAATCCATCATTTATTGAAGCAATACTTTAAAATCCAGCATCATATCATGCAGCATAAGTGTAACCAGCTACCCCAGGGATCCGTAAGGTTCCGAGCTTAGTGGCTCTTATTCATTGCTTGACATAATTTTTTGTCGGTCTTATATACTAAATCTTGCGATGGTCAGGTGTTTTAATACTACTAATTAATTCAAGCTAATTATTGTGAATCATTTTTCATCTGTTCCCGCAAATGGTGTCAATTCCATTAGCAGAACTTAAGTATATAAGTAAAAGATAAAAAAATCTACCGTATTTTCCGGCGTATAAGATGACTTTTTAACCCCTGAAAATCTTCTTAAAAGTCGGGAGTCGTCTTAGGGTATGTTTCCACGTTCAGGATGGCCGGGGGTATCGCCGCAGCGGCGAAGCCGCTCAGCGCTAAGCCCCGCCCCCTTTCTGGGACGCGATCATGCCGGATGTGTTAACTATTCACATCCGGGATGATCGCTCTCTCCCATAGCGCCCTGTGATATGCCTTGCGGGGACGCTGCGTCCCCGCAAGGTGTACGGACATGCTGCGATCTGAAAAGACGCGCAGCATGTCCGTAGTCGCAGGGCCGCCGCATGCGTGTTTCCACGCATAGTGGAGACGGGATTTCATAAAATCCCCTCCACTATGCTGGAACATCTGGACGCTGCTTGTTTGACGCTGCAGCTCTGCGCAGCGTCAAACAAGCAGCGTTTCCTGACCGTGGAAACATACCCTTATACGCCGGGTATCGCCTTGTATGCCGGGTGTATATGGTGGGTGGGGGGGAGTGGTCCTGATGACGACAAGGGGGCGTCTCACAGGAAAGTGAGTATCCCCCATTACCTCATCGTAGCGCTGCAGCGTGGGGTCTCTGTGCTGGGAGCGGCGACTGCTGTGCTGTGGGGCGGCGGCTCCTCTTCTGCAGTGTGGGGCCTCTGTGCTGTGGGGCGGCGGCGGCGTATCTTCATGCAGTCGGGGCTCCTCCGGCATCTCCTTAAAGCCCGGAGGCCCCGCCGGCATCTCCATCGGTGCAATGCGGTGGCCTCCGGGAAAATGGCCGCTGCTCAGATTCAGATCTCGTCCCGAGATCTCGGGAGACGAGATCTGAATCTGAGCAGCGGCCATTTTCCTGGAGGCAGCTCAATAGGTGCGATGCGGTGGCCTCCGGGAAAATGGCCGCTGCTCAGATTCAGATCTCGTGTCCCGAGATCTCGGGACGAGATCTGAATCTGAGCATGCGCCGCTCCCAGCGGCCATTTTCCCGGAGGCCACCGCATTGCACCGATGGAGATGCCGGTGGGGCCTCCGGGCTTTAAGGAGATGCCGGAGGAGCCCCACAGCACAGAGGCCCCACACTGCAGAAGAGGAGCCGCCGCCCCACAGCACCCACGCGGCACAAAGAGGAGCAGCAGCCGCCGCTCCCAGCACAGAGACCCCATGCTGCAGCGCTACGATGAGGTAATGGGGGATACTCACTTTCCTGTGAGACGCCCCCTCGTCGTCATCAGGACCACTCCCCCCCCCCCCAAAAGGCACAACATTACATTAGTCACTGGCCCTATAACACGACATACGGTGTATAAGAAGACCCCCGACTTTTAAGAAGATTTTATATTTTAACTGGTAAAGTTGGGGGGTCGTCTTATACGCCCAGTCGTCTTATACGCCGGAAAATACGGTACATAATATCCCTATAACACCAAGTGAAAACATATAAAATCTATAACAAAGTTTAAAAAAAATATATATATATAACATTGGACACTACTTACTTATTAAGGAAATTAAAACAGAAAAAGAAAACAAGGATATGATATATATGATCATACTATATATAATGATATGTCAGATCTTGTTTAATGTTCATTCCCATGGGGGTTCTAGTTTTTAAGTTGTAAATCCACCAAGATTCCCTGTTCATTAACCCCTTCACCCCCAAGGGTGGTTTGCACGTTAATGACCGGGCCAATTTTTACAATTCTGACCACTGTCCCTTTATGAGGTTATAACTCTGGAACGCTTCAACGGATCTTGGCGATTCTGACATTGTTTTCTCGTGACATATTGTACTTCATGATAGTGGTAAAATTTCTTCGATATAATTTGCGTTTATTTGTGAAAAAATATTTGGCGAAAATTTTGAAAATTTCGCAATTTTCCAACTTTGAATTTTTATGCCCTTAAATCACAGACATATGTCACGCAAAATACATCAGCACAATTTTGGAACAAAATTTTTTTTTTGTGACGGAGTTATAAGGGTTAAAATTTGACCAGCAATTTCTCATTTTTACAACACCATTTTTTTTTAGGGACCACATCTCATTTGAAGTCATTTTGAGAGGTCTATGTGATAGAAAATACCCAAGTGTGACACCATTCTAAAAACTGCACCCCTCAAGGTACTCAAAAGCACTTTCAAGAAGTTTATTAACCCTTCAGGTGTTTCACAGGAATTTTTGGAATGTTTAAATAATAATGAACATTTAACTTTTTTTCACACAAAATTTATTTCAGCTCCAATTTGTTTTATTTTACCAAGGGTAACAGGAGAAAATAGACCCCAAAAGTTGTACAATTTGTCCTGAGTACGCTGATACCCCATATGTGGGGGTAAACCACTGTTTGGGCGCATGGCAGAGCTCGGAAGGAAAGGAGCGCCATTTGACTTTTCAATGCAAAATTGACTGGAATTGAGATGGGACGCCATGTTGCATTTGGAGAGCCCCTGATGTGCCTAAACATTGAAACCCCCCACAAGTGACATTATTTTGGAAAGTAGACCCCCTAAGGAACTTATCTAGATGTGTGGTGAGCACTTTGACCCAACAAGTGCTTCACAGAAGTTTATAATGCAGAGCCGTAAAAATAAAAAATCATATTTTTTCACAAAAATGATCTTTTTGCCCCCAATTTTTTATTTTCCCAAGGGTAAGAGAAGAAATTGGACCCCAAAAATTGTTGTGCAATTTGTCCTGAGTACGCTGATACCCCATATGTGGGTGTAAACCATTGTTTGGGTGCAGGGCAGAGCTCGGAAGGGAAGGAGCGCCATTTGACTTTTCAACGCAAAATTGACTGGAATTGAGATGGGACGCCATGTTGCGTTTGGAGAGCCCCTGATGTGCCTATACATTGAAACCCCCCACAAATGACATCATTTTGGAAAGTAGACCCCTTAAGGAACTTATCTAGATGTGTGATGAGCACTTTGACCCAACAAGTGCTTCACAGGAGTTTATAATGCAGAGCCGTAAAAATAAAAAATCATATTTTTTCACAAAAATGATCTTTTCGCCCCCAATTTTTTATTTTCCCAAGGGTAAGAGAAGAAATTGGACCCCAAAAATTGTTGTGCAATTTGTCCTGAGCACGCTGATACCCCATATGTGGGTGTAAACCATTGTTTGGGCGCAGGGCAGAACTCGGAAGGGAAGGAGCGCCATTTGACTTTTCAATGCAGAATTGACTGGAAGTGAGATGGGACGCCATGTTGCGTTTGGAGAGCCCCTGATGTGCCTAAACATTTAAACCCCCCACAAATGACACCATTTTGGAAAGTAGACCCCTTAAGGAACTTATCTAGATGTGTGTTGAGCACTTTGACCCAACAAGTGCTTCACAGAAGTTTATAATGCAGAGCCGTAAAAATAAAAAATCATATTTTTTCACAAAAATTATCTTTTCGCCCCCATTTTTTTATTTCCCCAAGGGTAAGAGATGAAATTAGACCACAAAAGTTGTTGTGCAATGTGTCCTGAGTACGACGATACCCCATATGTGGGGGTAAACCACTGTTTGGGCGCATAGCAGAGCTCGGAAGGGAAGGAGCGCTATTTTACTTTTCAATGCAAAATTGACTGGAATTAAGATGGGATGCCATGTTGCGTTTGGAGAGCCCCTGATGTGCCTAAACATTAAAACCCCCCACAAGTGACACCATTTTGGAAAGTAGACCCCCTAAGGAACTTATCTAGATGTGTTTTGAGAGCTTTGAACCCTTAAGTGTTTCACTACAGTTTATAACGCAGAGCCGTGAAAATAAAAATTCTTTTTTTTTTCACAAAAATGATTTTTTAGCCCCCAGTTTTGTATTTTCACAAGGGTATCAGGATAAATTGGACCCCAAAAGTTGTCCAATTTGTCCTGAGTATGCTGATACCCCATATGTGGGGGGGAACCACTGTTTGGGTGCATGACAGAGCTCGGAAGGGAAGGAGCGCCATTTGGAATGCAGACTTAAATGGATTGGTCTGCAGGCGTCACGTTGCATTTGCAGAGCCCCTGATCTACCCAAACAGTACAAACCCCCCACAAGTGACCCCATATTGGAAACTAGACCCCCCAAGGAACTTATCTAGATGTGTTGTGAGAACTTTGAACCCCCAAGTGTTTCACTACAGTTTATAACGCAGAGCCGTGAAAATAAAAATTCTTTTTTTTTTTTCATAAAAATGATATTTTAGCCCCCAGTTTTGTATTTTCACAAGGGTATCAGGATAAATTGGACCCCAAAAGTTGTTGCCCAATTTGTCCTGAGTACGCTGATACCCCATATGTGGGGGGGAACCACTGTTTGGGCGCATGACAGAGCTCGGAAGGGAAGGAGCGCCATTTGGAATGCAGACTTAAATGGATTGGTCTGCAGGCGTCACGTTGCATTTGCAGAGCCCCTGATGTACCCAAACAGTACAAAACCCCCACAAGTGACCCCATATTGGAAACTAGACCCCCCAAGGAACATATCTAGATGTGTTGTGAGAACTTTGAGCCCCCAAGTGTTTCACTACAGTTTATAACGCAGAGCCGTGAAAATAAAAATTCTTTTTTTTTTTCACAAAAATGATTTTTTAGCCCCCAGTTTTGTATTTTCACAAGGGTATCAGGATAAATTGGACCCCAAAAGTTGTTGTCCAATTTGTCTTGAGTACGCTGATACCCCAAATATGGGGGGGAACCACTGTTTGGGCGCATGACAGAGCTCGGAAGGGAAGGAGCGCCATTTGACTTTTCAATGCAGAATTGACTGGAAGTGAGATGGGACGCCATGTTGCGTTTGGAGAGCCCCTGATGTGCCTAAACATTTAAACCCCCCACAAATGACACCATTTTGGAAAGTAGACCCCTTAAGGAACTTATCTAGATGTGTGTTGAGCACTTTGACCCAACAAGTGCTTCACAGAAGTTTATAATGCAGAGCCGTAAAAATAAAAAATCATATTTTTTCACAAAAATTATCTTTTCGCCCCCATTTTTTTATTTCCCCAAGGGTAAGAGATGAAATTAGACCACAAAAGTTGTTGTGCAATGTGTCCTGAGTACGACGATACCCCATATGTGGGGGTAAACCACTGTTTGGGCGCATAGCAGAGCTCGGAAGGGAAGGAGCGCTATTTTACTTTTCAATGCAAAATTGACTGGAATTAAGATGGGATGCCATGTTGCGTTTGGAGAGCCCCTGATGTGCCTAAACATTAAAACCCCCCACAAGTGACACCATTTTGGAAAGTAGACCCCCTAAGGAACTTATCTAGATGTGTTTTGAGAGCTTTGAACCCTTAAGTGTTTCACTACAGTTTATAACGCAGAGCCGTGAAAATAAAAATTCTTTTTTTTTTCACAAAAATGATTTTTTAGCCCCCAGTTTTGTATTTTCACAAGGGTATCAGGATAAATTGGACCCCAAAAGTTGTCCAATTTGTCCTGAGTACGCTGATACCCCATATGTGGGGGGGAACCACTGTTTGGGCGCATGACAGAGCTCGGAAGGGAAGGAGCGCCATTTGGAATGCAGACTTAAATGGATTGGTCTGCAGGCGTCACGTTGCATTTGCAGAGCCCCTGATCTACCCAAACAGTACAAACCCCCCACAAGTGACCCCATATTGGAAACTAGACCCCCCAAGGAACTTATCTAGATGTGTTGTGAGAACTTTGAACCCCCAAGTGTTTCACTACAGTTTATAACGCAGAGCCGTGAAAATAAAAATTCTTTTTTTTTTTTCATAAAAATGATATTTTAGCCCCCAGTTTTGTATTTTCACAAGGGTATCAGGATAAATTGGACCCCAAAAGTTGTTGCCCAATTTGTCCTGAGTACGCTGATACCCCATATGTGGGGGGGAACCACTGTTTGGGCGCATGACAGAGCTCGGAAGGGAAGGAGCGCCATTTGGAATGCAGACTTAAATGGATTGGTCTGCAGGCGTCACGTTGCATTTGCAGAGCCCCTGATGTACCCAAACAGTACAAAACCCCCACAAGTGACCCCATATTGGAAACTAGACCCCCCAAGGAACATATCTAGATGTGTTGTGAGAACTTTGAGCCCCCAAGTGTTTCACTACAGTTTATAACGCAGAGCCGTGAAAATAAAAATTCTTTTTTTTTTTCACAAAAATGATTTTTTAGCCCCCAGTTTTGTATTTTCACAAGGGTATCAGGATAAATTGGACCCCAAAAGTTGTTGTCCAATTTGTCTTGAGTACGCTGATACCCCAAATATGGGGGGGAACCACTGTTTGGGCGCATGACAGAGCTCGGAAGGGAAGAAGCACCATTTGGAATGCAGACTTAAATGGATTGGTCTGCAGGCGTCACGTTGCATTTGCAGAGCCCCTGATGTACCCAAACAGTACGAACCCCCCACAAGTGACCCCATATTGGAAACTAGACCCCCCAAGGAACTTATCTAGATGTGTTGTGAGAACTTTGAACCCCCAAGTGTTTCACTACAGTTTACAACGCAGAGCCGTGAAAATAAAAAATCTTTTTTTCCCCACAAAACTTATTTTTTGGCCCCCAGTTTTGTATTTTCCCAAGGGTAGCAAGAGAAATTAGACCCCAAAAGATGATGTCCAATTTGTCCTGAGTAAGCCGATACCCCATATGTTGGGGTAAACCCCTGTTTGGGCACACGGGAGAGCTCTGAAGGGAAAGAGCACTGTTTTCCTTTTTCAACGCAGAATTGGCTGGAATTGAGATCGGATGCCATGTCCCGTTTGGAGAGCCCCTGATGTGCCTAAACAGTGGAAACCCCACAATTATAACTGATACCCTAATCCAAACACACCCCTTACCCTAATCCCAACAGTAACCCTAACCACACCTCTAACCCAGACACACCCAACCCTATTCCCAACCGTAAATGTGATCCCAAACCTAACCCTATCTTTAGCCCCAACCCTAACTGTGTAGCCCCAACCCTAGCCCTAACCCTAGCAATAACCCTAGCCCTAACACTAGCCCTAACACTAGCCCTAACACTAGCCCTAACCCTAGCCCTAACCCTAGCCCTAACCCTAGCCCCAACCCTAACCCTAACCCTAGCCCTAACCCTAGCCCTAACCCTAGCCCTAACCCTAACCCTAGCCCTAACCCTAATGGGAAAATGGAAATAAATACATTTTTTTAATTTTTTTATTTTTCCCTAACTAAGGGGGTGATGAAGGGGGGTTTGATTTACTTTTATAGCGGGTTTTTTAGCGGATTTTTATGATTGGCAGCCGTCACACACTGAAAGACGCTTTTTATTGCAAAAAATATTTTTGCGTTACCACATTTTGAGAGCTATAATTTTTCCATATTTGAGTCCACAGAGTCATGTGAGATCTTGTTTTTTGTGGGACGAGTTGACATTTTTATTGTTAACATTTTCGGACACGTGACATTTTTTGATCGCTTTTTATTCTGATTTTTGTGAGGCAGAGTGATCAAAAACCAGCTATTCATGAATTTCTTTTGGGGGAGGCGTTTATACCGTTCCGCGTTTGGTAAAATTGATAAAGCAGTTTTATTTGTCGGGTCAGTACGATTACAGCGATATCTCATTTATATCATTTTTTTATGTTTTGGCGCTTTTATACGATAAAAACTATTTTATAGAAAAAATAATTATTTTGGTATCGCTTTATTCTCAGGACTATAACTTTTTTATTTTTTTGCTGATGATGCTGTATCATGGCTCATTTTTTGCGGGACAAGATGACGTTTTCAGCGGTACCATGGTTATTTATATCAGTCTTTTTGATCGCGTGTTATTCCACTTTTTGTTGGGCGGTATGATAATAAAGCGTTGTTTTTTGCCTCGTTTTTTTTTTTTTCTTACGGTGTTTACTGAAGGGGTTAACTAGTGGGGCAGTTTTATAGGTTGGGTCGTTACGGATGCGGCGATACTAAATATGTGTACTTTTATTGTTTTTTTTTTTTATTTAGCTAAAGAAATGTATTTATGGGAATAATAATTTTTTTTTTTTCTTTATTTAGGAATTTTTTTTTTTATTTTTTTTTACACACATGGGGAAATTTTTTTTTTACTTTTTTACTTTGTCCCAGGGGGGGGGGACATTACAGATCGGTGATCTGACAGTGTGCACAGCACTCTGTCAGATCACCGATCTCACTTAGAGTGCAGCAGGCTTACCAGCCCCTGCTCTGAGCAGGCACTCGGTAAGCCACCTCCCTCCCTGCAGGACCCGGATGCCGCGGCCATCTTGGATCCGGGACCTGCAGCGAGGAAGGAGCTAGGAGACCCTCGGAGCAACGCGATCACATCGCGTTGCTCCGGGGGTCTCAGGGAAGCCCGCAGGGAGCCCCCTCCCTGCGCGATGCTTCCCTATACTGCCGGCACACCGCGATCATGTTTGATCGCGGTGTGCCGGGGGTTAATGTGCCGGGGGCGGTCCGTGACCGCTCCTGGCACATAGTGCCGGATGTCAGCTGCGATATGCAGCTGACACCCGGCCGCGATCGGCCGCACTCCCTCCGTGAGCGCGGCCGATCGCGTATGACGTACTATCCCGTCGGTGTTCATACGGGCCCACCCCACCTCGACGGGATAGTACGTCTAATGTCAGAAAGGGGTTAAAGCGAACCTGTCAACAGATTTTTCCGCTCTAAGATGCGGCCACTGCCTTTCAGGGCTTATATACAGCATCTTATAATGCTGTAGATAAGCCCCCGATCCGACCTGCAAGTGAAGAAAAATAAGTTATATTATACTCACCCGGGGTGCGGTCCGGTCTGATGGATGTCGCAGGTCCGGGTCCGGCGCCTCCCATCTTCTTGCGCTGCTGTCCTCCTGCTTCTTCATCGCTCCCCGGCATAGCGCTCCTGCACAGGTGTACTAATTTGCCCTGTTGAGGGCAGAGTAAAGTACTGCAGTGCGCAGGCTCTGGGAAAGGTCAGACAGGCCCAGGTCCATTGTGATTAATTGCAAAATGTCTTGAGGCTGCCTAACACATAAATGTCTTTTTATTAGTTGCATTGGAGAGATGGCGTCTAAGGCTGCTTTCACACTAGCGTCGGTACGGGGCCGTCGCGCTGCGTCGGCCCGACGTACTGACGCATACTGTGCAAAAAATGCCCGACGTTGGCAGCGGCAGTTGGCAGTCTTAAGACGCTTCCGCTGCTTCATTGTAAGGTCCGGGGAGGAGGGGGCGGTCTCGACGCACAAAAAAACGTTACATGTAACTTTTTTTGTGGCAGCGGTGCGCCAAAACACGACGCAACCGTCGCACGACGGTTGCGACGTGTGGTGATACGTCGCAATGCGTCAGTAATGTAAGTCTATGGGGAAAAAACGCATCCTGCAGACAACTTTGCAGGATGCGTTTTTTCTCCTAAACGACGCATTGCGATGTCCGCCGAAAAACGCTAGTGTGAAAGTAGCTTAAGCCTTACTTTTAAAGGATTTGTAGTGCAGCCTACATATTGTACATCACAAATTGCACTGCATTTTTTTCCCATTTTCTAGTACAAGACATAGTTAATCCAATGGTGTCGTTCAAAAGTACAGAGGTCATCCCGCAAAAAACAAGCCCTCACACGGTTATATTGACGGAAAAATAAAAAATGTATGGCTCTGGGAAGAAAGGGAGCAAAAAACGAAAATGCAAAACCGCAAATACCTCCCGGGTTAATATTAGAATTTAACCCCTTCATGACCCAGCCTATTTTGGCCTTAATGACCTTGCCGTTTTTTGCAATTCTGACCAGTGTCCCTTTATGAGGTAATAACTCAGGAACGCTTCAACGGATCCTAGCAATTCTGAGATTGTTTTTTCGTGACATATTGGGCTTCATGTTAGTGGTAAATTTAGGTCGATAATTTCTGAGTTTATTTGTGAAAAAAATGGAAATTTGGCGAAAATTTTGAAAATTTCGCAATTTTCACATTTTGAATTTTTATTCTGTTAAACCAGAGAGTTATGTGACACAAAATAGTTAATAAATAACGTTTCCCACATGTCTACTTTACATCAGCACAATTTTGGAAACAATTTTTTTTTTTGCTAGGAAGTTATAAGGGTTAAAATTTGACCAGTGATTTCTCATTTTTACAACAAAATTTACAAAACCATTTTTTTTAGGGACCACCACACATTTGAAGTCATTTTGAGGGTTCTATATGGCTGAAAATATCCCAAAGTGACACCATTCTAAAACCTGCACCCCTCAAGGTGCTCAAAACCACATTCAAGAAGTTTATTAACCCTTCAGGTGTTTCACAGCAGCAGAAGCAACATGGAAGTAAAAAATGAACATTTAACTTTTTAGTCACAAAAATGATCTTTTAGCAACAAGTTTTTTATTTTCCAAAAGGTAAAAGGAGAAACTGGACCACGGACGTTGTTGTCCAATTTGTCCTGAGTACGCTGATACCTCATATGTGGGGGTAAACCACTGTTTGGGCGCACGGCAGGGCTCGGAAGGGAAGGAGCGCCATTTGACTTTTTGAATGAAAAATTGGCTCAAATCTTTAGCGGACACCATGTCGCGTTTGGAGAGCCCCCGTGTGCCTAAACATTGGAGCTCCCCCACAAGTGACCCCATTTTGGAAACTAGACCCCCCAAGGTACTTATCTAGAAGCATAGTGAGCACTTTAAACCCCCAGGTGCTTCACAAATTGATCCGTAAAAATGAAAAAGTACTTTTTTTTCACAAAATTTCTTTTAGCCTCAATTTTTTCATTTTCACATGGGCAACAGGATAAAATGGATCCTAAATTTTGTTGGACAATTTCTCCTGAGTACACCAATACCTCACATGTGGGGGTAAACCACTGTTTGGGCACATGGTAAGGCTCGGAAGGGAAGGAGCGCCATTTGACTTTTTGAATGAAAAATTATCTCCATCGTTAGCGGACACCATGTCGCGTTTGGAAAGCCCCTGTGTGCCTAAACATTGGAGCTCCTCCACAAGTGACCCCATTTTGGAAACTAGACCCCCCAAGGAACTCATCTAGAGGCATAGTGAGCACTTTAAACTCCCAGGTGCTTCACAAATTGATCCACAAAAATGAAAAAGTACTTTTTTTCACACAAAATTTCTTTTAGCCTCAATTCTTTCATTTTCACATGGGCAACAGGATAAAATGGATCCTAAAATTTGTTGGGCAATTTCTCCTGAGTACGCCGATACCTCATATGTGGGGGTAAACCACTGTTTGGGTGCACGGCAAGACTCGGAAGGGGAGGCGTGCCATTTGACTTTTTGAATGGAAAATTAGCTCCAATCGTTAGCGGACACCATGTCGCATTTGGAGAGCCCCTGTGTGCCTAAACATTAGAGCTCCCCTACAAGTGACCCCATTTTGGAAACTAGACCCCCCAAGGAACTTATCTAGATGCATAGTGAGCACTTATAACCCCCAGGTGCTTCACAGAAGTTTATAACGCAGAGCCGTGAAAATAAAAAAATAATTTTTCTTTCCTCAAAAATGATTTTTAGCCCAGAATTTTTTATTTTCCCAAGGGTAATAGGAGAAATTGGACCCCAAATGTTGTTGTCCAGTTTGTCCTGAGTACGATGGTACCCCATATGTGGGGGTAAACCACTGTTTGGGTGCACGGCAGGGCTCGGAAGGGAAGGCACGCCATTTGGCTTTTTGAATGGAAAATTAGCTCCAATCATTAGCGGACACCATGTCGCATTTGGAGAGCCCCTGTGTGCCTAAACATTGGAGCTCCCGCACAAGTGACCCCATTATGGAAACTAGACCTCCCAAGGAACTAACCTAGATGTGTGGTGAGCACTTTGAACCCCCAAGTGCTTCACAGAAGTTTATAACGCAGAGCCATGAAAATAAAAAATAATTTTTCTTTTCTCAAAAATGATTTTTTAGCCCACAATTTTTTATTTTCCCAAGGGTAACAGGAGAAATTGGACCCCAAAGGTTGTTGTCCAGTTTCTCCAATCCGCTGCGGATCCGCGGCCAATCCGCTGCGGATCCGCGGCCAATCCGCTGCGGATCCGCGGCCAATCCGCTGCGTATCCGCGGCCAATCCGCTGCGGATCCACGGCCAATCTGTGTGCACATGCCATAACCCTACCCCTAACCCTAACCCTACCCGTAACCCTAACCCTACCCCTAGCCCTAACCCTACCCCTAGTTCTAACCCTAGTTCTAACCCTAACCCTAGTGGAAAAAGAAAAAAAAATATTTTCTTTATTTTATTATTGTCCCTACCTATGGGGGTGATAAAGGGGGGGTTTATTTATTATTTTTTTATTTTGATCGCTGCGATAGAACCTACCACAGCGATCAAAATGTACTTGTAATGAATCTGCCGGCTGGCAGATTCGGCGGGCGCACTGCGCATGCGCCCGCCATTTTCCAAGATGGCGGCGCCCATGGAGAAGACGGCCGGACACCGGGAGGGACATCAAAGCTAGGTAAGTATGGGGGGTGGGATCGGAACACGGGGGGAGGATCGGAGGACCGGTGGAGCGGACAAGAGGACCAAGGGAGAGGACAGGAGGGAGGAGGGGAGCGGACAGGAGATCGGGGCAGAAAGGACGACTGGGGGGGGCGATCGGTGGCGGTGGGGGGGGGGCAGATCGGGGTCTCCAGCCATGGCAGATGCTATTGCAGCATCGGCCATGGCTGGATTGTAATATTTCACCATTTTCATAGGGGAAATATTACAAATCGCTCTGATTGGCTGTTTCACTTTCAACAGCCAATCAGAGCGATCGTAGCCACGGGGGGGTGAAGCCACCCCCCCTGGGCTGAAGTACCACTCCCCCTGTCTCTGCAGATCGGGTAAAATAGGAGTTAACTGTTAAATATTAATTATTGAATTATCCTGTACCGAACATATTGCTTCTTGCTGACAGTACAAAGAGCTATTTTTGTGTATGTATAAGTCAACTCCATATACAGGGAACACGTGATCCGTAGAGAAGATATATAAGCGTCTCTTAGGAGGGTGGGGGGGGCTTTTGTCACGTGGGACT
The DNA here is from genome assembly GCF_051348905.1 of Ranitomeya variabilis. Classification (NCBI taxonomy): domain Eukaryota; kingdom Metazoa; phylum Chordata; class Amphibia; order Anura; family Dendrobatidae; genus Ranitomeya; species Ranitomeya variabilis. The sequence goes on along the minus strand of NC_135236.1, from coordinate 363,492,609 downwards.
GTCATCTCCCATCTTTACCCTCATTCTCTCCATGGATGTCCGAGAAGGAAGGAACAACAGCTGTTGGCAGCCATCATGACCTTCAAACTTCACACAAAGAGACGGCTTCCATTCAGGACTTGGGAAAGATGAGTAACTAATGCTGATCTCTACACATGGACAATCCGTTCGTAACTATTTTCATCTGTTTTATGTTTTTGCTGCAAAGTGATTTTTCTATGGACAATCAATAAACCACTATACTTTTTATGTGAATATGACGACATTTTTCTTTTAAGAATAACGCACCTGGTTAAGTCCTGATTTAAATGAATGTGCAAAATAAGCATATTTAACATTGGCAAGCCAGCCAGTTTTGATTTTTGTGCTATTTTTTGTGTGAATTTCCTTCATTTTTGCACACGGGGGGAAGACAGAAGAGTTTGCAAGATTTTGTGCAAGTATTCAGAAATTTCACTTCAAAACTTCAAGTCACAAAGATCTCAGAAGAACCTATGACTTTGTAAACGTAACAGAGACTAACAGGTGTTAGTTGAATGGACAAGTAGTAGGAGTACTACAAGTGCCGGACGTGCTGAAAATAGACCTGCTGAAAATAGCCGTGGTGAAGTGAAGTCTGGAGCCCAGCAAAAGATCTACAAGCTGAGATTTCAAGGTAAGACAAATGGATTTGAATAATTCTTATGCTAAATCAAGTCAGATAGAATTTGTAAGTTTGTACAGATCTAGTGTAGAAATATTTTGGTTTTCTTTATATGCGGAATGCAGAATCGCGAATTTGAAGTTAGATTCTAAGCTAGTATCTAGGAAAAAAGAAAAAGAGCAACTGAAAAATATATTACATATGGTTAATGTATTTCACGAGTTTGTTACAGAAAAGTCCAAAAAAGCCAGTGTAGAAAGAATTTCTAAGGAAAAGGAAATTAATGATGTCCCCAAGATTGAGTGTAAAGTAATGAGTGAGGAAGATGAAGAAGTGAAGCACGTGTCTGTTATGACCACCCAAGGTGACCTTGACTTTGTGCCTCATGATGAAAAACAAGATGGAGGACACGTAGGAGACATGACAACTGACAAAGATGATGTGGAAGGGCCACTAAAAATAGAAGAAGGCTCAGAGGCCCAACTCCAAATAAAATCTAGGAAGACCTTGTTAAAATTATGTAAAATCATTCCTGCATATGATGACAAAATCGATGTGTGCAGAAATTCAGAGATTTTTGAAAGTTTTGCTGATAAGTATGATCTGACTAATCAGGAGAAAAATAAATTATTTAAAATTTGGCTACCAGTAAGTTTCTCCAGGAAATTCTCAGTAAAAATGCAGAATGAAGAATTCCATGAAGAAATGACTGATGTAGAGAGATTAAAAATTTTGATATTTTGTGGACTAAAACAAAAATTATCCAGATCTTGATATTCTTCTAAAATTGAGGATTGGCCAAAAAGAATGTACTTTTACATTCATGTCCATTTTTGAAAGGGTTTACAGGATGATCAGTACAAATTCCAGTAGAAAATCAATGATAAATTGTTTTGTAAACAAATTCAAATTCCTAAATCCTGTATCTCGTGTTATTGCGTCACAGAAAGATTCTTTATATGAATGTGCACAGTCCATTGAATTTTCTAGAAAACATGAGAATCTTGAAAGGAAAACAAATCATACTAAGTTTTTTAAACCAGACAGAATTATATCTTATCAGAAGCCAAAATCAAAATCTCCAAAACTGACCCAGAATCACATCTATGAAGAACGAAGAAAATTACATATCTGCTACAAACCCTATAATGAAATGCAGAAGTCTCCCATTGAAGTTGCTCTTCTGAAAGGGTTAAACGCTGGAGGGTCAGATCTGTCTGTAAAGATGGCGGAAATTGACATACAGAAACAAGTGGTGAGTATCCCATCTGGTGCTCAACTGAACACTCCATTATTGCAGCTCTTCAACTTCAAAGAGTCCATAGGGTTAATGACCTTATTAAATGGTGTTTACCAACAGATTATTGACAGAGAGGTAAATTTTGGGTTAGGAATTGGATAAAAATGAAATTATATATATAACTGAGTTATACAATGTATTATTTATTAATATTTAATTATTTTATACAATATATTTCTACAGTTACACATATATATTAATATAGTATACAGTAAGTACTGTAGCATATTTATAAAAGTAGAGATTATATCAACTGTATTTTTATATGTATAGTGAAATAATTAAAATTTATTCCAGTAATAATACTTAGAATTACATTAATTACATATATTAAATATATACATATGTATAACATATTTAAATTATTTTGTTTTCAAATAAATATGAAATTAACCATTATCTTTTATTCTTCCTTAGAGCTTTCATTTCAAAACAGGAATTGAACAAAAAAAAAAAAAACTTCTTACATGAATTTATGTTTTATTTACACAGGAAGCTATAATAACTGCAGGATTGTATATATATTTAACACTTAATAAAAAGAATAATACATAACTAATAAACTAAAAACTTTTTTTTTTCCCCTTGCATGGTAATAATGTAGTTTTTCTCCTTCACTGCATGGTGTGACAGGTCACTCTCTTGTTTCAACTTAAAGCTGTAAGAAGAAACTTTAGAAGCTCCTCAGCCTTTACATTCAAACGGATTCAGTTGCAGACTTGTACTAAATATAATTGTGCAACAAATGCACACATTTCATATGGAAGAGTCCTATCTATAGGTTAGAACATAGTGTTAAGTTAGATAGTGTTAGATATATTTGGGGAATATTCAAATAAATATTAGAATACTAAAATTAATAATTTACAAATGCGCATTGATAATTAGGATACAATATTTTGGGTTAATATACATGTTTTTTTATGTAATATATATATTGTGAACTTCTATGTGAATCACAGTTTGAGTGACATATGACAGATGAGCATTTGCTAAGTGCACTTAACGTAAGAATGAAGTGTAACGTAACGAGCATGGAATGTGGAACGTGCAGTATGTAAGAGGCCTCATGATTTATGGTATGTGGAGAGAAAGAAAAAAAAACAAAAAACCTTGTGTGTATGAAAATAAGAGTCAGTTAAATTACAATGTTAAGATATATTGAAATATTATTTACTCAACATATATTTACATATATTTATTTAGTAATTATTATTTATTAATTTCACACATCAATAAGGTTTATCAAGAAATCTACATTTAGAACATTTTCCAAATTATAACTTTTTTATATATCTAGTGTATTTTTTATTGATTACATAAATGGATATCCATTTTCAAACAAATATATGGCACAAGCTGATATGACTGTTATATAATTAATTATTTTTAATTTTGGTTTTTACAAATTTATTTTTTCATAAAATAATATTTTTTGATATTAAGGGGGAAATGTGTTTTTGATCCAGATTACATCATCACATTTCATCAATACCTCTTTTTCACACATTTTAATAAAAAATAAATATTAATAAGGTATTATTGGGTACAATACAATAAGTATTATAAAAGTCATTTTTTTTCCCTAATGAAGGTTATTATATGCAAAGTTGCATAATTTCAATATTTTGGTAATAAAAGGTTATGACAACATCTAGATTATGGAAATATTAAAGGGAATGTGTTATTGAGACATAACCTCTGCATTTATCATCAACATATAAAGGCCTTATTTTTATTTTTATTTTTATTTTATTCTCATTTTTCATTTTTCACTATTTCTTATTTTTATTTGTTTATCATTTTTATTTTTCATTTTTCATTTTTTCTTCAATTTTTATTCTCAATTTTTAGTTTTCATTTTTAACTTTTTATTCAATTTTTATTCTTAAATTTTATTTTTTATCTCAAGAAAAATAAAAATCAATATTTAATAAAGTAATGTCTAATACAAGTATATTGCTTTATCAAATATAATGATCATATGGTTTCATTATATAAGAAATGTTTCAATTCTGAGTTAAATACAACAATTCTTTCACTTATTCATTTATTCATATATATATTCTTATTTTGGTTCATGGCTACACATTCTTACATATTATTGGTTATAGTTTATTAATAAAGTTTTAGTAATATCAGCACTTGTTACATAAAAGACACACTGACATCTATGGGTTAAAAAAGAAATTATACCCATGACATAAAAATGTCCTATCACATGAAGAATATGGTTAATAATATATTATCATCATTATTATTATTATTTTATTTTTCCCAAATATGAATTCCATATTAATATAATTTAATAATTATATGGATATTATTGATTGCTATGGTAAGCTATGATATTATAGGTTAGTAAAATTACCAGATTTGGTATAGAATAGGGAATGAAGACTTCAATCAAGATACCGAAAGTTACGTTAATAAAGACTTTTCATATTTTTATATTCAATTAAAAGTTACAAGAAGAAAAGCGTTATCCAGAAGTTTCATAAGGTAACAATGCTATGATTTCTGAGTAATAATAGACTGTGTCAAATACAATTCATGTCACCACTCACAACTACAGCATCCATCACTGACAAGTATGAGTACAATATCCTACCTGCCAACCACGGAGAGGACGATGATCCTATGATGCTAAGATGAACTGTGTTATTATGTTCCAGTGGTTTCCTATCACCTATAAGACTTCCATGAAAGCTGGTGAACAATCAGGTGATTGTCAGGACGCTACAACCCTGACATGTGTCCGGTGCACTAAAGACTGGTTATGCTGCTATGTTTAGCAGGGAAGAGTCAATTTAACCCTTGCTGTGCTGACCAAAAACACCTGTTCCAAGACCACTACGGATGATATGGAGATTCCAGATGATTTCCAAGGCGAGCCAATGTAAGTCCAGGTTTCTAAAGGTGACACTACACAGATATTAAAGCTACATCTCATCTATGAACTTTGTTTTCTTATCAACATTTGAATTTATGGACTTTGATTGATACATGACACACAGTCTCTACAATATCTACATGCTATCATCTATTTCATAAGAATTATAATAAAGATTGTTTAAAAAGAACCAAAAAAAGAAGACATCAAGATGAAGACCAGATGACATCAGATGACATCAGACCTGAGATGCTTCAAGTAGATATAGGGAAGTATAATCACATATATTTTATGAATATTAGTCACAGCTTACCATAACATGAATTTACATATCATTATATTATTGAGTACATATAACAATATTATTATTATTATTGATATTATGAATACTAAATTATTTTGCCAAAGAAGAAGAAAAGAAGAAAGAAGATTTTATTAATATATTTAATTTGAGGGTTCCAATCAATGAATGTCTGTCACCCTCAAAAGGGGGAATTGTTAAATATTAATTATTGAATTATCCTGTACCGAACATATTGCTTCTTGCTGACAGTACAAAGAGCTATTTTTGTGTATGTATAAGTCAACTCCATATACAGGGAACACGTGATCCGTAGAGAAGATATATAAGCGTCTCTTAGGAGGGTGGGGGGGGCTTTTGTCACGTTGGACTGTCATCTCCCATCTTTACCCTCATTCTCTCCATGGATGTCCGAGAAGGAAGGAACAACAGCTGTTGGCAACCATCATGACCTTCAAACTTCACACAAAGAGACGGCTTCCATTCAGGACTTGGGAAAGATGAGTAACTAATGCTGATCTCTACACATGGACAATCCGTTCGTAACTATTTTCATCTGTTTTATGTTTTTGCTGCAAAGTGATTTTTCTATGGACAATCAATAAACCACTATACTTTTTATGTGAATATGACGACATTTTTCTTTTAAGAATAACGCACCTGGTTAAGTCCTGATTTAAATGAATGTGCAAAATAAGCATATTTAACATTAACCCGTTCACCCGATCTGCAGGGACGCGATCATTCCATGACGCCACATAGGCGTCATGGGTCGGATTGGCACGGGTTTTCATGACGCCTACGTGGCGTCATGGGTCGGGAAGGGGTTAATAAAAAGTACATTTTAAGGGATTATGTGTTCACATAAATTTAATTTTGCCTAGTCTGTATATGACTTTGATACACAGCATTATATGGGGCCCATTATATACTGGAGCAATATATTGGACCCATCATATACTGGAGCAATATATTGGGCCCATCATATACTGGAGCATTATATGGGGCCCAGCATATACTTTTTATTATTATTATTATTATTATTATTATTATTATTATTATACATTTTTATAGCTCCATTTATTCCATGGCGCTTTACATGGGAAAAAGGGGCAAATATAAACAAAATACATTAAACATGAGCAAAAAACAAGGTACACAGGTACATAAGGAGGGAGGACCCTGCCTGCGAGGGCTCACAGTTTGCAGGGGATGAGTGAGGATACACAAGGAGAAGGTAGAGCTGGTTGTGTGGCGGTTCAGTAGGTTGAGGATCACTGCAGGCTGTAGGCTTGTTGGAAGAGGTGAGTTTTCAGGTTCTTGTTGAAGGTTTCTATGGTAGGGGAGAGTCTGATGTGTTGGGGTAGAAAGTATGGGGGAAGCACGGGAGAAGTCTTGGATGCGGTTGTGGGAAGAAGAGATGAGAGGGGAGTAGAGAAGGAGATCTTGAGAGGATCAGAGGTTGCGTGTAGGTAAGTACCGGGAGACCATGTCACAGATGTATGGAGAAGACAGGTTGTGGATGGCTTTGTATGTCATTGTAAGAGTTTTGAACTGGAGTCTCTGGGCGATAGGAAGCCAGTGAAGGGCTTGGCATAGGGGAGAGGCTGGGGAATAGCGGGGAGACAGGTCGATTAATCGGGCAGCAGAGTGTAGGATGGATTGGAGTGGTGCCAGAGTGCTAGAGGGGAGGCCAAAGAGTAGGAGGTTGCAGTAGTCAAGGCGGGAAATGATAAGGGCATGCACTAGTGTTTTTATGGTGTCGCGGTCAAGGAATGCGCAGATCCGGGAAATATTTTTGAGTTTGAGACGGCATGAGGAGGCAAGGGCTTGGATATGTAGCTTGAAAGAGAGGGCAGAGTCAAGGATCACCCCGAGGGGAAAGACTGGGGAAAGTGAGCAGCCATTGACATTGATGGATAGGTCTGGTGGAGGGGTAAAGTGAGATGGGGGAAAGATGATGAATTCTGTTTTGTCCAAGTTCAGTTTTAGAAAGCGAGCAGAAAAGAAGGCTGAGATAGCAGACAGACAGTGTGGGATTTTGGTAAGAAAGGAGGTGAGGTCAGGTCCGGATAGGTAGATCTGCGTGTCATAGGCGTAGAGATGATACTGCATACCGTGGGATTCTATGAGCTGTCCCAGGCCGAAGGTGTAGATGGAGAAGAGTAGGGGTCCTAGAACAGAGCCTTGAGGAACACCGACAGACAAGGGGCGAGGTGAGGAAGTGATGTGGGGGAGGGAGACACAATGTTCAGTCTGTCAGATATGACGAGATCCAGGATAGGGCCAAATCTGTGATGCCAAGAGATGAGAGGATCTGTAGCAGAAGGGAATGGTCCACAGTGTTAAAAGCAGAAGACAGGTCCAGGAGTAGGAGGACAGAGTAGTGTCGCTTGCTCTTGGCAGTTAGTAGGTCATTGGTGACTTTAGTTAGGGCATTTTCAGTTGAGTGATGGGGTCGGAAGCCAGATTGTAACCGGTCAAAGAGGGAGCAGGAGGAAAGTTGGGAGGACAGTTTAAGATGGACGTGTTGTTCCAGTAATTTTGAGGCATAAGGGAGAAGAGATATCGGGCAATAGCTAGACACAGAGGATGGGTTGAGGGACGGCTTTTTGAGGATGGGTGTGATCTTGGCATGTTTGAAGGATGAAAGGAAGACACCTGTTGTGAGTGATAGGTTGAAGAGGTGTGTTAGGGTTGGGATGAAGACCATGGCAAGGTTAGGGATGAGATGGGATGGGAGCGGGTCAAGCATGCAGGTGGTTAGGTGCGATCTTGATAGGAGGGTGGAGGGCTGATCTTCTGCCATAGTGAAGAAGCTGGTTTTGGAGGAACAGGGTTAAGCTGCTAAGAGGGGCGTTGGGCGCTGTGGGCCAAAGCTTTCTCTGATCGTATCGAACTTCTGTTTAAAGAAAGAGGCAAAGTCTTCGGCAGAAATGAGAGGGGAGGGAGAGGGTGCGGGGGGATGGAGTAGAGAATTGAAAGTGTTGAAAAGCTGTTTAGAGTTGTGAGACAGGGAGGATATGAGAGATGAGAAGTAAGTTTGTTTTGCAGCAGTGAGTGTGTACTTGAAGCAGGTGAGGGACTGCTTGTGTGCAGTCAAGTGGTCGGCAGAGCTGGATCGATTCCATCTCCGCTCAGCGATCCTGGAAGCCCGTCTCAGTTCTTTGGTCAGGTTGGTCAGCCAGGGCTGCTAGTTGAGTGTACGAGTTTTGCTATGCATGAGCGGGGCGGCCGAATAGAGTGTTGCTGTTATTGTGGTGTTATAAAAAGTGGCAGCAACATCTGTGTCATGAAGGGAGGCTATGTCTGTAAGAGGGAGAAGGGACTCAGAGAGAGATTGTAAATTGAGGTGTTTGAGATTTCTGCGAGGGTGAGTGAGTTTGTGGAGTGGGGGTTGCACACTAGCAGAGGAGAGGGAAGAGAATGTCAGTAGTTTGTGGTCAGACAGGGGGAGGGGTGAGTTAGTGAGATTAGTAAGGGAGCAGAAGCAGGTGAAGATGAGGTCCAGCTTGTGGCCATCTTTGTGAGTGGCCTAAGAGGACCATTGAGTGAGGCCAAAGTAGGCAGTAAGCGATAAAAGTTTACATGCAGCTGGGGTGGAAGTGTCAATAGGGATACTGAAGTCACCCATGATGATAGTGAGGATGTCAGCAGAGAGGAAATAAAGAAGCCAGGTAGTGAGGTGGTCGAGAAAGGTGGAGATGGCTAGTTCTGGGGGGCGGTAGATGACAGCCAGCTGGAGGTTGGAGGAGGAATAGATGCGGATGGAGTGTACCTCAAACAAGGAAAGAGTAGTGGAGGGTGTTAGCGGGATTGGAGTAAAGGAGCAGGTGTCGGACAGGAGCAAGCCAACCCCTCCACCACATTTGCTGCTGGGGCAAGGGGTGTGAGAGAGGTGGAAAGCATAGCTGGAGAGGCTGAGTCAGAGGGGGTGAGCCAGGTTTCAGTGATGTCAAAGAAGGAAAGTTTGTTGGTGACGATGAGGTCATGGATAAATGGCAGTTTGTTGCAGACAGAGCATGTGTTCCATAGTGCTCCAGGTAGGGGGACCGGGGGAGTGGGGGCTGGATGAATGGGTGTGAGGTTATCATGGTTGGGAAAACATGCAGAGGATCATGGCAGGGGGTTAGAAATGAGTGTGTGGATGTGTTGAGGAGGGATACCTCACCAGAGATGAGGAGTAGCAGACAGAGCGTTAGAAGGTGGGAGCAGGGTAGGAAATGATGCGGCTGTGTGTGTCTGGAGAAAAAAGATTGAATGTGGAGGAACAGTTCTGAGGAGAAGGTGAGATGACTGGGGAGGATGGAGGGAGAAATGACTAGTTTTTTACTAGGTGGAGGGATTGCAGGAGATTGTAAGAAGGAAAGTAGTATGGGTGTGAAAGAGAAAAGAAACCGAAGTATTGTAGTGGATTGGTATTCTGTTACCTTCCTGTCAATTCCAGTCCAATTCAGTCTAATTCAATGTAATTAAAAATATGTAATTGAAAGATGGAATTTGGAAGATGTATGAATTAGACTACATCTGGAGCAGACTCCTGCAGCTGAATACACGTGCTGGTAAGAGGAATCAGCTGTGAGTGCATGTGGGTGTGTGTGGCCAGAACACATGTTCAGAGTTGAACAAAAGCTCATAAAAGGGGGGAGGGGTTAGACTGACTGCTCAGAGGCATGCATGGAAGACACCAGAGAAGTGAAATACATTATGGAGCAAAAGTAAAGGGTGAGCAGTGCATACCAGAGAAAAAAAATGCATGTTCAGATACCAGAGGCGTAGCTAGGGTTTTGGTTCAGGGGGGCGAAACTTCTGAGTGAGCCCCTAACCAGGTAACCTTGATTACAACTCGGTGACGCGCCCTAATGATGGAGGAGAACCTCAGTAGATGACCGTGCTATTACTGAAGATAATATCTATATAAAGACCAGTATGGCTATTACCGCCATATGGTCAGTGGTAGATACCAGCCCTACAGAACATATTACAGATCACTGCACAGTTACAGATAATGTCTTACCGCTGACATTCTTTCTGATGTTATCGTTCATTTTTCCCGTCTTTTCCATCTGGCCCAGACCGACATGACAACTTCCAGCTACAACTGTCTGCAGAGAATAGAACAAAGACACATTTAACTTCTCATATTCCAGCCCCATCACCATCTATCCCCAACCTGCACAAACTCCTCATCCTGCTGATACCCCAATATTGAGCCGCTGCTACCATATGTGTCCCTATTACTGCACCTGATACCCCAATACTGAACCGCTGCTGCTGTATGTGTCCCTATTACTGCACCTGCTGTGTGGTTCTCTGTGCCCTCTAAATTCTAAAGCACCCCTCTATAATATAGCAATGCCAGGTGCAACTGCCCTAGAAAACAGTGCCCATATTTTGCCCCCTAGAAAATAATATTGCCCTGTGTGCCCCTTTGACAGTCACAGTAACCCGAGTTCCCCAATAACAAGAAGTGCCCACTTAACATTTAATAAAGTTTCGAGTCTCCCCCCTGTACAGCTCCCCTATACACAGCATGATGCTCTCTTATACACAGTATAATACCCCCTCACTGTATAGTACCACCCCCACAGTATACTGACTCCTTAGTAGCCCCCAAACTGTTTGATGGCTCCAACAATGTATAATGACCCTCACACTGTAATCTCCATACTGTATGATGGCCCCCTAGATAGCCTCCATATACAGTAGCATAATGCACCAAATAGTCCACAATATAGTATAATGCACTCCCCAAAGACAGACTCTATAGCATAAGGCATCCCCATAGGCAGACTCTATAGCATAAGGCAGCCCCCATAGGCAGACACTGTAAGGCACCCCCATAGTCAAACCCTGTAATAAGGCAGCCCCCATAGTCAGACCCTGTAATAAAGCAGCCCCCATAGTCAGACCCTGTAATAAGGCAGCCCCCATAGTCAGACCCTGTAATAAGGCAGCCCCCATAGTCAGACCCTGTAATAAGGCAGCCCCCATAGTCAGACCCTGTAATAAGGCAGCCCCTTAGTCAGACCCTGTAATAAGGCAGCCCCCTTAGTCAGACCCTGTAGTAAGGCAGCCCCCCCATAGTCAGACCCTGTAATAAGGCAGCCCCCATAGTCAGACCCTGTAATAAGGCAGCCCCCATAGGCAGACTCTGTAATAAGGCAGCACCCTCATAGACCATGTAATAAGGCAGCAACCCTATAGTCAGACCCTGTAATAAGGCAGCCACCATAGTCACACCCTGTAATAAGGCAGCACCCCCATAGTCAGACCCTGTAATAAGGCAGCACCCCCATAGTCAGACCCTGTAATAAGGCAGCAACCCCATAGTCAGACCCTGTAATAAGGCAGCACTCCCATAGTCAGACCCTGTAATAAGGCAGCACCCCTATAGACAGGCCCTGTAATAAGGCAGCACCCCCATAGTCAGAACCTGTAATAAGGCAGCCCCCATAGTCAGACCCTATAATAAAGCAGCCCCCATAGTCAGACCCTGTAATAAGGCAGCCCCCATAGTCAGACCCTGTAATAAGGCAGCCCCCATAGTCAGACCCTGTAATAAGGCAGCCCCTTAGTCAGGCCCTGTAATAAGGCAGCCCCCTTAGTCAGACCCTGTAGTAAGGCAGCCCCCCATAGTCAGACCCTGTAATAAGGCAGCCCCCATAGTCAGACCCTGTAATGAGGCAGCCCCCATAGGCAGACCCTGTAATAAGGCAGCACCCTCATAGTCAGACCCTGTAATAAGGCAGCCACCATAGTCACACCCTGTAATAAGGCAGCACCCCATAGTCAGACCCTGTAATAAGGCAGCACCCACATAGTCAGACCCTGTAATAAGGCAGCAACCCCATAGTCAGACCCTGTAATAAGGCAGCACCCCCATAGTCAGACCCTGTAATAAGGCAGCACCCCTATAGGCAGACCCTGTAATAAGACAGCCCCCATTGTCAGACCCTGTAATAAGGCAGCCCCCATAGTCAGACCCTGTAATAAGGTAAGCCCCATAGTCAGACCCTGTAATAAGGCAGCCCCCTTAGTCAGACCCTGTAATGAGACAGGCCCTTTAGTCAGATCCTAAGGTAACACAGTCTCCCCATAGTCAGACCCTGTAGTAAGGCAGCCCCCATAGGCAGACCCTGTAATAAGGCAGCATCCCCATAGTCAGACCCTGTAATAAGGCAGCCCCCATGGTCAGACCCTGTAATAAGGCAGCAGCACCCATAAAAAAAAAATACTCACCTCTCTTCTTCCTGGTTCCTGCGCTGCTCCCGCTGATCTCCTGACAGCGGGCGCTGGGCAGTGACGTCATCATGCCCGCTGTCAGTGTCGGCGACGTCAGACGCTGACACTGAAAGGGGGATGATGGGAGAAGGAGCGTAGCGCTCCTTCTCCCATCAATGTGATCAGCTGTATCGGCTAAATGCTGGTACAGCTGATCTTCCGATGATGGTGGGGGGCCCACTGCTGGCACCGGGGCTCCCCGCCTGCTCAGGTGTTCAGGGGCCCCATAGCAGCCGGGTGGCAGAGCAGGGAGATCGATTCTCTCTGCTCTGCCGCAGAATGTAACTGATACAGTACAGTAGCGTAGCTCTGGGTGGGCCCCCTCTGAGCACCGGGCCCGGGGCGCCCACACCCTCTGCCCCCCAGTACGGCTACGCTACTGTCAGATACACATTCAGGATCTAGGCATAGCTGTGGACATTCAGTGCAAACCAGAGAAAAAAAATGCAGTTCAGATACACATTCAGGATCTAGGCAGAGCACATTCAGTGAATACCTGTGGGAAGAGGAGAACAGCTTGGTTAGATGGTACAGATGATGATGATGATGATAATATTGTAGCAGTGATGAGTGGCTAAATGCATTCTAGAATTCAGTCTAATTCAAAGTAATTAAAAATATGTAATTTGAAAGAGGGAATTTGGAAGATGCATGGATCAGACTACGTCTGGAACAGACTCCTGCATCTGATTATTATAGGCAGCCCAGCATATACTGGAACATTATATGGGGCCCGTCATATACTACATGGGGCCCATTCTGTATGAATCATTACACAGTGGGAGAAATAAGTATTTGATCCCTTGCTGATTTTGTAAATTTGCTCACTGACAAAGACATGAACAGTCTATAATTTTAAGGGTAGGTTAATTTTAACATTGAGAGCTAGAATATCAAAAATAATATCCAGAACATCACATTGTGTAAATTATATAAATTTATTTGCATTTTGCAGTGAGAAATAAGTATTTGATCCCTCTGGCAAACAAGACTTAATACTTTGTGGCAAAACCCTTGTTGGCAAGTACAGCAGTCAGACTTTTTTTGTAGTTGATGATGGGTTTGCACATGTGTCAGGAGGAATTTTGGTCCACTCCTCTTTGCAGATCATCTCTAAATCATTAAGATTTTGAGGCTGTCGCTTGGCAACTCGGAGCTTCAACTCCCTCCATAAGTTTTCCATGGGATTAAGGTCTGGAGACTGGCTAGGCCACTCCATGACCTTAACCCCTTCCCGACATGTGACGGGATAGTACGTCACATGTCGGGACCCCCGCTTTGACGTGCGCTCCGGCGGTGAGCGCACATCAAAGTCGCGACATGTCAGCTGTTTTTTACAGCTGACATGTGCGCGCAATAGCGGCGGGTGAAATCGCGATCACCCGCCGCTATTAACTAGTTAAATGCCGCTGTCAAACTCAGACAGCGGCATTTAACTACCGCATCCGGCCGTGCGGCCGGATATGAGCGCATCGCCGACCCCCGTCACATGATCGGGGGTCGGCGATGTGTCAGGAAGGTAACCATAGAGGTCCTGGAGACCTCTATGGTTACTGATCGCCGGTGGCTGTGAGCGCCCCCCTGTGGTCGGCGCTCACAGCACACCTGCATTTTAGCTACATAACAGCGATCTGATGATCGCTGTTATGTAGCAGAGCCGATCGGGCTGTGCCTGCTTCTAGCCTCCCATGGAGGCTATAGAAGCATGGTAAAAGTAAAAAAAAAAAGTAAAAAAAAATGTGAAAAAAATAAAAAAAATATAAAAGTTTAAATCACCCCCCTTTCGCCCCAATCAAAATAAATCAATAAAAAAAAAACCCAACCTACACATATTTGGTATCGCCGCGTTCAGAATCGCCCGATCTATCAATAAAAAAAAGCATTAACCTGATCGCTAAACGGCGTAATGAAAAAAAAAATCGAAACGCCAGATTTACGTTTTTTTGGTCGCCACGACATTGCATTAAAATGCAATAACGGGCGATCAAAAGAACGTATCTGCACCAAAATGCTATCATTAAAAATGCCAGCTCGGCACGCAAAAAATAAGCCCTCACCCGACCCCAGATCACGAAAAATGGAGACGCTACGGGTATCGGAAAATGGCGCAATTTTATTTATTTATTTTTTTGCAAAGTTTGGAATTTTTTTTCACCACTTAGGTAAAAAAGAACCTAGTCATGTTAGGTGTCTATGAACTCGTACTGACCTGGAGAATCATAATGGCAGGTCAGTTTTAGCATTTAGTGAACCTAGCAAAATAGGCAAGCAAAAAACAAGTGTGGGATTGCACTTTTTTTGCAATTTCACTGCACTTGGAATTTTTTTCCCGTTTTCTAGTACACGACATGGTAAAACCAATGATGTCGTTCAAAAGTACAACTCGTCCCGCAAAAAATAAGCCCTCACATGGCCAAATTGACAGAAAAATAAAAAAGTTATGGCTCTGGGAAGGAGGGGAGCGAAAAACGAAAACGGAAAAACGGAAAAAGCTCCGGGGGTGAAGGGGTTAATGTGCTTCTTTTTGAGCCACTCCTTTGTTGCTTTGGCTGTATGTTTTGGGTCATTGTCTTGCTGGAAGACCCAGCCATGACCCATTTTTAACCCCTTACTGACATCGGACGGAATAGTACGTCCGCTCTTTGAGCCCGCATCAAAGCCGGGACATGTCAGCTGTTTTGAACAGCTGACATGTGCCCGCAATAGCGGCGGGTGAAATCGCGATTCACCCGCCGCTATTAACTAGTTAAATGCCGCTTTCAAACGCAGACAGAGGCATTTAACTACCGCATCCGGCTGGGCGGCCGGAAATGACGTCATCGCCGACCCCCGTCACATGATCGGGGGTCGGCGATGCATCAGGATGATAACCATAGAGGTCCTTGAGACCTCTATGGTTACTAATGCCGGCCTGCTGTGAGCGCCCCCCTGTGGTCGGCGCTCACAGCACACCTGCATTTTTGCTGTATAGCAGCGATCTTATGATCGCTGCTACATAGCACAGCCGATCCAGTTGTGCCAGCTTCTAGCCTCCCATGGAGGCTATTGAAGCATGGCAAAAGTTAAAAAAAAAAGTTAAAAGAAATGTGAAAAAAATAAAAAAAATATAAAAGTTTAAATCACCCCCCTTTCGCCCCAATCAAAATAAATCAATAAAAAAAAAAAATCAAATCTACACATATTTGGTATCGCCACGTTCAGAATCGCCCGATCTATCAATAAAAAAAAAAGCATTAACCTGATCGCTAAATGGCGTAACGAGAAAAAAATCGAAACGCCAGAATTACGTTTTTTTGGTCGCCGCGACATTGCATTAAAATGCAATAACGGCGATCAAAAGAACGTATCTGCACAGAATTGGAATCATTAAAAACGCCAGCTCGGCACGCAAAAAATAAGCCCTCAACCGACCCCAGATCATGAAAAATGGAGACGCTACGAGTATCGGAAAATGGCACAATTTTTTTTTTTTTTAGCAAAGTTTGGAATTTTTTTTCACCACTTAGGTAAAAAATAACCTAGTCATGTTAGGTGTCTATGAACTCGTACTGACTTGGAGAATCATAATGGCAGGTCAGTTTTAGCAAACCTAGCAAAAAAGCCAAGCAAAAAACAAGTGTGGGATTGCATTTTTTTTGCAATTTCACCGCACTTGGAATTTTTTCCCCGTTTTCTAGTACATGACATGGTAAAACCAATGATGTCGTTCAAAAGTACAACTCGTCCCGCAAAAAATAAGCCCTCACATGGCCATATTGACGGAAAAATAAAAAAGTTATGGCTCTGGGAAGGAGGGGAGCGAAAAACGAAAACGAAAAAACGGAAAAAGCTCCGGGGGTGAAGGGGTTAATGTCCTGGCGGAGGGAAGCAGGTTGTCACTCAGGATTTTACAGTACATGGCTCCATCCATTCTCCCATTGATGCAGTGAAGTAGCCCTGTGCCCTTAGCAGAGAAATACCCCCAAAACATAATGTTTCCACCTCCATAGGTAGGATTTCTTTTCCTCCAAACACAGGGAGTTGACTTAATGCCTAAGAGATCAATTTTTGTCTCATCTGACCACAGCACCTTCTCCCAATCACTCACAGAATCATCCAGGTGTTCAGACGGGCTTGTGCATGTGCCTTCTTGAGCAGGGGACCTTGCGGGCACTGCAGGATTTTAAACCTAAATTGGCGTAATGTGTTGCTAATGATTTTCTTGGTGACTGTGGTCTCAGCTGCCTTGAGATAATTAACAAGTTCCCCTGTGTAGTTTTTGGCTACTGTGTTTTCTCTTTTTAAATCATAACGACAATCCAAAACATCCAAATGACCCTGATCAAAAGTTTACACACGCCATTTCGTAATACTGTTTATTGCCCCCTCTAACATCAGTGACAGCTTAAAGTTTTTTGTGGTAGTTGTGGATGAGGTTCTTTATTTTTTAAGATGGTAAAGCTGCCAACACTTCTTGGCAAAAAGCCTCCAGTTCCTGTAAATTACTGGGCTGTCTAGCATGAACTGCGTGCTTGAGCTCTCCCCAGAGTGGCTTAATAATATTGAGGTCAGGAGACTGAGATGGCTACTCCAGAACCTTCACTTTGTTCTGCTGTAGCCATTGACAGGTCAACATGGCCTTGTGGTTTGGATCGTTGTCATGTCGGAACGTCTAAGTACGTCCTATGTGCAGCTTCCGTGCTGATGAGTGCAAATTTGCCTCCAGTATTTGCTGATAACGTGCTGCATTCATCTTAGAAAAAGAGAAGTGGTGCTCACTGCTCACTGCTTCAAAATAGGTGCTCTGGAGAAAAAATACTTGAATGATAACAAAAGATAACTATGTCAATCAAAAGAGAGATAAATTTCCAAAAATATTTATTATTTCCAAAAGAACAGACAGGATTGTTGTTAGCAATTGGCTAAAAAAAATACAGACACTTATAACTCAACTAACTCAATGTTTTGGCTTGTTTTAAGCTTTTTTCAAGAGGTGCCTGTTTCTGTGAAGACAAGACAGAAACACAAGAAAATAACTCAAAGAAATGGAACTCAGTATGCAAAATCACAATCCAAGTCAAAAAACAAGTTTACATATATATATATTTCAAGGTTACATACACTGGTCAAAAAAATAAAGGGAACACTAAAATCCCACATCCTAGATATCACTGAATGAAATATTCCAGTTGTAAATCTATATTCATTACATAGTGCAATGTGTTGAGAACAATAAAACCTAAAAATTATCAATGTAAATCTCAACTATTATCCCACAGAGGTCTGGAGTTGGAATGATGCTCAAAATCAAAGTGGAAAATGAAGTTACAGGCTGATCCGACTTCAGTGGAAATGCCTCAAGACAAGGAAATGATGCTCAGTAGTGTGTGTGGCCTCCACATGCCTGTATGACCTTCCTACAATGCCTGGGCATGCTCCTGATGAGGCGACGGATAGTCTCCTGAGGGATCTCCTCCCAGACCTGGACTAAAGCATCCGCCAACTCCTGGACAGTCTGTGGTGCAACATGATGTTGGTGGATGGTGTGAGACATGATGTCTCAGATGTGTTCAATCAGATTCAGGTCTGGGGAATGGGCTGGCCAGTCCATAGCTTCAATGCCTTCATCTTGCAGGAACTCCTGACACACTCCAGCCACATGAGATCTGGCAGTGTCCTGCATTAGGAGGAACCCAGGGCCAACCGCACCATTATATGGTCTCACAAGGGGTCAGAGGATCTCATCTTGGTACGTAATGGCAGTCAGGCTACCTCTGGTTAGCACATGGAGGGCTGTGCGGCCCTCCAAAGAAATGCCACCCCACACCAATACGGACCCACTGCCAAACCGGTCATGCTGAAGGATGTTGCAGGCAGCAGAACGCTCTCCACGGCGTCTCCAGACTCTGTCGCATTGATGTGCCATCCTAGATAAGCTGCACTACCTGAGCCACTTGTGTGGGTTGTAGAGTCCGTCTCATGCTACCACAAGTGTGAAAGCACAACCAACATTCAAAAGTGACCAAAACATCAGCCAGAAAGCATTGGTACTGAGATAATAATAATCTTTATTTTTATATAGCGCTAACATATTCCACAGCGCTTTACAGTTTGCACACATTATCATCGCTGTGCCAGATGGGGCTCACAATCTAGAATCCCTATCAATATGTGTTTGGAATGTAGGAGGAAACCCACGCAAACACGGGGAGAACATACAAACTCCTTGGACATGTTGTCCTTGGTGGGATTTGAACCCAGGACTCCAGCGCTGCAGTGCTAACCACTGAGCCACCGTGGTGCCCAATAAGATGTGGTCTGTGGTCCCCACCTGCAGAACCACTCCTTTATTGTGTGTCTTGATAATTGCCAATTATTTCCATCTGTTGTCTATTCCTTTTCCACAACGACATGTGAAATTGATTGTCAAACAGTGGTGCTTCCTAAGTGGACAGTTTGATTTCACAGAAGTTTGATTTACTTGGAGTTATATTCTGTTGTTTAAGTGTTTCCTTTATTTTTTTGAGCAGTGTATACACTCCCTGACAGAAGTTATGTCGCTTATCCATGTTATGTAAATAAAAGCTTATAACCAGACGTTAAATTCATCCATTGGTTATATAAATTATTCTTTTGAAAGCTGAAACCCTCCGAAATGTGGTTTAGGTTAGGAAAATAAATTGGCATCAATGCAGAAATATTGATCAGTTAATGGACACAGAATGGTCAGATTTTTCGAAAGACAAAAGTTTTGTCACCCACAGAAAGTAATGTGATATTCAAACAAATAATTAACTTAAAATATAAATATATGTTGCATAACATTGGTGAATGAAGTTGTGGCGCTATTAGAGTCATATTTAATATTTGGTGTGACTTCTATGAGCTTGAAGGACTGCATCCATGCGGTTCAACAATGATTCATACAATATATTAATGAAGTCATCAGGAATAGCAAAGAATGCAGTCTTACATGCCTCCTAGAGTTCATCTAGATTCTTTGGTTTTGTCTTCCAAGTTTCATCTTTCATCCTACCCCAAACATGCTCAATGATGTTCATGTCTGGTGACTGGGCTGGCCAGTTCTTGAGCGCCTTGATCTTTTTTGCCTGGAGGAACTTTGTTGTAGAGATGGATGTATGAGATGGAGCACCATCCTGCTGCAGAATTTGACCCCTTTTATGATTTGGAATATAAGAGGTAGCTAATTCTTCTTGATATTTTAGGCTATTGATATTGCCTTCCACCTTGCAAATGTTTCGCACACCCCCATACTGAATGTAACCCCAGACCATGATCTTTCCACCACCAAATGTAACTGTTTTCTGGGTGTATTTTGGATACATATGGGCTCCAGTAGGTCTCCTGCAGTATTTGCGGCGGCTGTGGTGTAATTCTACTGAATATTCATCAGAGATATCCACCTTCTGCCACTTTTCCAACGTCCATCTGTTTAGCAGGCTGTGGGACTTTGCAAATGCCGCACGGTTTTTTATTTGCCTTTTGTTTAATGCTGGCTTCTGGGCACTGATTCGACCATGGAGGCCATTTCGAGACAGAATCCTACAAACTGTTCTTGTTGACACAGGGACTTGAGGTGACCAGGCCTGTTGGAGCTCTGCTGCAGTAGAAGAGGGGCTTGCTTTGAATTTTCTAACCAATAAACGTTCCTCCTGAGCAGTTGTCTTGCGGGGTCTGCCGGACCTGGGCTTGTCAAACACATCTCCAGTTTCCTTCAATCTTTTTTTTAATTCTTTGTACTTGACGCTGAGACACATTAAAGGTGCCAGCCACCTCTGCAGTGGATCTGGTCTTCAGCCTCTTGATAATCCAGGCTTTTATCACAGGGTGGATTTTTGGCATGTTGTCAGAGCTCAAGTTGCAGTTCAAGTGAAGGTCTGGGGTGCTGAGTTTCTTTTTATACAAATTTCAAAAAACTGACCGTCACATCCAAACATAGTCTAAGTGTGAACAGGTGCTGAACCTAGAGTCACCAACTCGTATACAGTCAAATAAATAAGGCAGCACACTGCGGCGCTAAAACATGCAAACATGAAACATGAAAATTGAACTGCATTACTGCACTAGAAATATGAAAAAATGAGAGCGTTTAGCGCATAAATTGGCTAATTCATGTGTACCTGGTAGCCACATTAATGCATCTCTCGTATACCAGGTCCTAAACTTTCCTTTCCTCACTGAGAATACTCCACCTCTTAGCCACAGGTGTTTTAATCGCAGCAGGTCCATTACCCTCCAGAGAGAGAGAGAAATTTAGTCTAAGAAAAGGTTTCACAGGTACCCATTCAGATGAAGACGTTTATTCTCAGCGAGGAAAGGAAAGTTTAGGACCTGGTGTACGAGAAATGTCCTGGCTACCAGGTACACATGAATTGGCCAATTTATGCACTAAACGCTCTCATTTTTTTCATATTTCTAGTGCAGTAATGCAGTTCAATTTTCATGTTTCATGTTTGCATGTTTTAGCACCGCAGTGTGCTGCCTTATTTCTTTTTATACACACACACTAATTAACCAATCATTTACTAAGCACAGGTGAAGATGTAAACTAGGATTGGGTACATTATATGACCAGACGACAAAACTTTTGCCTTGCCAAAATCTGACCATTCTGTGTCCATTAACTGATCAATATTTCTGCATTGATGCCAATTTATTTTCTAAACCTATACCACATTTCAGAGGGTTTCAGCTTTCAAAAGAATAATTTATACAACCAATGGATGAATTTGACGTCAGGTTATAAGCTTTTATTTACATAATATGGATAAGCGACATAACTTCTGTCAGGGAGTGTATATGGTGCCCATAGCCCTATGTGGTGCCCATAATACTGTATGGAGGAATTTATGGGGCTCATTATTCTGTATGGAGCTCTATGTGGTGCCAATAATATTGTATGGAGTATAATATGATGCTCATTATTCTGTATGGAGCACAATGAGGTACCCATAATACTGTGTGAAACATTATATGGGGCTCATTATTCTGTATGGAGCACTATGTGGTGCCCATAATACTGTGTGAAGGACCATACTGTCCGGTTTTTGAGCTATTGTAGAATTTATAATAGATATCACTCATGAAAAGTAAGAAGTAGATGAAATCTTTGGCATTGTACTATGCCTATATTTCTCTGCCGCATCTGT
This sequence comes from Ranitomeya variabilis, assembly GCF_051348905.1. NCBI lineage: Eukaryota > Metazoa > Chordata > Amphibia > Anura > Dendrobatidae > Ranitomeya > Ranitomeya variabilis. Next base: position 363,471,039 of record NC_135236.1, on the reverse strand, counting down.
GCATCATGAATCGTGGTATGTGTTAAAAGGGCCCACTGAGACTCTTTTTTCCATGGTCCATGAAAACCTGGAGCCTGCCCTGCAAGTGTTTTTTAAAAATGTTAAGCCACTGTAATTTTAATCAAAGCATGGTAAACTGTACAGATGACTAATTGAGTCCAATAAAAAATTGTAATTTTTTTATTAACTTTTCTGCACCACCGTACTGTAACAATAACCGTGTTAAACTGTATGTATGACTAATTGAATCCATAACAAATGTTTGAACATAAATATTTGTAAAGTATACTTCATGTGAATATTTTAACACGTATTTTTACACAAAGCACGTTAAATTGTATGGATGACTAATTGAATAAGGAAAACATTTTTGAACATTTTTTAGTGTTATATACCATCAAAATGTACCACAGACCACGGAATACCGTATAGATGCATAATATAATACCGATAAATTTTTTAACAAGTTTTTTGAGGGCTATATATCAACCAAATGTACCCAAGAACATGTTACACTGTATGGTTGAGCAATATAATAACTATACATTAAAAAAAGTTTTTTGAGGGTTATATACCAACGAAATGTAACCAAGAACACGTAATAATGTATGGATGAGCAATATAATGCCAATACATTTTTATTACATTTTTTAACAAGTTTTTTAAGGATTACATATCAATGAAATGTACCCAAGAACACTTAATACTGTATGGATGAACAATATAATAACAATAAATTTAAACAAGTTTTTTAAGGGTTATATAAAAATGAAATGTACCCAATAACATGCCATATTGTATTGGTGAGCTATATACAGTTGTGTGAAAAAGTGTTTGCTCTTCCTGATTTCCTATTCTTTTGCATGTTTGTCACACTTAAATGTTTCAGATCAGCAAACAAATTTAAATATTAGACAAAGATAACAAGTAAACGCAAAATACATTTTATAAATAAAGGTCTTTATTATTAAGGGGAAAAGAGTTTTGGACCATTCATCTTTGCAGAATTGTTGCAATTCAGCCACATTGGAGAGTTTCCGAGCATGAAACGCCTTTTTAAGGTCATGCCACAGCATTTCAATCGGATTAAGGTCAGGACTTTGACTAGGCCCCTCCAAAGTCTTAACTTTGTTTTTCTTAAGCCATTCGGAGGTGGACTTGCTGGTGTGTTTTGGATTATTGTCCTGCTGCATAACCCAAGTGCACTGCAGGTTGAGGTCACGAAGTGATGGCCGGATATTCTCCTTCAGGAATTTTTGGTAGACAGCAGAATTCATGGTTCCAGTTACCACAGCAAGTCATCCAGGTCCTGAAGCAGCAAAACAGCCCAAGACCATCACACTACCGCTACCATATTTTTCTGTTGGTATGGTGTTACTTTTCTGAAATGCTGTGTTACTGCTACTCCAGATGTAGTGGGACAACGGTTCAACTGTTGTGTCGTCAGACCCCAGAGTATTCCCCAAAAGTCTTTGGGATCATCAAGATGTTTTTTGGCAAGACTGAGATGAGCCTTTATGTTCTTATTGCTCTGCAGTGGCTTAAGTTTTGGAACTCTGACATGCAGGTTATTTTTGCCCAGTCCCTCTCTTATGATGGAGTCATGAACACATAGTTACATAGTTATTAAGGTTGAAGGAAGACTTTAAGTCATCTAGTTCAACCCATAGCCTAACCTAACATGCCCTAACATGTTGATCCAGAGGAAGGGAAACAAAAACCTATGTGGCAAAGAGTAAGCTCCACATTGGGGAAAAAAATTCCTTCCCAACTCCACATACGGCAATCAGACTAGTTCCCTGGATCAACGCCCTATCAAGGAATCTAGTGTATATACCCTGTAACACTATACTTTTCCAGAAAGGTATCCAGTCCCCTCTTAAATTTAAGTAATGAATCACTCATTACAACATCATACGGCAGAGAGTTCCATAGTCTCACTGCTCTTACAGTAAAGAATCCACGTCTGTTATTATGCTTAAACCTTCTTTCCTCCAGACATAGAGGATGCCCCCTTGTCCCTGTCTCAGGTCTATGATTAAAAAGATAATCAGAAAGGTCTTTGTACTGTCCCCTCATATATTTATACATTAAAATAAGATAACCCCTTAGTCTTCATTTTTCCAAACTAAATAGCCCCAAGTGTAATAACCTATCTTGGTATTGCAGACCCCCAGTCCTCTAATAACCTTGGTCGCTCTTCTCTGCACCCGCTCTAGTTCAGCTATGTCTTTCTTATACACCGGAGACCAGAACTGTGCACAGTATTCTAAGTGTGGTCGAACTAGTGACTTGTATAGAGGTAAAATTATGTTCTCCTCATGAGCATCTATGCCTCTTTTAATACATCCCATTTTTTTATTTGCCTTTGTAGCAGCTGCCTGACACTGACAACTGAATATGAGTTTGTCATCCACCCATACACCCAGGTCTTTCTCATTGACGGTTTTGCCCATAGTTTTAGAATTAAGCACATAGTTATACATCTTATTACTTCTACCCAAGTGCATGACCTTACATTTATCCCCATTAAAGCTCATTTGCCATTTATCAGCCCAAGCTTCTAGTTTTTATAAATCATCCTGTAATATAAAATTGTCCTCCCCTGTATTGATTACCCTGCAGAGTTTAGTGTCATCTGCAAATATTGAAATTCCACTCTGAATGCCCCCTACAAGGTCATTAATAAATATGTTAAAAAGAAGAGGGCCCAATACTGACCCCTGTGGTACCCCACTGCTAACCGCAACCCAGTCCGAGTGTGCTCCATTAATAATCACCCTTTGTTTCCTATCCCTGAGCCAGCTCTCAACCCACTTACACATATTTTCCCCTATCCCCATTACTCTCATTTTATGTATCAACCTTTTGTGTGCACCGTATCAAAAGCTTTTGAAAAGTCCACATACACTACATCTACTGGGTTCCCTTGGTCCAGTCCGGAACTTACCTCTTCATAGAAGCTGATCAGATTAGTCTGACAGGAACGGTCCCTAGTAAACCCGTGCTGATACTGGGTCATGAGGTTATTCCTCTTCAGATACTCCAGTATAGCATCCCTTAGAATGCCCTCCAGGATTTTACCCACAGTAGAGGTTAAGCTTACTGGCCTATAATTACCGAGTTCAGTTTTTGTCCCCTTTTTGAATATTGGCACCACATTTGCTATACACCAGTCCTGTGGTACAGACCCTGTTATTATGGACTCTTTAAAGATTAAAAATAATGGTCTATCAATGACTGTACTTAATTCCTGCAGTACTCGGGGGTGTATCCCATCCGGGCTCGGAGATTTGTAAATTTTAGTGATTTTTACCCAGACTATTTTTAAGGGGGCCAACACTTTCATTTTTTAGTTTCTTACTATTTATGTAGTTAAAGAATATTTTTGGATTAGTTTTACTCTCTCTGGCAATGAGTCTCTCTGTCTCAATTTTCGCTGCCTTGATTTGCTTTTTACAGAATTTATTAAATTTTTTTTATTTATTTAATGCCTCATCACTACCTACTTCCTTTAATTCTCTAAATGCTTTCTTTTTGTCACTTATTGCGCCCCTTACAGCTCTATTTAGCCATATTGGTTCCCTCCTATTTCTAGTATGTTTATTCCCATATGGTATATACTGTGCACAGGTCCTATCCAGGATGCTAATAAACGTCTCCCATTTTCTTTGTGTATTTTTATGTCTCAGGATATCGTCCCAGTTAATTGCACCAAGATCCTCTCTCATCCGTTGGAAATTTGCCCTCCTGAAGTTTGGTGTCCTTCTAACCCCCCTACTACCCATCTTATTAAAGGATACATGAAAACTTATTATTTTGTGATCACTATTCCCCAAGTGACCCCCAACCCTTATATTTGATATGCGTTCTGGCCTGTTGATTAATATTAGGTCTAGCAGTGCCCCCCTTCTTGTTGGGTCATGAACCAGTTGTGAAAGGTAATTGTCTCTTATAGTTGTCAAAAACCGATTACCTTTGCTGGAACTGCAGGTTTCTGTTCCCCAATCTATTTCAGGGTAGTTGAAGTCCCCCATAATAATGACTTCTCCTTGAGTCGCAGCTTCATCTATTTGCTGACCTTAAAGGGCCACTGTCACCCCCCTCCAGCCGTTATAAACTAAAAGAGCCACCTTGTGCAGCAGCAGGGCCGGACTGGCCATAGGGCACTTCTGGCAAATGCCAGAAGGGCCGGTGCCAGTGGTGGGCCGCTCAATCCGCCGCCCCCGCCGTCGCATTCAACTATACCGGCGTATAGACGCCGGTACAGTTGAATGCAATGATGGAGGAGAGAGCGTCTACAGACGCTCCTCTCCCATCATTCCCCGCTCTGCCTCTGACACTGCGGGTGCGCGATGATGTCATATCATCGCGCACCTGCTGTGTCCCGGGCAGACTGCAGCTGCTGAGACAGGAGCAGGAACCAGGAAGCAACGCTGGGCACGAGGAGAGGTGAGGAGAGTTTTTTTTTTTTCTGGACTGTGGGGCCATTCTCGGAGGAGGTGAGGGGAGGAAGAGAAGAGATGTGGGCTGTATATAGTTCTCTGTGGGCTGTGCTCTGTGCTGTATACTGCTGTGGGCTGTATATAGTTCTCTGTGGGCTGTGCTCTGTGCTGTATACTGCTGTGGGCTGTATATAGTTCTCTGTGGGCTGTGCTCTGTGCTGTATACTGCTGTGGGCTGTATATAGTTCTCTGTGGGCTGTGCTCTGTGCTGTATACTACTGTGGGCTGTATATAGTTCTCTGTGGGCTGTGCTCTGTGCTGTATACTGCTGTGTGCTCTGTGCTATATATAGTTCTCTGTGGGCTGTGCTCTGTGCTGTATACTGCTGTGGGCTGTATATAGTTCTCTGTGGGCTGTGCTCTGCGCTGTATACTGCTGTGGGCTGCATATAGTTCTCTGTGGGCTGTGCTCTGTGCTGTATACTACTGTGGGCTGTATATAGTTCTCTGTGGGCTGTGCTCTGTGCTGTATACTGCTGTGGGCTGTATATAGCTCTCTGTGGGCTGTGCTCTGTGCTGTATACTACTGTGTGCTCTGTGCTATATATAGTTCTCTGTGGGCTGTGCTCTGTGCTGTATACTACTGTGGGCTGTATATAGTTCTCTGTGGGCTGTGCTCTGTGCTGTATACTGCTGTGGGCTGTATATAGCTCTCTGTGGGCTGTGCTCTGTGCTGTATACTACTGTGTGCTCTGTGCTATATATAGTTCTCTGTGGGCTGTGCTCTGTGCTGTATACTACTGTGGGCTGTATATAGTTCTCTGTGGGCTGTGCTCTGTGCTGTATACTGCTGTGGGCTGTATATAGTTCTCTGTGGGCTGTGCTCTGTGCTGTATACTGCTGTGGGATGTATATAGTTCTCTGTGGGCTGTGCTCTGTGCTGTATACTACTGTGGGCTGTATATAGTTCTCTGTGGGCTGTGCTCTGTGCTGTATATAGCTCTCTGTGGGCTGTGCTCTGTGCTGTATACTACTGTGTGCTCTGTGCTATATATAGTTCTCTGTGGGCTGTGCTCTGTGCTGTATACTGCTGTGGGCTGTATATAGTTCTCTGTGGGCTGTGCTCTGTGCTGTATACTGCTGTGGGCTGTATATAGTTCTCTGTGGGCTGTGCTCTGTGCTGTATACTGCTGTGGGCTGTATATAGTTCTCTGTGGGCTGTGCTCTGTGCTGTATACTGCTGTGGGCTGTATATAGTTCTCTGTGGGCTGTGCTCTGTGCTGTATACTGCTGTGGGCTGTATATAGTTCTCTGGGCTGTGCTCTGTGCTGTATACTGCTGTGGGCTGTATATAGTTCTCTGTGGGCTGTGCTCTGTGCTGTATACTGCTGTGGGCTGTATATAGTTCTCTGTGGGCTGTGCTCTGTGCTGTATACTGCTGTGGGCTGTATATAGCTCTCTGTGGGCTGTGCTCTGTGCTGTATACTGCTGTGAGCTGTATATAGTTCTCTGTGGGCTGTGCTCTGTGCTGTATACTACTGTGGGCTGTATATAGTTCTCTGTGGGCTGTGCTCTGTGCTGTATACTACTGTGTGCTGTATATAGTTCTCTGTGGGCTGTGCTGTATATAGTACTCTGTGGGCTGTGCTGTATATAGTACTCTGTGGGCTGTGCTGTATATAGTACTCTGTGGGCTGTGCTGTGTATAGTACTCTGTGGGCTGTGCTGTATATAGTACTCTGTGGGCTGTGCTGTATATAGTACTCTGTGGGCTGTGCTGTATATAGTACTCTCTGGGCTGTGCTGTATATAGTACTCTCTGGGCTGTGCTGTATATAGTACTCTCTGGGCTGTGCTTTATATAGTACTCTGGGCTGTGCTGTATATAGTACTCTGGGCTGTGCTTTATATAGTTCTCTGTGAGCTGTGCTGTATATAGTTCTCTGTGGGCTGTGCTGTATATAGTTCTCTGTGGGCTGTGCTGTATATATTACTTTGTGGGCTGTGCTGTATATATTACTTTGTGGGCTGTGCTGTATATATTACTCTGTGGGCTGTGCTGTATACTACTGTGTGGACTGTGCTGTATACTTCTACATGGGCTGTGCTGTATACTACTGTGTGGTCTGTGCTGTATACTACTGTGTGGTCTGTGCTGAATACTGCTGTGTGGGCTGTGTTATCTACTACGCGAGCTGTGCTATAGTATGCAGGCTGTGCTGTATACTATGCGGTTTGTGCTATATAATATGCGGGCTTTGCTATATACTATGGGGAGTATATTATATTCTATGGGGGAGGCCATGTTATGTACTATGTGGCTGTGTTATATACTATTGTGGGGGTATATTATATTCTATGGGGGAGGCTGCGTTATATACTATGGGGGGCTGCATTATATTCTATGGGGGGCTACATTATATATTATGGGGAGGTGGGCTGTATTATATTCTATGGGGGTTACATACTCTGGGGTGGCTGCATTATACTCTGTGGGGTGGCTGCATTATACTCTGGGGTGGCTGCATTATACTCTGGGGTGGCTGCATTATACTCTGGGGTGGCTGCATTATACTATATGTGGGCTGCATTATACTGTATCGAGGACTATGGGGAATACGTTATACTATATGAAGAACTATGGGGTGCATTATACTATGGGAAGTGAATTGTACTACATGGATGACTGTGGCGGTGCATTATACTATATGGAGCACTATGAGGATTGTATTATGCTATATGGAGGACTATGAGGATTGTATTATGCTATATGGAGGACTATGAGGAGTGTATTATACTATGTGGAGGACTGAGCAGTGTATTTTAATATATGGAGGACTATAGGGAGTGTATTATACTATATGGAGGACTATGGAGCACATTATAATATATGGAGGACTATGGGGTGTATTTTACTAAACAAGTAAAATGCTGCATATTCGGATTGTTTTTGCTGGAACAAAAAGCCTTGTTGTCAGCAGCACATTGCCAGTGTAAACTGTAGATGTGCTGCTGAAAACATGATACTGTATGGTGATCTATTAGTGATCGTTCTGTCTCATCATTATTCCTCAGCTGGTGGAAAGAGGCCGGGAAACAAGCGTTGAACAACTTCAGTATTGTCGATCAAACTCGTTTAGCGGCCTGAACTCAGCGCACGTAAATACAACAGAAAGGCTTCTGTGTGATGTGCAATATGTTAGCATTTGGGGCCCCATTTTAAACTTTGCCTAGGGCCCCACTTTGCCTAAAACCGGCCCTGCCTACAAGTGTACAAAGGTATTATACAGTCACCGTGTGACAAGTGGGCCTGTGTAACTTCAAATGCCAGGGCTGAATTTTAGTCCCAGTCCGGCCCTGTGCAGCAGTAATGCTGCATTCTAACAAGGTGTCCTGCGCTGTTATCGTTTCAAAACCGGCGCCTGCGCTGTGTACTGGTGTCCTGCGCAGACGCAGTAAGCTCTGGCCGTCTGACGTCCCGGCCAGGCTTGCACACTGCGCCTGCGCGGGCATTGCGGCCAGCCACCTTTGGAATCCCCGCCCCGCACTGTGCATAATGCATAACATGGGATTCCAAAGGTGGGTGGCCGCAATGCCCGCGCAGGTGCAGTGTGCAAGCCTGGCCGGGACGTCAGACGGCCAGAGCTTACTGCATCTGCGCAGGACACCAGTACACAGCGCAGGCGCCGGTTTTGAAACGATAACAGCGCTGAGCGGGCGGCGCCGAAAGCGCAGTAAGATTGGAGTGACGGCAGAGGAGCTGGTCAAGCTGGGGAGTGAGGACCCGCCTACCTGGCTAGAGACAGGAATTCAGTCTCTGAAGTAAAGCATAGAGATCCTTACTCCCTCGGTATTCTGGCCACCGGTATTCCTGCGCTTCAGAAGGAGGCAGCCTCTCACAGGACAGAACTCCTTCTGGTTTCCTCACCTTTTGCTCTGACTTCGTTTCTCACTCCCTGCAATACACTTCTCTTCAATGTCTGTCTCTTTGGATGCTGCCGCACATGGGGCAGGCGCAGCTCCATGGACCCTCGTCCTCCTCAGACCGCAGTCTGGATCTGGCTGGAACCCACTCCAGCCAGCTTCTGCCAAACTCCGTCGGGTTCTGACTAACTTCCTAACCAACCCACCAGTTTTACCTATATGTGAGGAGTGGCCTAGTAGATAGAACCCTTTGCTCCTCCTGGTGGCTGGAGTGTGAAGTGTGTTGTGTGTGGTTGTGATACCTGGACAGAAGATCTCCTATATTGCCTCCAGACGTAATATTGCTCCCCCTGGTGGAAGAACAACATTACTGCAACGACCAGGACTCTGGGGCGCTGCATACGCACCGGTGTTCTACATAAAAGTGGGTATTTCAGTGCGGTGTACAGTAAAATCACACTGACAGGTTTGTATAGAATAGATAGAATAAATGTCTACACATAGTATAGGTGTGTGCATATACATACATATGTCATTGACACACACACATATATATATATATTTAATACAGAGCTAGATAGCTTAAAAGCTGGTAATTCAATTGTCGGCTTTTGCTATCTCCTTATCAAACCCGACAGGATATGAGACATGGTTTACATGCAGTAAACCATTTCATATCCCTTATTTTTCTTACACAATCCTCACTAATAATGTTAGAAGTGTCTGTGTGCAAAATTTGGGGGCTCTATGTGTTAAAATAAAGGGTTAAATCCCGCAAAAAACTGTTGTGGGCTCCTGCCCAATTTTCTCCGCCAGAGTGGGAAAGCCAGTGACTGAGGGCAGATATTAATAGCCTAGAGAGGGTCCATGGTTATTGCCCCCCCCAGCTAAAAACATCTGCCCCCAGCCACCAGAAAAGGCACATCTGTAAAAAACTATTGTGGCACTTAGCCTCTCTCTTCCCACTCCCCTGTAGTGGTGGGATATGGGGTAATGAAGGGTTAATGTCACCTTGCTATTGTAAGATGACATTATGCCAGGTTAATAATGGAGAGATGTCAATAAGACACCTATCCATTATTAATCCAAGAGTAGTAAAGGGTTAATAATACACACACACATTATGAATAAAGTATTTTAATGAAATAAATGCACATGGGGTTTTAAAATCTTTATTGTACGCTTAATCCACCTGAAGACCCTCGTTCTGTAAAAAAAAAAAAAAAAAAAGCAACAATATCCCATACCTGTCCGTCGTACAGTCATGTCCCACACTGTAAATCCATCTGAAGGGGTTACATAATTTTACAACCAGAAGCCTGCTAATTCTCCTGGTTGTAAAAACTGGGGAATGAATAGAATGCAGGGGAACATAGCTTCGTAGACTTGCGGTGATGCGCCCCCTGGTGGCATAAACTCTTATGAACTCTATCGTGGGAATTTTTCTGTATATTTTCCACGCTACAAGCGTCATCCACACAGTCTCCTCAGCTAGGTGCTCCTGGGCAGGCATACTTCTCTGCCTTGTTGAGGGCAGAACAAAGTGCTGCAGTGCGCAGGTGCCGGGGCTCTTTGACCTTTTCTGGCACCTGCGCACTGCCCTCAAGAGAGCAGAGAAACATGCCTGCGCAGGAGCCCGATGCTGAGGAGACTGCGTGGATGATGCAGGGATGCATCATCCACATGAAGCAAGCAGGAGGGAAGTGATCGTGAGAAGATGGGAGGCGTTGGACCAAGACCAGTGACACCCCTCGGACCGGACCGCCCGCAAGTGAGTATAATAAAAGTTATTTTTCTTCTCTTAGGCCGGGGTCAGACTAGTGTATGGCATCCGATGCGAGAGCATCGGATGCGATATGCTAATGACCCTCAGCTCCTGTTCTACTGCAAGAAGGAGCCGAGTGTCATGCATCTGTGCTCTGAGCCTCTCACACAGAGAGGATCAATCACAGCTATGGAGGAGGTGGAGAAATGAATTTCTCCTTCTCCTCCATTGCCGGGGTCAGCATATATCGCACATCACTGGGATAGGCTTATATGGGTGTGAGTGAGCCGAGGCTCGGCCGAGTGTCGGTGACAATCGCAACATGCTATGAAATCACTCACACGTTGAAAACAGCGAAGAAAAAAGGGCTGATGGGAGCGGCCACATAGATAAATACTGGTCCGACTGCTATGCGATGTTTTATCGCATAGTACACGTCGTCCGTTTTCATTGCTAGTGTGAACCGGGCCTTACAGGTCAGGATGGGGGCAGATATACCGCATTATAGAATGCTGTATATAAGCCCTGAAAGGTGATAGCCTTATCTTATATCGGCCAAAACTGCTGACAGTTCCCTTTAAATGCTTTTTTTGAGTGTGATAAATTACAGAAATGTACCCCAGTCCACAGAATACTGCATTCGTGAGAAATTTAACCCAGCAAAATTTTTTAATACTTTTTTTGAGTTTTACATACTACCGTAATGTATCAATAGCCATGTTAAACTGTATGGATGACTAATTAAATCCAGAAAATTATTTTGAACGTAAATATTTTGACAGTGTAGCTTATGTACTTCTACACTCATAAAGGGTTTGCAGAGAGTGCAAAGCCAGGAAAAAATTATAAGGAGGGTCTTCCATAGACCCCCTGAAAAGCAACAACTGGCGGGCCTTATTCAAATATTTTTAAAGTGTAGTTGCTGTACTCCTACAGTCTTAAAGGCGTTACACAAAGTAAAAGGCTTGGGAGACTGTGTTCATCTGCTTCCTATAGTCCGATTCCCAGGTGCTTGGGCTGTAAGTGACCCGGCTTCCGGTAGTGCCTGAGCCCCCGACATAGAAATAGGCAACAAACTCCTGTGTAATCTGCACCATCGACTGCTCCTGCGTAGGATGTGGGGAACCCCAAAGACAGTATGATCTCTAAGGGTGGTAGTAGCCCTGTCTCAAGCCGCTTTAAGGAACCTCTCCCAGGCCCATTCAGTCCTTAAGAAAGTTTCATCCAGCTCCTTTCCTTCTGGGATCACACCCACTGCATACCAGCGATGTTGCCCCTCCATTTTGAAGAACTTGACCCTGGTTCCAGTCATCAGTTTTTGCAGTCTTCAAGGCTAGTGTTCCGTCTCTACTGCCCGTTGGTTGAACGGGTTGTGGTGATGGGTCCCAAACTCTTCAGTGCACCCCCTTCTCCGCTGATCGTCATAAGTAACGATCACTCCTCGAGATGCCAACTCTCAGTACCTTGCAGCTAGCAGGCCCGATATCATTTCTCCAAACCTGATCCTGAGTCGCCTCCTGTCACTTCCGACCAGCTTAGGCCCTGCAGTCTGCTTACCAGTTCCTAGATTCTGGCTCTCCCATCCGTAGTCCGCAAGAACCCCAACAGTAAACGATATCGCCTGGGTTATGGCCATGGTGATTCAGGGAAATTGGCCAGATCCGGACTACCAGCTCCTGCCACCTCTGCTGTTGCACCAGTTTCCTTTGGCTTCAATATTCCTCTGATCATGTTCTTGGGAGTCTCAAACGGTTCGGACATCTTTGTCACCTATTAAGCACGTTACACTGTATGGAGGACTAATTGAATACAGTAAAGCATTTTAACACTTTTTTTGGAGTGTCATATATCACAGAAATGTACCCCAGACCACGAAATAGTGTATGGGTGAGAAATGTACTCAAGCCAATTTTTGCTACACTTTTTTGTAATGTCAGATATCACAGAAATGTACCCCAGACCACGTATATGCTTGAGAAATTTGACCCTGAAAAACTTAACACTTTTTGAATTTTATAGATCACAGAAATGTACCCTTACACCACGGAATAGTGTATGGATGAGAAGTTTAACCCAGGAAATTTTTTGAATGATTTTTTTCAGCTTTAAATGACACAAACTAGTACCTCAAAGCACGTAATACTTGATGGATCAATATATTAATTTTATTCACCCACCCCAAAAAATCTTCAGCTATATATTTCGTAATGGACCGCTCAGCCCTAATCCCTGTCTACAGACTGTATTCTGTCACTCTCCCTTCTCCTGTAACTCTCTCTCCCTTCCTACACTAAATGCATGTGATACAAACAGCAAAGCAAAGGATTAGCCCTGACAAGTGGTCTTGTTGAGAGCTTGCTGATAAGCACAGTCGTAAGGGTGGGTCTGTTAACAGTTGATTATGTATGCTATAAACATTTATTTATTTGTTTTTCAATTGGAGTGGGGAGCGAGTTTTAGCATAAGATCCGTGCTTTAGAACAGAGGTGTCAAACTGCATTCCTCCAGGGCCGCCAACAGGTCATGTTTTCAGGATTTCCTTGTATTGCACAGGTGATAATTTAATCACCTGCACAGAATGATTCCAGCACCTTGTAAATGCTAAGGAAATCCTGAAAACATGACCTGTTGGCGGCCCTCGAGGAATGCAGTTTGACACCTCTGCTTTAGAATGCAATCTTATTTTGATATTCAAACCACAGATTCCAGTGTTCAAGGAGCTTATCCTGCTTGGTGTAAGTCAAGTGATTTTTTTCAATGAGTATATAATATTTGACTCATTTATCCATGTTAGTAAGGATGTGGGATCAGGATCCTTCCAGTATCTTGAAACAAGGCTCTTAAGGTACCTTCACACGAAGCGACGCTGCAGCGATAGCGACAACGATGCCGATCGCTGCAGCATCGCTGTTTGATCGCTGGGGAGCTGTCACACAGACCGCTCTCCAGCGACCAACGATGCCGAGGTCCCCGGGTAACCAGGGTAAACATCGGGTTGCTAAGCGCAGGGCCGCGCTTAGTAACCCGATGTTTACCCTGGTTACCAGCGTAAAAGTAAAAAAAACAAACAGTACATACTCACCTGCGCGTCCCCCAGCGTCTGCTTCCTGACACTGACTGAGCTCCGGCCCTAACAGCACAGCGGTGACGTCACCGCTGTGCTTTCACTTTCACTTTAGGGCCGGGCTCAGTCAGTGTCAGGGAGCAGACGCTGGGGGACGCGCAGGTGAGAATGTACTGTTTGTTTTTTTTACTTTTACGCTGGTAACCAGGGTAAACATCGGGTTACTAAGCGCGGCCCTGCGCTTGGTAACCCGATATTTACCCTGGTTACCAGTGTAAAATATCGCTGGTATCGTTGCTTTTGCTTTCAAACACAACGATACACGGCGATCGGACGACCAAATAAAGTTCTGGACTTTATTCAGCGACCAGCGACATCACAGCAGGATCCTGATCGCTGCTGCGTGTCAAACGAAACGATATCGCTAGCGAGGACGCTGCAACGTCACGGATCGCTAGCGATATCGTTACAAAGTCGTTTCGTGTGAAGGTACCTTTAGCTGCATTAAGGAAGTGAGATATTATACAGTGCATGTTAATTGGTTGGTGTTGAGAATGGAAGTTGAATAAGATTAGGAGTGGAGTTAGTGCGAATGAGATGCTTAGAGCTTTTTCTATATTTTTTTTAAATATTTTTTCAAAAAGGTAAGATTTTTATGCAGTGGTAACACATATGTGAGCGCGTACCAAGTTCTAAGTTGCATCTCCAGCTATTCAGTGGGTGAGATTTGTCAATTTTGTGGAGGATGTTGGGGGTCTTACACCACCTAGATATTATTTTACAGTTAAGTTAGTGATATTTATTTGAAGGATAGATGGCATGCATACCCTTTAGGATTGTTGTAATGTTCTCAGGAATAAAGGTCATATTTAATTCTCTTTCCCATGTGTTAATGAATTTAAGAGTTTCCCATGTATCACAAAGGATTTTGTACATTTTAGATATTTTCTTTTCTTTCCTATTTAAAAATAAGTCTCGTACTGGGCTGTCAACTGCCAGGTTTGAAATATCTGGCAAATGAACCCTGGTTGTTTCTTTAACCCCTTCACCCCCAAGGGTGGTTTGCACGTTAATGACCGGGCCAATTTTTACAATTCTGACCACTGTCCCTTTATGAGGTTATAACTCTGGAACGCTTCAACGGATCTTGGCGATTCTGACATTGTTTTCTCGTGACATATTGTACTTCATGATAGTGGTAAAATTTCTTCGATATAAGTTGCGTTTATTTGTGAAAAAAACGAATATTTGGCGAAAATTTTGAAAATTTCGCAATTTTCCAACTTTTAATTTTTATGCCCTTAAATCACAGACATATGTCACGCAAAATACTTAATAAGTAACATTTCCCACATGTCTACTTTACATCAGCACAATTTTGGAACCAAAATTTTTTTTTGTGACGGAGTTATAAGGGTTAAAAGTTGACCAGCAATTTCTCATTTTTACAACACCATTTTTTTTTAGGGACCACATCTCATTTGAAGTCATTTTGAGGGGTCTATATGATAGAAAATACCCAAGTGTGACACCATTCTAAAAACTGCACCCCTCAAGGTACTCAAAACCACTTTCAAGAAGTTTATTAACCCTTCAGGTGTTTCACAGGAATTTTTGGAATGTTTAAATAAAAATGAACATTTAACTTTTTTTCACACAAAATTTATTTCAGATCCAATTCGTTTTATTTTACCAAGGGTAACAGGAGAAAACAGACCCCAAAATTTGTTGTACAATTTGTCCTGAGTATGCTGATACCCCATATGTGGGGGTAATCCACTGTTTGGGCGCATGGCAGAGCTCGGAAGGAAAGGAGCGCCATTTGACTTTTCAATGCAAAATTGACTGGAATTGAGATGGGACGCCATGTTGCATTTGGAGAGCCCCTGATGTGCCTAAACATTGAAACCCCCCACAAGTGACACCATTTTGGAAAGTAGACCCCCTAAGGAACTTATCTAGATGTGTGGTGAGCACTTTGACCCAACAAGTGCTTCACAGAAGTTTATAATGCAGAGCGGTAAAAATAAAAAATCATATTTTTTCACAAAAATGATCTTTTCATCCCCAATTTTTTATTTTCCCAAGGGTAAGAGAAGAAATTGGACCCCAAAAATTGTTGTGCAATTTGTCCTGAGTACGCTGATACCCCATATGTGGGTGTAAACCATTGTTTGGGCGCAGCGCAGAGCTCGGAAGGGAAGGAGCGCCATTTGACTTTTCAATGCAAAATTGACTGGAATTGAGATGGGACGCCATGTTGCATTTGGAGAGCCCCTGATGTGCCTAAACATTGAAACCCCCCACAAGTGACACCATTTTGGAAAGTAGACCCCCTAAGGAACTTATCTAGATGTGTGGTGAGCACTTTGACCCAACAAGTGCTTCACAGAAGTTTATAATGCAGAGCCGTAAAAATAAAAAATCATATTTTTTCACAAAAATGATCTTTTCGCCCCCAATTTTTTATTTTCCCAAGGGTAAGAGAAGAAATTGGACCCCAAATATTGTTGTGCAATTTGTCCTGAGTATGCTGATACCCCATATGTGGGTGTAAACCATTGTTTGGGCGCAGGGCAGAGCTCGGAAGGGAAGGAGCGCCATTTGACTTTTCAATGCAAAATTGACTGGAATTGAGATGGGACGTCATGTTGCGTTTGGAGAGCTCCTGATGTGCCTAAACATTGAAACCCCCCACAAGTGACACCATTTTGGAAAGTAGACCCCCTAAGGAACTTATCTAGATGTGTGGTGAGCACTTTGACCCAACAAGTGCTTCACAGAAGTTTATAATGCAGAGCCGTAAAAATAAAAAATCATATTTTTTCACAAAAATGATCTTTTCGCCCCCATTTTTTTATTTCCCCAAGGGTAAGAGAAGAAATTAGAGCACAAAAGTTGTTGTGCAATTTGTCCTGAGTACGACGATACCCCATATGTGGGGGTAAACCACTGTTTGGGCGCATAGCAGAGCTCGGAAGGGAAGGAGCGCTATTTTACTTTTCAATGCAAAATTGACTGGAATTAAGATGGGATGCCATGTTGCGTTTGCAGAGCCCCTGATGTGCCTAAACATTAAAAACCCCCACAAGTGACACCATTTTGGAAAGTAGACCCCCTAAGGAACTTATCTAGATGTGTTTTGAGAGCTTTGAACCCCCAAGTGTTTCACTACAGTTTATAACGCAGAGCTGTGAAAATAAATTCTTTTTTTTTTTCACAAAAATGATTTTTTAGCCCCCAGTTTTGTATTTTCACAAGGGTAACAGGATAAATTGGACCCCAAAATTTGTTGTCCAATTTGTCCTGAGTATGCTGATACCCGATATGTGGGGGGAACCACTGTTTGGGCGCATGACAGAGCTCGGAAGGGAAGGAGCGCCATTTGGAATGCAGACTTAAATGGATTGGTCTGCAGGCGTCACGTTGCATTTGCAAAGCCCCTGATGTACCCAAACAGTACAAACCCCCCACAAGTGACCCCATATTGGAAACTAGACCCCCCAAGGAACTTATCTAGATGTGTTGTGAGAACTTTGAACCCCCAAGTGTTTCACTACAGTTTATAACGCAGAGCCATGAAAATAAATTCTTTGTTTTTTTCACAAAAATGATTTTTTAGCCCCCAGTTTTGTATTTTCACAAGGGTAACAGGAGAAATTGGACCCCAAAAGTTGTTGTCCAATTTGTCTTGAGTATGCTGATACCCGATATGTGGGGGGGAACCACTGTTTGGGCGCATGACAGAGCTCGGAAGGGAAGGAGCGCCATTTGGAATGCAGACTTAAATGGATTGGTCTGCAGGCGTCACGTTGCATTTGCAGAGCCCCTGATGTACCCAAACAGTACAAACCCCCCACAAGTGACCCCATATTGGAAACTAGACCCCCCAAGGAACTTATCTAGATGTGTTGTGAGAACTTTGAACCCCCAAGTGTTTCACTACAGTTTATAACGCAGAGCCGTGAAAATAAATTCTTTTTTTTTTTCACAAAAATGATTTTTTAGCCCCCAGTTTTGTATTTTCACAAGGGTAACAGGATAAATTGGACCCCAAAATTTGTTGTCCAATTTGTCCTGAGTATGCTGATACCCGATATGTGGGGGGGAACCACTATTTGGGCGCATGACAGAGCTCGGAAGGGAAGGAGCGCCATTTGGAATGCAGACTTAAATGGATTGGTCTGCAGGCGTCACGTTGCATTTGCAGAGCCCCTGATGTACCCAAACAGTACAAACCCCCCACAAGTGACCCCATATTGGAAACTAGACCCCCCAAGGAACTTATCTAGATGTGTTGTGAGAACTTTGAACCCCCAAGTGTTTCACTACAGTTTACAACGCAGAGCCGTGAAAATAAAAAATCCTTTTTTTCCCACAAAACTTATTTTTTGGCCCCCAGTTTTGTATTTTCCCAAGGGTAGCAGGAGAAATTGGACCCCAAAAGATGATGTCCAATTTGTCCTGAGTACGCTGATACCCCATATGTTGGGGTAAACCCCTGTTTGGGCACACGGGAGAGCTCGGAAGGGAAGGAGCACTGTTTTCCTTTTTCAACGCAGAATTGGCTGGAATTCAGATCGGATGCCATATCCCGTTTGGAAAGCCCCTGATGTGCCCGAACAGTGGAAACCCCCCAATTATAACTGAAACCCTAATCCAAACACACCCCTTACCCTAATCCCAACAGTAACCCTAACCACTCCTCTAACCCAGACACACCCAACCCTATTCCCAAACGTAAATGTAATCCAAACCCTAACCCTATCTTTAGCCCCAACCCTAACTGTAGCCCCAACCCTAGCCCCAACCCTAGCCCTAACCCTAGCAATAACCCTAGCCCTAACTCTAGTCCTAACTCTAGCCCTAACCCTAACCCTAATGGGAAAATGGAAATAAATACATTTTTTAATTTTTTTATTTTTCCCTAACTAAGGGGGTGATGAAGGGGGGTTTGATTTACTTTTATAGCGGGTTTTTTAGCGGATTTTTATGATTGGCAGCCGTCACACACTGAAAGACGCTTTTCATTGCAAAAAATATTTTTTGCGTTACCACATTTTGAGAGCTGTAATTTTTCCATATTTGAGTCCACAGAGTCATGTGAGATCTTGTTTTTTGCGGGATGCGTTGACGTTTTTATTGGTAACATTTTCGGACACGTGACATTTTTTGATCGCTTTTTATTCCGATTTTTGTGAGGCAGAGTGATCAAAAACCAGCTATTCATGAATTTCTTTTTGGGGAGGCGTTTATACCGTTCCGCGTTTGGTAAAATTGATAAAGCAGTTTTATTCGTCGGGTCAGTACGATTACAGCGATATCTCATTTATATCATTTTTTTTATGTTTTGGCGCTTTTATACGATAAAAACTATTTTATAGAAAAAATAATTATTTTGGTATCGCTTTATTCTCAGGACTATAACTTTTTTATTTTTTTGCTGATGATGCTGTATGGTGGCTCGTTTTTTGCGGGACAAGATGACGTTTTCAGCGGTACCATGGTTATTTATATCAGTCTTTTTGATCGCGTGTTATTCCACTTTTTGTTCGGCGGTATGATAATAAAGCGTTGTTTTTTGCCTCGTTTTTTTTTTTTTTTTCTTACGGTGTTTACTGAAGGGGTTAACTAGTGGGCCAGTTTTATAGGTCGGGTCATTACGGACGCGGCGATACTAAATATGTGTACTTTTATTGTTTTTTTTATTTTATTTAGATAAAGAAATGTATTTATGGGAATAATATTTTTTTTTTTTTTCATTATTTTGGAATATTTTTTTTTTTTTTTTTTTTACACATTTGGACATTTTTTTTTTTACTTTTTTACTTTGCCCCAGGGGGGGACAATACAGATCGGTGATCTGTCAGTTTGCATAGCACTCTGACAGATCACCGATCTGCGAGAAGTGCAGGCTGCTTCACAGTGCCTGCTCTGAGCAGGCTTCTGTGAAGCCACCTCCCTCCCTGCAGGACCCGGATCCGCGGCCATCTTGGATCCGGGTCTGGAGCAGGCAGGGAGGGAGGTAAGACCCTCGCAGCAACGCGATCACATCGCGTTGCTGCGGGGGGCTCAGGGAAGCCCGCAGGGAGCCCCCTCCCTGCGCGATGCTTCCCTGCACCGCCGGCACATCGCGATCATGTTTGATCGCGGTGTGCCGGGGGTTAATGTGCCGGGGGCGGTCCGTGACCGCTCCTGGCACATAGTGCCGGATGTCAGCTGCGATAGGCAGCTGACACCCGGCCGCGATCGGCCGCGCTCCACCCGTGAGTGCGGCCGATCGCGTATGACGTACTATTCCGTCCTTGGGAAGTAGGGCCCACCCCACATGGACGGAATAGTACGTCTAATGACAGAAAGGGGTTAAGGATTGAAAGTTCAGGATCTGTTAGTTTAATATTAGCGAATAGAGATTTTATCTTGCTTTTAGTAAGAACATTATTTTTATGTATTAAATGTTGTATTAAATAGATTTTCTGAAGTTTTAATTTTATTTTTTGAGGACTTAAATCTATTTTGGATCAGATTTATTAGTGACGTATGAATGCAAATATTAGGGATTAGATTGTATCTTTTATTAGTTCTATTCCACAGACTTATCGTCAGTTTAGTGAGTGAATTTGTTATTTTGCGGTGTTTGAATCTATTATATAAGGTTAGCTAAAGATAATGATTAGCGTTTCCACTAAGGGAACTAAGTTCTAGGTTAACCCATAGTTTTCTGGGCAGGGATGTGCACCACTCCCTCAATCTGGCTAAATGTGTGGAAAGTCTGTATTTTTCGAAGTCTGGGAGTCCCAGGCCTACTTTATTTTCGCTTTTGTAAGTATTGAATGTTTAAACCTATGACCCTTGTTTTGCCAGATAAACTTTGAGATTAAGGTTTTAATTTTTTGGAAGAAAAGTTGTGGAATATCAATAGGTAATACTTCGAGAAATTATAAGATTTTGGGCAGAGTGATTATTTTTATCAAATTAATTCTTCCGAACCAGGAAATAGGGGCTTCTTTCCATGACAAGATATCGAGTACTAATTTATGGAGTAACGGTATAAAGTTTAAGTCATAAAGGGAGGAGAGAGTATTGCTGATTCTGCACCCTGTATATGTAATATGGGAGCAGTTATTTTTAAATGAGGATATTTGAGATATGCAATTCCAGTTTTCAGGATTTATGCTGATGTTTAGCAGCTCAGACTTGGAAAAATGTATTTTGAAGTTTCACATTTGATTGAATCTGTGTATTTAAAAATAATTAAATTGCATTTTATTGTTTGAAATAAGTATTTGTTCACCTACCATCCAGCAAGAATTCTGTCTCTTACAGACCTGTTAGTTTTTCTTTAAACAGCCTTCCTACTTTGCACTCATTACTTGTATTAACTGCACCTGTTTGAACTCGTTACCTGTACAAAAGACACCTGTCGACACACCTAATCAATCACACTCCAACCTCTCCACCATGGCCAAGACCAAAGAGCTGTCTAAGGACACCAGGGACAAAATAGTAGACCTGCACAAGGCTTGGATGGGATACAGGACAATAGTCAAGCAGGTTGGTGAGAAGGCAAAAACTATTGGCACAATTATTAGAAAATGGAAGAAACTCAATATGACTGTCAATCTTCCTTGGTCTGGGATTTCATGCAAGATCTCACCTCATGGGTAAGGATGATTCTGAGAAAGGTCAGGAATCAGTCCACAACTACATGGGAGGACAGGTCATTGACCTGAAAAGAGCTGGGACCACAGTGTCAAATATTTCCATTAGTAACACACTACGCCATCATGGATTAAAATTCTGCAGGGTACACAAGGTGCCCCTGCTCACACCGGAACATGTCCAGGCCCATTTGAAGTTCACCAATGACCATCTGGATGATTCAGAGGAGGCATGGGAGGAGGTCACGTGGTCAGATGAGACCAAAATAAATCTTTTTGGTATTAACTCCACTCATCATGTTTAGAGGAAGAAGAAGAATGAGTACAACCCCAAGAACACTATCACAACCTTGAAGCACGGTAGGAGAAACCTAATACTTTGGTTATGCTTTTCTGCAAAGGAAAGGAGCCTTGTCACATGACTTAGGATAATAGCTAAACCAGAATCTCAATGGCTATTTGGCTATTATCCCAAGTCATGTGACAAGGCTCGTTAAAGGGTCAACATTGACTTGTAGGATTGCTACCTTCCAATAGGTGGCACTAGAGTTCTAGCTCTCTTCCTCTCTGAAGAGACAATTTGCATAATTAGCATATTACCCAGAGGAGCATTGCGGCTTTAAGTCTCCTCATCACGGCATGCTTAGCATGTCAATCTCCGTAAGGAGAAATGATACGTCTTGGATCACATACCCTTAGAAATGGCAATGTGCAGATTTTAATCTGCTGCAAATCTGCAAGGAAAAAATAAGCAGCATGTGCATGAGACTTCAGGGATCTCATTTACTTTTCTTGCATTGTAAAATGTGCATATATTGCATGTTCACATAGCCTTACAGGTAATTGGGGAGAGTCACAGACAGAATAATTTATATTATTGGGAGGCAGAGATTATAGGTAATGGGGGACACAGTGCTGCTTATCACTTTATATTATTAATGGTGTGTGGCTAATAGTATATTTAATGGTGAGGTACATATCTGTATTCAGGGGGGAGACACATGTACAGTGGGTACGGAAAGTATTCATACCCCTTTAAATTTTTCACTCTTTGTTTCATTGCAGCCATTTGGTACCCTTTTGAGCTAGTACAGCCATGAGTCTTCTTGGGAATGATGCAACAAGTTTCTCACACCTGGATTTGGGGATCCTCTGCCATTCTTCCTTGCAGATCCTCTCAGGTTCCGTCAGGTTAGATGGTGAACATTGGTGGACAGTCATTTTCAGGTCTCTCCAGAGATGCTCAATTGGGTTTAGGTCAGGGTTCTGGCTGGGCCAGTCAGGAATGATCACAGAGTTGTTCTGAAGCCACTCATTTGTTATTTTAGCTGTGTACTTAGGGTCATTGTCTTGTTGGAATGTGAACCTTTGGCCCAGTCTGAGGTCCAGAGCACTCTGGAAGAGGTTTTCATCCAGGATATCTCTGTACATGGCCGCATTCATGTTTCCTTCAAAGGCAACCAGTCATCCTGTCCTTGCAGCTGAAAAACACCTCCATAGCATGATGCTGCCACCACCATGTTTCACTGTTAAGATTGTATTGGGCAGGTGATGAACAGCCCCTGGTTTTCTCCACACATACCACTTAGAATGATCATCACCAAAAAGGTCTATCTTCATCTCATCAGACAAGAGAATCTTATTTCTCATAGTCTGGGAGTTCTTCATGTGTTTTTTTTAGCAAACTCTATGCAGTCTGTCATATGTCTTGCACTGAGGAGAGGCTTCTATCGGGCCACTCTGCCATAAAGGCCCAACTGGTGGAGGGCTGCAGTGATAGTTGACTTTGTGGAACTTTCTCCTATCTCCCTACTGCATCTCTGGAGCTCAGCCACAGTGATCTTGGGGTTCTTCTTTATCTCTCTCACCAAGTCTCTTCTCCCATGATTGCTCAGTTTGGCTGGATGGCCAGGTCTAGAAAGACGTTTGGTCGTCCCAAACTTCTTCCATTTAAGGATTATGGAGGCCACTGTGTTCCTTTGACTTCATGATTCTCATTTGGTCTGACATGCACCATGAGCTGTGAGGTCTTATATAGACAGGTGTGTGCCTTTACAAATCAAGTCCTATCAGTTTAATTAAACACAGCTGGACTCCAATGAAGGAGTAGAACCATCTCAAGGAGGATCACAAGGAAATGGACAGCATGTGACTTAAATATGAGTGTTTGAGCAAAGGTTCTGAATACTTATGACCATGTGATATTTCCGTTTTTCTTTTTTATTAAATTTGCAAAAATGTCTACATTTGTTTTCTTTCAGTCAAGATGGGGTGCAGAGTGTACATTAATGTGAAAAAATAACTTTTTTGAATTTACCAAATGGCTGCAACAATGTGACATTGTTATTTTCAGGGCTGCAAAGATCATTGTGACAAGACGTGTCATGGGTGGGAGATGTCGACATGAAGGTCTGACCAGATGGAGAACAAACAGGAGAAAGCTGCTCTAATCAGACGACATGTCAACGGTAAGTACCTGGATGTAGATATTATTCTGTATCTGTTCTGTGTGACGTGGAGTGATAATTTTTTTTTGTAAAATCCCTTATTCTACAGTCTCACATTTGTGTTAAATGACCGTGTGCTTCCAGGTTTTTTTTTATTGGATGGCACACAAACTCAAGAGTTTTATAGGACCATTCACACATACATGAAAATCATGGTGTTAGGCTGTAAGAATCAGGCTGCACTCAGATGTCATCCAAGTGCAGTCCTATTGTGAGTGTGACGATTCAAAGAGGGAAAACGGAAAGTGGACCCTCTAGACCACGACGACGAACCCCTCACGGACGAGCTGACCAGATAGACCACCCCCTATACAGGGAGAGTTAGGGGCAGGCCTGTGAGGGACTATCGCCACGGAAGCTGGAGGACCAGGACGGGAGAAGACCAAGAAGAGGCGGAGATAGTAGGACCACAGGATAGGTGAGTACTGCAGAGACACAGGACTGGTGGGTAAACTGAAGCAGTACAGGGTCTGGCGGAGGAACTGAGGGAACGCAGAGGCTAGCAGGATACAGGAAAGACAGGATAAACCCAAAGTCAGAGGGAAAACGAACTTCACAAAGACTAAGAGCGGCCAGGAACATCTGAAGGAACAAATGATAACCAGGCACAGAGGGACGGCAGGAAGCAGTTTAAATACCTAAAGGCAGAGTAGCACTTCCGGTTAGCAGACCTCCAGGACCATAGAGAGGACAATAAGGAGGACCGACTTCCGGGTACTAGTCCTCCAGGACCATAGAGGAGACGAAGAGGAGCGCCGACAGAAGATCAGAAGTGCACACGCGCAGCACTGAACCTGGTATGCGCGCACGCACGAGAAGCAGAGGCCGGGAACGAGCGAGGAGGCGGCAACAGCGGTATGATAGTACCCCCGTCTTTACATCCCTTCCTCCTCTTTAGGCCAGAAAGAAACTTAGCTACAATTCGAGGAGCCTGAATATTCTCCCGAGGCTTCCGGGATTTCTCCTCAGGACCGAAACCCTTCCAGTCGACCAAAAACAAAGTTCTACCTCTAATTTTTTTCATGGCCAAAATGTCCTTAACCTCAAAAACATTGTCTGCGGAAACAGGCGAAGGTGAAGAAAGAGTCGAGGTATGAAACCGATTAAAAACCACAGGCTTAAGGAGAGATACATGAAAGGAATTAGGGATACGAAGAGAGGCAGGTAACTTAAGTTTGTAAGAAACGTTGTTAATACATGCCAAAACCTTGAAAGGACCAATATAACGGGACCCAGTTTATGTGAAGGGATTTTAAGGTAAATAAATCTAGAAGAAAGCCAGACCTTATCCCCAGGATGGAATACAGGAGAATCGAGATGCCTTTTAACTGCATGCCTCTTCATCCTATGCTGGGCTAGTTCGAGAGCAGACTTGGTCTCCTGCCAAACCCTGGAGAATTCTCTAGACAGAAGATCTGCCGCCGGCACAGTAGAGACAGGAGGAACTGTTAGAGGAAGACCAGGGTGTTGTTCATAGACGACAAAAAATGGAGATTTGGTAGAAGCTTCGCTGGTGTGGTTATTATAAGAAAACTCGGCCCATGGTAGTAAGTCAGACCAATCATTTTGATGAGCGTTGGAGAAATGCCAGAGATAAGTAACCAGGATCTGATTGGTACGCTCCACTTGGCCGTTGGACTGTGGATGATAGGCCGTAGAAAAATCAAGCGACATGTTCAATGACTTACAGAGAGATCTCCAGAAACGAGCGGTGAACTGAACTCCCCGGTCAGAAACAATGTGTTGTGGAAGACCATGAATGCGAAAAATATGTTGAACAAAAATCTTCGCCAGTTCAGGAGCCGAAGGCAGACCAGGATGAGCAATGAAATGTGCCATTTTAGAAAAACGGTCCACAACCACGAGGATGACGGTACAACCACAGGAACGAGGCAGATCAGTTAAGAAATCCATTGCGATATGTTGCCACGGAGCGGTAGGCACTGGAAGAGGAAGAAGAAGCCCGGAAGGAAGCTGCCTGGGTACTTTGTTATTGGCACAGGAAGGACAAGAGACCACAAAAGCTTGGACATCCTTCAAAAGAGTCGGCCACCAGTAGTAACGAGATATTAGATCAAGAGTTTTCTTGAAACCGACATGTCCCGCTAGCTTGGAAGCATGTCCCCAGAGTAACATACGTCTCCTGTTCCTCTCAGAAACGAAAGTCTTACCCGGAGGTAAAGAGGTCATAGATACTGGAGCAAGTGTGATGATTCTAGCGGGGTCAATGATGTGCGAGGACTCCTCCTCAGTGTCCACCGACAAGAAGGACCTGGATAGAGCGTCAGCTTTGAAGTTCTTTTCTCCAGGCAGGAAGTGAAGTTCAAAGTCAAATCGGGCAAAGAACAAGGCCCACCTGGCCTGTCGTGGATTCAGTCGGTGCGCTGAACGGATGTATGCCAAATTCTTATGGTCCGTAAAGATGACAAAGGGATGTAAGGCTCCTTCCAACAGATATCTCCACTCTTCTAAGGCCAATTTAATGGCCAAAAGTTCTCTGTCGCCAATGGAATAATTTCTTTCAGAAGAAGAGAAACTCTTGGAGAAAAAACCACAGGGCACAAGACGACCAGTAGAAGACTTCTGAGAAAGCACAGCTCCGGCACCGACAGCAGAGGCGTCAACCTCTAGGAAGAAGAGTTTATTAGCTTCAGGGCGATGGAGTAAAGGAGCGGAGGCGAATGCTTCTTTGAGAGAATGAAAAGCATTTTCAGCCTCTGCTGGCCAAAGATGAGGATTGGCACCCTTCTTTATCAAAGAAGAGATGGAAGCCGACAAGGAGGAGAAATGAGGAATAAATTGCCGATAGTAATTCGCAAATCCTAGAAAACGCTGAATCGCCTTAACCCCAAGCGGACGTGGCCAGTTGAGTACGGCAGAAACTTTGGCCGGATCCATACACAGACCAGAATCAGAGATGATGAAGCCCAGGAACGGCAGGGACGACTGTTCGAAGGCACACTTCTCAAGTTTAGCATACAGACGATTCTCCCTCAGACAGAGAAGAACTTGCCGCACATGTCTCCTATGAGAAAGCAGATCCGGTGAAAACACAAGGATGTCGTCTAAGTACACCGCTACACAGGTGTTAAGTACAGTAGGTCCCGAAAACATCATTCACCAACTCTTGAAAAACTGCAGGAGCATTACATAAGCCAAAAGGCATCACCAAATACTCATAATGACCGTCTCTGGTGTTAAACGCAGTCTTCCATTCATCTCCCGAACGAATTCGGATCAAGTTGTAGGCTCCTCAGATCCAGTTTAGTGAAGATTCGTGCTCCACGCAAAGGATCAAAAAGTTCTGGGATGAGAGGAAGTGGATACTTGTTTTTAACCCCTTCACCCCCGGAGCTTTTTTCGTTTTCGTTTTTCGCTCTCCACCTTCCCAGAGCCATAACTTTTTTATTTTTCTGTCAATTTGGCCATGTGAGGGCTTATTTTTTGCGGGACAAGTTGTACTTTTGAACGACATCATTGGTTTTACCATGTCATGTACTAGAAAACGGGAAAAAAATTCCAAGTGCGGTGAAATTGCAAAAAAAGTGCAATCCCACACTTGTTTTTGCTTGGCTATTTTGCTAGGTTCACTAAATGCTAAAACTGACCTGCCATTATGATTCTCCAGGTCATTACGAGTTCATAGACACCTAACATGACTAGTTTATTTTTTAGCTAAGTGGTGAAAAAAAATTCCAAACTTTGCTAAAAAGAAAAAAAAAAAAAAAATTGCGCCATTTTCCGATACTCGTAGCGTCTCCATTTTTCATGATGTGGGGTCGGTTGAGGGCTTATTTATTGCGTGCCGAGACGGCGTTTTTAATGATACCAATTCGGTGCAGATGCGTTCTTTTGATCGCCCGTTATTGCATTTTAATGCAAATCACGGCGACCAAAAAACGTAATTCTGGCGTTTCGATTTTTTTTCTCGTTACGCCGTTTAGCGATCAGGTTAATGCTTTTTTTTAATTGATAGATCGGGCGATTCTGAACGTGGCAATACCAAATACGTGTAGATTTGATTTTTTTTTAATTGATTTATTTTGATTGGGGCGAAAGGGGGGTGATTTAAACTTTTGTGTTTTTTTTTATTTTTTTCACATTTTTTAAAACTTTTTTTTTTAACTTTTGCCATGCTTCTATAGCTTCCATGGGAGGCTAGAAGCAGGCACAGCCCGATCGGCTCTGCTACATAACAGCGATCATCAGATCGCTGTTATGTAGCTAAAATGCAGGTGTGCTGTGAGCGCCGACCACAGGGGGGCGCTCACAGCACGCCGGCATCAGTAACCATGTGACGGGGGTCGGCGATGACGTCATATCCGGCCGGGCGGCCGGATGCGGTAGTTAAATGCCGCTGTCTGCGTTTGACAGCGGCATTTAACTAGTTAATAGGTGCGGGCAGATCGCGATTCTGCCCGCGCCTATTGCGGGCACATGTCAGCTGTTCAAAACAGCTGACATGTCCCGGCTTTGATGCGGGCTCACCGCGGAGCCCTGCATCAAAGCGGGGGAGCCGACATCGGACGGAATAGTACGTCCGATGTCGGTAAGGGGTTAATGGTGATGTTATTGAGGCCACGGTAATCAATGCAGGGACGAAGGGAACTGTCCTTTTTGACGAAGAAAAAAACAGCGCCTGCAGGTGAGGAGGACTTCCGTATAAAGCCTCTGGCCAGATTCTCTTGAACGTATTCAGACATGGCTTGAGTCTCGGAGGGTGACAGAGGATAAATATGACCTTTAGGAGGAGTAGAGCCGGGTACAAGATCTATCGGACAGTCGTAAGGGCGATGCGGAGGTAAGACCTCTGCTTCCTTTTTGTTGAAAACGTCCGAAAAAGAGTGATAAGCTGCAGGTAGATTCGCTAGTTCCGGAGCCGAGGGAGAGAAACTAGCAGGCTTGACGGAAAGCAGGCATCTGTTTTGACAAAACTGTCCCCAGGATAGGACGTCCCCAGTACGCCAATTCAGAGTAGGTTCATGGTTTCTTAGCCAGGGGAGTCCTAAAAGAAATGCATGGGAAAAAGACGGTAAAACATAAAATGCCAACTTTTCTCGATGTAAAGCTCCAATTTGAATCTCAATCTCCTCTGTGACAGAAGAAACGACCTCACGCAAAGGCTGACCGTCGACAGAAGCTATTTGCCTAGGAACCTCCAAGGATCTGACAGGAATCCCAAGTCTCTCGACCAGCTCAAGTTGAACAAAATTCCCAGCCACACCAGAATCTACATAAGCCTCAAGAGAGAAGCGACTGGAACCCATATGTAAAATAGTCAACCTATAGAGAGGGCACTCAAAATAAATGCTCCGCCATCAAAATATATAGTACACCAAAGAAAAGATGGACACCAAAGCTAAGAATAACAATTTATTGAAAACCATTAAAAACAGTAAAAAACTGCATAAATGAAATAAGTAACGAGAAAAAATATACAAAAAGTATGTAGAAGAAAGGCAACACTAGTGCCGCATACAGAATACAGCCTGCTAAATAGCAGAGTAACACAAAAAGGGAGGAGGTGTGCCACAAGGTAACCAATAAATACATATAAATGCTATGAAATATTCATGGTGGCACACATCCAATGGGATGTCCAGCAGCAATAGGATATTTACTCATACGTAGAAGGCAGGTATAGGGGGACAATGAGTGTGCATGTAAGTAACAAGAAAAATAAGAAAATAAGGTGCCTCATGTGAAATACAATGTGGCAGAGGAGCCCTATATATCTATAACACATGTGTGCAAATATACCGGGGAAAATCCCATAAACACATATGAGTAGAGCCGTATTATACTTACAAGGAGTAGACGGGTTGTGAGCACACGCAGAGTCCCACCCTGTGACGGTATGCGGAAAGAGGAGCCCCGACGCGCGTTTCGCAAATATTGCTTCCTCGGGGGGCTCCCTTTTTGTGTTACTCTGCTATTTAGCAGGCTGTATTCTGTATGCGGCACTAGTGTTGCCTTTCTTCTACATACTTTTTGTATATTTTTTCTCGTTACTTATTTCATTTATGCAGTTTTTTACTGTTTTTAATGGTTTTCAATAAATTGTTATTCTTAGCTTTGGTGTCCATCTTTCCATATGTAAAATAACAGGCAAAATCAAAGGTGGAGAGGAATCATGGCTACCTAGGGAGGCCTCTCGTACCTGACCTAGGCGGAGGCGTTTCCCGGCTTCTGGGGACAAGAACGCAGAAGATGAGAAGCGCTGCCACAATAAAAGCATAAGCCCTGTGCGAGTCTCTCCTTTCGGCGTTGTTCGGCAGGCCTGAGGTGATCAACCTGCAAAGGCTCAGGGGAAGAAGAGGAAGAGGCTGCAGTGGTTTGGGAAAGAGAAGTACCACGTGTAACGGAGGATAAACGAGGAGGTCTCCTCTCTCTGACAACCTCACGAGAACGCTCCTGGAACTGCAAATCAATGCGAGTCGCCAAAGAGATAAGGTCATCTAAAGCAGAAGGAGTATCCCACCCTGCCAGCTCATCCTTAATACGAGAAGACAAACCTCGCCAAAATGCTCCCACCAAAGCCTCATTATTCCATCCTAAATTAGAGGACAGCATCCGGAAATGGATGGCATATTGAGCTACAGAAAGGGTCCCCTGACTAAGGTTGAAAAGAGACTCCGTAGTCGATACCAGATGACCAGGTTCATCAAACACCTTGCGGAAGGTGTCTAAAAAGAGAGCAAGTTGAGAAACCACTGGATCATCTCGCTCCCAAAGAGGGTTCACCCAAGCCAAAGCCTCGCCCTCCAAATGGGACATCACAAAAGCCACCTTAGCTCGGTCAGTTGGGTACAATAGCAGGGATAATTCAAAGTGTAGTTGACACTGGTTGAGAACCCCACGGCATAATTTAGGATCCCCACCATACCGAGGTGGCCTGGCAAGACGGGGCGAGGGCTGTGGAGCGGACACCTGTACAGGAGCAGAAGCGGCAGTCTGACGAGAGAGAAGTCGATTATCGACAGAGGCCATAAAATTCAAAATATGGAACTGAGTGTCCCGTTGTTGACTTAACTCTTGCTGAAGAGCCGCCAACTGAGTAGCGTTACCAGGGTCTGTAGACTGTAACGTCGTGAGACGAGACTCCATGTTCTTGAGAAAGGACATGATTCTAGTCTGGTTCTCCTGCAAAAAAAGTAACTCCTTTTGAGTGGCAGAGACACCAGCAGGGTCCATTGCCTGGTTATACTGTTATGCTGTAAGAATCAGGCTGCACTCAGATGTCATCCGAGTGCAGTCCTATTGTGAGTGTGACGATTCAAAGAGGGAAAACGGAAAGTGAACCCTCTAGACCGCGACGACGAACCCCTCACGGATGAGCTGACCAGACAGACCGCCCCTATACAGGGAGAGTTAGGGGCAGGCCCGTGAGGGACTATCGCCACGGAAGCTGGAGGACCAGGATGGGAGAAGACCAAGAAGAGGCGGAGATAGTAGGACCACAGGATAGGTGAGTACTACAGAGACACAGGACTGGTGGGTAAACTGCAGCAGTGCCGGGTCTGGCGGAGGAACTGAGGGAACGCAGAGGCTAGCAGGATACAGGAAAGACAGGATAAACCCAAAGTCAGAGGGAAAACGAACTTCACAGAGACTAAGAGCGGCCAGGAACATCTGAAGGAACAAATGATAACCAGGCACAGAGGGATGGCAGGAAGCAGTTTAAATACCTAAAGGCAAAGTAGCACTTCCGGGTAACAGACCTCCAGGACCATAGAGAGGACAATAAGGAGGACCGACTTCCGGGTACTAGTCCTCCAGGACCATAGAGGAGATGAAGAGGAGCACCGACAGAAGATCAGAAGTGCACACGCGCAGCACTAAACCTGGTATGCGCGCGCGCACGAGAAGCAGAGGCCGGGAGCGAGCGAGGAGGCGGCAGCAGCGGTATGATACATGGATCTGAGAATGAGATCCGTGAGGGTGAGAGAATGTTCTGTTCTGATGCGATTTTGAGGATCAGAATAGGACATGCTCAATGCATCTGTAAAAGCGGGCAGCACACCAACACTGCACACAGGTACAGGGACGTAGCCTTATTATGTATAGCACAGTTCCTTAGTATATAGTGTACTCACTTATTATGTATAGCACAGTCCCTTAGAATATAGTGTACTCACTTATTATGTCTAACAGTCTCTTAGTATATAGTGTACTCACTTATTATGTATAGCACAGTCCCTTAGTATAGAGTGGGGAAAAAAGTAATTAGTCAGTCACCAATCGTGTAAGTTCTCCCACATAAAAAGACGAGAGAGGCCTGTAATTGACATCATAGGTAGACCACAACTATGAGAGTCAAAATTAAGAAAACAAATCCAGAAAATCACCTTGTCTGATTTGGCAAGATTTAGTTTTCAAATTATGGAGGAAAATAAGTATTTGGTCATTAACAAAAGTTCATCTCAATATTTTGTTATATATCCTTTGTTGGCAATGACAGAGGTCAAACGTTTTCTGTAAGTCTTCACAAGGATGGCACACACTGTTGGTGGCATGTTGGGCCATTCCTCCATGCAGATCTCCTCTAGAGCAGTGATGTTTTGGGCTTGTCGCTGGGCAACACTGACTTTCAAATCCCTCCAAAGGTTTTCTATGGGGGTGAGATCTGGAGACTGGCTAGGCCACTCCAGGACCTTCATATACTTCTTACGAAGCCACTCCTTCGCCGTCCTGGCTGTGTGCTTGGGATCATTATCATGCTGAAAGACCCATCCACATTTCAACTTCAATGCCCTTGCTGATGCAAGAATGTTTGCACTCAAAATCTCACGATACATGGCCACATTCATTTTTTCATGCACATGGATCCGTCGTCCAGGTCCCTTTGCAGAGAAACAGCCCCAAGGCATGATGTTGCCACCCCCATGATTCACAGTAGGTATGGTTTTCGTTGGATGCAGCTCGGCATTCTGTCTCATCCAAACACGCCGAGTTTTGTTTCAACCAAACAGTTCTCCTTTGGTTTCATCAGACCATATGACATTCTCCCAATACTCTTCTGGATAATCCAAATGCTCTCTAGCAAACTTAGACAGGCCCAGAGTCCCTGGCGGCATAGTGTGTTACTGATGGTAGCCTTTGTTACGGTGGTCCCAGCTCTAGGCAGGTCATTCACTAGGTCCCTCCATGTGGTTCTAGGATTTTGGCTCACCGTTCTTGTGATCATTTTTACCCCACGGGGTGAGATCTTGCGTGGAGCCCCAGATCGAGGAAAATTATCAGTGGTCTTGTATGTCTTCCATTTTCTTATTATTTCTCCCACAGTTGATTTCATCACACCAAGCTGCTTGCCTATTGCAGATTCAGTCTTCCCAGCCTGGTGCAGGGCTACAATTTTGTTTCTGGTGTCCTTCAACAGCTCTTTTGGTCTTCACCATAGTGGAGCTTGGAGTGTGACTATTTGAGGTTGTGGACAGGTGTCTTTTATACTGATAACACGTTCAAACAGGTGCCATTACTACAGGTAATAAGTGGAGGACAGAGGAGCCTCTTAAAGAAGAAGTTAGGCTACTTTCACACTAGCGTTTTTTGCATACGTCGCAATGCGTCGTTTTGGCAAAAAAACGCATCCTGCAAAGTCATCTGCAGGATGCGTTTTTTCCCCATAGACTAACATTAGCGACGCATTGCGATGTATTGACACACGTCGCAACCGTCGTGCGACGGTTGCGTCGTGTTGTGGCGGACCGCCGGCAGCAAAAAGCGTTACATGTAATGTTATTTTGTGCCGACGG
Organism: Ranitomeya variabilis; assembly: GCF_051348905.1. NCBI lineage: Eukaryota > Metazoa > Chordata > Amphibia > Anura > Dendrobatidae > Ranitomeya > Ranitomeya variabilis. The sequence goes on along the minus strand of NC_135236.1, from coordinate 363,437,919 downwards.
TCCGCCATTTACGATCACACATGCACGGCCGGAACTCTGCCCCCACCTCCCCGCACCTCACAATGGGGCAACGGATGCTGTTGTGAGGCGCTTGCACAGTATGCGTCGGGCCGACGCAGCGCAACGGCCCCATACCGACGCTAGTGTGAAAGTAGCCTTACAGGTCTGTGAGAGCCAGAAATCTTGCATGGTTTTAGGTGACCAAATACTTATTTTCCACCATAATTTGAAAAATAAATCTTGCCAAATCAGATAAGGTGATTTTCTGGATTTGTTTTCTCAATTTTGACTCTCATAGTTGTGGTCTACCTATGATGTCAATTACAGGCCTCTCTTCTCTTTTTAAGTGGGAGAACAGAACTTGCACAATTGGTGGCTGACTAAATACCTTTTTCCCACTGTATATATATATATATATATATATATATATATATATATATATATTTATTTATTTATTTATTTATATATATACACACACGGTTTATATATACTGTATATACATATAAATATATATATCTTTGTCACCATAAAAGGAGGGTGGCCCAGACACATTTCTTGCCCAGTGGCTGCAAGCTGTCAATGTCCGCCCCTGTATAGTACAATGCCAAATAGTTCTCTTACTTACTTTATTATGGGCACCAAATATAGGCTGGCTCAAATAGCTCAAATGCTTACACACACATATTCATGCCACATGACACATATCTTTTGCATATTAGGCAAAAAATACATATATACTACTGATCAAAAGTTTAGGGTCACCCAGACAATCTTGTGGTTTCCATGAAAACTCATACTTTTATTAATCAAATGAGTTGTCAAATGAATTTAAAATCTAGTCCAGAAATTGACAAGGTTCGAAAAAAAGATTTTTATTTGAAATAATCATTTTCTCCTTCAAGCTTTGCTTTCGTCAAAGAATGCTCCCTTTGCAGCAATTACAGCATTGCAGACCTTTAGCATTCTAGCAGTTAATTTGCTGAGGTAATCTGGAGAAATTTCACCCCATGCTTCCAGAAGTCCCTCCCACAAGTTGGTTTGGCTTGATGGGCACTTTTTGCGTACCATACGGTCAAGCTGCTCCCACAACAGCTCAGTGGGGTTGAGATCTGGTGACTGCGCTGGCCACTCTATTGCAGATAGACCCATCCACATTTCAACTTCAATGCCCTTGCTGATGCAAGAATGTTTGCACTCAAAATCTCACGATACATGGCCACATTCATTTTTTCATGCACATGGATCCGTCGTCCAGGTCCCTTTGCAGAGAAACAGCCCCAAGGCATGATGTTGCCACCCCCATGATTCACAGTAGGTATGGTTTTCGTTGGATGCAGCTCGGCATTCTGTCTCATCCAAACACGCCGAGTTTTGTTTCAACCAAACAGTTCTCCTTTGGTTTCATCAGACCATATGACATTCTCCCAATACTCTTCTGGATAATCCAAATGCTCTCTAGCAAACTTCAGACAGGCCCAGAGTCCCTGGCGGCATAGTGTGTTACTGATGGTAGCCTTTGTTACGGTGGTCCCAGCTCTAGGCAGGTCATTCACTAGGTCCCTCCATGTGGTTCTAGGATTTTGGCTCACCGTTCTTGTGATCATTTTTACCCCACGGGGTGAGATCTTGCGTGGAGCCCCAGATCGAGGAAAATTATCAGTGGTCTTGTATGTCTTCCATTTTCTTATTATTTCTCCCACAGTTGATTTCATCACACCAAGCTGCTTGCCTATTGCAGATTCAGTCTTCCCAGCCTGGTGCAGGGCTACAATTTTGTTTCTGGTGTCCTTCAACAGCTCTTTGGTCTTCACCATAGTGGAGCTTGGAGTGTGACTATTTGAGGTTGTGGACAGGTGTCTTTTATACTGATAACACGTTCAAACAGGTGCCATTACTACAGGTAATAAGTGGAGGACAGAGGAGCCTCTTAAAGAAGAAGTTAGGCTACTTTCACACTAGCGTTTTTTGCATACGTCGCAATGCGTCGTTTTGGCAAAAAAACGCATCCTGCAAAGTCATCTGCAGGATGCGTTTTTTCCCCATAGACTAACATTAGCGACGCATTGCGATGTATTGACACACGTCGCAACCGTCGTGCGACGGTTGCGTCGTGTTGTGGCGGACCGCCGGCAGCAAAAAGTGTTACATGTAATGTTATTTTGTGCCGACGGTCCGCCATTTACGATCACACATGCACGGCCGGAACTCTGCCCCCACCTCCCCGCACCTCACAATGGGGCAACGGATGCTGTTGTGAGGCGCTTGCACAGTATGCGTCGGGCCGACGCAGCGCGACGGCCCCATACCGACGCTAGTGTGAAAGTAGCCTTACAGGTCTGTGAGAGCCAGAAATCTTGCATGGTTTTAGGTGACCAAATACTTATTTTCCACCATAATTTGAAAAATAAATCTTGCCAAATCAGATAAGGTGATTTTCTGGATTTGTTTTCTCAATTTTGACTCTCATAGTTGTGGTCTACCTATGATGTCAATTACAGGCCTCTCTTCTCTTTTTAAGTGGGAGAACAGAACTTGCACAATTGGTGGCTGACTAAATACCTTTTTCCCACTGTATATATATATATATATATATATATATATATATATATATATATATATATATATATATTTATTTATTTATTTATATATATACACACACGGTTTATATATACTGTATATACATATAAATATATATATCTTTGTCACCATAAAAGGAGGGTGGCCCAGACACATTTCTTGCCCAGTGGCTGCAAGCTGTCAATGTCCGCCCCTGTATAGTACAATGCCAAATAGTTCTCTTACTTACTTTATTATGGGCACCAAATATAGGCTGGCTCAAATAGCTCAAATGCTTACACACACATATTCATGCCACATGACACATATCTTTTGCATATTAGGCAAAAAATACATATATACTACTGATCAAAAGTTTAGGGTCACCCAGACAATCTTGTGGTTTCCATGAAAACTCATACTTTTATTAATCAAATGAGTTGTCAAATGAATTTAAAATCTAGTCCAGAAATTGACAAGGTTCGAAAAAAAGATTTTTATTTGAAATAATCATTTTCTCCTTCAAGCTTTGCTTTCGTCAAAGAATGCTCCCTTTGCAGCAATTACAGCATTGCAGACCTTTAGCATTCTAGCAGTTAATTTGCTGAGGTAATCTGGAGAAATTTCACCCCATGCTTCCAGAAGTCCCTCCCACAAGTTGGTTTGGCTTGATGGGCACTTTTTGCGTACCATACGGTCAAGCTGCTCCCACAACAGCTCAGTGGGGTTGAGATCTGGTGACTGCGCTGGCCACTCTATTGCAGATAGAACACCAGCTGCCTGCTTCTTCTCTAAATTGTTCTTGCATAATTTGGAGGTGTTCTTTGGGTCATTGTGCTAAGAAAAACCGTATGCACTACCAGGGGTGGTGACAAAGTAGGGTCCAAAACCAAATAGTGAGAGATAAACTAAGGCACTCAACTTATATGTAGTTTTTGCAATGTATTGTAGTCATCAAATAAACGTTTTGGCCCAAATACACGGCCTTCTTCAGTAACAATATCTTTGGGGACAAAGGAGCGTTTTCATGAACGTAATGGAGTATCAGCGGCACAATAGCAGTAAATGCTTGTAGCAAGGTATAATGTCCACGTTGGTGTGTCCAATATAAGTGGGAAGCCCTAGGAGATGTGCCGGCATGTCTGGCAGTGACGAGCGGTGGATGCTTGATGGTTGTTGGAAATGGGCCTCTATACACCTATAAAGATATTGCATTACAAACCAGACGTTTGCAGCTACAGTAGAATAGTAATTTACCACATTAACAATGTATAGAGTGTATTTCTGAATCATTTAATGTTAGCTTCATTGGAAAAAACTGTGCTTTTCTTTCAAAAATAAGGACATTTCTAAGTGACCCTAAACTTTTGAACGGTAGCGTATATATTTTCATATTTTACATTTTAAAAATTATAAAAAGGAAAATGGGCAGATGCAAAAGTTTGGACACCCTGCATAGTCATTACCTAGTAGAACCCCCTTTTAACCCCTTCAAGTCGCGGCCCTTTTTCGTTTTTGCGTTTTTGTTTTTCACTCCCCTCCTTCCCAGAGCCATAACTTTTTTATTTTTCCGTCAATATGGACATGTGAGGGCTTATTTTTTGCGGGACGAGTTGTACTTTTGAACGACACCATTGGTTTTACCATGTCTTTTACTAGAAAACGGGAAAAAAATTCCAAGTGCGGTGAAATTGCAAAAAAGTGCAATTCCACACTTGTTTTTTGTTTGGCTTTTTTGCTAGGTTCACTAAATGCTAAAACTGACCTGCCATTGTGATTCTCTAGGTCATTACAAGTTCATAGACACCTAATAAGTCTAGGTTAGTGCAGCGCCCCAGAGTCCTGGTCGTTGCAGTACTGTGGATCCGCCACTATGGGGAGCCATGGTGCATTCGATGGCACTGAAGGAGTTCATCTGACCAGGTATCACAGACACCAATATGTTTCACAGCAGGGCCTCCGGGGGGAGCTAAGGGTTCTATTCATTAGGCCACTCCCCACCATAGTGGGTAAACTGGGGGTCAGGCAGGAAGTTAGAGGAGAAAGCTGACTGGATTGAACGAAGCAACACCTTGTGGCAGAGGGTGTTGTGGAGGAAGAGACAGTAGGGTCTCTGTCAGGGGTGGGATCCTGACAGAGGCTTGGCATTAGAAAGAACGTAACGGGACCGTGCCTGCTCAGCATAGCGGCGGTGCCCAAGAAAGGACTAGAAGCGAGATAGATTGTGCTGAGTGAGAAATGAGATCAAGCAAAAAGGAGAATACCAGTAGGGGTCATGCTGTAGGACCGGAGCAACATCCTACTGAGGCGCATTACCGGTGGCCGGAACGCCGAGGGAGTGGAATAGCATACAGCTTCAAGCCATACTCCAAACAGCGGCAGGGCAGTCAGTTTAAGGCGGGCTGTCTACCACATATCACCTATGAAGTCTTGGGGGGCAATTGCGGGAGAGGAGCGTCTCTAGGGTCCCGGAAGAACTCCAGGCCTACCTGACAAACGGGTGCCGTTCCAACCTGAATAACAGGGAGGGATGGAATACGAGAAGAACATCAGTGAATCGAGTTGTGAGGGAACTTAAGAAACAGACACAACAGTTGTGGGGTACTTTCCGTGAGCACAGCAGGGAAGGACTACAACACATAGCGCTAAGAGGGAGGGCACTGATTTCCACCTGTGAGGAGAACTCTGGAAGTGCCATCGGACCGACCGGACTTGCGCAGCCTGGTGAACCGTATTCTGGACTGCGGACTGAGAGATCTCCAGTAAAGAGGTAAAGAGACTGCAACCTGGTGTCCTCGTTATTTACCGCGACCTGCACCCCACAACTGCACCGCTACACCACCGTTACTGCACCATCATCATCACTTATTCTACCGGACGTCCCCCACTGACAGACAGGGCCACGGACCGGGTCTAGCCACCGTGACAACCCCAGGACTGAGACCCAGAGGTACCCCTAGGCCCTGCGGCGGTGTGGGGGCGCTCCAACTTGGCGTCACGAACAGGATCTACTTAAGCCTGAAGAATCAGGTCATGTGTGCCTTGGAACTGTGATTTATAGTGCTTGGACTGTACTTTATTAGAAGGGCCGTGTATTGCCGCTTGTCACCAGAAGTTCCCGCCAAAACCGCCGCCATTACAGCGCTAAGGAGAGCGCAGGAGAAGAAGAAGGGCGTGGAAGTGGGCGTGAACAAGCTGAAGAGCGCGAAAGACAATGGCCGCGCAGTCTAAATATCTCGGCCCCTTGAGGACGTGTCCGTCAGCAGCCGAGATCCGCCTCCTGATCCTCAATGGTGGGCAGAGACAGAGAAAACGAAACCGCCCACGAAGGAGAGAGCGGGAAAAGGACCAGGAAGAAGAAGTCAGAGACATGGAGGACGCCCTGGCGAGCCACCCGGAGCCGGAGCGTGGGGTCGGAGCCGAGGACTCCCCCAGCTACCCGGAGGGGCACCGCAACCAGGCCTCCACCGCTGATGCTGGCCCTGCGGCCCTGTGGGGGCGCTCCATTATTTTTTATCCAAGTGATGAAAAAAAATTCAAAACTTTGCTTAAAAAAAAAAAAGTGCCATTTTCCGATACCCGAAGCGTCTCCATTTTTCGTGATCTGGGGTCGGGTGAGGGCTTATTTTTTGCGTGCCGAGCTGACGTTTTTAATAATATCACTTTTGTGCAGCTACGTTCTTTTGATTGCCCGTTATTGCATTTTAATGCAATGTCGCGGTGACCAAAAAAACATAATTCTGGCGTTTTTAATTTTTTTCTCGCTACGCTGTTTAGCGATCAGGTTAATGCTTTTTTTATTGATAGATCGGGCGATTCTGAACGCGGCGATACCAAATACGTGTAGGTTTGATTTTTTTTCATTGTTTTATTTAGGATGGGGCGAAAGGGGGGTGATTTAAACTTTTAAGTTTTTTACATTTTTTTCATATTTTTAAAAACATTTTTTTTTACCTGTGCCATGCTTCAATAGCCTCCATGGGAGGCTAGAAGCTGGCACAACTCGATCGGCTCAGCTACATAGCAGCGATCATCAGATCGCTGCTATGTAGCTGAAATGCAGGTGTACTGTGAGCGCCGACCACAGGGGGGCGCTCACAGCAGGCCGTCATCTGTAACCATAGAGGTCTCAAGGACCTCTATGGTTACTGTCCTGACACATCGCCAACCCCCGATCATGTGACAGGGGTCGGCGATGACGTCATTTCCGGCCGCCCGGCCAGAAGCTTTAGTTAAATGCCGCTGTCTGCATTTGACAGCGGCATTTAACAGGTTAATAGCGGCGGGTGAATAGCGATTTCACCCGCCGCTATTGCGCGCACATGTCAGCTGTACAAAACAGCTGACATGTCGCGACTTTGATGTGGGCTCAGCGCCGGAGCCTGCATTAAAGGGGGATTCACGGCATGCGCAGTACATGTATGGCGCATGTCGTGAAAGGGATAAAAGTATCACAGCTTTTAAATGCTTGTAAAAGAGTATTTAAATTTTTGTATGAAATGTTTAATGGTTAGCGAGATGTTCTTTTCCTGAACTTCTGTGCCCTGTTTTCTCCACACATACCTTAATCATTGTGGACAAAATGCTTTATTTTAACCTCATCGTTTCACAGGATTTGTTTACAAAATGCATTGGGCTTGCTTAGATGTTCTTTTGCATAATTCAGACGCTGAATTTTATGGTGAGGACACAGGAGAGCTTTTCTTTTGATGACTCTTCCATGAAGGCCATATTTGTTTTGGTATCTCTGAACAGTAGAACAATGTATCACAACTCCAGATACTGCTAAATCTTTCTGAGGGTCTGTTGCAGTCAAGTGAGGTTTTGATTTGCCTCTCTAGCAATTCTATGAGCAGCTCTCACTGAAATCTTGCTTGGTCTTCCAGATCTTATTCCTGTTAACTGCCATTTCTTAATTACATTTCGAACTGAGGAAAGGGCAACTTGAAAACACTTTGCTTTCTCCTTATAGCCTTCTCCTGCTTTCTGGGCCTGCACCATTTTCATTTTCAGAGTGTTGGGCTAGAGTGCTTAGATGAACCCATGGCTGCTATATATTGGTACAAGGTTAGAGGAGGCTTGGATTTTATAAATCTGGGAAATTTGCATCACTTGGCCTTTCCTAATGCTAATAGTGAACAAGCCATAGCCCTAACAGGTTAATTAAGGTCTGAAACCTTGGTCAAAGTTGTCTGAGCGCACAAATCTCCAAGTGTGACCAAACTTTTGCATTGGCCCATTTTCCTTTTTGTAATTTTTAAAATGTAAAACAAGAGAATATTTTTTGTTGTTGCCTAAAGTACAAATGAAATGTGTCATCTTTAACTTTAGGCCTTTTAAAGGTTATTTCATCTTCAGCTTGCTTAACTGTTCATAATAACAGTCATTTTGACCAGGAGTGCCCAAACGTTTACATGTCCCTGTACATACACACTCATTTATAAACATGATTTATGCTTACTGTTACATGGTCACTGGTGCTGTATGTGAGGGGAGATAATGTATGTGTCACAAAGATTGTTTTATTCCTAGATGTGAAACCTATATGTTTCTCCAAAGCATGCTATGTGCTGAACGGGTTAACCAGCCATTACAAGGGTCAGGTTTTTAGTGAGTAGGTGAGAGATGGGTGGGACTCCTACTCAACATATTTCCACCTCAAGGGTGTGGCTGGGAAGTTAAATGTGCAGCCACTGTTTTTTTTTCTCAGTGTTGTGTGTTTGGAGAGGAAGGTCTCCAGATGTGGCTCCAGGAGGAGCTGAAGATATATGGTGGTCTGAGGGGCCAACCCCTAAGAAATAAGGAGTTTGTTGTGGTTTATCTTTTTTATTGTGATTTTGCCAGAAAGGACATGTTTATTTTGTTAAACTCTGTAATGGTTTATGCTGTCCCATAATAAACCAGCAGGTGACTTACCTAAAAAGTGTTCCTGTGTCTACCTCTGAAAGCAGCTGAGTGAGTCAACCCCTCACAATACTTACAAACATACTCACACACACTCTTTTACATACACAGGTATACACAAGAACCTACATACACACAGAACCAAGTATGTATACATACTTTCAAACATGTAGAAAATAGCAATTGGATATGTATATAAAACTTAACTTTTACTCAGTATATATAAAAATACGTACAATACATATACTTTCTAACATGCAGAGCATGAACAAACAGTGGACAGACCACCCTCAATGGCCAGCTGCACCAGGCAGTCAGGTAGGAATCAGTTGCTCTATTTGCTTTGAATTGCTTCTCTTGGAAACCAATGTGATGGAATTCCTGAATCCTGAGTCTACCCCCCAAATTTGCTTAATGTTAAAGGGTGACCTTCCGCAAATAAAGACAATGGCAGCATTTAGTTTTCTTCATATAGATTATTTTATTATCTCAAAAAATGGCACAGAATAACATTAATTTTTAATAATTCAGACATCAAATTCACATTCAGGATAAACACCACAGCAAATAATTAAATGAATAGTGTGGTATATACAAGTTGAAATTTCTTTTCAAATAGGAACAGGCAGAGATGCTGGATCAATCATTCACCCCTGAGTGACGTTTCGAGTAACCATGCTTTTATTCAAGCTTATTCAGATTATTAGAATCATTTTCAAGCACACTCAGATTCAGAAAACCTTATATACCCATAATACCCTTACCCTGTAAGCAAAATACTGTATATGGTTATCACAACTGCTGCTACCAGCTCCAAATGTGCAGCAGATGATGTCCTTCTTGTGCATGCTATGGACTCATATTCTAAAGACCATTGAAACAGATTTGGAGGCAAATAATAAATAACCATGAACACATACAGAAGGTTGGTTAATTCACTCAAATTGGTCTATTTTACAAATTCTTTATTTTCTTCTGGCGTGTCAATCTGAATTGAAATCTTCACTTGAAAACTTGTGGGGTAGTAGTTTGGGTTGTGGGGTGGAAGGAGGGAAAGCAATCTCTGAAAGAGTAGAAGTTTGGTCTAAATTTTGTTTTATACTTTCGTACAAAATGAATTGCTTCCATGATCTTGACTGATCATATCCTTGGCTGGATCTCTTTGAAAAGAAGCTTTGAATCCTTTAAAAACTGGACATATAGGTAGCCTTCTGAAGCACTTAACTTTCTTAACTAGTTTCATTCCACATGGAAAATCATAACTTTTTACATCTATACATGTATCACTACTGGTATTTGCCCCTTCCTTCCACTGCACCAATCCTCGCTCTTTTTCTGAACCTGGAAGAAATAACCAAGACATGTTAATTAATGGAATCAAACTACAGCAAGGTAGCTTCAGTATGTTGTCAATGGCATCTAAAGGTGTGTACAGTTACAGTTTTTTTTTCAGGCTGTCAAAAAAGATGACGTTTTCAGCAAAAAACGCTTAGGCAAAGCTCCTTTTATAAGGTGTTTTCTATGTGTTTTTTGTCCAGAAGATATTTCTGTTAATAATTTATTAACATTTTCTCAATTATTTTGTTAACTTTAAAAAATGTTTTGTTAATGTTTTTTGAGCATTTTCATACTTTTTTAAATTCCATTGAATCAAGCAATAATGAAAACTCCAATATAAATTTATTAATGCAAAAACACCTAAAAAAATGTTTACAAAATGGTATCAAAAATTGCCCTGATGTCTTTGTGGCATTTTTTTCTATTGTACAGCATGAAGCGGCCTTATAGCGGTAAAATAACAGCGAGATTGTCAATTAACTTCTTTTTGTAAAACCCAAAGCCAATTAAAAATGATCAAAAGACTGTGGATATGGACAAGTCTTTCATACAGTTTCCTCCTCCCTCACACAGAATTACAGCAGGAAAGAGAGCTTACAAGCTACCAAGTGAGGAATCCTAATTAAAATGCAGGAAGTCCTTTTGAAGCCCAGGTGACTGAGAGAGGATGTCTTTTGTGTGAAAGACAGATTTATAGAATGGACAGATAATGGACAAAAGGTCTTTTCAGAGGGTCGAATAACAATAGGGACATGTGTTTACACATAGATAGAGAAGTGGAAGAAGCCTTTTGTCCCCAGGAAATGCATTGTTCCCTTCCAGGGAAATGTTATACATTTACAATAGAAGCAGAGGCACCAGTGAAAAGTTAGGAATATTGGGATGTGTATGGATCCAATAGTCTTTTTCTTTTGTGGTAGTTGTGGATGAGGTTCTTTATTTTCTCAGATGGTAAAGCTGCCTCTCTTCTTGGCAAAAAAACTCCAGTTCCTGTAAATTCCTGAGCTGTCTAGCATGAACTGCGTGCTTGAGATCTCCCCAGAGTGGCTCAATGATATTGAGGTCAGGAGACTGAGATGGCCACTCCAGAACCTTCACTTTGTTCTGCTGTAGCCAATGACAGGTCGACTTAGCCTAGTGTTTTGGATCGTTGTCATGTTGGAACATCCAAATACGTCCAATACACAGCTACCGGGCTGATGATTGCAAATTTGCCTCCAGTATTTGCTGATAACATGCTGTTTCATCTTTCCTTCAACTTTGACCAAGTTTCCTGTGCCTTTGTAGCTTACACATCCACAAAACATCAGCGATCCACCTCCATGCTTTACAGTAGGAATGGTGTTCCTTTCATCATAGGCCTTGTTGATCTCTCTCCAAATGTAACGTTTATGGTTGTGGCCAAAAAGTCCAATTTTGGTCTTATCACTCCAAATTACCTTGCTCCAGAAGTTTTGAGGCTTGTCTCTGTGCTGTTTAGCATATTGTAGGCAAGATACTTTGTGGCATTTGCACAGTAATGGCTTTCTTCTGGCGACTCGACCATGCAGCCCATTTTTCTTCAAGTGCCTCCTTATTTTGCATCTTGAAACAGCCACAGTTTTCAGAGAGTTCCGTAATTCAACCAACAACTGAAGTGCATAGAAACTGGTACTAAGACTCATCATGTTAATGGAAGCAGAAGTCAAGTGATCAAGGAACCTGGCAACCCTAATAAGGCCCTGAATAGGGTTCCTAGTGGCCAATAGATTTAGCAACTACACCTGCTTAAAATATTACTCTACAAAAAAACCAATATTGTTGACATTTTCCTCTGAAGTAAGGCCCCCTAAGGCCAAGATGTGGACTATAAGAAACCTTTCTTGTGTCAATGACCTCCTAATGGTTCAAAATATCTTTATCTACCCAAAATATCGACTCAACTCTATGCTATCAAGTGTAGACTGAGCAACCCAGAATGTCAAAGGTCCTCCAGAAACCAGAAAAAAATATTTAGTACTTTATTTCAATACAAGTTCACATTCTCTTTTTTTTCCTTGGTGTGTCCCTTAGGCTACTTTCACACTTCAGTTTTTTGCTGTCAGGCTCAATCCATCGAATTTCTAAAAAAACGGATCCGTTGCAAAATGTGAAAAACTGATGCGATGGATCCGTTTTTTCGACGGATCTGACTAGCTGAACCAGAACCGACTAGCTGATCCAGAGAGAGAGAGAGAAGAGAGAGACCCCAGAATGCAAAATGCATGCTTAGTTTAAAAAAATGGAATCCATCGCCGGATTCCATCATTTGATGAATCCAATGCCATAGTGTTGATTATAGCAAACTACGGACGTCGACGGATCCGTCTCTGTCCGTTTTTTCGACGGACACAAAAAACGTTCCTATGTCCGTTTTCTTTGGCCGCCGGGAAACGAATTTTCAACAGATCTGGCGAAAAATGGATGAAACGTGAGGCTATCCGTCACAATCCGTCGCTAATACAAGTCTATGGGAAAAAAACAGATCCTGCGAACTTTTGCAGGAAAAGTTTTTTTCAAAACTCGCCGGATTGTGCCTGACGGCAAAAAACTGATGTGTGAAAGGGGCCTTAGTTTTCCTAAAAAATGTATTTAAGCTGAAAAGAACAGCTGTAGTTTGAGAATTCCATCTTAGAGAATTTGTGGTTATCACATCCTAGCCAAGTATTAACAGCTGACAAAACTAGAATAGACAAAAAAAGAGAAGTCCAAGCTATTCAATATAAAAATGATCAAACATTTTTTTTACAGATTATTGAATTTATCCTCTTCTCTATAATGGCATCAATTCTGCAACTTAAATAGATGCTAATAACATAATCTAACCATGAAGATTGTTAGTTGAAACAGGTAAATGCAAAACAGGTTAGTTTTTGATCAAACAAATTAAGAAAACCAAGTGATAACCATCATCTGTATGATACACCACTTTTTTTCACAAGAGAAAGCGACTCAGTCTGAAAGAGATATAAACCTCATATGGTATTGTTCAAAGCTCAGGTGGTCTTAAACTATGATTATTAAAACTTAATTCCCTCAACAATGTACAGTACCTTGCGGATGATTCATCTGTTCTAGAAGGATAATTGGTATATACAGTGCCTTGCGAAAGTATTCGGCTCCCTGGAACTTTTCAAACTTTTCCCACATATCATGCGTCAAACATAACGATACCAAATGTACATTTTTGGTAAAGAATCAACAACAAGTGAAACACAATAGTGAAGTTGAACAAAATTTATTGTTATTTTAAATTTTTGTGGAAATTCAAAAACTGAAAAGTGGGGCGTGCAATATTATTCAGCCCCTTTAACTTAATACTTTTTTGCGCCACCTTTTGCTGCGATTACAGCTGCAAGTCGCTTGGGGTATGTCTCTATCAGTTTTGTACATCGAGAGACTAAAATTCTTGCCCATTCCTTGGCAAACAGCTCAAGCGCAGTGAGGTTTGATGGAGATCGTTTGTAAACAGCAGTTTTCAGCTCTTTCCACAGATTCTCGATTGGATTGAGGTCTGGACTTTGACTTGGCCATTCGAACACCTGGATACATTTATTTGTGAACCATTCCATTGTAGATTTTACATTATGTTTGGGATCATTGTCTTGTTGGAAGACAAATCTCTGTCCCAGTCTCAGGTCTTTAGCAGACTCAAACAGGTTTTCTTCAAGAATGGTCCTGTATTTGGCTCCATCCATCTTCCCATCAATTTTAACCATCTTCCCTGTCCCTGCTGAAGAAAAACAGGCCCAAACCATGATGCTGCCCCACCATGTTTGACAGTGGGGATGGTGTGTTCAGGGTGATGAGCTGTGTTGCCTTTACGCCAAACTGATCGTTTGGCAATGTTGCCAAAAAGTTCGATTTTGATTTCATCTTCGTCTCCCAGGTGTGTTGCAAACTTTAAACAACACTTTTTGTGGATATCTTTGAGAAATCGCTTTCTTCTTGCCACTCTTCCATAAAGGCCAGATTTGTGCAGTGTATGACTGATTGTTGTCCTATGGGCAGACTGTCCCGCCTCAGCTGTAGATCTCTGCAGTTCATCCAGAGTGATCATGGGCCTCTTGGCTGCATCTCTGATCAGTCTTCTCCTTGTTTGAGATGAAAGTTTAGAGGGACGGCCGGGTCTTGGTAGATTTGCAGTGGTATGATACGCCTTCCATTTCAATATGATCGCTTGCACGGTGCTCCTTGGGATGTTTAAAGTTTTGGAAATCATTTTGTATCCAAATCCGGCTTTAAAATTCTCCACAACAGTATCACAGACCTGCCTGTTGTGTTCCTTGGTCTTCATGATGCTCTCTGTACTTCAAACAGAACCCTGAGACTATCACAGAGCAGGTGCATTTATACGGAGACTTGATTACACACAGGTGGATTATATTTATCATTATTAGGCATTTAGGACTGAAATGTAGATGTTTATCAACTTAAATGCTCAGCACTTCATCTTATGACACCAGACCAGGAGGAACAACTGGACTTACACTGGCTTTGTTCAGCTTAGCCATGCCTTTGTTACAAATCACACTAAAAGGATAACCTGGAACCTAAATGGTCAACCAACTTAAATGCCAACAAGTCCAATTTAAGACTTCAGACCTGAAGATTAACTGTACTTACAAGTACTTCATTAGGCTTATCACCACTATCCAACTAGAAGGATAACTGAGACAAAGATCATCTACTAAGTTAAAAGTTGACCAGTCCATACTGAGACTCCAGACACTGGATTTAGAATACATCAAAAATATAAATAACTGCCTAGTAACATGGCATGCTTCAAAGAAGCCATAAATTCATCAGAAAAAACATGGAAGCAATTGGCCATAAAAATCTCAACATTTTATTAGAATATTTTAAAAAACAATAATACATGAATCTATTTTATAATAAATACAAAAGATGGAGGGAATAACTATACAGTTACCGCTAAAAAACACTCACAGTTTTAGGAAGATTATGTTCAGTAACAAATATAATAAATGTTTTATCCCCAAAAACAAATTGCGCAAGACTCCAAAGATAATGCTCCTTAGATAGTGCTAAATCATACACAAAAAGGGAGACTTGTGTGAATAGTTCAAAGCAAAAAGACCCTGGGAAGCAGGGGAATGCAAGGCGGCAGGCAAACAAAAAGTACCCGGGTGCAGCCAGGAAGCAGGCCAAGTGAGAAACACCAGTCTGCAGGCCAAATGAGAAATACCAGGCGACAGGGCATGTGAAAAGCACAAAGCCCCAGGACATGCAAGAAACACAAGGCTGTAGGCCTACTGAAACACAAGGCTTCACGGCGACCAGGCCCTAGGCCAGACACCAGACCCCAGCCCAGCCAATAAACATGGGGCAGTTGGGACTGAAACATTAAATCTAGATTCTCTCACACTGAACTGATATTAACATTTCAGCGGGTCCACCATCCTGCACCTGAGAGAGAAACACAATAGTGCAACCATCTTCTCATCAGGTTGAGAAATTACTAGAATGAGGGTGCGGTGCATGGAGTCTTCAGGCTGGTTTCCTAAATAAGTGAACCATAAAAAAATAGGAAAATCCAGCAACAGCAAAAGTCATAACACATCACATGTATTGGTAGATTAAAACATGAAAAGGAAAAATGTAAAAAGCATGATAACGGACGGTCAATGCGTTTTGAGCTACACTAGTTTTTAATCATGACAGATTAAGACAGATTATCATGATTAAGAGCTAGTGTAGCTCGGAACGCGTTGACCGTTATCATGTTTTTTAATTTTTTCCTTTTCATGTTTTAATCTACCAATAAATGTGATATTTTATGATTTTTGAGGTTGATGGATTTTCCCATTTTTTTCACGGTTCTCCATCCTGCACTTGCCTGGCTTCTTCTCCACTGAATAGGTAAGGGGTACAATCCCTTTGCAGGTTCAATATTGCATACCGCACTTGTCAGCTACTTAGACTATGGATTAGTGTGATGATCTACACTTCAACTTCCCCCTTACCTTTTTTTTACCTTTTTACCTTTTCATTGTTATATGGCTTGTCTATTAAATATGATGGGATTACCATAGTTGGTGCTCTTTCCTCGGTTGCTTATCTTTTAACTTTTGTATTAACGTCCTTTGCATGATTTTTTGTATTAATTTAAATTAAAAATACTTTGCACTTTTCCTTGATAAGGCGTTGATCCAGGGAACTAGTCTGATTGCCATATGTGGAGTCGGGAAGGAATTTTTTTCCCCATGGTGGAGTTACTCTTTGCCACATGGGGTTTTTTTGCCTTCCCCTGGATCAACATGTTAGGGCATGTTAGGTTAGGCTATGGGTTGAACTAGATGGACTTACAGTCTTCCTTCAACCTTAATAACTATGTAACTATGTAACTTGTACTCGCAAACTCCTTTTCCACCAGTCTTTTATTGCTTATATGGAATGAGTCCCTCAGGTGTGTGGCTCTGATGCACCCACTATGGTGTTCTCATCCACACACCACATATACCGAAGTGTATGTTTATTCATTCTCCCAAACTAAACTGATGTTAACATTTCAGCACCTGACTGGGCCCTTCTCACTGCCATTCTTATTAGAGGTTGCTACAGAATACACTATCATTTTCTATGATTCACGGCTGGTCCAGCCATGTGCTCTGGGCAACTACATCCAAAGGACAGGAAACCACAATGAAGAAGGAAGTGGGAGTTACTTTTTTTATTTTGTGCGCTTGGCTTCCTATGCAGTGATAGGGGAGGGTTTCTCTCTCTCAGGTGCTGTCATGGGTGAGGCGAAAAATTAAGTTTTATTCTTCCTGCCGCTGTTTGCTTTCAGTCATCAGGGCAGAACAAGGGCTATTGACTGCATGTTCTGAAATATGTGTGTGCACAGTAGGTTGATAAGTTCCAACATGTGATTACAGCTGCACTCACAATATAATGAGCAATACTGAAGCTGCGTCCATCACTGCTCTATTAACGATGTGAGCAGCTGCAAGGAGAATAAAATTTCATTTTCTCCCTGTAAGACATCCCAACATGAATCTAATGCTATTTACATGCAGATTAACCCCATATCTGTAGGTGAATAGCATTTCTGTACATGACAGCTTCCCTTTAAATCTATTGAGACAGAAGGTGCGCTACACTATATTAAGCATATTAGGGACATACTCTCAAGAGATGTGAGATTAATGGAATTTATTGAAATTTGCTGGTTTGGGACACATTCTTATTTTTAAAAATAGAGGTGATAGACATAAAATACAATGCTCAAAAATAAATAAATAAAGGGAACACTTAAACAATACATTGTAACACCAAGTCAATCACACCTCTGTGAAATCAACCTGTCCAGTTGTGAAACAACACTGATTTTGAATAAATGTTTCCTGCTGCTGTGCAAATGGAGCAGACAAGACATATAAATGATAGGCAATTAGCAGGACAATCCCTATAAAGGAGTGGTTGTGCAAGGGGCGACCACAGACCATTTCTCTGCTCTCATCCTTTTTGACTTTTGTTTTGGTGACTTTTGTATTTTGTCATTGCTCTCACCCCTAGAGGTACAGTAACGTGAGGCGGTGTCTACCGTACAACCCACAGAAGTTGCTCAGGTAGTGCATCTCATCAAGGATTGCACATAGCTGTGTATGTCAGCACAGTCTCCAGAGTAGGGTGCAGATACCAGGAAAAAGGCCAGTACACCAGGAGACCTGGAGGGGGCTGTAGGAGGGCAACAACCCAGCAGCAGGACCACTACCTCCTCCTTTGTGCAGAGATCAACAGGAGGAGCAGATCCAGAGCCCTGCAAAATTATATCAAGCAGGCCAATAGCATCCATGTGTCTGCTCAAACTGTCAGAAAAAGACTCCATGAGGGTGTATGAGGGCCTGAAGTCCAAAAGTGGGTGTTGTGCTTACAGTCCAGCGCCATGCAGGGTAATTAGCATTTGCCAGACAACACCAAGATTGGCAGATTCAACACTGGTGCCTTGTGCTCTTCATGGATTAGAGCAGGTTTACGCTGAGCACATGTGACAGACGTGACAGAGTCAGGAAATGTCATGGACAGCGTTCTGCTGCCTGCAGCAAAATCCAGCATGACTGGTTTGGCAGTGGGTCCGTAATAGTGTGGGGAAGCATCTCTTTGGAATGCTGCACAGCCCTCAGTGTGCTAGCCAGATGTACCCTGACTGCTATCAGGTATGAGATGAGATCCTCTCTTGAAGTGTGTCAGTAGTTCCTGAATGATGAAGGCATTGATGCTATGGACTGGCCCGCCCGTTCCCCAGACCTGAATCCAATCGAGCACATCTGGGACATCATGTATCGTTCCATTCAACAATGCCACGTTGCACCACAAACTGCCAAGAAGTGGACTCATGCTTTAATCCAGGTCTGGAAGGAGATCCCTCATGAGAACATCCGCCACCTCATCAGGAGCATGCTCAGGCATTGCAGAGAGCTCATACAGGCATGTGGAGGCCACACACACTACTGAGCATTACTTTCTTGTCTTGAGGCATTTCCACTGCAGTTGGATAAGCCTGTAATTTGATTTTCAACTTTGATTTTGAGTGTCATTCCAAAACCAGACCTCCATGGGATATTAATTTTGATTTACATTGAACATTTTTATGTTTTATTGTTCTCAATGCAATCCACTAAGTAATGAATAAAGATTTGCAACTGGAATATTTCACTCAGTGATATCTAGGATGTGGTATTTTAGTGTTCCCTTTATTTTTTTGAGCAGTGTACTTTCACAACATGGATTATTATAGCTAATGCTCTAAGCTCATTGTGTTTAATTTAAAAAAATGAATTGAATGCCTTTTATGATATATGGTTTTAATTGGTGTAATGGAAATCTTTGATCTATAATATATACAGTATCATTAATGTTTAATATATGTTCTGTTTTTATATTTTATTGCTTGGATAAAAGAAAAGTGTATAAGACATGCCTTGGCTTCAGGATGTGTCGAGCCATGCAAAGTGCAATATAGAGCATGAAATGACCGTTCCTGTGTGTCCTGCAATATCTCTTGACCTTTTAATTTTTTATTATATTCTAGTTTTGTGTTAACCGTTTCTGTGTGTCCTGCAATATCTCTTGACCTTTTAATTTTTTATTATATTCTAGTTTTGTGTTAACTGCATTAAGATAAACTCTGCTATATCTGTAAAGCATTTGGACACTCCTTTTTCATTAGATTGGTCACAGATTTGCCACAATTTAACATAGAGGAAGCATTATTAGTGTGGTGAAGCTTTGACGAATAACAATGTTGAGGTACAGGTGAGTGTAAGGCAGTCCAGGGTGGTAGTCATGAAAATGGGCTGTAGTGTTCCCACACCCTGGCGCCCCACAGATGAAATACAATGTCCCTTCTGCTGCATGTGTAGCGCGCGCAGCAGAACACTCACATCAGTTGCTGAAGTCCCCTCATTCTCTGTCACTCCGTCTTCAGATCCACAGATCCCAAAAATCACTCCGGACTCCATGTTCATGCTCAACAGTAAAACTTTACTTAAAAGAGGGTTTTCGTCACTGATGCCATACAATTCCTTTGCAGTGTCAATCCTGAGGCTTTCTCTGACAATCTCTGTTCTTCCTGTCGATCAGCTCTGGCCCCCTTGACAATCCCTGTCCAACTGGGCAATCGCTGGCTCTTCTTGCCATCTCTATCTCTCTCCCGGACAATCCCTGTCCTGTCTGCGACTCCCATGCCTCTAGGTCCACCAGCTTCCTCCCATTCCCCTCATCCGGACTAAGTAGGAGAAGGTAGAAGGCTTGCCATCTCAGCTGTGCCTAATCCCGTCCTTAGGCCCCGGATCCTCTTGGGGCGGGTTACTGGTAAAGGTGGTGACTGCTAGGACGTTCCTCAGCCTGGGGCCCCTTCCTGGCATAGCAACTTTATCCCCACGACTGGCAGACTATCACTGTTCACTGCTATATCCTGACTGAGCTAAACAAGGAAGTATCTCACTATATCCTCAATGCTCTGCACTGCACTATAACTCCTCCCCACTGGAAAACCCCTATGCTGTCTATTCCTAAACTAATATGGCTATTCCCTATCTATAATGTGCCCCACTAATCTAACCCCACTATTACCATAAGCTACTGTCTATCCTATCCCGACTTCTATACATAACACACATCAAATACATCACATTACAGTACATAAACAATACAGCAACAATACATTAACATTAGTAAACGTCAAGGTGCCACACATGATACATGTGTACAGTGTCCACAGGATGGGGAAGACACGTGATGGACTCTGTCACCTCCTTACATAAGTTCACCCTTAACTTTCCAACAAAAGGTCACCTTTTTTTTTTTACACTTGATAAAGATGCCAGTGCGGCATTGAAATGTATAGTGAATAAGCAAGAACCTACTAAGATTATAGCAGCAAGATACTTCTTTCCAGCAATTTCCAGCCAATTTTTAATAGTGTTTTTATCCTGTTTTGGTAAATTCCATCTGGCGGATCTTTCCCCCAGCCACAGGGAAGCAGTAGCTGGCTACCTGAACCTCTATAGTGGCTGTGTCTTCACACAACCACCCAAGGTGAACAAACCTATTGTTTTTACTGTCTCCTATATTAGAGTTTTACCCTATTGTGAGCTTCTCTCTTCCCAGTCACTGTTTCTTCAAGAAGTGAAGTACAGCATTTTTCAAAACCCAGTCTTTATTAATTCCTCTCATAATGTTTAGTCAGGATTGTTTGTAAGATTTAAGCCACATTCACACGTTCAGTATTTGATCAGTATTTGTAAGTGGAATAATCAGAGGAAAAGTATAATAGAAACATCTGCATCACTTCTGTATTTTTCACCCACTCACGATTTTGGCGTACAAATACTTATGTAAAATACAGACCAACTACTGAACACGTGAACGTGTTCTGACCTGAATAAATACACTTCTCAAAAAAATAAAGGGAACACTAAAATCTCACATCCTAGATATCACTGAATGAAATATTCCATTTGTAAATCTTTATTCATTACATACTGGAATGTGTTGAAAACAATAAAACTTAAAAATGATCAACATAAATCACAACTATAAAAACAACTGAGTGGCGCCTAGTATTAAAGGGTTACTATTATTGCTGCAAATACAACAGTTACCACCATTAACTGTATAGTGAGGAAAAATCAACCTAGAAAATGGATATAAACTATCCGTATTCGCGCTAATAGAACCCTAGTGTTAAAATGTACATAAATAGATAAATAAATGCCAAAAGATACCGCCTGAGATGGATTTATAACCAAAGATCACACCTCTCCATGCAGGTGAAAGGAATGGTCAGATAATAGATGAAGTGTTTCTAAATATGTTGAATAACACCAGCAATCTTACCTAAAAGAAGCGTTCATAATCACAGGCAAGATGCTTGATTGCAGGCTTTGTTTCCCCACGCTGGATAAGGTGCTTGGTTGAATAAGGTGCTTGCAGGTTGTGTTCTCCAGCGGCGGCTATTGGCGTGACACTGAAGATAATGGTGACTGGTTCTTACTCATATACGCCAGCTGCCTCGGCCGATAGCAGCGTGGCGTTAAGAGGAGCTCGCACTGGTAGCGACGTATACTCTTACGTGCAGGCCGGTGTCCTTTATCTATTTATGTACATTTTAACACTAGGGTTCTATTAGCGCGAATACGGATAGTTTATATCCATTTTCTAGGTTGATAAATCACAACTAATATCCCATGGAGGTCTGGAGTTGGAATGATGCTCAAAATCAAAGTGGAAAATGAAGTTACAAGCTGATCCAACTTCAGTGGAAATGCCTCAAGACAAGGAAATGATGCTCAGTAGTGTGTGTGTGTGGCCTCCACATCCATGTATGACCTCCATACAATGCCTGGGCATGCTCCTGATGAGGCGACGGATGTTCTCCTGAGGGATCTCCTTCCAGACCTGGACTAAAGCATCCACCAACTCCCGGATAGTCTGTGGTGCAACGTGACTTTGGTGGATGGTGTGAGACATGATGTCCCAGATGTGTTCAATTGGATTCAGGTCTGGGGAACAGGCGGGCCAGTCCATAGCCTCAATGCCTTCATCTTGCAGGAACTGCTGACACACTCCAGCCACATGAGGTCTGGCATTGTCCTGCATTAGAAGGAACCCAGGGCTAACAGCACCAACATTTGGTCTCACAAGGGGCCCAAGGATCTCATCTCGGTACCTAATGGCAGTCAGGCTACCTCTGGTGAGCACATGGAGGGATGTGCGGCCCTCCAAAGAAATGCCACCCCACACCATTACTGACCCACTGCCAAACCGGTCATGCTGAAGGATGTTGCAGGCAGCAGATCGCTCTCCACGGCATCTCCAGACTCTGTCACATCTGTCACATGTGCTCAGTGTGAACATGCTTTCATCTGTGAAGAGCACAGGGCACCAGTGGAGAATTTGCCAATCCTGGGGTTCTGTGGCAAGCATCCTGCACATTGTTGGGCTGTGAGCACAACCCCCATCTGTGGACTTCGGGCACTCAGACCATCCTCATGGAATCGGTTTCTAACCGTTTGTGCAGACACATGCACATTTGTGGCCTGCTGGAGGTCATTTTGCTCTGGCAGTGCTCCTCCTGTTCCTCCTTGCACAAAGGCTGAGGTAGCGGTCCTGCTGCTGGGTTGTTGCCCTCTTATGGCCCCCTCCTCGTCTCCTGTTGTACTGGCCTGTCTCCTGGTAGCGCCTCCAGCCTCTGGACACTACACTGACAGACACAGCAAACCCTCTTGCCACAGCTCGCATTGATGTGCCATCCTGGATGAATTGCACTACCTGAGCCACTTGTGTGGGTTGTACAGTCCGTCTCATGCTACCACGAGTGTGAAAGCACAACCAACATTCAAAAGTGACCAAAACATCAGCCAGAAAGAATTGGTATTGAGATATGGTCTGTGGTTCCCACCTGCAGAACCACTCCTTTATTGAGTGTGTCTTGATAATTGCCAATAATTTCCATCTGTTGTGTATTCCATTTGCACAACAGCATGTGAAATTGATTGTCAAACAGTGTTGCTTCCTAAGTGGACAGTTTGATTTCACAGAAGTTTGATTTACCTGGGTCATATTCTGTTGTTTAAGTGTTCCCTTTAATTTTTGTAGCAGTGTATAATTCATGAACATGTCAATGTTTCACACTTCATACTTTACTAGTATACATTACCTGGTATGGTATTGTCCAGGAAAAAAGCTATGCATCCTCCAACAAACATTTCAGTTGTTAGCAGCACAGTCAGTATCTGATCTAACTCTGGTAAACCTGTAAAAATCCAATCATAAGTGTTACAGAATGTGTTCAGTCCTAGTCATTGAAGTTCATTCTACTATATATTTTATATTTCATTAAGCAAATCAGATTTTAGTTTGATATCAGATTGTATTGGGTTTAGGTACAATTCCAGATTTATATTGGATTCAAGGTAGAATCCCAAACAAGATTTCATTAACCCCTACACAACATTTGACGTAACTGTACGTCATGATTGGGAAGGGGTTCCTGACATATGACGAACACTTATGTCATGGCTATCAAAGAAATGCCACCCCACACCATTACTGACCCACTGACCCACTGTACAATTGCCGCCGGGAACTCAGCTTAAAGTGTACCTGTCAGCAGGATTGTACTGACTGACATACAGACAGTGTCAGGTTGGCGCCATTATACTGATTAAAATAATACCTTGGTTGATGAAATCCATCTTGTGATTTTTGTTTAATCTTTATTTTCAGTTTTCAGTTAATGAGATTCTGGCACTCCGGGGCAGCATGTGGGGGGGTCTTTATGTGGTGCTCTGCTAACATATTCATCCCTATAGCTTATTACAGGTCACTGCTCCCTTAGTGACCTGCCTCCTATTTTACATACTGCATATCTTATTGTTTTTTTTAAAAAACTACATTCATAATTCATCATGCAGTTGCCAGCACCTGTGCTGTAGCATGATCGGATCTATAATATCCATATATTCATTTTATTTAGTGATATAAATTTGTTGAGAAAAAAACAAATTTCTTCCTCAAAATGGCACCATTTTATTAAAGGAAAGAAAAATTGTTTCCACTAAGATGGCGCTGGCTGCAGTGTCGAACCACAGCTTTGTGCGTCTCCGAAAAGAAGGACATCTGAAAAGAGGCTAGATGGAGTCTCATGAGTCGGGGGTCTCATCTGAATCTCAACATTCAGATATTTAGATTGAAACCCCGATTTAAGTGCTCAGCGTAGAGCAGACAATTAATGTGATCCAAAATTTTATGTATAATGTTCCCAATAAAAGCTTCAACTCAATCCACAAAAAAGCAAGTCCCCACTTAGGTCCGTCATCTGTCAATGGAAACATACTGTGCTGCCACGTCACATTAGGTAGAGATGTCGATAGAATTGGAGATAATATTATTTGAAATAGATAAGAAATATTTAAGCAGGAGTTCAAGGCCAGGGGGCTGATGGTCAAGTAGGATACAAAGCCTGCATGGCTACTGTAAGCATGCATGACTATGGGTGCTGCACTTTCATTACAGTGGCTACAATGCTATTAACCTGCAGATTAATAATGTTATCTAGATTGACAAATTCCCTTTAATCCTATCAGTCATTATTAATGCAGTGTTGCACATCACTGATATTACTGGAAGGGGCTTCATATGAGATTACACCTCCAAATGTCAGTGTCATTGTCCGATACCCGAGTGTCAGCATCATTATCCCATACTCCAAGTGTCAACATCATTATCCTGTAACCCTTTACATTTTTCACTCTGTTTCATTGCAGCCATTTGGTAAATTAAAAAAAAGGTTAATTTTTTTTCACATTAATGTACACTCTTCACTCCATCTTGACTGAAAAATAAGCAGAAATGTAGACATTTTTGCAAATTTAATAGAAAAACCTGAAATATCACATGGTCATAAGTATTCAGACCCTTTGCTCAGACATTCATATTTAACCCCTTAACCCCCAAGGGTTGTTTGCACGTTAATGACCAGGTCAATTCTTACAATTCTGACCACTGTCCATTTATGAGGTTATAACTCTGAAACGCTTCCATGGATCCCGGTGATTCTGACATTGTTTTCTTGTGACATATTGTATTTCACGTGAGTGGAAAAAATTTCTTTGATATGACTTGCTTTTTTTGTGAAAAAAACAGAAATTTGGCAAAAATGTTGAAAATTTCACAATTTTCCAACTTTGAATTTTCATGCCCTTAAATCACACAGATATATCACACAAAATACTTAAGTAACATTTCTGACATTTCTACTTTACAACAGCACAGTTTTGGAACCAAATTTTTTTTGTTAGGGAGTTATAAGGGTTAAAACTTGACCAGCGAATTCTTGTTTTTACTCCATTTTTTTAGGGACCACATCACATTTGAAATCACTTTGAGGGGTCTATATGATTGAAAATACCCAAAAGTGACACCATTCTAAAAACTGCACCCCTCAAGGTGCTCAAAACCACATTCAAGAAGTTTATTAACCCTTTAGGTGCTTCACAATAATTTTTTGGATGTTTAAAAAAAAAAATGAACATTAACTTTTTTTCACAAAAAATTTACTTCAGATCCAATTTGTTTTATTTTACCAAAGGTAACAGAAGAAATTGGATCCCAAAAGTTGTTGTAAAATATGTCCTGAGTATGCCGATACCCCATATGTTGGTGTAAACCACTGTTTGGGGGCATAGCAGAGCTCGGAAGGGAAGGAGTGCCGTTTGACTTTTCAATACAAAATTGGCTGGAAATGAGATCCGACATCATGTCGTGTTTGGATAGCCCCTGATGTGCCTAAACAGTGGAAACCCCCCAAAAGTGACACCATTTTGGTACGTAGACCCCCTAAGGAACTTATCTAGATGTGTGGTGAGCACTTTGAACTTCCAAGTGCTTCACAGAAATGTATAAGGAAGAGCCGCAAAAATAAAAAAAATCATTTTTTTTCACAAAAATATTTTTTTGCCCCCAATTTTTTATTTTCCCAAGGGTAACAGGAGAAATTGGACGTCAAAAGTTGTTGTGCAATTTGTCCTAAGTACGCTGATACCCCATATGTAGGGGGAAACCACCGTTTGGGCGCATTGCAGAGCTCGGAAGGGAAGGAGCACTGTTTTGGAAAGCAGACTTTGATGGAATGGTCTGCGGGCGTGACATTGCGTTTGCAGAGCCCCTGATGTACCTAAACAGTAGAAACCCACCACAAGTGACCACATATTGGAAACTAGACCCCCAAGGAACTTATCTCGATATGTTGTGAGATCTTTGAACCCCCAAGTGTTTCATTAAAGTTTAGAACGCAGAGGCGTGAAAATAAAAAATCATTTTTTTCCACAAAAATGATTTTTTTATCCCCCAATTTTGTATTTTTCCAAGGGTAACAGGATTAATTGGATAACAGAAGTTGTTGTCCAATTTGTCCTGAGTATGCTGATACCCCATATGTCGGGGTAAACCACTGTTTGGGTGCACGGCAGAGCTCGGAAGGGAACGGGCACCATTTTACTTTTTAAACGCAGAATTGGCTGGAATTGAGATCAGATGCCATGTCGCATTTGGAGAGCCCCTGATGTGCCTAAATAGAGGAAACCCCCCAATTCTAACTCCAACCCTATCCCAAACACACCCCTAACCCTAATCCAAACCCTAACGATAACCACACCCCTAACCCGAACACACCCCTAACCCTAATCCCAACCCTCACCACACCCCTAACCCTAATCCCAACCCTCACCACACCCCTAACCCTAATCCCAACCTAACCACAACCCTAACCCCAACACTCCCCTAACCCTAATCCCAACCCTAACCATAACCCTAACCACACCCCTAACCCTGACACACTTCAACCCTAATCCCAATCCTAACCCCAACCCTAAGCCTAATCTCAACCGTAAACATAATCCAAACCGTAACTGCAACTCTAGCCCCAACCCTAATTTTAGCCCCAACCCTAACCCTAACTTTAGCCCCAACCTTAACCCTAATGGAAAAATGGAAATAAATAATTTTATTGTATTATTTTTTCCTAATTAAGGGGGTGATAAAGGGGGGTTTGATTTACTATTTATAGCGGGCTTTTATGTTTGGCAGCTGTCACACGCTAAAAGATGCTTTTTATTGCAAAACATTTTTTTTTTACATCACCACATTTTGAGAGCTAATTTTTACATATTTTGGCCCACATAGTCATGTGAGGTCTTGTTTTTTGCTGGACAAGTTGACATTTTTATTGGTATCATTTTCAGGCACATGACTTTTTTGATCGCATTTTATTACGATTTTTGGGAGGCAGAATGAACAAAAACCAGCAATTCATGAATTTCTTTTGGGTGGGGTAAAATTGTGGTAAAATTGATAAGGCAGTTTTATTCTTTGGCTTAGTACGATTAAAGCGATACCTCATTTATATAATTTTTAAAATGTTTTGGTGCTTTTATACAATAAAAACTATATAAAAAATAATTGTTTTGCATCGCTTTATTCTGAGAACTATAACTTTTTTAATTGTTCACTGATGATGCTGTATGGTGGCTCGTTTTTTGCGGGAGAAGACGATGTTTTCAGTGGTACCATGTTTATTTATAACCGTCTTTTTGATCGCGTGTTTACACTTTTTGTTTGGCGGTATGATGATAAAGCATTATTTTTTGCCTCGTTTTTTTTTTTTTTTGACGGTGTTCACTAAAGGGGTTAACTCGTGGGACAGTTTTATAGGTCAGGTCGTTATAAATGCGGAGATACTAAATACCGAATATACTCGAGTATAAGCCGAGATTTTCAGCCCAAATTTTTGGGCTGAAAGTGCTCCTCTCGGCTTATACTCGAGTCACGGTCGGCGGGTGAGGGGGAGAGGGCACCGAGGCATACTTACCTGCTTCCGGGGCTCCTGGCGCTCCCCCTGCCCGTCCCACAGTCTCCAGGTTCCGCAGCTCTTCCCCTGTTCAGCGGTCACGTGGGACCGCTCATTAGAGAAATGAATAGGCTGCTCCACCTCCCATAGGAGCGGAGCCGCCTATTCATTTCTCTAATCAGGGGTAACGGTGACCGCTGACAGAGGAAGAGGCTGCGGCACCGAAGACCAGCTGTCCGGGGGAAGGAGCGGGACGCCGGGCGCAGGTAAGTATTACATAGTCACCTGTCCGCGTTCCACATGCCGGGCGCCGCTCTGTCTTCCCAGCGTCTCTCTGCACTGACTGTGCAGGTCAGAGGGCGCGATGACGCATATGGTGTGCGCGCCGCCCTCTGCCTGATCAGTCAGTGCGGAGAGACGCCAGGACGGGACGCTGAGGAGCTGCAAGCAAGAGAGGTGAGTATGTAGGAAGGAGCGGTGAGCTCCGAAACGTACGTCGGGTGCGGTCTCGGCGTCTGGCTGTGTACGGCATCAGGTAGTTATACATGTTTATACCGATTTTCTAATGCTGCGCTATTATTGTGTTTTCTGGGGTATTGACTCTTTATATCATTTGACATGGGCCCCATACTCTATGCATTAGAGTGATTTTATCATACGGATGTCGTCGCTGCTAGTCTGCTTTGAGCCTGTGGGCATATGGACCGTTATTTTATGTGTGTCTTGGTTCCCCTACTGTCCATTAACCTGGTCTTCAGTGTTTTTTATGTGTATTTTTGTACTAATAAAGTTATACTTTTATGGGAAGTTTTGACTGCGAGTTTTTTAGTTTTGTACCATATGGTTGGCAGTTGTTTCCTGATCATGGTCTGGATATACATGCATTGAGGCACCTATGTTTTCTTTTTGCACTTTTGCTTATAGGTATCTCTGCATGATTATGTATTTAACAATCTCCTTCTATAACATACGTACATACAGTAGATACACACATATACTATACATACATACACACACATGTACAAATGCAAACACACACGTTTATCTAAGACATCAAGTGTTCAGAAGAGCTGTGGAGGAGGTCGGCCTCATAGTGCACAGATCAGCTGGAGAAGGCAGCAAAATACACTATGGGGGATGGGTACTGTTGTGAATTCCGTTCTCGGGCTCCCTCCCGTGGTCATGAATGGTACTTTGGTGAGTTCTGTCCTTGGACACCCTCTGGTGGCTTTGAGTTAAACTGCTGGTCCTTGAGGTTGGCTTTGTCAGCTGCCCTCGTTTAGTGCTCTGCTGGCTTCCCTATTTAACTCCACTCAGATCGTTACTTCATGCCAGCTGTCAATGTCTGAGTACTGGTTCAGATCTCTCTTGGATTTCTCTGATAGCTTCTGCTGGAGCAGACAGGTCAAGTCCCTGCTAGTTCATTTGTTGATCATAGCTTTTTGAAAATATTTCTCTGTACATGTTATGTTCTAGTCCAGCTTGCTATCATGATATTTCCTTGCTAGCTGGAAGCTCTGGGGGTGCAGAGTTGCACCTCCACACCGTGAGTCGGTGTGGAGGTCTTTTTGCACACTCTGCATGGTTTTTGTAGTTTTTTGTACTGACCGCTGTTGTGAGTTTGGTTTTTGGGCTCCCCCGGTGGTCACTGGTGGTACTGGACTTGTGTGCTTCACTTTCTCTGTTCACCTGTTTCCATCAGGATATGGGTGTATCCTATTTAGCCTTGCTGCTCAGTTATTCTAGTGCCGGCCATCAATGTAACCAGAGCCTTTCTGTTGCATGTTCCTGCTTCTAGACTACTATCAGCTAAGTTGGACTCTTAGTCCTAAGTTTGTTTTGCATTTTTGTTCCAGTTCACAGTTATGTTATTTTTCTGTAGCTGGAAGCTCTTGTGGGCCGAAATTGCCACTCCGGTGTCATGAGTTGACACATGAGTCTTAAAGTAATTTCGGGATGGTACTTTAATAGGGTTTTCAGCTGACCGTGAAGTTCCCTATTGTATCTTCTTGCTATCTAGTAAGCGGACCTCGCTTTGCTGAACCTACCTTCATACTGCGTATGTCTTTTCCTCTGAACTCACCGTCAATATATGTGGGGGGCTTCTGTCTCCTTTTTGGGGGAATTTCCCTAGAGGTAAGCCAGGTCTGTCTTTTCCTCTATTAGGGTTAGTTAGTCCTCCGGCTGGCGCTAGGCGTCTAGGGATATACGTAGGTACGCCACCCGGCCACTGTTAGTTGTGTGGTAGGTTTAGCTCACGGTCAGCTCGAGATTCCATCACCCAAGAGCTGTTCTGTTATTTATGTTCTCTGACGTTCCCTTGCCATTGGGAACCATGACAGTATGGCCGGCCCAGTGTTAAAACTGTTGGCAGAAGAAAGGAGAGAAAAAGAAGTCTGCAGATTTTTTTTTTTTTTTTTCCTCTGAGCTTGCTCTATAGTTGACTTAGTTGCATTTCTGCTCTAATTGCAGCCTTTCTCTCTCTCTCTCCTTCTAATCCTTGAATGGCTCTGATCTCACCTGATTAAAATGGATCCTCAGAGTTTGGCTACAGGTTTGAATAATCTTGCTACGAAGGTTCAAAATTTACAGGATTTTGTTATTCATGCTCCTATATCTGAACCTAGAATTCCTATACCAGAATTTTTCTCCGGGGATAGATCTCGTTTCCTGAATTTCAAAAATAATTGTAAATTATTTCTTTCCCTGAGATCTCGCTCCGCTGGAGATCCCGCACAGCAGGTTAGGATAGTAATTTCCTTGCTGCGGGGTGACCCTCAAGACTGGGCATTTGCATTGGCACCCGGGGATCCTGCGTTGCTCAATGTGGATGCGTTTTTTCTGGCTTTGGGGTTGCTTTATGAGGAACCTAACTTAGAGATTCAGGCTGAAAAAGCCTTGATGGCCCTATCTCAAGGGCAAGATGAAGCTGAAATATACTGCCAAAAATTTCGTAAATGGTCTGTGCTTACTCAGTGGAATGAGTGCGCCCTGGCGGCGAATTTCAGAGAGGGTCTCTCTGATGCCATTAAAGATGTTATGGTGGGGTTCCCTGCACCTACAGGTCTGAATGAGTCCATGACAATGGCTATTCAGATTGATCGGCGTTTGCGGGAGCGCAAACCTGTGCACCATTTGGCGGTGTCTTCTGAGAAGGCTCCAGAAAATATGCAATGTGATAGAATTCTGTCCAGAAGCGAACGGCAGAATTTTAGGCGAAAAAATGGGTTGTGCTTCTATTGTGGTGATTCAACTCATGTTATATCAGCATGCTCTAAACGTACAAAAAAGGTTGATAAGTCTATTTCAATTGGCACTTTACAGTCTAAGTTTATTCTGTCTGTGACCTTGATTTGTTCATTATCGTCAATTACCGCGGATGCCTATGTCGACTCTGGCGCCGCTTTGAGTCTAATGGATTGGTCCTTTGCCAGGCGCTGTGGGTTTGATCTAGAGCCTCTGGAAGTTCCTATACCTCTGAAGGGTATTGACTCTACACCATTGGCTAGTAATAAACCACAATACTGGACACAAGTGACTATGCGTATGAATCCAGACCATCAGGAGATGATTCGCTTCCTTGTGTTGTACAATCTACATGACGTTTTGGTGCTCGGATTACCATGGTTACAATCTCATAACCCAGTCCTTGACTGGAAAGCAATGTCTGTGTTAAGCTGGGGATGTCAGGGGGCTCATGGGGACGTACCTTTGGTTTCCATTTCGTCATCTATTCCCTCTGAGATTCCGGAATTTTTATCTGATTATCGTGATGTTTTTGAGGAGCCTAAGCTTGGTTCACTACCACCTCACAGAGATTGCGATTGTACCATAGATCTGATTCCGGGCAGTAAATTTCCAAAGGGTCGTTTATTTAATCTATCTGTACCTGAACATGCAGCTATGCGAGAATATATTAAGGAGTCCCTGGAAAAGGGACATATTCGTCCTTCTTCATCCCCCTTAGGAGCCGGTTTTTTCTTTGTATCTAAAAAAGATGGCTCTTTGAGGTCGTGTATTGATTATCGACTCTTGAATAAAATTACAGTCAAATATCAGTATCCTCTGCCACTGCTGACTGATTTGTTTGCTCGAATAAAAGGGGCTAAGTGGTTCTCTAAGATTGATCTCCATGGGGCGTATAATTTGGTGCGAATTAAGCAGGGGGATGAGTGGAAAACCGCATTTAATACGCCCGAGGGCCATTTTGAGTATTTAGTAATGCCTTTTGGTCTTTCAAATGCCCCTTCAGTCTTTCAGTCCTTTATGCATGACATTTTCCGTGAATATTTGGATAAATTTATGATCGTGTATCTGGATGATATTTTGATTTTTTCGGATGACTGGGATTCTCATGTCCAACAGGTCAGGAGGGTTTTTCAGGTTTTGCGGGCTAATTCCTTGTATGTGAAGGGTTCTAAGTGTATTTTTGGGGTTCAAAAGATTTCTTTTTTGGGGTACATTTTTTCCCCCTCTTCCATTGAGATGGATCCTGTCAAGGTTCGGGCTATTTGTGATTGGACGCAACCTTCTTCTCTTAAGAGCCTTCAGAAATTTTTGGGCTTTGCTAATTTTTATCGTCAATTTATAACTGGTTTTTCTGATGTTGCTAAACCTTTGACTGATTTGACCAAAAAGGGTGCTGATGTTGCTGATTGGTCCCCTGCTGCTGTGGAGGCCTTTCGGGAGCTTAAGCGCCGCTTTTCTTCCACCCCTGTGTTGCGTCAGCCTGATGTTACTCTTCCTTTTCAGGTTGAGGTCGATGCTTCCGAGATCGGAGCTGGGGCGGTCTTGTCGCAGAAAAGTTCCGACTGCTCCGTGATGAGACCTTGTGCGTTCTTTTCTCGAAAATTTTCGCCCGCCGAGCGAAATTATGATATTGGTAATCGGGAGCTTTTGGCTATGAAGTGGGCTTTTGAGGAGTGGCGTCATTGGCTTGAGGGGGCTAGACATCAGGTGGTGGTATTGACCGATCACAAGAATTTGATTTATCTTGAGTCTGCCAGGCGCCTGAATCCTAGACAGGCGCGCTGGTCGTTGTTTTTCTCTCGGTTTAATTTTGTGGTCTCATACTTACCAGGTTCTAAAAATGTGAAGGCGGATGCCCTTTCTAGGAGTTTTGAGCCTGATTCCCCTGGTGATTCTGAACCTACAGGTATCCTTAAGGATGGGGTGATATTATCTGCTGTTTCCCCAGACCTGCGACGGGCTTTGCAGGAGTTTCAGGCGGATAGACCTGATCGTTGCCCGCCTGGTAGACTGTTTGTTCCTGATGATTGGACCAGTAGAGTCATCTCGGAGGTTCATTCTTCTGTGTTGGCAGGTCATCCCGGGATCTTTGGTACCAGGGATTTGGTGGCTAGGTCCTTC
Organism: Ranitomeya variabilis; assembly: GCF_051348905.1. Taxonomy (NCBI): domain Eukaryota; kingdom Metazoa; phylum Chordata; class Amphibia; order Anura; family Dendrobatidae; genus Ranitomeya; species Ranitomeya variabilis. The sequence goes on along the minus strand of NC_135236.1, from coordinate 363,404,858 downwards.
TGGTGGCCTTCCCTGTCTCGAGATGTACGAGTTTTTGTGCAGTCTTGTGATGTTTGTGCTCGGGCCAAACCTTGTTGTTCTCGGGCTAGCGGATTGTTGTTATCTTTGCCTATTCCGAAGAGGCCTTGGACTCACATCTCTATGGATTTTATTTCTGATCTCCCTGTTTCTCAGAAAATGTCTGTCATCTGGGTGGTGTGTGACCGTTTTTCAAAGATGGTTCATTTGGTGCCCTTGCCTAAGTTGCCTTCCTCATCCGAGTTGGTTCCTCTGTTTTTTCAAAATGTGGTTCGCTTGCATGGTATTCCGGAGAATATCGTTTCTGACAGGGGGACCCAGTTCGTGTCTAGATTTTGGCGGGCGTTCTGTGCTAGGATGGGCATTGATTTGTCTTTTTCGTCTGCGTTCCATCCTCAGACTAATGGCCAGACTGAGCGAACTAATCAGACCTTGGAGACTTATTTGAGGTGTTTTGTGTCTGCTGATCAGGATGACTGGGTTGCCTTTTTGCCGTTGGCGGAGTTTGCCCTCAATAATCGGGCTAGTTCTGCCACTTTGGTTTCTCCTTTCTTTTGCAATTCGGGGTTTCATCCTCGTTTTTCTTCCGGTCAGGTGGAGTCTTCGGATTGTCCTGGAGTGGATACTGTGGTGGATAGGTTGCATCGGATTTGGGGACAGGTGGTGGACAATTTGGAGTTGTCCCAGGAGAAGACTCGGCATTTTGCTAACCGCCGTCGTCGTGTTGGTCCTCGTCTTCGTGTTGGGGACTTGGTGTGGTTGTCTTCTCGTTTTGTCCCTATGAGGGTTTCTTCTCCTAAGTTTAAGCCTCGGTTCATCGGCCCGTATAAGATTTTGGAGATTCTTAACCCCGTGTCCTTTCGATTGGACCTCCCAGCATCTTTTTCTATCCATAATGTCTTCCATCGGTCATTATTGCGCAGGTATGAGGTACCGGTTGTGCCTTCCGTTGAGCCTCCCGCTCCGGTGTTGGTTGAGGGTGAATTGGAGTACGTTGTGGAGAAGATCTTGGACTCCCGTGTTTCCAGACGGAAACTTCAGTATCTGGTCAAGTGGAAGGGCTACGGTCAAGAGGATAATTCTTGGGTGACAGCCTCTGATGTTCATGCCTCTGATTTGGTCCGTGCCTTTCATAGGGCTCGTCCTGATCGCCCTGGTGGTTCTTGTGAGGGTTCGGTGCCCCCTCCTTGAGGGGGGGGTACTGTTGTGAGTTTGGTTTTTGGGCTCCCCCGGTGGTCACTGGTGGTACTGGACTTGTGTGCTTCACTTTCTCTGTTCACCTGTTTCCATCAGGATATGGGTGTATCCTATTTAGCCTTGCTGCTCAGTTATTCTAGTGCCGGCCATCAATGTAACCAGAGCCTTTCTGTTGCATGTTCCTGCTTCTAGACTACTATCAGCTAAGTTGGACTCTTAGTCCTAAGTTTGTTTTGCATTTTTGTTCCAGTTCACAGTTATGTTATTTTTCTGTAGCTGGAAGCTCTTGTGGGCCGAAATTGCCACTCCGGTGTCATGAGTTGACACATGAGTCTTAAAGTAATTTCGGGATGGTACTTTAATAGGGTTTTCAGCTGACCGTGAAGTTCCCTATTGTATCTTCTTGCTATCTAGTAAGCGGACCTCGCTTTGCTGAACCTACCTTCATACTGCGTATGTCTTTTCCTCTGAACTCACCGTCAATATATGTGGGGGGCTTCTGTCTCCTTTTTGGGGGAATTTCCCTAGAGGTAAGCCAGGTCTGTCTTTTCCTCTATTAGGGTTAGTTAGTCCTCCGGCTGGCGCTAGGCGTCTAGGGATATACGTAGGTACGCCACCCGGCCACTGTTAGTTGTGTGGTAGGTTTAGCTCACGGTCAGCTCGAGATTCCATCACCCAAGAGCTGTTCTGTTATTTATGTTCTCTGACGTTCCCTTGCCATTGGGAACCATGACAGACCACATAGCTCCCTTTCCTATCCTCTGACTATTTAGAGAAGATTGGGCCTCCTTTGCTAAAACCTGTTTCGTTCCTATGTTTGTAACTTTCCTCTTAACTCACAGTCAATATTTGTGGGGGGCTGCTTTTTCCTTTGGAGAATTTCTCTGAGGCAAGGTAAGGCTTCTATTTCTATCTTTAGAGGTAGTTAGCTCTTAAGCTGTGAAGAGGCGTCTAGGGAGAGTTAGGAACGCTCCACGGCTATTTCAAGTGTGTGTGATAGGATTAGGGTTTGCGGTCAGTAGAGTTCCCACCTCCCCAGAGCTTGTCCCAGATTTCTAGTTTAACCATCAGGTCATTCCGGGTGCTCCTAACCACCAGGTCCATAACAGGGTACACAGCAGAGAGGATTGATATTAGCCCCCTGGTGCTGCCGCGCTGTCCCATGCAGTGAGCTTCCTCCCCTGACCTCTTCTCTGTGAGGAGATGCTGCAGCCTGCTGGGAATAGAACAGTGTAGGGAGCAGAGGATACAGCATAAGTCCTGCTCTTCCTCCACTGTTGTCCCCTGTGTGCTGTGCTCGGGCCCCCTGACTACAGGTGAGCACTCACCATTGAGATGCGCCATGTAGGAGGACAGAGACCGCAGCCAGTCTGGTGGGGAACGTTCATTGGCCAGCATCTCTCCCTGCTTGACACCCCCCCCCCCTTTTTGAACTCCTGTACTCTGCACACCGTTCTCTCCCCGGCTCTGGGTAGTCACATGATTATGAGAGATAGAGTGAGGGGGGCCCTATGCTGCATGACACCGGGCCCCTCTCACTGCCGCCTGTAATCTTGACTTAGTGGCCCCACAGCAGCTGAATACTGTGCCATATGGCCCCCCTCCACCTTTGCTCCCTGGTGCAGTTGCACCGGCTGCATCGGCGGTATGTCCGCACCTGATTTTACATTTGAACTTGTCGATAAATATTTCGATACTGTAGCTCTGAAACATACCAATCATAATAATACTGCGTGTAAATTACTAAGGGCCCGATAAATCAGTCTTAATGAACTGTCATCTGCAGTAAAATGAGACAAATTCATTAAGAGTCATAAGCCTCTGAATGAATTTAGTGAATCCTTCAACTGCCATGAGCCAATGCTAGAAACATTACTCTATTTAGGGACCAGAGTCCATTTTTTGCAGAAATTATGCCTTACTGGAAATGATCATAAATTGGGTATGTGCACTTTCTACAGATATAGCTGAAAGTGATGTAAAGGACCAAAAGTTGCAAAGTATTTGCGCAACTTTAAGTTTCTAAAACAGTTGAACAATTTTAGGAATTCAGGCCTAAAACACATTGATGAATTGGGCCCCAAGTACCTAATCACAGATAGGTAAGGAGTATCAGTTCTCAATTTTTTTTGCCCAAAATCTTACATTGGACATTTAAAGGGAGACTCATCACCCAAAACTCAAATTAAACCATTTAAACTTTTATATTGGGGACTTTGTCCCTTTAAAAATCAAACTAGTAGTGAATATTTGACTTACATTGAGTGACAGAGTCACTGGTGTAGTGATAGAGGGAAGATATGTGTCACTGTGAATGATTGCGTCAGTGATGTGAAACCAAATTAGTTCCCTCCAGCACTGCGTGTTGGGACGGTATGTACAAAATCATATAATGGGCTGGTTTTAGTGGACATTCATAGAGAGGGAAGGAGAATGTTCACGTATCTCCTCCTGAAAAACTGCCAGGACCTGTGTGATGTCAGAATCATGTGATCAGTCACATGAAGAAGGAATCACAAGGTCAGGGCTTACATGGCTTACTGCCAGAGCTTCCAGTGTTCATTGGTTCCTGGAGAGATAGGACTCCAGGGAGTTGTGTGCCCTAACTGAATCGTGCGCATTGCTGTGTGTTAGCGGTCTGATCCCACTAGGAAAAAGGACTGTGTTTTCTTTCTTTGGTTTCTTTGCCTTGTTGTTTTGCCTGGAGGGCGGTGTTCACTTTTAAGCTTGGTTTATGCTGCTACAATAAGCCAAGCAGTTTCTTAAAGAGGCAGTGTTCCAGAGATACCTCTGTGTCCAGTTGAGTGAGGCGCTCTACCACAACTGTTTTAAATAATTTATGTTTTATTGGCTATTGAAATGAGGGGTCAACCTCATTGGATTGGATATGTAAATTAAGTGCACCCCTAGAATGACCAAAGGCTGAATGCACCATTCCACCACCTCAAATACAATCCTTTGCAATTCCTGTTATGTTTATTGAAGCACTTGCTTTGGAGCTGAGAGCTCAGAACACTCTCCTGTCTACAGCACCCACTTGATACTGTGTCCCCTCTCCTGTCTGACATTGTGTCTATGCTGAAACCTTCGCTCCTGCAGTGTAATTGTGTGGAGGACTTAATTAAGGTAGTGCTTGAAAGCAAATTGGACCAAGTATTGGAGTATTGGACCAAAGATCCCTCATTTACATATTCAACAAAACAATTTTTATGGAGAACAACATATATAAGATCTACACAAGTATGATTTCTACGGGAGCTATGTCCCCTATAGGAATGTATCAACGGTTTATTTTGAGTTTTGGTGACTCTTTGAAGCCTAACAGTTTTTAAATAATTTATAGGACCTTATACAGTATTATTTTTTAAAACATTATTACTTATTATTAAAGGATTTTTTTTCTTACCTGTTTTAATGTAGTTGGGATTTGAGTCCAAAAAGTTTGGGAGAACTAATCCAAAAAACAATGAAAAGCCTAATACAAATAAATTTCTTGATGAATTCATATCAACAAATTGTAGATTAGACAGACCAATAGCTGTAATCATGCCTGAAATAGTAGACAAATAATGAAAGATAAATGTCATAAATGACATAAAATTTACCAAAGTCCGTAGAAATTAAAATAAGCATTGTGTAAATACCTTTGAACAAATTAACAAAAAAATAGCTTTTCTTTTATGTGCATTCCTCAAAATGATGTGGGTTATGGTAGCACGTTTAGACCACAGAGGCTGCTCCCAGTAGCTGGACCCCTTTAGGCTTTATTCCAGGTACCCTAACAGCTTGGCATTATTAATTGGTTATGAAACCAGTGTTATAGCCATTTCTCCAAAGTGTCCTTGGAGCCATTCTCAACATGACAACAAGTGACTGCTTGCTGCTCATGCAACCATGAGTGACTTACGTGTCTTAAACGTGCTATCATAGCCTGCAACGTCGAATTTGTCTCCCATCCAACACTTTAGCATGAAATAACATTGCTCAGACAACCACTTATAAACCAATTAGTGAGCATGTCAAGGCATGTAAGTACGAGGATATCTGCATGTGGTGCTCATACTTGATAATGAATAAATTGTTCTGAAAATATTACATTTTTAAATCAATAGTATATCTTTAATACAGGGGTGAACATTGACATTGGGGCACCTGTGCAAAAAATGTGTTTGAGTCCCTCTCTTTTTATGGCGACCAAGCTACAGATTGTGTGTGTGTGTCCTCTCATCATGAATATTACCATCCCTTATTACATAGTGTCCTCCCTTGTTACATTCAGCACTGTAACTTAAATATCACAATCTCTTGCTCTTGTTATTTATGGCACCCTGTCTTTACTTCTCTTGTGACTGCTGTTGGAACATGGTAAACCTTCTTTTCTAATGGAGGAAGCTGATGGACTGATCTTCTAGTCCATAAGCAGTCATTTTATTTTATATCTAACAAGAGAGGGTTATGTAATAAAGAGCGGGCACTGTGTTTAACTAGAATAATGAGAATATGCTATTTAAGAGGGGGATATCAAAGAGAAGGAAAAACAGAACAAGACCGTCATAAAAGATGATAGGACAAAAGTTGAAAAATATAAAACTATAATAATATAATAACTATAATAATTTTTATTGAGACAAAAGAGTAAAAAGTGGGCAAAAACACTAACATTGTAAAGAAGTGCCTGCAACCACAGCTGTGACCAGTTCTGCTGTAGTTCACAATAGCATGAAACAAATAAATAACGCAATAGACCCAGTGATAAAATAAATATATAGATGAATATTATGTGAGTATATCAAAGAATCCACAAAGGTCCATTAAATACAGTAAAAAATGTTAATATGGAAGTGTATAATATACAGTATGGTGTGTAAAGGATTCATACAAATAGAGAAATTAATGAACCACGCACTGAGACGTACCAGAAGGCACAGATGTAGATAAATAATGAAAGGTGACCGAGTAAGGTGGTTACTTGAGTGGTCACAAGAGTGGATGCAGGCATGCACCCCAACGCGCGTTTCGGATTAGATCCTTCGTCAGGGAATATGTAAGAGAGGGTGCTACACATAACAAGAAATCATCCTATGTAATAATGGACAGCACTGTACATACAGAGGATGCTATACAATAAGACATACATAACTAGACAGGATGGTATGTAATAGGGGACATTGCTATTTATAATTAAATTGAAAACCATGTAATTAAGAACAGCGCTGTATTTAACAAGATAGTGGACTGTGCGATACATAATAAGTGAGTACACTATATACTAAGGGACTGTGCTATACATAATAAGACTATATTTCATGTATCCACGTGAATCATCAGTGTGCTGCCTGATTTTTCTCTTGGACAGCACACAGATCCTTAAAATCAGATTTAAAATGAAAATGCACTGAGTCTCGCAGATCTCATTCTTGGAGCCGTGATTTTCATGGATGAAAAACTTTTGGCAGCATAGAGACAATTCACACAATTGTGAGAATGTGGCCTAAGGGAGATTATTTTAAAAACAATAGAGTTACTCCAAGTCATACAGTCCAGATGCAGAATAAATAATTCTATCCAGTGACATTCCACTGATTAGTTTTCTGTTGTTTATTCTGTCTAGTAAGACTTTCATGTCGACATCTTTCACCCATGACTTGTCTTGTAACGCTGATCACTGCATCCCTCAAAATAACAGTCATATATTGTATACATACTTTTGTCTCCTGAATTGAAAATACCCTGCATTGCTCCCACACTACGATCGGGTCGGGTTTCATGAAACCCGACTTTGCCGAAAGTCGGCGATTTTTGAATTTGTCCGATCCGTTTCGCTCAACCCTACTCCCCTGAATAGAAATATGTAAATAAAAATAAATGAATCACTGTGACTCTTCCCCCCAGATTTATTTTAAGTCTATGTTCACACGTTGTGTTTGTGTTGCATTTTTACTGCCAAAATTTGTTGTTGAAAATATGCAGTGTTTTACAGTACAAGCAAAATGAATGAGATTTATGCATTTTCAGTAGATTAAAATCTGCATAACGTCCATTATTGCAGCGTATTTCAAGCATTCTAATGAGTGGGGAAAAATACGCAACACAAATGCATGAAAAAAACCATGGCAAAAGCATGTATCTTCTGCTGCAAATCCTGAATGTGTGCACTTAGCCTTCGTCCCTGTCCTGTGTCCTCTCCCCTCACACACAATCATTATAAGTCCCTGATAGCGTATGCTATCAAGTTCTTAGTAAAATATAGACCTAGGTCCCCACTTGCATGCCGATCAGGTGAATGAGCTCCTGTATTGTTCTAGATCTTATAAAGACATATTGTATGTGTTCACCTCTAATATAATAATGTGCCCCATCCTGGCTCATTCCTGGTATAATGTTCCCCATCTTGGGCCACTTCAAGTAATAATGTCCTCCATCATGGGATTCTTCTTAGGATGTCTCCCAACCTGGCCTCCTTGGTATAATGTCCCCCACCCTGGTTTCTTTCCTAGTATAATTATCCCCATCCTGGTCCCTTTCCTGGTATAATGTGCCTCATCCTGGTCCCTTTTCATGGGTTAAGGTGCCCCAGCCTTATCCCCTTTCTGGTATAATGTGTGCCATCTTGGGCCTCTTCCTGGAGTAATGTGCTCTGTTTTGTTCTTCCGTAAGACATTAAAACAAAAAAGAATTTTCACCTTCTGCCATGCTCACAACTGCGTGGGGTCCACTTCTACATCTGGCGCAGGAGCTTGCAGCTGATTTCTGCATGCTCACCATGGCGTATGACATCACTGCCATTTGTCCCTGGTCAGGGGCATGCTGACATCAGCTGCCGGCCTCTGATTGATCAGCAGCATATATTGCAGCTCAGGTAGTCAGTAAGTCTCCTGTGTCACAATACATTTCAGCTTGAGTCCTTGGATGCTCATCAAGCTGAAATAGTCACTGTTGTCGGCGGACCCCAATCCACCTCTGAATGGTGCACCGACTATATTTCCGCCCCTGCATTAACATGTCTACCCAGCCTTGGGATTCTCAGAAAACCATTACTGTTGCAGTTATAATGTGGAAGAGTTTATAATGCATTATGTTCTACTTAACAAAAGACAAATTTTTTGCAGTTTACCTTAAACTAAAGTTTAAATTAAAATTCTTACATTTGCTGCATTTATTAAATAGGATATTGTAGCAAAGGCTGCTGTTAACCAAGTGTGTACTGTTTTACATGAGTTTCTTGTCTTTCTGGTTTCCCTTATTAATTGAAATAAAGAGATGTTATGTTTTTCTGCTTCTTTTTACCCACGTTTTCTGCAAGAGTTCGCACCAAAACACTCAACAACAATCTTTTCTGATTTTTGTATTTTTCCTTCAGTTTTTTTAAATGTGGAATTACAGTAGAGTGGGAATGTCCTGCCAAAAAAAAAGCCCTCGTATGGCTATATGTCAACCATAACAAAAATGTATCGCTCTTGGAAGAAAGGGAGGGAAAAATGAAAGCACAAAAAGGAAAATCATCCGGTCCAGAAGTGGTTAATATAAAAAAGTATAACATTTCATTGTCGTAAACTTATTATGCATTTCGGGGCTTGTGAATCTCATACCTTCTGATGTCCTCAATGAGGTTTTTGATTAGCCAGGGCTAGTGCTACTTCATATGTTTGTCATGGCTGTCTCTAGTTGGGGCCTATGGATTTATTTTTTGGTCATTCATTCATTTTTTATGTAAGCTTCACTATATGATAAATAGCTTTTTTGTGTTTGTAAGGCTGTGTTCACATGCGACATAAACGCTATGTTTTTATGTCTGCAGGTGTCCGAACCAAACCGCACAACATCAGTCTTCACTGATTATTGAATTTTTGCTGCATTTTATGCATTTTTCTCCTTATTTGATGTGTTTTAGTGCAGCTTTGAAGTTGAGTTTTTAATGTTTTTTTATATGACTGAAAAGCTTTAATTCTGCACTTAAAAAAGTAACTGCAATTTTTACATGCATTTTTTTCAGATTCCCCATAGAAGCCTATATTGAAAAAAAGCACCAAAACTGCACAGTTCAACAGCGGCTTTAGTGGGCACAGTTTTCATCAATCACATCCACTTTGGTTGGATGATTAAACAACAGCATTTCTGCACTAAATAAGGAGCAAAAACATGGGAATATGGACTAAACGTCCTGGCAAATGGGATATGATTTCATGAAAACTCCTCTCGTTATGCGTCCGAACACTTTTGAACTCTGTGGTCTTGTTGTGTATTTTTTATCTTTAAGCTTCGCTATGGAGCTTGAAAAAAATGGCATGTAAAAAAATTCAACATTTAAGTATAGAATCAAATCTTTTCTGCACTATTAAAAAGCATTAAAACCTCTGCTTCATATCTTCAGCTAAAATGCATCAAAAATGGTGGAAAATGCATGCATGCAAATATGGCCTCCGCGGTACATTTTTATTACATTTAATATGGGTTAAAAAAATCAATCATAACATTTTTATGCCATTTACTGATTACCGTAAATAATCTGATCACTGTATTGTATGAGTTGTTGAATACATAGACACCAAATATGGCTGTTATTTGCCGAATTGTGATGTTTTATTTATTTTTTCTAAAAAAGCACATTAAAAAGTGACAATGATGTAATATTTTTTCATTATTTTTTATGTCTTCAAAGGGAGATTTGTAGTTAAAATTCTGCAGTGGTTCAACGCGTTTCAGGGGTCTCATGCCCCCTTCATCAGGAAATACCATGTGGTATTTCCTGATGAAGGGGGCATGAGACCCCTGAAACGCGTTGAATAAAACCATGTGAATCAACTATACTCTCCTGAAATTCATCTTAGCGGCAGCGCAGAATTTTAACTACAAATCTTCCTTTGAAGACATTAATTTCTCTGGTCGGTGAAGACCTGTGGATCTGCAGCAGCCGCTATCTACATGCTCTAATCTCATCCTAACCAGGTGAGCAAATTTGGTGTATATTCTCCTCTGTATAACGTGGATAAGACCCTATTGCACTCTTTGTCTCCCCATTGTTTTGCAATATTTCATTATTTTTTAGTAATTTTATAGGAAAAACATTTGTACTTTTATTTTCTTTCTAGAATACAGGTACATAGAAATACTTTGCTTTATGCAGCTTATTTCTTTGTATGCATACAATGTGCCTGTGATTTCTGAGCCAGCAATGAACATTCAAGCATACCAAATTCTCCAGTATGGGCCAATGTCGGTTGTAGTAATAATAACTATAAGCTATTTCATGTAGGCTGATATAACATTTAGCGCATCAAATAAATAATCAGTTATACTATCAAAAATGTCCCCTAGTCGATACATACCAACACATATTCATAGATGTCTACCTCTAGAAGCTGTATGAAATTAATTTGAGGTAGCTGGAGCAGGTACAATGGTCAGGCGGTGCACTTATCCCACATTTAGGCATACACAGACTACGCATCCCTATACGAATATAGCAGCAGCACAATGGAATTCTGGGGTCACCCAATCAGCTTTTACCTGACTTACCATTACGTCTTTGGACTGATGGGATAGTCCATGAGAGAGAGCGTACATCATGAGGAACAGTGCCCTAGGAAGGCAGTACTTACTATCCATTTTCCACAAACCATCTTCTTCCTTCACACAGGAGTGCCTTTGCCAATCTTCTTTTTCCGGTGCAGAGGCCTGATCTTGCAGGCCCTGAAGTAGTTGTAAGTCCATCCCCCCGGACACCTGTACAGTGTATATTTCTGCGGGGAGAGGTGGCAGTGCAGCAGCTTTTGCTGCAAGGTCAGCTCTGCTGTTGCCTTCGGCTTCCCTAGTGCGCTCTGTAGTATGAGCCTGCACCTTGATTATTGCACCTTTCTTTGGTAGTTCTAGTGCCCTGAGGAGCTGAGCAACCAAGTCTGCATTTCTAACGGGTTTACCAGAACAACCAATAAACTTTCTGCTCTTCCATATGGGACCGCAATCATGGAAAATGCCGAATGCGTGGCACTATCAGTAAATGCTCTGCCATTATACATGCCTCAGCGAGTACTTTCAGTTCAGCTTCCCGAGCAGACATCCTAGAAGGTAAAGCTTCACTTTTTACCACCTCATGTTGATCAACTATTGCACAACCTCTATGAGGTGCTATAAAAAAAACTGTGACCTATTTACATAAAGCTCTAGATTTACATTAGAGATTGGTGTCTCTTGCATATTGCAAATACTTATTTGTGTTAAAACAGTACACCCATAACATGTCCCCCCGGATTTATGACAGTACAAACGGAAAGGGAGGTCATAGCTTGGGATTCCTAGTGCTGGGGCTGAGAGAATGGCTTTCTTTCCGGTCCTTAAACCCCTCTTTTGCTTCTGTGGTCAGTTGGTATGGCTGACCCTTATTTCACATTGACAACACATCAAATAGAGGGTGCATGATTTGTGATGCAGAGGGAATCCATTCTCTACAGTAGCCGATCAGCCCTAGGAATGTTCTCAGTGTACTTTTGGACGTGGGCACAATTGCTTAGCTTACGGCCTTTCACCCTTTCTGGTGTTATGTGTTTCAGCTGAGGTGAAATGTAGCGACCTAAGAAAACAACTTTTTCCTCTTTTTTTTATTTTTTAATTTATTTTTTTTATTTATTTCGCTGTTTATCTCTTGGAACCTTACATCCTTCATGGTACAAAAAGATTGGCAAACAATCTGTTTCGATTAGACATACCTGTTTGCTCTCTGCTCAGGGGATATTGTCTAATACACACCGGTACAGTACCTGGCTTCAATTTGATGGATACTTGTGTTATCCTTAACAAACAAACATCTCTATTATCCTTTACCCATACTGCAGCTGATATTTGCTCGATCATTTGCTGAATGTCCTCATCTTTGTTAATTTGCAGTTTTTCGTCATCTAGCTGAATTAGCGACATCATAGTGGAGAGGGTTGCTCCAGACAATGGGCCTGTAACAGTAATACTTTTCTTCCAAACAATTAATAACTGCATTCATTGCACTCAGGAAATCAGCACCTATCAGGCCATGTGCACACGTTCAGGATTTTTCGCGTTTTTTTTGTGTTTTTTCACTATAAAAACGTGATAAAAACGCGAAAAAAACATATTCCTCCTATTATTTACAGGGTATTCCGCATTTTTTGTGCAAATGTTGCATTTTTTTCCACGAAAAAATCGCATTGCAGAAAAAAAAGCAACATGTTCATTAAAATTGCGGAATTGCGGGGATTCCGCACACCTAGGAGTGCATTGATCTGCTTACTTCCCGCACGGGGCTGTGCACACCATGTGGGAAGTAAGCAGATCATGTGCGGTTGGTACCCAGGGTGGAGGAGAGGAGACTCTCCTCCACGGACTGGGCACCATATAATTGGTAAAAAAAAAAGAATTAAAACAAAAAATAGTCATATACTCACCCTCTGATGGCCCCAGGAGTGTTCCCGCCTCTCCGGTGCATGCTGCCGCTTCCGTTCCTATAGCTGGTGTGCGGTGAAGGACCTGCGATGACGTCGTGGTCTTGTGATTGGTCGCGTGACCGCTCATGTGACCGCACACGCGACCAATCACAAGCCGCGACGTCATCAAAGGTCGTTCACACACAAACCATCTATAGGAACCAGGTACAGACTGGGGCTGAAATTCAGCCCTGGCGTTTGAAATCACACAGGCCCATGTTGTCCTCGTCACCAAGCACCAGATGGGATATAGTACTAATATTACCCTGGATAGAGGGAAAACAAGATTTACTACAAGACCAATATGTCTCATGATACCCGTGGCCTGCTGGGTAAGTAAAGGAGTCAGCGACTTTGTGCTCCATCACAACTCTTAACAGTATGGGTGTCCTGATAACACAGATTTTGTTAACAATGCAGCAGCAAGGCAGCCCACAACCAGACAGGCCCTTCTGGCATTTGCCAGAATTGCCAAATGGCCAGTCCGGCCCTGATAGGAACGGACGCCGCCGAGGAGATCGTCTGTCTGCAGGTGAGTATAACCTTTTTTTTTAATTTTTTTTATTATTTTTAAACATTCTATCTTTTACTATTGATGCTGCATAGGCAGCATCTATAGTAAAAAGTTGGTCACACTTGTCAAACACTATGTTTGACAAGTGTGACCAACCTGTCAATCAGTTTTCCAAGCGATGCTACAGATCGCTTGGAAAACTTTAGCATTCTGCAAGCTAATTACGCTTGCAGAATGCTAAAAAAAAAACGCGAAAAAAACGGAAAAAAAACACACAAAAAAATGCGGATTTCTTGCAGAAAACTTCCGGTTTTCTTCAGGAAATTTCTGCAAGAAATCCGGACGTGTGCACATACCCTCAAGCTTAGGACATTTATCTGAGACTAGCAACTGGGCACACAAGTCTGTGGTCCATGCTATTCACACATTCTTGGGTTCTGTTTCATGCAAGGGATGGACTTCCCCATCTGTCCCTACACCCTGGACGGTTTTCCCTGTCATGAATCGTTGTGGCATATCCATTTTCTTGTATCAGTATGACTCGCCTCCGTATCAATCAGGCATTTTAATTGTGTGAAAGTGATTGCCATCCTGGGGGGAACCACTATTTTTGGTTACTCTTCTCTGGTGAACAATCCCATCTTTCCTTTTCTTCTCTCCCCCTGCACCCCTGTGATATATACCTGCCACCTGCACTGCAGTTTTCACAGCATTATTAAATACATCCGGAGGTATATTCACCATAACAGGGGTTGGCTTTTGCTGCTTCTTTTGCTTTTCTACTGTTATTCTGGTTCTCTATCCTCCTAAACATGGGAAGGGACTGATCGAGTGTAGCAGAGATACATTCTGGCCTCACTCCTCTCTTAATCCTGTCAGGAACATATTTTTAAGAAACCTAGCTTCCCTAGGATTTTTCAGGCCATAATCATGATCTGTGAACACTGCTGCACATTTAGCATAAAATCTGTCAATAGGCTCCTCTGAACCCTGAAATACTTCTGGTAATTCTGAAGCTAATTACTCTAATTACACCCGGAGGAGGTGTAGGAGTAGTCTGTAAGTGAAACCTATCTTCACTCTGTTCCGTGAGGACCTCCTGCTGCTGGGGACCATTTATTGGAGTGGAAAAACTATCCGGAGATCCTTTTGGCAGTCCAGGGTATTGGTTTGTAGCTGAATACCCCGGAGGGGAAGCCTCACAAGCTGGATATGCTAACTGTACTTGCCCTGGCACCGGCATCCACCCTCCTCCCATCACGGACATCCATGGTGTCCCTTGCTGGAGAAGTGGCTGCTGGCAGATCACCGGGGTCTGCACCCCAATGGGAGATGGGAATGAAGGGGTGGATATAAAACTAGGTAAATAAGGTATTGTGCAAGCCACAGAGCTTGAGGCTGGGGACTCAGAGAAGATAGAACTAGAGATTGCTCCTTTTTCACACTCATTCTTTGCTGAGCTGATGTTAGAGGGAACAGGGCTCTCCCTCCCTCCTGCTGCAGGGGTGGAGGGAGATATCTGTTCTGTCTGACTCAATGAAGGAGGGGCTGCTTGTGCCTGCGCTGGCTGGGTCTGTAAAGGAGGGGCTGCCTGTTCCAGGGGGGGACGAAGCTGCAGATTTCTTTACACACATCCTGCTCCTCAAATGCGCTTCATCGCTATCATCCTCATCATCCTTCTCAGTATTAAAATACGGATCATGTCGTTCAGAGGTTCTGATCCACACTGAAACTTGCATCCCATAGTCATTTTTATTAATCCATGTGGCATGCTTCTTACTTAAATGCTTCCATCTCTCAGCATCCAAACATCCATTCCTTGGCATTCCTGCCTTTTCTAGAATTATTAGCGGTATCCTTATCTGCTTTATTTCCCACCAGGTTCTTTATCTTATATCTTGGATCCGTAATCTATCCTGACCTGGTTAATCTAGCACCCATAACAGCTGTCAAAGGTAACGACCCCTATCTTCAGCCCTGTTATGTATAAGCTGGATCCCACTGGTCTACTATGATAGCCAGCAATCCTGCTTTCAAAGCAATAAACTAAACCGCAACTCTGTTCTGTCCTGATGCTGATGCACACTGTCCTGGAATGTTACTATGAACAATGCAGTTCCAACCACAAGGGCTGTATACTCCTCATACATCTAGATCTGTGTCCTCACTAGACTCTCAATATGCAAGGTCTATTCCTGAACCCACTCCGGGTTCAATAAGATAATATTTGTGCGTGACATTATCTTTCCACCTTGGCATATACCATCTAGAGTCTAATATATCTACCCAGCTTCTGATCAATCCATGAGGATGAGTTACTATATGACAAGAGTACTCTCTGCGCCTAAACTGGTGAACTGAACATAGACACTTTTCACAGCATGTGGTGAACTCATGGAAGCATTTGTCTGATTTTTCAATCACATTCATACACACAGTACTTCTGTACTCTCTCGCTCCTCACATTTTATCAAAATGCTCTAGTGCCAATGGACAAAAACATAAATCACATCTATTTGTGTAATCTCTTACTTGGTTCACTATATCCTCTAATTCATTTCCTATCTGAGTACGGGATTGCATACAAAAATGAGCATTTACGTTCACATAGATTGTCTTCACGTGCTCTTTCCACTTCACTACAAACTCCCACCAGGGACCTTCCTGTAAGTTTTTTCAAGTAGCAACTAAGCAGAGAGTTTTATCTACTCACTGCTTTTAATGAGAAGGCTAATTATATACTGAGCACACATCATTTAGTCTCCATACATCATGAACGCTGCTCCGTACCCCACAACACAGATTCAGCAATATATCAGAAACCCAGTGTAATCAGAACAGTTCAGCACAGCTTTATCAGTACTACTTATCAATTATCAACTGACAAGGCACCAATAAACTCAACTAATATAATTAACTAACCAAAAGCACAATAACAGTGGTAAAGGAAAGAAACAATAGAACAAACATAGGACAAGTATAGCAGAGCATAGCAGAGCAGGATCAAGACACTTCTATTACAATATTTACAGTATCAACAAACATTGACATCGTTACAAACAGACAGACAGGAACCCTTATTATAGGTACAGACAAAACAAATGATGGAAAATCATTGTACTTCATAATGAAACACAAACGATTGTTAACAGCACTTAAACAAACATATAAAACAGACAAACAAGAGACAACAAAAAAATAACAGATACTTTCTTTTACCTGAGGGCTTTCCCGTTAGAAATCCCCAAAGACTGACTCTAGAAAGCCTCCTTTCCCGGAGAGAAAACTGTGAGTAATAAATCTACTCACTTACCCGGGATTTGGCTTTCTGTTCAGGAAGGCGGCAGTCAATTGTTCAGTCTAAGATGAATGTCGAAGGAGAAATTATATTATCTCGCTGGGGCCTCCAAGTTGTTAGAGAAGGGATTTCCAACCTACTCAGGTATTCTGTCCTTTAGGTACCTACGCAATGAAGCAATTAGCAGAGAGACACACGCTCGTTGTCTGTCCAAATAGTCTCTGGTCTTTATTTTTAGGGCTGGGCTTTTAAAGGCCCAAGATCAAAAGGAAATGTAGAGTTACATAATAAATTGGCAAGGAGATATATTATACAATGAGTTGTCATACACATCCTGGTATCCAAGATAGACAAAAACAGACATAGAATCGGCGATTCTGAGAAATTCTGACCACTACTATGTGGAATGTCCGGGAAATTGTCCACAAGGAGAGACAGATGATAACATCTTGCACAATACTTGTTTTTCTGTAATTTTTCTGATATTTAAAAAGGATGAAGATTAACCATTTCTTTAACACTACCGCCTACAATGATGCAGGTTGTGGGTTTGATTTATAAGGAGACCACATCACAAGAAAACGGAAGAACAGTTTATTTAACCCATTAATGCCGCCGATACGCTTTTTAACGGCGGTTGTTAATGGGCCTTATTCCTCAGCGCCGCTTTTTAGAGACACTGAGGAGTAAGAGTATAGCACTGCCAGGCTGCGCCAATTCCCACGGATGTCAGCTGTACATGACAGCTGAAATCCTGCAGTATCGGCCCCGACCGGTTTTGAAGCCGATCGGGACTGATTAACATGCCTTTTCCACATCAGTTGAGATGAGCGTCAGGGACGTCCTAGTTCTTAAACCATAAGAGATTGGGTGCAAGACCTTGGTGGAATTATCCTTTTCTTCCCTGCCTTTAACAGAACCAGCTTGGACTGAATGTATTCTGTAGGACAATACTTATTCTTCAGGCCAGATGTTTAGCACATAGCTTTGTACTTGCATTTAGCAGGGAAATTTGATGCTAGCTGTTATATATCAATGGGTCTTTGCCTTCTTTAGAAATGATTATAACGAAGACATCTAGGGATTGTTTTGGTGGGGATTGGCCAGAAAGTGTATGTTTAAAATATCTTTAAGTTTAGGTCTCAGATTGGAGAGGTCGTTCTGATCAGTTTTTGCTACTGACTTTGTGTGGATGCTTTCCAAGGTATTTATTTGATGTAGGATAGCAGTTATTTCTTTGCAAATTTTCTTTTTTTTCAAGTGAGAGCTTAAGGTAATTAACTCAGCTCTTAATACAGATTTATGTGTTTCTCCAATTGTAGGGTTTGGAAGGCCTGAAGTCGAGTTCTTCCTGAAATATAGTTCTACTACCTTGGCTGAATTAGAAATGATTTTATCATTATCTAATAGGGTCTTGTTTAGTCGCCAGGTGAGATTTGGACGTGGAAGCAAGGCAATAGTTAATTCTAAAAAGATTGGTGCATGGGCAGAAAGTTTTAGGGCGCCTATGGAAGTTGTTTGTTATTTTGAATGAAAAATTAGTCTAATCTTTGATAAGAGGCATGTGGTTGGGAAAAGAAGGAGTAATCCTTCACAGATGGGTTATGTAGTCTCCATGGGTCTATTAAATGTATAGAGTTCAGGGATGAATGAATTTTCTTCAGAGTTCTTTGTGACAAGACAGTATGGCCAGTGGCTGTATCTGAAAATGAGTTCAGTAGGGTATTGAGGTCACCATCCATTATGAGTACGCCTTCCTTAAAAAGGGCTACATTTTCAACTGTTTTGGTAATGCACTTAACCTGCCCTTGGTTTGGGGTATGTAAATTGCATAGTGTGACCAATGTATTAGCTATGCAACCTTCTTCAAAATCATATCTACCATCTGAGTCAAAAAGTGAGTATTTTAATGTGAAGGGGACAGCTTTGCAGGGCAATGTTTACTCCTTTATAGGAGGAAAAACAACTACTGATCTACGTGGGGAATGTGGAATGAGGTAAGTGTAGATTATGACATTTTTTTAAATTTGCTTCTTGCAGAAAATCAATTTTAGTTTTTTTTGTAAAAGAGTCATAATTTGGTTGCGTTTTGTGGAGGAGCTAATGCCCACATTAAATGAAGGCACCATAACAAAGTTAGAAGAGTTTGTGTCAGTCATTGAGGATGGAGGAGTGTACAGCTGATTGTACCTTAAAGTAAAAAAGAAACATATATACCAAACAATTATTAATTATTATTAACAAAGGGGATCTAATCTGCAGTGTGTGTGTGTGTTTTCATGTTATCGTGAAAGAAAGCAGGAAAGACAGTCCAAGCTTGTTGTGATCCTTCATTTAACCTTAAAGGTAATAATAATAAATAATCTTTATTTTTATATAGCACTAATATTCCACAGCGCTTTGCAGACATTAGAACAATAGCTAGCTAAACAGTGAAATGGCATCTAATAAACAATTAGAAACATTAATGAAACAAAAACCTTAGTGAAAAGGAATTTTTAGACTAGTTACTTGTGGAAGAATAACAAGTAAGGGCATCAGGCCTAAGACCTTTATTTCAAGTTGAAAAGTTCAGAACCGAAAACTCGATCTGAGCATGGGTCGACTCTAGCGCAATTTTACTGAAGTTCTGCACACAGGATGATGGTCCCCCACTGCGCATGCGCCACCCAGACAATGGTGGCGACGGCGTGGTAGTTTGAAAAGGAGAAAGGTCACTGAATAAATCAGTGACCTGCACAAGAAGCAGAGGAGGTTGTATGGGGTGAGAAGAAGACCCTGCCCTCCCACATCCCGCCCTGAAGCACACTGAAGCACAGAAGATGTTATTTTATAAGGTAAATATTCAGCAGCCATTGAGTTGATCCTTTCACATCAGATATCAGATTAATCAGCATCACAGCACCATTATGACCATGCCTTTAGTTTTAGGGCTAAATCCTGATTACAGGTTCTCTCTAACAGCAGTACGTAATAGTTTGAATAAGACGTCATACACACCAAACAGCACTAATTTTATGATGGATCTAATTGAAATTGTGCTCAAGAATATTTATTTATTCAGACTCCCATGACAGCACCACGAGAGAGGGGATCCGCCCTTCAGGAACAGGAAACCTACAGATACAAAAGGGCGGCACCTCTCCCATGTATCAGTTGGTTTCCTGTTCCTATAGCAACTGGATCCTACAGAAGGCCCAGGCCGACCGGCCGACTCAGGTAGCGAGGGGGTCTCCTACCTCGGCAGGTGTGGAGTTCCTGGAGGCATCATGGTGGTCCTGGCAGGGCTGCACGTGAGTGATGCTGGCAGTAGGGAGCGGTGGGCCAGTGGTCTTTCTGTCTCCAGCTGGCGCCAGGTAAGTATGTGCCCCTCGCTGTGTTCCCAGGGTGTGGGGATGCAATTCCGGGGGGCCGTCCGGGACACCGCTGTCTGTCCAGAAGTCCCGCGCTGCTCTCGGTGCCGACAGGAAGCACTGGGAGCCGCGGTGATGTCTAGGGGCGGGGTCGGCGTGTGTTTCCGGGGTCGGGGTTGCTGCGCATGCACGGTGGCTCCAATATGGCGGCGCCCACCGGTAATTGCAAGGCAGGTCCTGCCTGTCATCTGCACCTGGGGGGCAGCGAATCAGGGGGCAGCGCCGGGCAAATCTGCTGAACCGGAAGAGGGGGATATAAGCAGGCTCCAGGTTCGGACCCTTGCTTCTGGCATTAAGTGTCAGGATGGAGAGTGACCATGAGCAGCAGGGCCTGCTGCCGGAGGAGACTTGTCAGAAGCCCAAAGCCAAGGACCATGCCAGGAGAAGTGACGATTCCGGTCATAAAAGCTCCTCCAAGCAAGGATCAGATGCATCATTCAGAAAGGACCCCCCTTGTATTCTGGTATCTTTTTTCTCTGCAGCCACTGGTAAGTGATCTACGAGAAAGTGCACTCAGTGACGCAGTCCCCCTCATATCATTTATTTTAGGGGAAGAAGTGTATCAGTAAGGCTAAACACAAAGAATGCGCCCTCTGTGGAGTCCCCTTACCAGATTCATGCACGAAAAAATTATGTGGCCCCTGTATCCAGCAGACGGTGAGGTCTCAGGGAAAGGGGAGGGGTGGAGTGGCACTAAGTCTAGGAAGACTACATTGCCTTACTATACTCCCTCAGGTAGCGAAAGAATCTTCTTATATGGCGACAAGCCTGAAGGCGATGATTAGGGCAGAAGTTAAGCAGAGTCTTAAGTCCCTATCTCAAGCCGGACCCTCAAAATCCAAAGGTTCCCGGGTCTATGATTCTTCAGGGAATGATGATGGAGATGAAGGCTCCTACAATTCAGGTTCCTCGACCTCCTCGTCGGGAGAAGATTTGGGCCACTTTTGTTTACCTCTTGATAGAGTTGACAAATTTGTCAAGTCAGTCAGGGGAACGATGGGCATTGCAGATCCCAAACCGCAGTTATCCAAGGAAGAGATGATGTTCAGTGGACTAGATCAGAAAAGACTTAGGTCTATTCCATTAAATGAGAAAATTCAGGAACTTATTCTTAAGGAATGGAAGAAGCCTGAGAAGAAAGGTTCCCTGCCACCAGCTCTAAAGCGTAGATATCCTTTTGACTATCCGGCAGTCAATACTTGGGACAAGGCCCCTAAACTAGATGCAGCAGTGGCCAAAGTCTCAAAACGAGCTTTGCTGCCTTTTGAAGATTTGGGATCTCTTAAGGATCCACTTGACAGGAAGGCAGATTCCTTCCTGAAGGGAGCCTGGGAAATGGCGGCTGGTTCCTTAAGGCCAGCAGTAGCATCAACCTGTACAGCAAGATCAATGATGGTCTGGCTGGACCAGTTTGAATCCCAGTTAAAGGAAGGTGCTTCTAGAGACGTTATGTTAAATGCTCTACCAGTCATCCAGGAGGCTGCTCAGATGCTTCTGTCGACTCAGTGAAGATGGTGGCTAGAGCAGCAGGTTTATCTAATGCTGCGAGAAGAGCCCTATGGTTGAAATGCTGGTCAGGGGACATTCAGGCAAGATCAAAGCTCTGCGCCATTCCATGCAAAGGAGAGTATTTATTCGGTCCAGCATTGGATGAATTACTAGAGAATGCTGGCGATGATAAGAAGAAGTTCCCTAATCTATACACGTCTTATCGTCGTCCCTTCAACAAGAAAAGATTTGGTCGGGGAAGAAAACGTACATTTTCACCCACTAGGGACCGAGGGGAAGAAAGGTGTAGAAGAGGTACGGGATTTATGTTCTGTCGTTCCTCGAGGGAAAGGAAGAAGCCAGACCAATGACTAGAGTTGCCGGTAGGGGGGGGTTGTTGGCCTTTTCTGCAGTATGGTCAGAAATCACGAATAGTAACTGGGTGCGATGCGTTATATCTCAGGGACTCAAACTTGCGTTTAATCGTATCCCAGGTTATAGCTTTAAACTTACTCCCCTGCGTGCTTCTCCCACTGAACAGTCGGCGTTAGAATCGGAAGTCACATCTTTATGTCTGAAAAATGTACTGATAGAAATCCCAGATTCTGAAAGAGGTAGAGGATTTTACTCTCCTCTGTTTCTTATCCAGAAACCCGATAAAACTTTTAGGACCATTATAAATCTTAGGTCACTTAATAGTTTTTTGGTCAAACATACCTTTAAAATGGAATCTATTAGTTGAACAATAAAGATGCTGTTTAAACACTGTTTCATGGTAGTAGTGGATTTAAAAGATGCTTACTATCATGTACCTATCCATACGGATTTCCAACAATTATTAAGGGTGGCAGTTTTTATGGGGGAAATAGTTCACCACTTTCAATATACGGCACTTCACTTTGGTTTATCAGCTGCCCCCAGAGTATTTACAAAAATAGTTGCGGAGGTTATGGCACATTTACGGGAATCCAATATTCTCATTGACCCATACTTAGATGACTTTCTCATAGTGGGGAATTCAGCAGATCATTGCCTATCGCAATGGGAGGTGGCAAGGAGAAAACTAGAACATCTAGGCTGGATAATAGTAGTGGAGCATAGATATGTTTCGTCAAACTCAATTTGACAGGTGGCCCCGCCCCTATCAAAGTGTATCAAAGTGTGTAACCCCGCCCCTCCCCTGTCTTCTAACAGCAGCTGTGTGGCAGCTCCCCCTCCCTTTTTATATAGTTTAATATTATTATCGCTGTATTTGATACAGTGAATGTTATCCCCGTAATTGTTTTATATTAGAGTTTTATATTTATATGTGATTTATAATGCGCACATTATGTATGTGGGCATGTTACAACATGAATGTTATCCCCGTAATTGTTTTATATTAGAGTTTTATATTTATATGTGATTTATAATGCGCACATTATGTATGTGGGCATGTTACAACATGAATGTTATCCCCGTAATTGTTTTATATTAGAGTTTTATATCTCATTTATATGTGATTTATAATGCGCACATTATGTATGTGGGCATGTTACAACATGAATATTATCCCCGTAATTGTTTTATATTAGAGTTTTATATTTATATGTGATTTATAATGCGCACATTATGTATGTGGGCATGTTACAACATGAATGTTATCCCCGTAATTGTTTTATATTAGAGTTTTATATTTATATGTGATTTATAATGCGCACATTATGTATGTGGGCATGTTACAACATGAATGTTATCCCCGTAATTGTTTTATATTAGAGTTTTATATCTCATTTATATGTGATTTATAATGCGCGCATTATGTGTGCGACCATATTACAACAAGCGCAGGTATGAATCGTGGTGTTTTATACGTTTATAAAAAAAGCAAAAGACAGGGTATTGTAAAAGTAAAAGATATTTATTATAAAATAAGCACATCTCAGAGACATTTCAATGATTCTTGCAGGGTATAAAAGCAGCCACATTAAATAGCACGATGATTAGATGTCTATGTAACACACTATCACCACTTTCTGAACACTTGTAAAATCAGTGATGCTATATCTTGTTAAAACTCAGAAACTCTGGCTCGGATGTATGTCATGCAGACACACACCTGTTTTGTGTGAGAGACTGACCAAACACAGAATTTGCTAGCAGCTGTCGCCCTTGAACGTCTCTAACTAGGAGTTGGACTTTTTTGTTTTTTTTCCCCATCAGCTGTTTCTCTGCTATCCCAGATAACTGAGAAAACACAGAATGGTTAAAGCAGCTGTCACCCAAAGCAGCTGTCACCCTTGAACGTCTCTAACTAGGAGTTGGACAATTATTTAGATCACTGAAGACAAGTGCAGTTTTGATTAAATTGATAATTACAATTAGAACGAGTTAAATTTGAAAATGTTGACGAAATAAAAGCTGTTACGGTTCTTTCGTTTCTTTGTACAACGTTCGTGAAATGTTGTAAAACATTCTTGAATGGTAATCCGCGCGCTAAATGATGTAAAACATATACGCAGTAATGGCCGCACGTGTGGGTATACAGGTCTTGGATTTGTGTGTTCTGGTAACAATAATCGTCACAATTCTTATTCAGGAATGTCACAAATTCGCGTGGGAAGATAATATTTTCAGGGCTGAGGCCGTAACTATCAAAAAATACACCCGTCTTATCATCACAGAGTACGATTAATACCCAGTGTCGTCCGGGTTGATTCGCCGGGTCTGTATTCACGATATATGCCGCGGGTCTCTGAGTCACCCTTTCTTCCGGAAGCAAATCACACGGAAACACACCGACGAATATGCGGGCTGTATAATTGTCGGACTTCAGTATCGTTGTAAGCTGCAGACTGTCCATCGCTACTTAATTAAAATCGTACAAGATCTCTCTCCTATTATTAATTTCCAGAATGGTGTGATTGACTGCAAAAACAATCATATTTATCGTGTGGGGTGTCGCTAGCGCAAAGCGGACTTCAGCACGTAGGTTACCTGTTTTAATGAGCGAGAAATGTCCTCCAGGCTCTTGATCAGGTGATAAATCAAAAGCAAATAGAGTGAACCCATCCATAAATTCTTCACGATCTATCGCCATGGCACAATCAGCCTTTTGCTTGCCGGATATATGAGCAAGCGCCATATACTCTCTGATGGCTAAACCATCATTAAAATTAGGATTATAAGGCCTCGCGGGTATCTGCTGGCCGTCCAGATATAAAGCGGCGTGATTGATGTGGTAGTGGTGGAAGTGCAACGAATTTTTTGCGTAAACGCCACTGAACGACTCATTATCCACAAAACCTAATATAACAGTCTTTGGTATCTGACCTAGGAAGAGGTTCTCGTGGTTCGTTATCCGTGACCCCACGGCGATGCTGTACACTTTCAGATCGAAACGCGTCGCTGTTTGTGCCCTGGTGTGTTTTGAGAAGCGTGTTACCACTGTTTTTATATTGGCAACAATAAAGCTACAAGCCTGGATTTTATTCAATTGGTGCTGGAACAAAGTTTTTTTTGTTTCCTATTCAAGATGACTGCATCCCTCTACGTGGAGTTCCGTGCACCGGCAGTGGATATGCGGTGAGCTGGCTTTGTTTCTTTTTTTCGGTGTTGTACACTTTCAGACATGTTCGGTCAATAGCGTACTTGGCTGTTGCGGATAGGAGGGCCTGGCTGTGGCCGATTCAGACAGCCGGAGACACCTGCACTCTTTTCACGTAGAGAGCCGCTTGCGAGATTTGCACCTTCAACGGCTCGGCTTCTGCGGACATGAGGCAGAAAGCATCCTTATTTCTTGTTAGCTTAACCTTAAGGTCAAGTCCGTTCAATATTAACTTTGGTTGATTAAATATATCCCCAAAGATGGGGCCCAAGAGGTCGATGGGCCTCGAGCGAGAAGCTGCATTGGCTCTTTTGATAAATCCAGCATTTGCGCCATCCAAGCGCCGATCATTATGATGACCCGCAGTGTCTTTATAGAACAAACCGGCTGTAAATTGCGATGCCAGCGTCTGCGAGCTGTAATTTAAAAGGGTCTCTATGTACGCTCTATAGCTGTAGAGATTGTCCGATTGCGAGATAAGCCGGTCTCCCAGAGTAATATCGACCTGGTTAAAAAGGGTGGCTAGAGGATAGTTTATGAGGGCAACACGGGCATCATCGGCGATAGCCGTATTATCTTGCTTCACGATGCGGCAGCTTACGTACAACAGAGTATTGTTCAGATCATAATAATAATCGCCGCTCCCGGATATGAAAAACTCCAACGGTCCATTGTCTGACAGAGCAGCAACCGGCTGTACTTCTACAAATAGAGATTTCTCTATACTTGTTTGTGTCGGGGGTACGTCAAAAATATCCAGCTCAGATTTTGCGCACTCTACAGAAGCGTCATGCAGGAAAGCCATGATAACCGATTAGAAGATGTCGTCCGCAGAGCGTCTTACTCGTTTCTGGCGGCGACGTCTCTTGGCGGTAGTTTTATTCATGAGCATCGGCGGTAAAGGCGGGCAAGCGCGCCTCTTTCTTTTTTGCGCTTTTTTAGCGACATAAACTAAACCAGATCCGTCTTGCTGCGGTTGTGTATTTATCCGTTTCATGAGGGCCGTTGAGGCGGTCGTGACGGCGTCCGTCGCAATGTTCCGGACAGCCGTCTTTATGTGTGGTTTTACTAATTCTAGGCCTTTTCTGAAAAGCGGCACGGCGCGACGAAATAAACCTTTAAATATCCCGGCCAGGCCGGAGCCGTACATGTACTCACTCCCGCGGAATCCCTCTAGCCCGTGCCCCGACTGGGCAGTATAGTAGCGGGCATAAACAGCGGGGTCTCCATACACCCTTTGAGACACCATTTTATCGTGTCAATACTGACGCGGTCTGAAATGTAATCGCACTATACACTTCCCGTATCTGAATTTAACAGGCGTAGCCTGGTCCGACATGACTGTAATGTTTATGGAGTCAAAGTGCTGTTTGCACAGCGGTATGTAATCGGGGCGCGTGTAGCGCACAGTGACAATAGTCATCGACGGTCTGTAGGCCGAAGATAAATTTTAGCTTAGTACCCAGAGCAAACTGTATAGGGGCCGGGTCGGGCAGGATCACCTCTCGGCGTAGGTCATCATACCGTATTCTGTAGGCCGGCGCGGATAAATTCAGCGCTTCTATTCGGGTATTGACCGTGGCAACCAGCTTATGAATGTTCGAGTAAAATCCTGATTTTATGTGATAATGCTCTAACGGTTTGCCGTGTTTCGCGGCGTAGAAGTTCCCTTCAAAAGCCTCAAACGTGTTCCACGTATGGGGGTACTGTATTTCCGTTAACGCCACTTCATAAGCGTCTGAAAGATGAACGGCCCTCGCTAACTTGGTGTTGTAATTCGATATGGTGTTATCGGGGTAGATATTAATTGAAGAATTACTGGGAAGAGTCACGAAAAAGGAGCGCGCTTCCATAGCTATATATCTGTCAACTCCGAAGCCGGGATCCAACGATTGAATTTTTCGGGGTACCCCAGCCATTTGACGAGGCAGTGACTTACACCCCCGACACGTTTTTTTCTCAAAATCTTTTCCACTCTGTAGACGCGATTCTCATCCATAGGTATTTTTTGCAGTTCTTCCTTATAAAATGACCCCTCTACAGGGTCGCCGGCTAAATCAGCAATTTTATAAAGAGGTTTGTGAAATTTATTGGAGACCCCGGTAATTAAAAAAATCTCTTCGCTGTACGTTTTCTCATACCCCTTACAGAACGTATCTTTATAGCGGGAAATTCTCACGTGATCAGCGACCTTTAAAGTCGGTTTAATCGGTTTATTAGCAATAGTAGAACTGTAAATATTGCGCCAGATTTGCATAGCGTTTTTCTCTGTCACTTCAGCGGGACTACATCGTATGGTAGAATGATACGTATGATTGTAGCTATGCACCAAATCCGGTAAAATATCAATATACCTAAAGGTATTATGCTTCGTGAGATAGCGCCACATACGAGTTTTTAATGTGCGATTAAAGCGCTCTACCATAGCTGCTTTCACAGCGTTGTTGGTAAAAAAGTGGTGGATATTATGTAAATTACACAGCTGCTTGACTGACGAATTTATAAATTCTTTGCCGCGATCCGTCTGCAATTTCTTCGGTATGCGCTTATCATTTTGAAATATTAATTCGAACGATCTAGCCACACTGGAGCCCGTTTTGCACGACAAAGCAACACACCACGCGTATCTCGATAGAGTATCAATCACCGTCAGGATGTATTTGACATTATCATTTTCCCTTGAATAGTCGATTAAACTTACGAGATCCGCCTGCCATTGTGCGTCAATATTTGAGACATAAATTTTATTTGTCAAAAAATGCTTTCTGATGTGTTTGTGCAGGGTATAAGCGTCTTGTCTATCCAGCCACTCAGACACGTCAGATTTCTTTATTCCGCGGTCTCTCGTCGCTCTAAATAATTTGTCTATTCCATAGAATGACCCGGAATTGCCTGCTGTGAAATACTGCTTTTCTAATATGCGATCCCGGGTATTAGAATCCATGACTGAATAAATGCATGTGTCTAATCAACAGGCACTTGCCTCTTCAGCTGTATAAAATTTCGTATCAAACGGTGTATTTATCCCAAATATCCCAGTCCAAGATGACTTGCTTAGTTTTTACACAACAGGTGCGAGTCACTAGTGCAATCCGATACTGGCTGCTTGAAAACAGTGAAGAGTCGCCCACAGCCTTTGTTTGTTTTTTCTTTAAATACTGGGGCAGAGTGCTACACCTTCCACACAGAAGCCAGCTCTTCTACGAGTCTGAATAGCTGATATTTTAAAAGGTAAGTACCAACTGATTTATTTGCGCTCCGATATTATAATTCATGTACAGTATGTAATTGTTATATAGGTCCATAGAATGTAAGGCCGCAAGGACAGGGTCCACTCCCCTCTGTACCAGACGGTCACTGTAAACTTGATTACTGTAAACGATATTTATAACCCCACGTATGCAACACCTTTCTCATGTACACCACCATGGAATTAATGGCGCTATATAAATAATAATAATAGTTAAAAACTGAATCTTTCTAATTCATATATAGTATTATTTATACTTCTGATTGGTTATTTTTAGTTATACCCAACAATCAGATATAAGACTGACATGGTATTCTTCTAAAGAGGCGTTGGAGGTCCTATTTCTTCCAACACCCTGTCTTTTAAAGATATGTAAATTTTAAAATAATATGTCAATAAAGATATTTTTACTTTTATTTACTAATGTGTCACTTCATACCTTGTTATGTAATTTTTGCTACCCTGCTCCGCTCATCTTCAGGTAAATACCTCACGGCTCTGTGATCAGTGCTTTTCTGTCTTCTTCATGCACCATCTGTCTTAGGAATTTAAGTTTCCTTCTGCGGTATCACACTGCCATCTAGTGGCCAACTCTTTAACTACAGTATTTTACTAGGCTTGTTTAGCAGCAATTATTATACCCGCATTTGTGTCATTATAGAATCTATCAACAGCAATACCAAAGTCATTTTTGATGTGAGGGCGCTGACGTGTATATATTTATACTTCTGATTGACTATTTTTAGTTATACCCTACAATCAGATATAAGCCTGACATGCGGCTCTTCTAAAGAGACGTTGGAGGGCCTATTTTCCAGCACTCCGTCTTTTAAAGATATGTAATTTTAAAATAATATGTCAATAAAGATATTTTTACTTTTATTTACTAGTGTGTCACCTCATACCATGTATTTTTGTCAGCACTAATTCATATATAGTATACAGTTAGGTCCATATATATTTGGACAGAGACAACATTTTTCTAGTTTTGGTTATAGACAATACCACAATGAATTTTAAACAAAACAATTCAGATGCAGTTGAAGTTCAGACTTTCAGCTTTCATTTGAGGGTATCCACATTAAAATCGGATGAAGGGTTTAAGAGTTTCAGCTCCTTAACATGTGCCACCCTGTTTTTAAAAGGACCAAAAGTAATTGGACAGATTCAATAATTTTAAATAAAATGTTCATTTTTAGTACTTGGTTGAAAACCCTTGGCTGGCAATGACTGCCTGAAGTCTTGAACTCATGGACATCACCAGACGCTGTGTTTCCTCATTTTTGATGCTCTGCCAGGCCTTCACTGCGGTGGTTTTCAGTTGCTGTTTGTTTGTGGGCCTTTCTGTTTGAAGTTTAGTCTTTAACAAGTGAAATGCATGCTCAATTTGGTTGAGATCAGGTGACTGACTTGGCCATTCAAGAATATTCCACTTCTTTGCTTTAATAAACTCCTGGGTTGCTTTGGCTTCATGTTTTGGGTCATTGTCTATCTGTAGGATGAAACGACGACCAATCAGTTTTGCTGCATTTGGCTGGATCTGAGCACACAGTATGTCTCGGAATACCTCAGAATTCATTTGGCTGCTTCTGTCCTGTGTCACATCATCAATAAACACTAGTGACCCAGTGCCACTGGCAGCCATGCATGCCCAAGCCATCACACTGCCTCCGCCGTGTTTTACAGATGATGTGGTATGCTTTGGATCATGAGCTGTACCACGCCTTTGCCATACATTTCTCTTTCCATCATTCTGGTAGAGGTTGATCATGGTTTCATCTGTCCAAAGAATGTTCTTCCAGAACTGTGCTGGCTTTTTAGATGTTTTTTAGCAAAGTCAAGTCTAGTCTTTTTATTCTTGATGCTTATGAGTGGCTTGCACCGTGCAGTGAACCCTCTGTATTTACTTTCATGCAGTCTTCTCTTTATGGTAGATTTGGATATTGATACGCCTACCTCCTGGAGAGTGTTGTTCACTTGGTTGGCTGTTGTGAAAGGGTTTCTCTTCACCATGGAGATTATTCTTCTATCCTCCACCACTGTTGTCTTCCGTGGACGCCCAGGTCTTTTTGCATTGATGAGTTCACCAGTGCTTTCTTTCTTTCTCAGGATGTACCAAACTGTAGATTTTGCCACTCCTAATATTGTAGCAATTTCTCGGCTTGTTTTTTTCTGTTTTCGCAGCTTAAGGATGGCTTGTTTCACCTGCATGGAGAGCTCCTTTGACCGCATGTTTACTTCACAGCAAAACCTTCCAAATGCAAGCACCACACTTCAAATCAACTCCAGACCTTTTATCTGCTTAATTGAGAATGACATAACGAAGGGATTACCCACACCTGTCCATGAAATAGCCTTGGAGTCAATTGTCCAATTACTTTTGGTCCCTTTAAAAACAGGGTGGCACATATTAAGGAGCTGAAACTCCTAAACCCTTCATCCAATTTTAATGTGGATACCCTCAAATGAAAGCTGAAAGTCTGAACTTCAACTGCATCTGAATTGTTTTGTTTAAAATTCATTGTGGTAATGTCTATAACCAAAATAAGAAAAATGTTGTCTCTGTCCAAATATATATGGACCTAACTGTATATATATATTTGTTATATAGTTAGAATCTGTATTTATCGTCGGTATAAAGGCTTGTGACAGGGGCGTAACTGGGGTGTGTTTCTGGTTGTTAACACTCGGCTTGCTTTCTGACCCGCAGAATAAATACAGCTGTCTGTGCCTGAACACTCACCAGAAGTCACTCGCAGTCTAATCTCTGACCTATTCGGAAATGTAAGTATATAAGACAGTTGTCTTATTATTCGCAAATGCTTAATTATGTTTTAGAGACGCATAGTTAAATATATTTATTATTATGACATGATTTGTGTAATACAGTAGTTAATAGCTGTTAATACAGTCTAACTAGCGTATTCAGCGTGTAGTTATTACCTAGCTCGTTTAGTATAAATAATATTTGCGGTGTGAAATTAATATAGACAGTGCAAAAATTTACACGGGTAATTTATGTTTAGATGGAATCCCAAAATTTTTCAACTCTTTCCGGGTCACTTGAGGATGCGATAGGTATGTTTCAAGCTTTATATAAATGCATCTGTTAGTGTACCATTCTATGTAAGCGCTGTTATGTATATTATATTTATATTCTTTCTTGATTAAGATGAATTTGTCAGGAGCATTCCGGATGATGTTTTTAACACATGCAGTGTACCTACTCTGGACAGCGTACCTACTCTGGAGTGCGATACAGCCGGAGCTGTGTATAATATCGCCGATGTGACTGATGCGTGGGATTTTGCCCAGGACATCATAGGTGGGTTGTGTGTATATATCTTTTAAGTATTTAGACGTGTAATCATATATTAATTCTTTACAGGCGGCGACATGAATCTCTTTTAAGTATTTAGACGTGTAAATATATATTCATTCTTTACAGGTGGCGACATGAATCTCTTTTAAGTATTTAGTCGTGTAAATATATATTCATTCTCTACAGATGTCGACCTGATTCCAGAACCAGATACCTCGGAACACAATCAGATGCTCGTTGAAGACCTGTCGTACCAGGCCCCTACACCGAGAAACAGTCCTGTTTCTAGAGCCCCTAAAAAACCGAGAGGACCTGCGAACAAGAAAGGAAAAGGTAGCAATCGTATGAAAACGTGTTTTTTGCACAACCGCTCTGAGAAATCCCCCTCGTCACTACTAAGGCATATATCTTTATTTATAGCTTGTAAACTGAAGCCTAGAAGGGTTTTCACAAAAGAGAATATACACCTGCTAGTGGAGAACCACACAGAAGCTCCAGAAGCCGCCACGGCAGTCATCCGCCCCATATCGCTAGACCGTAAGTGTATGTTTTGATATACGTGCACACTCTCTGTACAGTCAATGATGCACGTGCATCTCCAATGAGAACACATATCTGACACATATCTGGCACATATCTGGCACATATCTGACACATATCTGACACATATCTGACACATATCTGACGCATATCTGACACATGTATAATCTTTCCTGCAGCTAAAAGCAAAGTCATGAGAAAAATACCTCCAACACCTCTACAACCGCTACAGCTCTCCGAGAATGGCGCAGTACCAGTGTGGCCGGCAATACAGTCATCGATCAGCCATGTGAATGACCCCACGCTACTATATCCAGAAGTGGTAGAGGTACCCCGAAAACATAACCGAAAAACAAAACATATTACAGATCCAGTAAACACAACAAGCGCCGTGGGTACCACAGCAACGATGCCTCGTGAAGAACTTGATCGTGAGATTGATCAGCTCGCTGATGGTAAGCGATCAGCCGTGGAACCGATCATTATACGTATGTCACACACTATGCAGCCGCCAGCGGCATATCTAACTGTACCTGCTAACACCTCTGGCGCTGCCCCCACAGGTGCCTCTAATTTGGCTAGCACATCTCATGCTTGTGTATCTAACTCTGTTAATGCTAAGAAGCGGTTAAAGAGGGCTTTACCAGCGAGTGTTAAGTTGTGTAAAAAGCCGAGGATTCAAACGCCAGCTACAAATCTGCCGCATGAATCCAGCAGTTGGGGGGTCGCTGAAATGTCTGTGTTTCAGGAGCTGTTCACGCGCTACTTACGCTACAAACTCTGGGGTCCCAACATAATGTTTTTTTGTGATACTTTTGAAAAATTATTATCAACACAAACCCCAACACACGCTAATAAGATCGAACTATATGCACTCCGGAATCTGCAGCTGGATGGCGAGACAGCAGCTGCCGCTACCCCATTATGACTGAATATGGTCGGCCACGGTATGCATAAACCACCTAAATCGACAACACCCAGCTATAATAGGGCTAGAGTTATAAAGAGGGCTCTAAAATTGTTGGTCAGCGCCAGACGCTCGCTATGCGCTAGGAGGCGTCGTGGCGGCATGTGCCCTGCAATACCTCTACAGACGCCACAGTTGCAACCACATGCGTCAGGCACGCATTCACAGAGCCGTGACAACTCTGCAGATGCCATGCATGCATCTACACAAAATTCGCAAGCCTCAGACGTTGACACAGCCGCTGGTGGTGATGTGTTGTACAACGATCATACAGTATTTTTACAACACATCTATCACCATCATAGGCCTCTCCGCAATTTCAACGGGCATATACATACAAATCATTTTAGATTTGTAAATTTGGAGCGTGTACGATCATTTGTAGAGGGTGTGAATATTGTTCATGACGGCATTCAGTCATTACTGGATAGAATCATCAGGGACATTGAACCTGGTGACTTTGTACAGTTAAGGCTTGAAGGTGACGATACTCTAGATCCTATTTTCGCTACAAAACAAACCAGGGAAGATTTTAATGCCGAATCTTTTTTAAATGCCATTGCCCGTACACTTCAAAGTAACGCTGAATGCATAGCAACCAATTCGCTAAAGCTAGTCATCACCATCATTAAAAACCGCCGTGGTGGTGTAAAAAGGCGCTTGAAATCTATAGCGAGCAGTCAGGTCATTAAACAAAAGAGGCAGTGGCTGTATGATTTTAACAATTACACAACAAATCTGTGTTTGGCTGCTAGTGTGTGCGCCGTGATGGGCGACACGAGTCTCGCTGATGCCGATTTGCTGAGCCGCTCTAAAAACATACACACAGCACTGGGCATCCCTGATGGTCAGTTAGTGAGCTTTAGCGACATTCCTGCATTTGAAAAATATTTGGGGGTCACCATTAAAGTACTGTACTATAGTCAGGGTGACTGGCGCTACTTTCAGAGCGGCAATACAGCTAGAGGTAAAACCGTATTCATATTGTTCCATGATCAACATTACTACGGTATCAAAAATATGAAGGGCTTTATCGGTGCTGATTACTTTTGCGAACACTGCAATTCTGTGTTTCATCACAAGAGCAATCATTCCTGTCAGTATTTTTGTCGTGTCAGAGAGATGGTTGTGTAGAAGCCGCTGGCGAGCAACAGCCCAGGTGCCCTATTTGCAGGGCTTATTGCCGATCGAGCGAGTGCTTAGATTATCACACACAATTGGGTGTAGCCGACTTAACATTCTGCAGGCTTAAAACATTTTGTGATAAATGCAACCGTTTTGTTTTCAGAAATAGCGAGACTGAGCATAAATGTAAAGGTTTGCGCTGCCCTGTATGCCGCGGGCGTATAAATAAATTCGATGCTCATCTTTGTTACATGCGGCGGTATGTAGCACAGGATGAGATGGATTGTTATATCTTTTATGATTTTGAATGTATGCAGGAGACAGGCATACACATTCCGAATTACATTTATGCTACCACGCTGTATGGGCACCCCTCCTGGGAGTTTGAGGGTGATACCTGTACACATGACTTTGTACAGTTCTTTACAAGCGGTAAATTTTCAGATCACACATTTATTGCCCACAATGGTGGTAGATACGACTCATACTTTATTGTTAAGGAACTGATTTCTGAAAAACTACAGGTAAAGTTGATAACCCAAGGCGGCCGCCTCTTGTGTGTGACGCTACCCGATCTGTCTATAAGGTTCATAGACTCTCTAAATTTTATCCCCATGAAACTCAGTAAATTACCACAGGCCATGGGTTTTTCAGGAGGCAAAGGACATTTTCCACACTTTTTTAATACCCGAGAAAACCAAAACTATGTAGGCCCCATACCCGATGTAAAATATTATGGGGGGAGTACATGTCACCTGGTGAGAAGGTAGAGTTCCTGGAGTGGTATGCGACACAGGTAAATACAACTTTTTACTTCAAGGCTGAGCTAAAATCTTATTGCAAACAAGATGTTGAAATTCTGAGACACGCCTGCGAGATCTATAGAGAGCGTATTATGCAGATGACACAGAAAAATGTCAAAAAATACTGTAAGCGTCAAAGGCAAATGATTGTAGTGAGCAGATGTGTTGATCCTTTTCAGCTCATCACCCTGGCCTCAGTGTGTATGGCAATGTACAGATTTAAATTTCTTCCAAAAAAGACCATCGGCATTTTGCCTGGTGATAATTATCACAAGGCAAAAAAGCGCTACTCGTCACCGGCTATACAATGGCTCATGTATGTAGCCCACTCCGAGAACATCGACATCCGCCACGCATTGAGAGGTGGTGAAAAACGAGTCGGGAAATATTTTCTAGATGGTTATGCCTATGTTAGCGGCCAACACATAGCATTTGAATTTCAGGGGCGTTTTTATCACGGTTGTCCCGTGTGCTATAATGAAAATGACAGGAATAAGGTCACAAACACGTCCTACGGTCAGTTATATTACACCTTTTTAGCTAAAAAGCGCTACTTACAGGCCTGCGGCTACACAATAAGAGTGATGTGGGAGCATGAGTGGAATGAAATGGTTGAAAATGATTCTAACCTTCAATCATTTCTCCACCAGATGGAGTTCCCTGTTCCTTTAGACCCCCGTGATGCGCTTTATGGCGGACGAACTAACGCCATTAAGCTCTATCACCATCTGGAAGAAGGGGAGACTTTACATTACTACGATTTCACCAGTCTGTACCCCTTTGTAAACAAAACTAAAACATACCCTGTAGGTCATCCAGACATCATCTATGACAATTTTGGATTCATTAAAAAATACTTTGGCATTGCTAAAGTCAAGGTCTACCCACCGAGAGATTTATTTTTTCCAGTTCTACCGGTAAAACTCAACAAAAAATTAATGTTTCCCCTATGCTACACATGCGCTGTAAATTCCCAGGCAGATATTTGTGCGCATAGTGATGAAGAGCGTGCATTGTCAGGCACCTGGTGCACTATAGAGCTCGAGATGGCGATAGAAAAAGGGTATCGGATCGCCCACATCTATGAAATATGGCATTTTCCTAAAACCACTGATGATCTGTTTGCACCCTACATTAAATTACATCTGAGGGAGAAGCAGGAAGCCTCTGGTTACCCTAGCTGGTGCACTGATGAGGTCAAGAAAAGGCAGTACATTGACTCCTTTCTTGAAAAAGAAGGTGTGCAATTACGGCCTGAAAATATAGCGGTCAACCCTGCTAAGAGACAGATCTCCAAGCTTTTCTTAAATTCTTTATGGGGGAAGTTTGCTCAGAGATCTAATCTATCATGTACCAGCATTGTTAGGGATCCAGATGAGCTTTTTAAGTATTTGTTCCTGCCTTACTATGACATTTCGATGTTACATTTCCTTGATGATGACAATGCAACCATTAACTGGAAATACGCAAAAGGTCACCACACCGTCAACAAAAACACAAACATTTTTATAGCGTGTTTTACAACAGCGTATGCCCGGCTAGAGCTCTATTCGCTGCTGGACCGTCTGCAGGAGAGGTGCCTTTATCACGACACAGATTCAGTTATTTTTGTACAGAGAGATGGTCAGTGGCAGCCGCCTTTAGGCGATTACCTGGGGGAGCTGACCAGTGAAATACCCGATGGTACACACATCACAGAATTTGTATCCGCGGGCCCCAAAACTTACGGGTACAAACTCAACACGGGTAAAACTGTCTTAAAAGTTAAGGGTATAACACTAAATGTTGGTAACTCTCAATCTATTAATTTCAACAGTCTAAAAGATCTAGTTCTGGACTACCCGAGCAAGTCTGACACAGATACGCAGAAACGTATTGTCGTACAACAGCCGTCCATTGTAAGAAATAAAAAGTACTGGGAGATTGAAACGAGGCCGTTACGCAAAACACAAAAGTGCGTTTATACAAAGCGGCGACTAATTGACGGTTTCACAACCCTGCCTTTTGGGTATTAGCAGAGTATTGTGCTGATGGATACACGCTTGCAACACCCATTCTCATGCATTCTAGCAGGACCGTCTAATTCTGGAAAGAGCTATTTTGTAAAACAGATGCTGTATAATATTGAAGCTAATTTTTCTCAGAAACCTGATAATATTGTTTGGTTTTATTCGTGTTGGCAAAAACTATATGATGAAATCTCTCTCTCTTTTCCCCACGCCAGATTTGTGGAGGGTCTGCCGAATACATTCGTAGATGATGAATTATTCCCGCCGGAGAAGGTGAATTTGGCTATTGTTGATGATCTCATGGAGAGTGCTAGTGAAAATTGTGAGATAGAAAAAGCCTTTACCAAGTATGTGCACCACAGAAATCTCAGCATTTTCTACCTGGTACAAAACATATTTTGCCAGGGCAAGAAAAGCCGTACGATAAATTTAAACACAAAATACATGGTGCTTTTTAATAACCCCCGAGATAAATTACAAATTTTAACTCTAGCTCGGCAGATGTATCCCGGAAAAACACGTTTTTTCCTAGAAGCTTTTGAGGATGCCACGCGGGAACCTTATGGGTATTTGCTTGTAGATTTGAGAGCTAATACCCCTGAGGAACATCGCTTAAGGACCGGCTTGTTTCCACCAGCGTTGCCTGCTGTTTATGTTCAAAAGAAAAACACTTCTAAAAAGTGAATTTTACCCAGGTATCAGACATTCTACGCTGTGTGCGTTGTGCTGTAAAGATGTCTGAGAGACTCCGGCGTAACTGGGCTCTCTTAAAAACTCTGGTGAAGGCAACCCCGGCTGTCCGAAAGTCTATTTTGCGCAATGCGAGCAATGATTTAATTACAGCCATAGGCGAGATTGCTTTAAACATCTTAAAAGGCAGGATTCAGCTGAAAGAGCGTCAAAAAGGCATATTAAAGAAGTGGCGTAAAGCTATAAGAACCCTGAGCGACAGATCTCAGCCCATAAAGAAAAAGAAGCGGCTACTAAAGCAGGCCGGCGGGTTTATCGGCCCTCTTTTAGCTTTTGCAATCCCTATAATAACAAGCCTGCTCGCAGGAAGATAATGGAGCATACAGAGAAAATGTATCTAGTCCCCAAACAGGAGCTAGACAAACTAAGGTCCAGTACTACAGATAACATACGCGACAGTGTTATTCGGCGCCTTGATGGTGAAATTAGTGCCATTTTACAACGTCGTGACATTCCCGATGATGTGAAAATTAAAATGTATAGCACAGCGCTACAAAGATACTTGGTGCATACGCGCCACAGCTCAAAAGAAGTAACGGCTTTAAATCTCGTTAGCACTCCTGATCCTGGTCAGCAACAATTGTCAAATACCGACTCTGATAAAAATCAAGAGATCGCTGAAATTGTCAGCCACATAAATCAAAGATATAAAAAGAATGCTGAATTTTTACTAAACAGGTTACTACAGAATAAAAATGTTACAGACTGGAATAATAAAGCTGAATTTATTTTCAAAGGATCTGTAATACCGGGGTCTAACTTACTGGATTTGGTACGTAGTACTACGCAGAGTCATGCTCTGACCGGCAGAAATTTGCCGCCGGGTTGGGAAGCATTTATGCAGGCTATGGCCGAGCTAAATATACCGTCTACAGTTGTTGGTAATCCCACTACTAGGAAGCTTTTAGACGAACTAAAAATTTCCAGCAGCGAGACACACGCTGTATCTACGCCGCAGAAACTAGCTCCGATGCCGCGTACGATCCAATCTTTACATTCCCCGTCATTAGGTACCACACGTGGAACTCTGCTACCTAAAAGAAGATCTCTACCGATGCTACAAGCCATGTGGCTCACGATGTAAAGAATGTATTTGATAAATATGTCATACATGACTTGTGTTACCATATTATTTTGTAAGAAGTGAAATGATGTATATTCAAGCGATACTATTTATTTTGTAAGAAGTTTGTTGCTGTATAAACAACGTGCTATTTAATGTGATTGCTTTTATACCCTGCAAGAATCATTGAAATGTCTCTGAGATGTGCTTATTTTACAATAAATATCTTTTACTTTTACAATACCCTGTCTTTTGCTTTTTTTATAAACGTATAAAACACCACGATTCATACCTGCGCTTGTTGTAATATGGTCGCACACATAATGCGCGCATTATAAATCACATATAAATGAGATATAAAACTCTAATATAAAACAATTACGGGGATAACATTCATGTTGTAACATGCCCACATACATAATGTGCGCATTATAAATCACATATAAATATAAAACTCTAATATAAAACAATTACGGGGATAACATTCATGTTGTAACATGCCCACATACATAATGTGCGCATTATAAATCACATATAAATATAAAACTCTAATATAAAACAATTACGGGGATAATATTCATGTTGTAACATGCCCACATACATAATGTGCGCATTATAAATCACATATAAATGAGATATAAAACTCTAATATAAAACAATTACGGGGATAACATTCATGTTGTAACATGCCCACATACATAATGTGCGCATTATAAATCACATATAAATATAAAACTCTAATATAAAACAATTACGGGGATAACATTCATGTTGTAACATGCCCACATACATAATGTGCGCATTATAAATCACATATAAATATAAAACTCTAATATAAAACAATTACGGGGATAACATTCATGTTGTAACATGCCCACATACATAATGTGCGCATTATAAATCACATATAAATATAAAACTCTAATATAAAACAATTACGGGGATAACATTCACTGTATCAAATACAGCGATAATAATATTAAACTATATAAAAAGGGAGGGGGAGCTGCCACACAGATGCTGTTAGAAGACAGGGGAGGGGCGGGGTTACACACTTTGATACACTTTGATAGGGGCGGGGCCACCTGTCAAATTGAGTTTGACGAAACATATCTATGCTCCACTACTGATAATAAATTATGATAAATCTTGGTTACAGCCCCTAAAAGTTCAAAAGTTCCTAGGTCTGCTGTTGGATTCAGATACCCAGCAGTGCTGTCTTCCCCCGGATAAGTTAATTCAGATTCAGCATCTGGTGTTAAAAGCAATTGATAAACCCACCATGACCCTTAGACAGGCCATTTCCCATTTAGGGTCCCTGACATCTTGTATTCCGGCTGTCATGTGGGCTCAGCTTCACACTAGACCTCTTAAAAAAATGTTTTGAGGAATGATAGGGCCGTAGGAGGGTCCTTACATGAAAAAATAACATTGAACCCATTAACCCTTAGGTCGCTTAGATGGTGGCTAGACAAGGATAAATTAGCCGTAGGTGTTCCTTGGGTAGTAGATATAACTCCAGTGATAACCACGGATTCTAGCCCCTCGGGGTGGGGGGCTCACATGGGTGACATTGTGGTTCAGGGACAATGGGACTCCCTTACAACGACTTCATCCAACCAAAGGGAGTTAATGGCCATTGAATTATCGGTTAAAAAACTCCTCATATACCTACAGGGTCACCACGTCAGGATCCTTTCGGACAACCAGGTGGCGGTGGCCTATATAAACCATCAAGGTGGGACACGTTCCGAGGCTCTGATGCAGGTGGCAAATCGCCTTTTCCAGACAGCAGAGACACATTTTCTATCTTTAACTGAGCTCCACATCAGAGGAAAAGAAAATATAAAGGCAGACTTTCTCAGCCGCAATACCCTAAGGCAAGGCGAATGGTCTTTAAACAGGGACACCTTCAATTTGATTGTCCGCAAATGGGGTCAACCAGAGGTAGACCTCTTTGCCACCAAATGCAACAGAAAATTGAGAAAATTTTGTTCCTTGAATCCCAGGGGGAATCCTCTGGCAGTGGACGCCTTCCTGATAAAATGGGATTGAACCTGTTGCCTCTAGTGGTG
Source organism: Ranitomeya variabilis (assembly GCF_051348905.1). Classification (NCBI taxonomy): domain Eukaryota; kingdom Metazoa; phylum Chordata; class Amphibia; order Anura; family Dendrobatidae; genus Ranitomeya; species Ranitomeya variabilis. Next base: position 363,363,990 of record NC_135236.1, on the reverse strand, counting down.
AGGAAAATCAGGGAGGATTAGGCAAAAGTTATACTGATTGCCCCGTTCTGGCCCAGGAGGACCTGGTTCGTATGGCTCAGGACAATGTCGGTAGACGATCCTTGGGTGCTTCCAGAAATTCCGGACTTGCTTTGCCAAGGTCCGATCAGCCATCCACAAGTGAAGGGACTCCATTTAACGGCATGGAGTTTGAGCGGTCGTTGTTAAAGGACAGATGCTTCTCCCCGAATTTAGTAGATATTCTTCTTAAGAGTAAGAAGCAAGTCACAACTAAGATCTACTCTAGAACTTGGAAAAAGTTCCTAACCATATCAGACTTCGATATAAAAAAGGGCTTGCCAATACGCCAAATTCTAGAATTTCTGCAGAAGGGATTGGAATTAAATATTTCCACGAGTACACTAAAAGTACAAGTCTCAGCCCTGGGAGCCCTATTTTCTTGTAATATTGCCAACAATTATTGGGTTTCGAGGTTTATTAAGACCGTTGGTAGAGTTAAGGTACCTTCACATGAAGCGACGCTGCAGCGATAGCGACAACGATGCCGATCGCTGCAGCGTCGCTGTTTGGTCGCTGGAGAGCTGTCACACAGACCGCTCTCCAGCGACCAACGATGCCGAGGTCCCCGGGTAACCAGGGTAAACATCGGGTTGCTAAGCGCAGGGCCGCGCTTAGTAACCCAATGTTTACCCTGGTTACCATCGTAAAAGTAAAAAAAACAAACAGTACATACTTACATGCGTCCCCCGGCGTCCGCTTCCTGCACTGTGTGAGCGCCGGCAGTAGCAGGGCACAGCGGTGACGTCACCGCTGTGCTGTGCTTTCACTTTCACTTTGCGGCGCTCAGTCAGTGTGGGAAGCGGACACCGGGGGACGCATGTAAGTATGTACTGTTTGTTTTTTTTACATTTTACGCTGGTAACCAGGGTAAACATCGGGTTACTAAGCGCGGCCCTGCGCTTAGTAACCCGATGTTTACCCTGGTTACCAATGTAAAATATCGCTGGTATCGTTGCTTTTGCTGTCAAACACAACGATACACGGCGATCGGACGACCAAATAAAGTTCTGAACTTTATTCAGCGACCAGCGACATCACAGCAGGATCCTGATCGCTGCTGCGTGTCAAACTAAACGATATCGCTAGCCAGGACGCTGCAACGTCACGGATCGCTAGCGATATCGTTACAAAGTCGTTTCGTGTGAAGGTACCTTTAGACCCATACATAAGAGTATGTCGGTTCCAAGGGATCTTAATCTAGTCCTTTCATCTTTGACAAAAGAGCCCTTCGAACCCCTACAATCAGCCTCAATAAAACTGCTATCCCTTAAAACAGCTTTTCTGGTAGCGATAACATCTGCACGTAGAGTAGGAGATATCCAAGCACTTTCCAGGCTTCCCCCTTATACTGAATTCTTGCAGGATAGGGTAATCCTCAGGCCGGACCCAGCTTACTTGCCCAAAGTAGCGTCACATTTCCACAGGGCTCAGGAAATAGTTCTACCATCATTTCTCCCTAATCCTTCTAACTCTAAAGAAGAGAGTCTCCATACCTTAGATGTCAGAAGATGTCTTCTGCATTATATCTCAGTCACTGATACTTGGAAGAGAGATAATGCACTATTCTTATCCTTTCAGGGTCCTAGGAAAGGGTATAGGGTATCGAAATGAACACTAGCTAGATGGATTAGGGAGGCTATCTCTTTGGCTTATACAGCAGGTGGGGGTCCAGCTCCGCAGAATCTGAGGGCACATTCCACCCGGGCCATGGCATCATCCTGGGCGGAGAGATCTGGAGTATCAATCGAACAGATATGTAAGGCGGCCACATGGTCATCCCCTTCCACCTTTTTCAAACACTATCGGTTGGACTTGGGGTGCTCCTCAGATCTCACCTTCGGGTTAAGGTGCTGCAGGCTATAGTCCCTCCCTAATGTAGCTTACATCTCTGTAAATCTCTCGTGGTGCTGTCATGGGAGTCCGAATAAAGCATTAAGCTACTTACTGGTAGCAGCGTTTTTCGGAGGCCCATGACAGCACCCTTAGTTCCCTCCCTATTCACGTGGGGGCTGCACTTCCTTAAATAATTATAAGAGATAATATTAATAATATAGAGTTTTTTCCCGTGTGATATCTGGTGGGCTAATTATATATGAGTTGACATGATTATGTGTATATATATATATATATATATATATATATATATATATGCTACTAACCGCGGTAGTCCTCTCAATCTCTGGAATACAGCTGATACGTGGGAGAGGTGCCGCCCTTTTGTATCTGTAGGTTTCCTGTTCCTGAAGGGCGGATCCCCTCTCTCGTGGTGCTGTCATGGGCCTCCGAAAAACGCTGCAACCAGTAAGTAGCTTAATGCTTTTTTATTTGGTGATAAATTGAAATGAACAAACCCGAACTGTTAAGTTCGGGGTATGTACCGGACACCTAGTGTCCGTTACCGAACCCTGAACGCTGACTTTTTACTGGATGTCCAGTTTACTGTTTGGGTTCAGATGCCGGATAAAGTTTGTTGAAAGGCTGCAGTGCAGCCAATAAGCAAGCTTTTAGGCTGTGGGCACCTCCTGAGCTACCACAGCCATGCTAAGTATTGGCGTGGCTGTGATTGGCCGACGCACCCCATAACCCCTCCTGTATAAAGTAAATGCCGGATTACAAGTGCCACCACCATTCTGCTCCAATTAGTGTAGGGACAGGGTACAGCTGGAGTGAAGACAGAATTAGACTGCACACTCTTTGTGTACTCTGCACGTGTCTCAGTGGAAGTACTGTGCTGAAAAGTTGCTCTGTGTACTTTGCACCACCACTTGTAGGAGTACTGTGCTTTTAATATGAATAAAGAAACTACATAGAGTCTGCAATATATAGTGGAGTCAAGATTTCACCACTCTTCACAATACTTATATATGGGGATATACAAAGTGAGTGTAATAGATAAATGTACTTTAACAATATAAAATAATTAATTACATGTGTCCTGCATACAAAACATAAGATGCTAGACACTTCCAACAAAGTATATACACACGTGGTCAAAATTGTTGGAACCCCTAGTTTAATGACATAAAAACCCACAATGGTCACAGAAATAACTTTAATCTGACAAAAAATAATAATAATAATAATAATAATAATAATAATAATAAATAAAACATCTATGAAAATGAACAAAGGAAAGTTGGACATTGCTTTTCAACCATGCTTCCACAGAATAAAAAAAAAATAAAAGTCATGAAAAGGCCTGGACAGAAATGATGGTACCCCTGAAAATAATGTGACAAAAGGGACATGTAAATCAAGGTGTGTCCAATAAGTAGCATCACAGTTGTCTCCAATCTAGGAATCAGGGAGTGGGACTGTATATAAGGCTACAGATACTCACTGTGCTGTTTGGTGACATGATGTGTATCACACTCAACATGGACCAGAGGAAGCAAAGGAAAGAGTTGTCTCGTGAGAGTAGAAAGAAAATTATAGACAAACATGCTAAAGGTAAAAGTTATAAGACTACCTCCAAGCAGCTTGATGTTCCTGTGACTACAGTTGCACATATTATTCAGAAAGTTAAAGGGAACCTGTCACCACGTTTTTGGAAGATGGGATAAAAATAGCGTTAAATAGGGGCAGAGGTGGGCGTTACATTAGTGTGTGTGTTATGCGTTTATTACCCACCTAAGTTGCCGAAATAACTTTGCAAAGTCTCTGTTTTCGCCTGTCAATCAGGCTGGTCAGGTCGCATGGGCGTGGTGTCTTCACCCAGATTTGGCGTAGTTTTCCGTTGGTGGCGTAGTGGTGTGCGCATGCCCAAGGTCCCGAATCCTCTTCCAGGGGATTTAAAATAGCGCGGTGTTCGTTATTGCATTGGTGATCGGTGGGCGCGGCCATCTTCCTTTGGCCGCGCGTGCGCAGAAGCGGCGCTCTGCTGGCCGCGGCTTCAGGAAAATGGCCGCCGCGATGCCGCGCGTGCGCAGATGGATATCGCGGCGGCCATTTTCCTGAAGCCGCGGCCAGCAGAGCGCCGCTTCTGCGCACGCGCGGCCAAAGGAAGATGGCCGCGCCCACCGATCACCAATGCAATAACGAACACCGCGCTATTTTAAATCCCCTGGAAGAGGATTCGGGACCTTGGGCATGCGCACACCACTACGCCACCAACGGAAAACTACGCCAAATCTGGGTGAAGACACCACGCCCATGCGACCTGACCAGCCTGATTGACAGGCGAAAACGGAGACTTTGCAAAGTTATTTCGGCAACTTAGGTGGGTAATAAACGCATAACACACACACTAATGTAACGCCCACCTCTGCCCCTATTTAACGCTATTTTTATCCCATCTTCCAAAAACGTGGTGACAGGTTCCCTTTAAGATTCATGGGAGTGTAGCTAACCTCCCTGGACGTGGCCGCAGGAGGAAAATTGATGACAAATCAAAGAGACGGAAAATAGGAATGGTAACAAAAGAGCCCAGAAAAACTTCTAAACAGATTAAAGGTGAACTTCAAGCTCAAGGAACATCAGTGTCAGATTGCACCATCCGCCATTGTATGAGCCAAAGTGGACTTCATGGGAGACGACCAAGGAGGACACCATTGTTAAAAAAAAATCATAAAAAAGCGAGACTGAAATTTGCCACACTACATGTTGACAAGCCACAAAGCTTCTGGGAGAATGTCCAATGGACAAATGAGACAAAAATTGAACTTTTTGGCAAGGCACATCAACTCTATGTTCACAGATGGAAAAATTAAGCATATCAAGAAACAAACACTGTCCCTACTGTGAAACATGGAGGAGGCTCTGTTATGTTCTGGGGTTGCTTTGCTGCATCTGGCACAGGGTGTCTAGAATCTGTGCAGTGTACAATGAAATCTCAAGACTATCAAGGGATTCTAGAGAGAAATGTGCTGCCCAGTGTAAGAAAGCTTGGTCTCAGTCGCAGGTCATGGGTCTTGCAACAGGATAATGACCCAAAACACACAGCTAAAAACACCCAAGAATGGCTAAGAGGAAAACATTGGACTATTTTGAAGTGGCCTTCTATGAGCCCTAACATAAATCCTATTGAGCATATTTGGAAAGAGCTGAAACGTGCCGCCTGGAAAAGGCAACCTTGAAACATGAGACAACTGGAGCAGTTTGCTCTTGAGGAGAGGGCCAAAATACTTGTCGAGAAGTGCAGAAGTCTCATTGACAGTTACTGGAATCGTTTGATTGCAATGATTGCCTCAAAAGGTTGTACAACAAAATATTAAGTTAAGGGTACCATCATTTCTGTCCAGGCCTATTTCGTGAGTTTTATTTTTTAAAATTCTGTGGAAGCATGGTTGAAAAGCAATGTCTGACTTTCATTTGTTCATTTTCATCGATTTTTTATTTATTTATTATTATTATTTTTGTCAGATTCAAGTTATTTCTGTTAACATTGTGGGATTTTCTGTCAATAAACGAGGGGTATCAACAATTTTGACCACGTGTGTACATACACAATCCCTAGCAGCTTTACATGATCCCGCAGGATGAAGAGATTCCGGCTTGGATAAAACAATACTCTTTATTGATGCATAAATAATTACAAAACAGGGTGGGAGAAACTTCTAATAGAGGGAGGTGCTATAGTATAGCTGGGTTCCCTCAGGTCCCTATATGTGAAGCACTTGTAAACATAACACTAATAGGGTGAAGTTGTTTTAGGCTAAGTGAGCAGATTAGTATGGTTAGTGTGATACGTGTAGAGTCTGAGAACACTACTACTATAGTGGTACAATAAAGTGCCTAGTGTCTACGTTATGAAGCAGTCTCACTAATATTTCTACATGAGTAATAGTATATGCTCATTGCACCAAAAAGCATATTTTACAAGTTATTATAGGAGAGGAATGCTGCTCGATGTGACAAGAAAAGTACCTTGTGCTTAATCTATTGAAGCAATCTCTACCAAGGTAGTGTAGAGAGTCGAGACTATTATATCAAATAATAAAGATAATCCATAGGTACATCACTTCAAATGGTTAGTGTCAACAAACCATGAGGCAACCAAGTGGACAGCCGCACCTCCCCGACCCCTACACCGTTTCACTCACGCTTCTTCCGGGGGTGTTAAAGTGCTGTGCCTTTAAACTTGTGTGTACTCTGCACCCCTGCCAGTGGGAGTACTGTGCCTTTAAGTCTCTATGTGTACTCTGCACCCCGCTAGTGGGAGAACTGTGCTTTTAAGCCTTTGTTTGTACTCTGCAACGCCGCCTGCAGGAGTAATGTGCCTTTTAGTCTCTGGGTGTACTCTGCACCCTTGACTGTGTGAGTACTGTTCCAAAAAGTCTCTGTGTACCCTGCAGCCATGTCTATACAAGTAGTGTGTCTAAAAAATGCTTCTACTTTGCAGTCACCTTTTTGAGATTAGTGTGACTAAAAAATAATTATACTCAGATGCTCTTTCTGTACCATTTGTGGGCCTAAAAATAATTTTATTCTGAAGCTGCTTTTTTGAAGTACTGTGTTTAAAAAATAATTCTACTATGCCACTCTCTGTGCCATTTGTGGGCTTAGCAACTGGGGCACCGCATGACCTCGGAAGGCAGGGTTAGCATGGTCGAAATGTGGCAAAACTTTATGAGCACGTCCCAACATCTAGCACTACCATCTCATATGGTCTGTATTAGCAGGAGGCAGCATTACAAAAATATAGTGGAAGAGTACCTGTCTACATGTCTCCACACACAAACTGATGGGTTTGCCCCATTTAACTTCTGGGTCTCCAAACTGGACACATGGCCTGAGCGTGCCCTTTGTGTCTTGGTGATGCTGGTCTACCCTGTGAAAAGTGTACTGTCGTAACGTGTGTTTAGCACGGCAGGGAGTGTAATCACGGACAGGCGGATCTGACTGTCCACAGCTAACATGGACAAAAACTCACATTAAAATCAGCTAGGCATGGATCCCAGAGGACTTGTCCATACCTTTGAATGACTAGACAATTATACCAGTCACACCTAGCCAGTATTCAACTTTATTTGCCTCCTCCCCAAATTAGAAAAAAACTACAAAAAAACTGTTTTGGCTACCTCCTACTTTGCTACATCCTCCTCTTACTCTATCTGGACCTATGCCTTCTGGTTCTAGATTGCTAGTTTTAGTTTGGTTAATTATAGGTTGTTTTAAGTCAGTTCCACAAAAAAATACCAAATAAGTTAAAAAAAACAATGAAAAAAATAAATTGCGTTTTTTTAACACATTTTATTTAACTTTCTTTTACTTTTTCATTTAGACACACTGTGGGACAACAATATTCTTTACTTTGATCACTGGTCTAATACACTACAAAACTTATGTACTGCAGTGCATGAGACCTGTCAGTTCATCAGTGACGCAGCCCATTAGACCCATATCCTGACATCTTCAGATGACCTTGGGGTAAAACATGGCAACTTTTAGCAACTGCAGTTACGACTGAAGGAGGGTGATGGTGTTAAAAGAGGGTTAAAAGACCCCTTTCAACACCATCGCCCTCCTTTGTTGCAATTCACAGTGGCTTTTAAAGGGTTAATTGAACCTGATCGGTTCCAATATTGGCTAATGCTGTAGGGTGTCAGCTGCATCTTCAGCTGTCAACTGCGCTATTCACTTATTTCTAATGCCCCTTAAAGGGAACCTGTCACCCCGTTTTTTCAAGATGAGATAAAAATAGCGTTAAATAGGGGCAGAGCTGTGCTTTACATTAGTGTATTTTTTTGTGCCTTTATTCCCCACCTATGCTGCCGAAATACCTTTGTAAAGTCGCCGTTTTGGGCTGTCACTCACGCTGGTCTGGTCATACTGTATGGGCATGGTGACATCGCTGTTTCTCCCCCAGATCCTGCTCATCTTTCCGTTGGTGGCGTAGTGGTGTGCGCATGCCCAACAGGCGAATCCACTGCGCAGCTGAAGGAAAAGAGCGCGATCTGCGCTATTCAGCGGTTTATCAGTGGGCGCGGCCATCTTCCTGAGGCCGCACGTGTGCAGATGGTAGTGCTCGGCTTCCCGGGGCTTCAGGAAAATGGCCGCCGCGTTCTCCATCTGCGCACGCGCGGCATCCCGCGGCCATTTTCCTGAAGCCCCGGGAAGCCGAGCACTACCATCTGCGCACGTGCAGCCTCAGGAAGATGGCCGCGCCCACCGATAAACCGCTGAATAGCACAGATCGCGCTCTTTTCCTTCAGCTGCGCAGTGGATTCGCCTGTTGGGCATGCGCACACCACTACGCCACCAACAGAAAGCTGAGCAAGATCTGGGGGAGAAGCAGCGATGTCACCACGCCCATATGACCAGACCAGCGTGAGTGACAGCCCAAAACGGCGACTTTACAAAGGTATTTCGGCAGCATAGGTGGGGAATAAAGGCACAAAAAATACACTAATGTAAAGCACAGCTCTGCCCCTATTTAACGCTATTTTTATCTCATCTTGAAAAAACGAGGTGACAGGATCCCTTTAACGATTGCCATTTTAATTTGTATCGGTGGTTGTTAAGGGATTACAGGATACAACACGTACCTAGTATAATCTATGGATCTGTTCACAAGTCCTATTTTTGGGTGGGCCGTGTATCCACAAAGAAAAATAATGCTGGAAACATGTTTGTTTTTGATCTGAGACATGTATCAAAATTACAAATTGAAGAGTATATTTCTGTGAAAATCACATGCAGCACGCAATGCCATCCATGTGTCTGTCTGGTTTTAACATTGTAATGGTAGCTTTACACATTTTATTGTCTTGGCATGAGAAAATTACTGATGTCTGAAGGAGGCAAAAAGATAAATTTGCTGAACTTTGCATTGCACTCTATCTGTCATTGTTGAGCTGAGATAAGTGGACATACTGTGTTTGTGTGGCAAGGCTGCTGGCCCTGGGGTCAGCCATGCACTTGAAAAGACTCTTGGGGATTTTACTAGGTAGTTGAGCACAGAGCAAACTGTGCTGTATAAACATAGGATGACATTGCACTGCACATTTCATATGCTGGTGACTTTAGAGTGGCTTTGTCATCATGACTGGTCCTTGTGGAACACCCCCTAGGGCCTTGGGGTACTTGGGCCGGATCCGAAGTTTCTTCAGGGGGATGTCACGGCAGCAGTGACCCAGTCCGTGGCCCTGGGCATCAAATAAAATTGAAATAAAGGGGAATAAAGTTTATGGGGGATTAGTTCGTGATGCCACCTGTGGTGTTCGGCAATGGATGGCCGACGCTGCTTAAGGGGACAACTGGGGCCAAAGGTGACGCAGCTGGGATGGTTCTGCTCCCCACAGGTGGAGCGGGGCCCCAGGGCTACCGGTACTGTTGTAAGGGATAGTGGACGTTGGGGTGCAGGACTGAGGGTGTGAGAAATGACTGGAGGACACAAGGGCTGTAGTTTTCTTTACCTTTACTTGATAGCTGAAGGTGCAGTCTGGGGCACAGGTAACAGATGGTATGGAGATCCAGGCAGCCTGGATGCAATTTAGGATCAACCTAGCCAGGTGGGTTCAGAGGCCTTCCTACTGCGCTGTCCTGTTAGGTCCTTGATGCTTTAAGCTCTGCTCAAGTCCCTCTCACTGTCTGGCAGTTACAATAAACTTTACCCTCAGGGCAGGCCGCTTGAGCCTCTTACAGGTGTTGATCCTTCGTGGAGGCTCCAGGCACTGGTATGCTGCTGTGCCTGTGGGAGTTAGATAGGCCAGGAGACCTGCAGTCTCCTGCCCTCCAGATTTAGCTGCCGGGACTTCAGTACCTGAAAAACCACGGACTCTGGTGTCCAGTTACTGGCACTCAGGTCTGGGGTGAGCTTGGGTACAGCTCCACTCCGCAGGTTCTCCTCTACTTCCCTCCTCTCCTCTCTCAGACTCCGACTCCGACTAACTAACTCTGCCTCCAGGCCAGAACTTATAGGGAAGCTCCCCTGAAACTGGGTGTTAGAGCTCCCACTTCTGGTCTGGAGTAAGGAAAAGAATTGCATGCTGGTGTTACCTGGTAAGAGGACCCCTCCTTGCTTCCAGGCATCACATCACCCCCTGTGAGGGAGGCAATGCCACTGTGGCAACCGGACTCCTGGGGTGCCACACTTGTAGGACAGAGAAGTGGCAGTTTGGATCCTATACATGACAGGAACATTCTTGATGCACAGAAAAGTGGAGAAGAGAAAAAGATGAGCTCAGCCTCAGCAAATACAGAGCTGGCAGCCCAGGAAGGTTTAGTTGTGGGCATTCTGAGACAGCAAAGGTAAAGTTTGACAGCGGGGGCTCAGTGGAAGCACAAGGTAGAGGAGGATGAAGTTGCTAATGCAGCTGGGGCACTGGCACCACCTCGGAATGGATGGTTAGCATTGCAAAAAATGTGGAAAACCTTACTCAGCATGTCGCAAAATCCAGCACCACCATCTGATACCCTATTAGCAGGAGGCACCGTTTTGATTATGGCTGTGTAGCTGCTCAATGGGGATTAATAAGTTAGACAGTAAAATAGGTATAGATGAACAATTGAAAACATCTGTGTTAAGCTAGACAGACATAATCAAGAAAACAGAACCCAAACACCCAGAGAAAAGGAGTGTCTTCTATGGCTTAGCAGAAAGAGAAGCTGACCACAAAACACAAACTAAAGGAATCAAATCCATGAGCATGACAGTTTGAACAACATGGTGGAAAAGTTTGTGGCCACACGTCTCCACATACTGAGTGATGGGTCTGGCCCATTTAACTTCAGGATCTCCAAATTGGACACATGGCCTGAGCTTGCCCTTCGTGCACTGGAGGTACTGGCTTGCCTTGTGGAATGTATATTGTCAGATTGTGTGTTTAGCATGGCAGGAGGTGTAACCAGAGGCAGGTACATGCACCTGTTCACAGCCAACGTGGGCAGGCTCACATTCATTAAAATGAACCAGGCGTGGATCCCACAGGACTTGTCAGTACCTTTTGCTGAATATAGAAGTATGCCAGCCTCACCCAAACATTGTTAGTCTTCACTGCAGTTTTTTTATTTTATTTTCCATCAACAATGTTTTGGGACCTACCCAAATTAAAAAAAACCTTGTGTTTTGCAGAATAACCCCACACAAGCTGCTTTGCAGAGTCCTCCCACAGAGGCTTTTTTCAGAGTATTCTCACAGAGACGCATGCATGAACAGGGGTTTTTGGCACAGTATTTCCACAGACACAGTTGCAGATTAGAAAAATGTGTTTTTACGCACAGTATTCCCACAGATATGTATGCAAAGTATAACTCTTTTTTAGGACCACAACTCGTACAGGCACAGTGGCAGAGTATAGTTAATTTTTAAGCACACTACTTGTAAGGAAACGACTGCAATGTACACAGAAGCTTTTAAGCACAATACTCCCAGAGGCTTTTTGGTACAGTACAAACAGAGGCTTTTTGCACAGTACTCCCAGAGGATTTTTGGTACAGAGCAAGCAGAGGCTCTTTGGTATAGGCTTTTTGGTACAGTACAGAGGCTTTTTGGCACAGTACTCCCAGATGTTTTTTGGTACAGGACAAAAAGGCATTTTGGCACAGTACTCCCAGAGCTTTTTTGGCACAATAGACACAGAGGCTTTTTGGCACTGTACACAGCGAGATTTTTTGGTCCAGTACAACTAGAGGCTTTTTGGCAAAGTACTTCCATAGGGTTTGTGGTACAGTACAAACACAGGCTTTTCGATACAGTGCACAGAGAGGATTTATGCTACAGTAAAAACAGAGGCTTTTTCACATGGTACACCCTGAGTCTTTTTGGTTCAGTATAAACAGAGGCTTTTTGGTACAGTACAAACAGAGGCTTTTTTGGCACAATACTCCTTGAGACTTTTGATACAATACAAACAAAAGCTTTTTGGTACAGCACACACATAGGCTTTTTGGCACAGCAAAAACAGAAGCTTTTTGGCACAGCATTCACAGAGGCTTTTTGGCACAGTACAAACAGGCCTTTTGGCCAACAAATGGGAAAGACATGGCTGCATACTAGAATTAGAAAAGTCTACAAATTCTAAACGTGCTTGTGAGCAAAAAGGTAGATTTAAAATGTAACTTTTAATAAGCATATTTACATTACCCTAACTAAGGACACAACAAAACAATAAGGCTATGTGCACACGTAAGAAATGTGGTGCAGAATTTTCTGCACTAAATCTGCATCTCCTGGCAGAATCCGCAGGTGCGTTTTTTATGCGTTTTTTGTGTGTTTTTTGTGCAGTTTTTGTGCAGATTTTACCACTGCAGATTTCTATTAATGGAGGGGTGCAGAAACACTGCAGAAATGCACAAAAGAAGTGACATGCACTTCTTTGAAATCTGCAGCGTTTCTGCGCAGATTTTTCTGCACCATGTGCACAGCTTTTTTTTCACATTGATTTACATTGTACTGTAAATCACAGTGCAGTTCTGCAGCGCTTCTGCAGCAGAAAAATCTGCTGCAGTTCTGCACCAATTCTGCACTAAATCTGCATCGTGTGCACATACCCTAAAACACATACTGTATATACCTATACACAATGGTTAAATAAATAAATGTGTCAAATTATTCCTGTTTTCTTATCATGTATTGATACCAATGATCACAAGTATACATAAATCTATAGAAGAGTGTGAACAGGACTCTAGAAACCCAGATATAAATTAACAGGGGTAAGTAGCAAAATAAGTTGTGTCCCCAATTAGGGTGAGTTACATTTTAAATCTACATTTTACTCATATGAATAGATGTGCTTTCATCTGCGGGATCGGTCTTTGGCAAATCATTACTTCTGGAAGCAGTTACACATTAAACCCTCCTCTTTTTGCTCTTGCAGTGCTTCTTAACTACCATTTGTGTGCTGCTATAGTATGACCACATATGCATTTCCTGGAGTCCATAGAGAGCACAACTTTCCCTCCCATTAATTTTATTTATTGTTTTCAATGCTGCATAATTTATGCCTCACTTTGATCTTGTCCTAGCTTCTATAATGTAATGGATTACCTAATTAATTGTTAATAATCAATATGTACGTTATGTTCTGTTTTCTCAGTTGAAGTCCTATGAACTACAGAAAATGTAAATTTCAGGTAATAAACTTTCAATTTTTCTAACCGCTCAATCTTCTTTTTTATGTCTCAGACCATTTTTGCCTTCCATTGAACACAACTTCTAGATCCCTATATACATTGTAAGTTGAAAGTTAAATAGAGTTTAGAAACTTCTCATCAACTAAAAAAATAATCTGTTATCGCTGTTTGTTTGAACATGGTTAAGAGACTGTGATATGTCTGTAAGATGTAACAAGGGAGGGTTTTAATAAAAGTGAAAGACAGGAAGAGGAAGCGTGGACATCTTGGACAGAGTCAGCAGGAATGAGGAGTGTATGAGGCTGTGCTGTAGAGGGATATGGTGACATCCCCTCGTGACAGCACCCAACTGACTAAAGAGTAGCAGCAGATTGAAGCTGAACTAAGCCGGTATCCAAACCTTTCACTATGCAAGGGAATTCTTGCTGTAAAAGCTGATAAAGAACAGAAGGGACTCGAGACCTGTGAGGTGAAAGGTGCCGCATCCTGTGGAAGCATTATAGCACAAGCCTCCTCGGTTTTGCTCACAGCTGGGAGAGCTCTGCATCCGCCTGCATTTCCTGATTGTGTCGTTCGGAGAGATCTGGCGGTAAGAAACACTAAAAGCCCACTGTGATGCCACAGTAAGTAAATGTGCACGCATCACAATATATTTTCCCCATAATACTGTAGAATGTAAGCCCGCAAGGGCAGGGTCCTCTTTCCTCTGTACCAGTCTGTCATTGTTAATTTTGTTTACGGTAAGTGATATTTGTATTTTGATGTAACCCCTTCTCATGTACAGCATGATGGAATTGATGGTGCTATATAAATAAATATAATAATAATATTTTGGTGCCAAGAGACACACGGCTGGAAAAAAGGTTTTAGTTAGTTAGGTATAGTGACTCTACGGACCACGTTTTCCTTCTGGAATCAAAGGCCAGAAATCCTAGATTTCTCACTAAGTTTTCGTGCTGTTCAGTAACTAAGGATTTTATGCTACATTTAGGTGCTGACACATCACGCAGTGTTCTCCAGGAAGGACTTGTGTTTTCCTCTCTGTTCTCTGGAAGAGGGGTTTCTCTGTGGGTCAATATAAGGCAGAGAAGTGATGCAGCTCCAACAGACTTTGTCCACGGCACCTTCTCTGGTATGTATATACAGTAAATAAATGTTTGGACACATCTTCTCATTTAAAGATTTTTCTGTATTCTCATGACTATGAAAATTGTGCATTCACACTGAAGGCATCAAAACTCTGAATTATCACATGTGGAATTATATACTTAAAAAAGTGTGAAATAACTGAAAATATTTCTTATATTCTAGGTTCTTCAAAGTAGCCACCTTTTGCTTTGATGACTGCTTTGCACACTCTTGGCATTCTCTTGATGAGCTTAAAGAGGTAGTCACCGGGAATGGTCTTCCAACAATCTTGAAGGAGTTCTCAGATGCTTAGCACTTGTTGGCCCTTTTGCCTTCACTCTGCTGTCCAGCTCACCCCAAACCATCTCGAATGGGTTCAGGTCTGGTGAATGTGGAGGCCAGGTCATCTGGCGTAGCACCCCATCACTCTCCTTCTTGGTTAAATAGCCCTTACATAGTCTGGAGGTGTGTTTGGGGTCATTGTCCTGTTGAAAAATAAATGATGGTCCAACTAAACGCAAACCGGATGGAATAGCATGCCGCTACAAGATGCTGTGGTAGCCATGCTGGTCAGTATGCCTTCAATTTTGAATAAATCCCCAAAAGTGTCACCAGCAAAGCAGCCCCACACCATCACACCTCCTCCTCCATGCTTCACAGTGGGAGCCATGCATGTAGAGTCCATCCATTCACCTTTTCTGCGTCGCACAAAGACACGGTGGTTGTAACCAAAGATCTCAAATTTGAACTCATCAAACCAAAGCACAGATTTTCACTGGTCTAATGTCCATTTCTTGTGTTCTTTAGCCCAATCAAGTCTCTTCTGCTTGTTGCCTGTCCTTAGCAGTGGTTTCCTAGCAGCTATTTTACCAAGAAGGCCTGCTGCACAAAGTCTCCTCTTAACAGTTGTTGTAGAGATGTGTCTGATGCTAGGCTAGAACTCTGTGTGGCATTGACCTGGTCTCTAATCTGAGCTGCTGTTAACCTGCTATTTCTGAGGCTGGTGACTTGGATAAACTTATCCTCAGAAGCAGAGGTGACTCTTGGTCTTCCTTTCCTGGGGCGGTCCTCATGTGAGCCAGTTTCTTTGTAGCTCTTGATGATTTTTGCCACTGCACTTGGGGACAGTTTCAAAGTTTTCTCAATTTTTCAAACTGGCTGACCTTCCTTTCTTAAAGTAATGATGGCCACTCATTTTTCTTTACTTAGCTGCTTTTTTCTTGCCATAATACAAATTTTTACAGTCTATTCAGTAGGACTATTAGCTGTGTATCCACCAGACTTCTGCACAACACAACTGATGGTCCCAACCCCATTTATAAGGCAAGAAATCCCACTTATTAAACCTAACAGGGCACACCTGTGAAGTGAAAACCATTCCCGGTGACTACCTCATGAAGCTCATCAAGAGAATACCAAGAGTGTGCAAAGCAGTCATCAAAGCAAAAGGTGGCTACTTTGAAGAACCTAGAATATAAGACATAATTTCAGTTATTTTATACTTTTTTGTTAACTATATAATTCCACATGTGTTAATTCATAGTTTTGATGCTTTCAGTGTGAATTTACAATTTTCATAGTCATGATAATACAGAAAAATCTTTAAATGAGAAGGTGTGTCCAAACTTTTGGTCTGTACTGTATATATTTGGCTAATTTTTTTTAGATTCTCCATATAGCCGAGTACGGACTTTTCCTCTAGTTCTTGAGTTTATACGGGAACAGGAGAGGAACATTTGGTTGGGGAATTGGAATAGAAATATATATAAATTCTTAAGATTGTGAACCACTGTGCTAAACCTCAGGTGAGCCTGTGCTTTGTACTCACTTAATTAAACCAGTATTCTCTCAGGGTGTAATAAGGTAATGGCGGTCGGTTCAGACAGGCACGCCAACAGGTAAATTCACATAGAGAAAATAGCAGAAATAGTTCTCTTGGGTGCTGAGCTGCCCAGCATAGTGGCTATAGCCTTCCGACAAAATGTTTGTTTGATGTTTTTTTTCTTTGTGCGTTTATCCAAAACCGAGCAGGAATATCTTTGTTCCTAAGTATAACAGTTACTGACAGTGGGCTGTGTGGAAATTAGTTCTTTTTTTGTCTGTGACTCCGCTGTATCTTGAACAACACCCTCGGTACATGATTTACATTGTGATCTATGTGAATTATCAATTATTGACAATATTTGTTCTTACCAAACAAGGCACAGAACATTCCACCAAGAATGGGGTCTGGAATAGAAGCAAACAAAGCAGTAAACTTTCCAATTGTTCCTAGAATAAACATGATCCCGGCACCATACTGCACAACTCTTCGACTGCCAACCTAAAAGGAATATAATAAAGAAAAAAAAACAGGTTATTTCTAAACTTTTATTATATTATCTTTAAAAGGTACAATATAAATAATTATTAAACAATGCTATATTTTAAGAAAAATATTAAACCTTATTAATCCAACCCCAAACAGTAAAAGCAGTACACTATATATCAGTGGTGGTGAACCTATGGCACGCTTGCCAGAGAGGGCATGCAGAGCCCTCCCGGTGGGCATGCGCATTATTTCCTCAAAACTAGCGCTGCCACCACTCTCCTCAGTCCGCTTGTAATCTCCCTCATCACTAGCGCCGGTGCCACGGCCACTGTCCTCTCTCCCATCAGGTCGCGTGCTGTTCCATCAGTCTGTACATGGGCTGAGGATGTGTATCTTGCGTGGGCTGAGAAGAGTGGCAGCAGCGCTATTGCCAAGATGGCATGCGTGCCTACAGGTAGGACTGATATATGAAGAGACCAGATCAGTGTTGGAATGGGCAGAGGTAAGTAGTTTTTTTTATGTGAGGCCATTATACAGTATGGAGCAGTATATGTGGCCAATATACTGTATGCAGCATCATATGGGACCATTATACAGTATGCAGCATCATGTGGGGCCATTATACTGCATGCAGCATCATGTGGGACCATTATACAGTATGCAGCATCATGTGGGGCCATTATACTGTATGCAGCATCATGTTGGGCCATTATAATGTATGCAGCATCATGTGGGACCATTATACAGTATGCAGCATCATGTGGGGCCATTATACAGTATGCAGCATCATGTGGGGGACCATTATACTGTATGCAGCATCATGTGTGGCCATTATACAGTATTCTGCATAATGCTGTACAGTGTTGAAAGGGAAGTGTAGGGTTAGAAATAGTGGTTAGGAATGGGAAACTCAGTTTAGTAGAAATAACGGGAGGGGGCCCTATAGTGCAGTATTATTAGGAGAAGTTATGCTCACATTACAGGGGACTTTCCAGGTTTGTTGGAGCTAGAATTGGGCATAGTTTACTTGAGTGTAGTAACTTCCTGATAAAGATCAATGTGTGTGGTGATGATATGGAAAGAGGAGACAGATAAGCTAAAGGGCTGGAGAGGATTAAGGACATACGGGACCCCAAGAAAAAGCAGCGTGCCAGCGGTCACTTTACAGTTCAGTGGTCATTCTGGGATTATCCGGGGCCTTCGGCCGGGACTAGGCAGAATTATGTATGCCTCTTACTTCTTACAAGGGAAGCCGGACGGAAGATCGACTGAAGCTAGTGGACCTAAAGGAACGGGAGCTGCAAGAATGGAAGGAAGGGTGGAAGTCGAATAGTTTTTGTGGACTCTGGAACAGGAACCATGGTAACAGGACCAGAGGAGATCCCAGAGATTAAAGTGAGTATTCAGTTCCTAATGCAGCACACACCACAAACAGTACATTACAATTTCTTTGCGGGGTGCCAGGGTGCGGGAACACATCAGCCCCTCACCAAGACTACCACCCTGGCCACCTCACATATGCACTGCTATTTTGAGTTCTAACCATAGATTGTTAATGATGTTCAGATGAAGGGACTATGAGGACTATTGTAAAACCTTCAGTTTGCGCCTTTTGAGGTAGTGTTTTGTGTATTTTGATGTGTATTTAGGATCATTATTCATTTGTAGAAGCCATCCTCTTTTATACTTTGGCCTTTTTTACAGATGATGTTATGCTTGCAAAAATTTGTTGAAATTTCATTGAATCCATTCTTTCCTCTACCCGTGAAATGTTCCCCATGCCATTTGCTTCACCAGAATTCCAAAGCATGATTTATTCATCCCCATGCTTAATGGCTGGCGAAATGTTCTTTTCCTCAAATTATGTGCCTCTTTTCTCCATGCTCTATTTTAACCTCATCGGTCCACAGGACTTGTTTCCTTAATGCATCAAGCTTGTTTAGATGTTCTTTTGCATACTTCTGATGCTGAATTTTATGGTGAGTACGCAGGAGAGATTTTCTTCCGATGACTCTTCCATGAAGGCCATATTTGTATAGGTATCTCTGAACAGTAGAAAAATGTACCACAACTCCATAGTCTGCTAAATCTTTCTGAAGGTCTTTTGCAGTCAAGCGGGGGTTTTGATTTGCCTCTCTAACAATCCTACGAGCAGCTCTCACTGAAATTTATCTTGGTCTTCAAGAAGTTATCTTGACCTCCACTGTTCCTGTCAACTGCCATTTCTTAATTACTTTTCGAACTGAGAAAAGGGCAACTTGAAAATGCTTTGCTATCTTCTTATAGGCTTCTCCTGCTTTGTGGGCCTCCACCATTTTTATTTTCAGAGTTTTAGGCAGCAGCTTAGAAGAACCCTTGGCTGCTGTTTTTTTGCTCAGGGTTAGAGGAGGCTGGATTTTTTAAAAAGCTGTGAAATTTGAATCACCTGGCCTTTCTCAACGTTGATAGTGAAAAAGCCATAACCCTAACAGGCTAATTAAGGTCTGAAACCTTGGTGAAAGTTATCTGAGCACACAAATCTTCAAGGGTGCCCAAACATTTGTATTGACCCATTTACCTTTTTAAATTAATTAATTTTTAACATGTAAAATATGAGAATAAAAAAATATATATATATATTTTTGCCTAAAATACAAAGGAAATGTGTAATCCCCATAGAATGTAAGTCCGCAAGGACAGGGTCCTCTCCCCTCTGTATTAGTGTGTCATCGTAAATTTGTGTACTGTAAATGATATCTATTGCCCTGTATGTAACCCCTTTCTCATGTACAGCACCATGGAATTAATGGTGCTATATAAATAATAATGATAATAATCTTTAACTTTAGGCCTTTTAGAGATCATTTCATCTTCAACTTGCTTAACTGTTCACAATAACAGTAATTTTGACCAGAAGTGCCCAAACTTTTACATGCCACTGTATACCCCAGTATGGTCACTGCCAAACTCCACAATAACAAAAGGAACTGTCATCCTGTTAAGGAGAGAATGTATGGCATATGAAGATATACTGAAATCAAACTTATATGGACGCTTTGCTTAATATTAGATTCATGTAACTTTAAGGTTTTCTGATTCTCTGTTATAAGACTTAATTCTGTTTATTATTCTTTGCCAAGATACACCAATGTCCAGGTGGATTTTAAAAAAGGCTGTGTGATTCCCATAGTCCTATCAAGAGTAAATGCACCTGCACGTAGGGAAATCAATTCCCCATAAACGAAAGATCAGTAGAATAGGTGCATAGACAGATATCAGCTTGACCTAGAGCAGGTCATTAGGGTGATAACAGCACAGAATAATAAACAAACAATAATCAATCAAAAGTGACTTGTGATAATTGTTATGTTGAAAAAACCCATGATGTAATGTGCTGAGACCGCCTGATTTTTCCTATAAAAGGAGGTATTCTGCAAAGCATTAAATCAGGGAAGAATCATTTGATACATGATCCACTGTGTCTTGTGTGTTCTTTCCTCCGTGCACATATCATCTCTTTCAGAGAACCAATTTGGCCACAGACAATTAAGAGGGGTCACACCCAAGTGTGACAGAATTCACAGCTGACGCCCAACGTGGGGCTCAGGACGATACCCAGATGACCACAGCTGCACAATGTTTCCCCCAGGACGGACTTCATCGGTGGAAAGAGTCTGCAGCTCTGAACAAGGTAAGAAAATATATCATCTTACCTGACCATTGTATTCACGCCCGGGCCTGGGTCGAGATAGTTGGATGTCATCTCTAGGACAATAGACCATATTTGAAAGTCCTGAGTCTATGAACCTGGTCTGATATATATACTTCCTTAATTGTCTGTATCTGTGTATTGTCCTGTCCAATTAAGGGTGTGTCTAGTGTCTAGTCATAAGCCATCCCACACTGTACAAGGGCTGCTAGAATAGTACAGTGCGGGGGGGTGTACTATTACTACTGTGCAAATTGCCATGGTTCCGACCTTAGATGGTCGATGAGGTAAACTTATACAGGCGCTCATGTCCAGTCATTCGCCCCATAGTACGAATTCGAGGTCTGGTGATGTGACTGACACGGCATACACACATATGTGACACTAGTACAAAGGATTGTGGCATTGCTATACCCCTCCACTGTAATATCAACTGCATTAACCAAAGTTGATTACTAACCATATTACCGCTCATCGCAGCTGAAATGACAAAGTTCAGCCCTAGTTGTCTTGGTGACAAGACCAGTGAAGGCAAGGGGAAAGGTTTAACTACTGCATTACTACTCACAGTAGTCTCGTGTCTTGCCCTCACTGTGTACAAAGCCTAATACTCAGTGTCTCACAAGAGGGTTGGCGCATTATTAAAGTACTAGACACACCCGTCCGCAGATTCAACACCGGTTATACTACCTTTTCAGCTGAATTTCCAGAATTCAAAGTGCTTTGACTGAACATTCACGCTAAGATATCTGTTCCTAGTCCAGAGGGTGCACTACTACACTATATCGAGTCCAATAAGTTGTGTCACCCTACACACACAACACCCTTCAGGTGTGTCCACAATCACGGTAGTCCAGAGGAATATGAAGTTTTGTCAAAACAGGAAGTACGGTGGTTGGAACTTAAACTGTAATATGGGTACCAGCGAGTCTAAAACCAGTCAGTTCTCTGCAAAAGAGATAGTGGCAGAAAGAGAAGGCAAACAGTATGTTACAAATGCAAAGCTCCTCCTGAAACGTATGGGATCTACAACCCGAGGGGGAAGGCTTGATGAGAGAGAATGGACAAGTATGTTGTCTAGCAAGAAAGGACTCTTACGAGATAATAATGTTTTAAGGGATGCTGAATCATGGTATAGAATGGCAAAAGAGATTAAGAGACAAATGGGGGTTGAAGAATGTAATTCTGCCACTGGTGAATATATGTACCGACCACCTCCCGATAAAATGGCTCTGGCTCTGGCAGCTGCACCCGCACCGCACAGATTACCCCCCATACTCTCCAGAGGGATGGACATGTGCAGTCTGCCAAAATCAGGATCCAGATTGAAGGGACACGTGTGCTGTGTGAGGGACACCACGGCCACGCAATTCTACCTCCCTATACCCAGTCCTTAATGCAGATGGCATGCCCCATGTCCCGGTGGCCATCTTGCATCAGGCTACACCTACACTAATAGCCATTCTAAATAAGGGCACACGTCACCGAGCGGCCATTTTAGCACCGGTAGCATTTGGCATATACACAAATGGGGATGAGGATGAAGATGATGAGGAAGAAGGGATTAAGGAGGAAAAGGTAGAAACTGTCCACCCTCCAACCATATCCTCACAGCAAGAAACAGACACAAGTAGTCCCACAGTATAGCGGGAAGCAAACCCAAGAAACATTACAGCAGCATCAGACCCCCACAAGAAGAATATCTATACCCTACTACATAGATGAAAGCCCAGACAGGATGGGATCCATAAGTGGTTCTGACCACCGCCGTATTAGGCGTACAGCTCCCATCCATAACAGTTTAATCTCTGCCAGACGTTGTACCCGCTACATGAGCTGGAAGCCCCAGGAAGCTGCTACTCTAGTAAACATTCTACCAGACCCGGAAGGGCACCCTATGCCTTTCTACAGGAAGATGAGTCAGATACACAAGACACACGCTGCCTCATGGATAGACTTGATTGGACTAGCAGAAATTAAAGCAGGTGACTCCTTCTGGCCTGTTATGGAACCAGCCTTGACACCCATAAGTAGGCTACCCGAATGCTATCAGTCCCTACGATCAGGGTAGGACTTCCTTGAAAAGCTCCGGCTTTGGGCTAAGGACCGGCTGGCAGACCAAGTCACCTCCCTGCAGGATACCATGCAGGAGAAAGGAGAGTCTGTGGAAAAATTTTACCACAAACTAAATCAAATGTTTACTCATCTAGGATTTGATCTCCTTGACAAAGCCCATCACCAAATCTGGGTGCAGGCCTTTGTGCAGGGCCTCCGAGAGCAGTTGCAGACCACAAAGCCAGAGTACCGAAGGCTTGATTCAGAAGTGCTCCACACAGTAGCAAATGGGTTAGCGTTGAACCAACCAGCCAGACCCCGTACCACTCTCCTGTTCTCTCAGGACCCTTTGGACACCGCAAACCACAAAGGCCTAGGGCCATCTGCTACAACTGTGGCAAAGTAGGACATCTTAAAAGGAACTGCAGATCAGCTCCACTCAGGAGGGGGCCATGGCAGCTGCAGCCCACCCAGGGACCACCTGGACCCCATCCACAATAGGACATTGGCAAGCCGGATCCACTGCACACACCACTCATACTCTTACACTCCACAAAACAGCCAAGTGGACCAACGCCTACCATCCAGATAGAGGTTGAGGGTAAACCCCTTAATTTCCTGGTGGATACCGGTGCAGCCAGAAGTGTAATCAGGAACATTGACTTACCCGACCCGGACTGTCTCACGTATGAAGTAGTGCCTTGTGTAGGGATGGATGGTGACACACGGTACACTCCGATGACCAGACCCCTTCATATTGGTCTACAACCAGGGCCATATTTGCCACTAGGCACTTCAGGGCACGTGCCTAGGGGTGCCAGGATGCAGGGGGCGGCACCTGAGCAAGGGGGTTTTTTTTTTAAGTCCTTTTCAGCCCGCCCACCCACCCACCAACAATCATTACTGAACTTTGTAGCCTGACCCCGGAAACAGCCTGCTCCTTCCCTGCCCATGTTCCCCAGCCGACAGCTGCTCCACGCCTCTGTGGGCACAGCAGCTACTTACATGTCCTTGGCCGGTAAGTTCTTCCCTTCCACTACCAGAATGAAGAGGGAGCTCCATTTCGCCATGGCTGAGGGCAGAGAGTTCAGCAGCCCGCTCCCATCCTCGTCTCCACATTAGCCCTAAAGGCCCTAAAGAGGAAGGTGGCCCGGGGTGGTGCTCACAAGCAGGACCTAGTCTCTACCGTTCTCCTGGGAGCTGCTGGAGTTCTGTAACAGGGGCATGACCTAGGGTCAACCTGCAGAGTGAATGGAAGGAGTATTATGGCCTTTTATATGGAAAAGCACTGATTTCTCTCAGTGTAAATGCACATGAGGAATTCACAAGCTGCTCACTTCAGACTAAAGAGCTGGTCAATTCAGCTACCTATACATGTTTCATTTGTTACTGTTTATATGGAATGTGGAGAGCAGAATAAATACAATGACAATGTAAGGCAGTTTTCCCCATACAAATCAGTATCCACCCAGCTTTCCCCCATACAATTCAGTATCCACACAGCTTTCCCTCATACAAATCAGTATCCACCCAGCCTTCCCCCATACAAGTCATTATCCACCCAGCTGTCCCCCCTACAATTCACTGTTCACTCAGTTTTCCACAGAAAAATCACTATTCACCCAGCTTTCCCCATACAAAACAGTATCCACTCAGCTTTCCCCCATACAAAACAGTATCCACCCAGCTTTCCCAATACACATCGGTATCCACCCAGCTTTCCCCCATACAAATTGGTATCCACTCAGCTTTCCCCCATACAAAACAGTATCCACCCAGCTTTCCCCCATACAGAACAGTATACACCCAGCTTTCCCCCATACAAATTACTATCCACTCAGATTTCCTCCATACAAAACAGTATCCACCCAGCTTTCCTCCATACAAATCAGTATCTACCCCACTCTCCCTTATACAAATCACTATTCACTCAGCGTTCCCCTATACAAATCATTATACACCTACAAATACCGCCACACCATGACCAGACCTCATATTGCCACCACATAGTGACTGAATATTGCAATACTGTAAGGAGACAATGGAGACCCGAAGACTGTCCATCCCAGTCTACGCCATAGCCTGGATCCCTCATTATCGTAGGAATATGTCAATTAATAAATTGTTTTTCTAAAGCTTTATAGTGTAGTTTTAGGTCAGAGAGGGATGGTTAGGGATGAGCTAGCAAGGTGCAGGGACAGGTAGTGATGGCTATTTGCGGACATGGGCGGCACTTGCGGTTTTGCACTTGCGGTGAGACAAAAAAACACTGCTAGCAGCAGTTTTTTTCTGTTGCTGCAAGTACCGCATTTGCCGGATTGCTGCAAAACCGCAAGTGCCGCACATGCCTGCAAGTCCCATAGGGAATGAATGAAGCTGAACGCAGTGTTGCCGTAAGTGATCCGTTATGCGGCAAATGCGGAAAAACTGCGAATCTGCAGCGAATGTCAGAAATCGCTGATGTGAAAGTAGCCTAAGTCACTGCCGACAGTGTCAGCATTAGTCATACTCACCAATGGGGGAGGCAGCACGAAAAGTGCCTAGGGCAGCATAAACTCCAAATACGGCCCTGTCTACAACCCACACAGAGTAAGCTGTCTCAACTAGTAGTCTCATCCACCTGCCCCGTCAACCTACTAGGATCAGACCTACTATCAAAACTCCAAGCCAGCATCCAGTTTGACGAGGATGGATGTTGTGAATTCTGCTCTTGGGCTCCCTCCGGTGGTTATAAGTGGTAGTGCTGCTGTCTTTGGATCGCAGCAGTCATCAGGTGTGTCCACTTATTGCAATTCTGACTGGGCTATTTAGTCTTGCTTGACCCTTTGGTTAGTGCCAGTTGTCCATTGTTTTCCTAGAGGATTCACTTCCCTGCCTGGTCTCTCTTGCTTGCTGTTCATTTCAACAAAGATAAGTGCTGGCTTTGTTTTCTGCCATCCACATGATGTGGGCCTGATCGTTCTAGTTATTTTTCATGTTTTGTCTTGTCCAGCTTGGTCTGTATAAGGATTTGTTTAGCCAAGCTGGTATCTCTGGAGATGCAGATTTACCCTCCATGCCTTTAGTTAGATGTGGAGTTTTTGTATTTTCTGTGGTGGATATTTTCTAGTGTTTTAATACTGACCGCATAGTACTCTGTCCTATCCTTTCTATTTAGCTAGAAGTGGCCTCCTTTGCTAAATCCTGATTTCAGTCTGCGTATGTTATTTCCCTCGCTTCTCACTTTCAATATTTGTGGGGGGCTGTCTATCCTTTGGGGAATTTTCTCTGAGGCAAGGTAGTTTTCCCTTTTCTATCTCTAGGGGTAATTAGTCCTCCGGCTGTGTCGAGATGTCTAGGGAGTGATAGGTACATTCCACGGCTACTTCTAGTTGCGGTGTTAAGTTCAGGGTCTGCGGTCAGTACAGGTACCACCTTCTCCAGAGTACGTCTCATGCTGCTCCTAGGCCACCAGTTCATAACAGATGGAACAGTCACTCTTACAACCCCACTCTCACCGGAGCAGTCTGCAGAAGTGTATGGTCTCTTTTCTTTACAGAACACACCTGTGGATTCTGTGGACATTGAACTGATGGCGCTGATCCCAGACTCATTGTGGGCACGAGGCCCGGAGGATATTTGCAGGCTCAAAGTCCAGCCTGTGAAGGTGGAACTGAAACCAGGAGCTCTGTTGCCACGGAAACCACAATACCCACTCTCCATGTCACAATCTGCTGCCATCACACAACTGAAAATCTACCTGGAAAATGGAGCAACCATCCCCACCAAGTCACCATGCAACACCCCTTTGTTTCCGGTAAAGAAGGAAACACCTAAAGGACAGCTTACAAAGTTCTGCATGGTACACGACTTGCGTGCTGTCAATGAAGCCACAGTGTTCGACACACCCATTGTGCCCAACCCACACACACTGCTTTCATCAATCCCACCCACCTCCCCAAGGTTCACAGTGATTGACCTGGCCAATGCCTTCTTCAGTGTACCTCTACATCCTGACAGCCAGTACCTGTTTGCTTTCAAACACGAGGGTCGGCAATACACTTGGACTGTGATGCCTTAAGGGGCACAAAATAGCCCCTCCATGTTCACCCAAGCCATGACAATGGTCCTGGAACACTGGGAGATGAAGTGTTGAGCATTCCGATGCTGCAAGTATCGGGTATCGGCCGATACTTGCTGTATCGGAATTTCCGATACCGAGATCCGATATTTTTGTGATATCGGGTATCGGTATCGAAACAACATTAATGTAAAAATGTGTAAAAGAAAGAATTAAAATAAAAAATATCGCTATACTCACCTGTCCGACGCAGCCTGGACCTCAGCGAAGGAACCGGCAGCGTTGTTTGTTTAAAATTCGCGCTTTTACTTGGTTACGTGAATTCCCGGCTTGTGATTGGTCAGGGCGGCCATGTTGCCGGGACGCGGACCAATCACAGCAAGCCGTGACGAAATTACGTCACGGCTTGCTGTGATTGGTCCGCGTCCCGGCAACATGGCCGCCATTAACCAATCACAAGCCGTGACGTCACGGGAGGCTGGACTTGCGCACTTTTTAAAAAACGCGCGTGTCCAGCCTCCAGTGACGTCCCGGCTTATGATTGGTCAAGGCGCCATGTTGCCGGGACGCGGACCAATCACAGTAAGCCGTGACGAAATTACGTCACGGCTTGCTGTGATTGGTCCGCGTCCCGGCAACATGGACGCCATTAACCAATCACAAGCCGTGACGTCACGGGAGGCTGGACTTGCGCACTTTTTAAAAAACGCGCGTGTCCAGCCTCCAGTGACGTCCCGGCTTATGATTGGTCAAGGCGCCATGTTGCCGGGACGCGGACCAATCACAGTAAGCCGTGACGAAATTACGTCACGGCTTGCTGTGATTGGTCCGCGTCCCGGCAACATGGACGCCATTAACCAATCACAAGCCGTGACGTCACGGGAGGCTGGACACGCGCGTTTTTTAAAAAGTGCGCAAGTCCAGCCTCCCGTGACGTCACGGCTTGTGATTGGTTAATGGCGGCCATGTTGCCGGGACGCGGACCAATCACAGCAAGCCGTGACGTAATTTCGTCACGGCTTGCTGTGATTGGTCCGAGTCCCAGCAACATGGCCGCCCTGACCAATCACAAGCCGGGAATTCACGTAACCAAGTAAAAGCGCGAATTTTAAACAAACAACGCTGCCGGTTCCCTCGCTGAGGTCCCGGCTGCGTCGGACAGGTGAGTATAGCGATATTTTTTATTTTAATTCTTTCTTTTACACATTTATATGGTTCCCAGGGCCTGAAGGAGAGTTTCCTCTCCTTCAGACCCTGGGAACCATCAGGAATACCGTCCGATACTTGAGTCCCATTGACTTGTATTGGTATCGGGTATCGGTATCGGATTGGATCCGATACTTTGCCGGTATCGGCCGATACTTTCCGATACCGATACTTTCAAGTATCGGACGGTATCGCTCAACACTAGAGATGACACATCCCACTACAACCCTCCTACAGTACATGGATGACCTCCTCCTCTGTGCTGACACCCTACCAGAGGCACAGACAGAGTCCATTTCCTTATTGCAGTTCCTGGCTAACAATGGATGCAAGGCATCTAAAGATAAACTACAGTTCTGCAAGGAAAAAATTGTGTTTTTGGGATACTGCATCTCCCACCAAACCAAACACCTAACTGAAGACAGGAAAACAGCTGTCCAGAACATACCTCTGCCAACCAAGCCTCCACAGCTGCAGTCCTTCCTTGGACTTGTATCCTACTGCTGTCCCTGGATCCTAGATGCCTCTCTCCACATACAACCCCTGTACGACTGCCTCAAGGACACTCCTCTCAGTCTGACCAAGGAAGCCATTGATGGATTCTACATGCTAAAGGCCGCTATCACATCGTCTCCTGCCCTGGGACTCCCAGACTACAGCAAACTATTCTGCCTATTCATCATGGAGAAGCAAGGCCATGCAACCGGAGTCCTCAGTCAGCTCCACAGAGGCAGACAACGGCCTCTTGGGTACTACTCTGCAAGACTTGACCCCAGTGGCCCATGGAGCCCCAACCTGCATGAGAGCCGTGTTTGCAACCCACCTGTTGCTGGATAAGACTTCTGACATCATTTTAGGCCACGAGCTGAAGATAATGGCCCCTCATGACATTACAGCCATTCTAGATATAAAGAACCCGGCACTCAACTTCAGTCAAACTTTGAGGTTTTATTCCGTAGTACCAAAAAACGTTTCGGCCTAGTGTGGCCTTCGTCAGTTACGTACTGAAGGGTGGTTGAAAATGCGCTCAGTGAGCATGTTGGATCCGTAGGTAATCGCTTGTAAATAGTCCGCTATAGGAATAATGCGGCTGTGAGCTTATGTGATCCGGGTCCTGACGCGGTGTCCACCGCTGTCGGCGTGATACTGTGCTGCAAGCACAACCATTGCCTCCATCCGTCTCTGCACAAGAGGCAGAATTGAGGGCCTTGACAGAAGCATGCAAAATGTCTGCCCAAAGCAAAGCTACAATATACTCTGACTCACGCTACGCTCATGGCGTATGTCATGACTATGGACCAATCTCGAGGGCAAGAGACTTCATTACTGCAAATGGAATGCCTGTCAGACACCACAAAGCCATACAGGAACTGATGGAGTCCTTATTGATGCCAGAAAGAGTTGCGGTGGTAAAAATTAGGGCGCACACTGGAGGCACTTCAAAGGAAGTAGTGGGCAACAGACTGGCTGATGTCACAGCAAAAGAAGTGGCCTTACTACCACTGGACACAGAAACATCTCATCTATACTCTCTTGTGGACTCGGGAGTAGAAGAAAAGAAGCAATCCTAGGAAAAGATGCTCTCCACACTCCAGAAGCAGGCATCTAAGGAAGAAAAGGACCAATTGACCCAAGATGGAGCCACACAGGATGAAAGACACCTGATGATGAACAAAGGAAAATCCTGTCTACCCAGAGTCCTCTACCCTATGGTGGCCAAATGGGCCCATGGCACCACTCACCAGTCCAAGATTAAGATGCACAATCTTGTCTGCCAGTACTACCATGCCCCAGGCTTCTCTACAATAGCCACCAACATCACAAAGGGATGTCTTGTCTGTGCCCGATGCAATCCAGGGAAAACAGGAAAGATACCCCAGAAATGCACACCTAGACCCCTATACCCCTTCCAGCGCATACAGATAGATCATATACAAATGCCGCACTCAGGGGGGTTTGAGTATGCCTTAGTGGTGATAGACATATTCTCAGGGTGGCCAGAAGCCTTTCCAGTCAAAAATAAGTCAGCAAAGACCACTGCAAAGAAGCTCCTCTCTGAGATAGTGTGCAGATATGGTCTCCCAGAAACCATAGAGAGTGATCAAGGGCCTGCATTCACTGCCAACCTCACAAAAGAGATATGGGATGCACTCAGAACCGAGTTGGCCCTTCACACTCCGTATCATCCACAGAGCAGTGGCAAGGTTGAAAGGTTAAATGGGACACTGAAATGTAAAATGCTGAAAGCGGCACGGCACAGGAAACAGGGAAACCATGGCATGAGAGTCTCCTTCTTGCACTATTTAGTGTCAGACACACACCATCTGGTCCTACCAAACTTAGCCCATATAAGATCCTGTGCTCCCAGGCTAGGATTGTATTTCCCACAGCAGTTGTCCATGCAGTATGACACTTTGACTAAATTTGTGATTGAATTAACAAAGCACCTAACTAAAATACATTCTCGAGTGTTTTCATCCCTCCCAGATCCTGAGGACCTAGAGGGAACCCACCTGATCCAGCCCGGTGATTGGGTCCTAACCAAGAGGTTCAACAGACGTACCCTCGAGACCAGATACGACGGCCCGTACCAAGTCCTGTTGACCACTGCCACAGCAGTCAAGCTTGAAGGAAAGCCCACATGGATCCATGGATCCACCCTTCCCACTGCAAGAAGGTGCCAGATCCAGAAGCCAGTGGCGGCTGCCACTCTTCATCTGATAATTCTCTTTTTTAGCCCCAGCAGTAGCCAGTAACCAAGGGGCTATCACCGATGAAGAGGGTATAGTGACTTTCTGGTATAATGTTTCCACCCCCAGGGTCACATATCAATTTGATTATTGTCTCATAGTTGAATGCCCAGGCCTCATGGCACAGTTTGATATGTGGCTAGGTACTCAATTAATCTGTGTCACCACGTCTGAAAGGGGGAAAGGGTCAAACTGAGGATTGGACACTTGTTGGGTGGCACACCGGTGAAAGTAGGTGGGGATATCAGCCAGTCCTAGCCCTGCAACGAAGGATGATTGGGTCCTAACCAAGAGGTTCAACAGACGTACCCTCGAGCCCAGATACGACGGCCCGTACCAAGTCCTGTTGACCACTGCCACAGCAGTCAAGCTTGAAGGAAAGCCCACATGGATCCACGCTTCCCACTGCAAGAAGGTGCCAGATCCAGAAGCCAGTGGCGGCTGCCACTCTTCATCCATCTGATACTGATCCTTTATCTAGCCCCAGCAGTAGCCAGTAACCAAGGGGCTATCACCGAAGAAGAAGGTATAGTGACTTTCTGGTATAATGTCTCCACCTCCAGGGTCACATATCAATTTGATCATTGTCTCATAGTTGAATGCCCAGGCCTCATGGCATAGTTTGAAATCTGGCTAGGTACTCAATTCATCTGTGTCACCACATGTGAAACAGGGGAAGGGTCAAACTGAGGATTGGACACTTGTTGGGTGGCACACCGGTGAAAGTAGGTGGGGATATCAGCCAGTCCTAGCCCTAGTCCTAGGCTTTATAGCATTTGCCATTACATCTATGACAGTGAAGGACATAGGAAAGATTTAAAATTTACAAAAGTTGGAGGCACTTCTAATTTTGGCTTCATAAACTGCATCAAATCAACTCACATAACGGTTCTTATTTTTCTTTTGTTTGGTACCATTAATTTAAACAAATCTAGATTTTATATGAACTTTACTTTTTACTTTATTTTTTTTACTACATTTACCAAAAATTATCTAGGTAATGTGTAATATCTTGTTCCATGTTTTTTCTTCATTGTTTTATGGAAATTTTAATCTTTAATTATTTTTCTCCAATTTTATGATTTGACATGAAGTAATGTGCACTTGTAGGAGGGTGGTGCTGTTATGAACAGTAAGGAACACGCTGTTACTTTAAGAGACTACACCCCCTTGTCTGGTGTGATGGAATGTTCTGCTTCTCCCCTGCAATAGACTGTATGAATGGACTGGACTGTGCAGATGGCAGGGGTGGAGCCTGAACTGTGTGTGAGCTGAGGCTGCTGCAGAGAGAACTTTGTGCTGTTTTCTGCAAGAGAGGACCCCAGCCTGTAAGGGAGTGGACTTGTGAGATTTGACAGACTTTTCCGGCTGCAGCGAGGGTGGCTGTCCTGTGTTAGTTCGAGGAGCCACGAAGATACCGAGAAAGGGATTTACAGTTTCCAGGAGCACCTCCAGGACCCAGAAGCAAGGAGAAGACCACGTTTCATGGAGCTGGCAGAGAGCCGTGCGCACCACCGTACCAGACTGCTGGGGGCCCCCCGGGACTGGATCTGAGTCCCCAACATCACCGTGACTTTGTTCCTGTGTTGTGCACATGTCAGGGCCTAGTGTAGGCTTCAATAGTCAGAACACGGCAGCCATGAGGCCTGCTTAGTAAAGGTCAGGGAGGTTATAGATTAGCATTATTCTTTGTTTATTGTTTGCATCTACTTGTGTAGCATATATTGAGTCTGTAACAGTTGAAGCACCGTGCTATTTTACGGACAAGCTAAAGAATATAACTCTTGTAAATTATCTTTTGCCATTGCATACCCCTGTTTGCATCTTCCTCATCCACTTCATTCCTTGTCTTCCAATAAATCTACCCTTTGTTGTTTGCACCTCATCTTGTGTACAGTAGTCTTCCTGCACCATGGTGGTCCCTTGGCCATCACTTCAAGTGGTGCTGCGAGCAGGGTACTGTCACCACGATGGAGGCAGCAGACAGCAGCGGCGGGAATGCTAATGTTAATGGAGATGCTGTGGGCATTGGTGGAACCCCTGCAAGGACACTCCCTATGGGCACCATATTTAGTATGCTACCAAAATTTGACGGCAATAATATTCCACTTTCTGACTGGGTGTCCCGGCTGCAAAGCATCCTGAAGATTTATAACATCAGCCCAGACCTTGAAGTGGACACTGCTTTAACTGCCCTAGAGGGAGAAGCCCATAGAAACGTCTGCCTACAACCAGAACTCACCCGCAGTACCCTGAGGGAGCTAGTGAAGTTCCTGGAAGAGATCTATGGTGAGACTGCTAGCTGCCGGACACCTTCACACCAAATTTTTCTCTAGGCTGCAGCGGGAAGAAGAAGGAATTTTTCAGTATGCAACAGCACTGCAAGAGGTGTTAGCAGAAGTGCATAGAAAGGAGGCGGATGGATTTGGCGGCATGGGCTCTAAAGACTGGTTACTCCGGGAGCAATTCATTCTGGGACTGCACAGCACATCCTTGAGGCGAGCACTGTCAGAACGGGTCTGGGCAGATCCGGCTCTTACGTTTCGTCAAATCCTGGTGGAAACAGTGGTCCGAAGTAAAGAAGAGAGCTACGCGTCTGGGGTGATGCGTGTCCACGGTGCCATTGCCAGAGGAGACCCAAACCATCAGGAGGTGCTGGTCCAGGTGGTGCAAGACTTGCAGCGGTCACTTGTCAACGTGCAAGAGAAACTGACCCAGATGGAGCAAAGAGTGGGGGAACTACAACAGTCTGACCCACCATACTCATGCAACCATTCTTCAGCCCAACCAATATGGGATCAGTGGGAGCAAGCCCCCTCCCGTCAGGCATTGGAGGCACGAGGACAGGCTCAAGGTGTCCCCTGGCGAGGAGGAGACATCCGATGCTGGGAATGTGGAGGACGGGGCACCTTGCCAGAGACTGTCAGAACTATACTCAAGGCCAGCGGAAGCCGCTGTTAAACTACCAACCCCCGCAGTAGTGCGGCACTCTGTGGGGGAGGCAAGGAGAGAGGCCACTCCATATCATAATGAACACTTGATTGCTGGGTGTCCCATTCTACATGCTGAATTCGAGGGAGTTCTAATGGATTGCCTAATAGATACCGGGTCACAAGTGACGACGATGCCAGAAGCGTATTTCAGGCAGCATTTCCAGGCCCTGGCCAAGCCAGAAAAAGAGACATTGATCCGGTTGTTTGCTGCCAACCACCAACCGATCCCAGTCACAGGGGTCGTGTGGATGAATATTCGAATCTGTGGGCAAGAAGTGGGGAGAAAAGGGATCCTGCTAGTCCCTGAGCCTATCAAAGAAGATGTGACTGTAGTACTGGGAATGAATATCCTACGTGAACTCGATCAGATTATGTTTACCAAACGGGGACCTGGATATTGGAAGAATGCTTCTACACATAAGCCTACTCAGAAACCCTTCAACGACTGATCCGCATCTGTGGGACACAGAAGAGTGTGCCATCTTATCAGACGGAAGGGGTCATCAGGGCTCCTGGTAAAGAACCTGTAATACTGCCTACCGAGCGAGAAGCTATAGTATACCTTCCAGTGGGGATTCATCGCAACCTTGACAGGTTGGAAGTGATTGTTCAGCCTATGGTAGGCGGAGGGGTGGACCAAGAAGTCATGATAGCTTGTACGATAGCTGTGGTCCAGCGAGATCACGTCCCCATAAGAACTTTGAATGTGGACCCCACAGAGGTCACCTTGCCCCGAGGGACAGATCTGACCCTGTGTACCTACATAAGGGTGAAGTGGTGAGTCAGAAGGAGACGGGGTGAACCTTAGCAGTTTCTGCGGTGGCCGAAGAGGCGCCATCCCCGGAGTGGAGTGGACGGGTCATCCTTGATCAAATGGAAGTGGATGTGAAGGCTCTGGGCCCTGAGCGTGTGCAGGCAATAGAAACTATGCTGTGGGAAAATCAGGCCGCATTCGCCCGTCACGTCGAGGATTTCGGCTGTACTGAAGCCATCACGCATGAGATACTGACCGGGGAAGCTCGTCCGATTCGAGAATGATAAGGGCAGGTCCTGCCCAAGATGTATCAGGAGTTGAAAACATTACTGAGGCAGATACAGGATTCAGGAGTGGTGCAGAGTTGTCAGAGCCCTTGGGCAGCCCCGGTGGTGCTCGTCAAGAAAAAGGATGGGACCATCCGGTTCTGTGTGGATTACAGGAAACTTAATGCCTGCACTGTTCGAGACTTGTATCCGTTGCCCCGCATCGAGGAGTCCTTAACAGCATTGGAGAAAGCTAAGTACTTCTCCACCCTGGATATCAGGACTATCAGGACTAAGGAAGTGGACCCTCTGGGTCATGGCTTCAGAGCCCCCGAGGGCGAGTGAACCAGATGATGCCACCCCCTGTACAGGGAGAGTTAGGGACAGGCCCAAGGAGGGTGAAGCACAAATGCATACCAAAGGGACGACTTAAGATAAAGAGTGAACGGAAGACGGAGCTAGTGAAGTGACAAGAATGGCGGAGGAACTGGACAGATAGAGGCAGCAAAGACAAAGTACTGACCGGTAAGATGCAAGCACACAAAAGACGGAAACAATGGAGACTCAAGACTGGCAGGAACAGCAGGCACACCGGACTGGCAGGGTACGGCAGGAACACAGGACTGAAGGGTGCGGCAGGAACTCAGGACTGGCAGGAATGACAGGAACATGGGACTGGAAGGTTCGGCAGGAACACAGGACTGGCAGGATACGGCAGGCACACAGGACTGGAAGGTATGGCAGGAACACAGGACTGGCAGGATACGGCAGGAACACAGGACTGGTAGGGACGGCAAACAGAGACAGTCAGAGTCACAGCAAGGATTCACAGATCAGAGCCTAGGAACCTAAGGAGATGCTGGCGATAAGCCAGCGAACGCAATAGACGCAAAGGTGTCTGAGCAGGACAGGCACTGGGAAGAAGTACCCGACAGGCGCCGCCATATTGGAGGTGGAGCCGCCAGGTCACGACCTCTCAGAAGCCCCAGCCTACGAAAGGAGCGTGTTTGCGCATGCGCGGACCGCAGAATGAATGAGCACCGGAGAAGCAGGAAGACGGAGAGCCGGAGGGAGCATCGGGAGCGCGCTGGCCGGACAGGTAAGTATTAGGTGGCGGCGTAACAGTACTCCATCTCTTACCCCCCCTCTCTATAAAGCTGGAAAGGAATCTTTTCAGGATTACAGGAACATTGATATTCTCCAGGGTTTCCCAAGATCTTCCTTTGGGACCAAAGCCTTTCCAATCAATTAAGTAAAAAGTCTTACCCCTAACGAATTTCCTAGCGAGAATATCCTTAACCTCAAAAGAAGCATCAGAAGAAATAGGTAAATGAGAATGCGACAGAGCAGAATGAAAATGATTAAAAACTGTGGGTTTGAGGAGAGATACATGAAAAGAGTTAGGAATAAGTAATGAGATGGGCAATTTCAACTTGTAAGCTACATCATTAATTTGACTAGAAATCTCTAAGGAACCGATGTAACGTGGACCTAATTTTTGAGAGGGAATCTTGAGTCTAATGTAGCTAGAGGATAACCAGACCTTGTCACCCGGATGATACGGAGGAACATCTAAATGCCTTTTGTCAGCATGCTTTTCCTTCTGCAACTAGCCCTCAGAAGCGCCTCCTTAGCCTCCTGCCAAATTTTGGAGAATTCCAAAGACAAGGAATCCGCCGCCGGTACACCTGAGGTGGGGGAAACAGGGAGAGGAATGCCGGGATGTTGCCCAAAAACAATAAAAAATGGAGATTTACATGAAGATTCACTTGTATGTTTATTATAAGTGAACTGAGCCCAAGGAAGAAGAGACACCCAGTCATCATGATGAGCATTAGTAAAATGGCGAAGGTAAGATGTGAGAATTTGATTCACACGCTCCACTTGTCTGTTGGACTGGGGATGGTATGCAGAAGAAAAATTTAACAATACCTTCAAAAGTCCACAAAGAGCTCTCCAGAAATGAGAGGTAAACTGAACTCCACGGTTGGACACAATATGCTGAGGGAATCCAGGAAGTCGAAATACTTGATCTAAAAAGACCTTTGCTAGCTCAGGAGCTGAAGGTAAACCAGGTAGAGAGATGAAGTGAGCCATTTTGGAAAATCTATCTACCACCACCAAAATTACAGTGCAATTAGAAGATTTCGGTAAATCGGTGATGAAATCCATTGCAATATGACTCCAGGGAACCGAGGGCACAGGAAGTGGATGCAGCGGTCCAGAAGGGAGCTGTCGAGAAACTTTGTTCCTAGCACATGAGGAACAAGAGGCAACGAAATCCAGGACATCTTGGCGAAGCGAAGGCCACCAGTAATGGCGAGAAATCAGGGTGAGAGTTTTCTTGACCCCAACAAGTCCAGCGAACCGGGAAGAATGACCCCAACGTAAAACTTTCATTTTGTTACGATTTGACATGAAGGTTTTTCCCGGGGGTGTAGAGATCACCTTCAGAGGAGCCAACGAAACAATCTTAGCAGGATCAAGAATATGCGCTGGTCTCTCCTCTTCATCCAGAGGTTGAAAAGATCTTGACAGAGCGTCAGCTTTAATGTTCTTATTCCCGGGTCGGAAATGTAACTCAAAGTCGAAATGTCCGAAAAACAAAGACCATCTGGCTTGTCGAGGGTTTAGCCTTTGGGCGGACTGGACATAGGACAGATTCTTGTGATCTGTAAAAATGAAAGGATGTACAGCCACTTCTAGGAGGTACCACCACTCCTCCAGAGCCAATTTTATGGCCAGTCATTCCTTGTCACCAATGGAATAGTTTCGTTCAGGAGGAGAGAAAGCCTTAGAGAAAAACCCACAGGTGACTAATTGACCCGAGTTAGACCTCTGGAGTAGGACCGCTCCAGCTCCAATTGAGGATGCATCAACTTCAATGATAAACGGTTTGTTGGAATCTGGTCGTTGGAGCACCAGTGCTGAAGCAAACTCTTGCTTCAGAGTTTGGAAAGCAACTTTGGCCTCAGGAGGCCAGAGATTAGAGTTTGCCCCCTTGCGGACCAGAGCAGAGATTGGTTTGGTCAAAGATGAGAAATGAGGGATAAACTGTCTATAATAGTTGGCGAAGCCAAGGAATCCCTGAATAGCCTTCTCTCCCGAAGGACGTGGCCAATTAAGAACGGCTGACACTTTCTCAGGATCCATCTTCAGACCATCCTCAGAGACGATATAACCCAGGAAGGGTACTGAGGACTGTTCAAAGACACATTTCTCAATCTTTGCGAAAAGATGTTTCTGTCTTAAACGAAGCAAGACCTGACGAACATCACGTCGATGAGTGGATAAATCTGGAGAAAAGACGAGGATGTCATCCAAGTAGACCACGACACTGGTATAGCGGAAATCTCGAAAAATATCGTTGACGAACTCTTAGAACACCGCAGGAGCATTACAAAGTCCAAAAGGCATTAACAAATACTCGTAGTGACCGTCCCGAGTGTTGAATGCAGTTTTCCAATCGTTCCCCGCACGGATACGAATCAAGTTGTAGGCTCCCCGGAGGTCTAGCTTGGTAAAAATTCGTGCTCTCCTCAGGATGTCGAAGAGTTCTGCAATCAGAGGCAATGGGTATTTATTCTTCACAGTGATGTTATTTAACCCTCTGTAGTCATACAAGGACGAAGGGTACCATCCTTTTTCACAAAAAAGAAACCTGCCCCAGCTGGAGACGAAGATTTTCGAATGAAACCTTTGGTAAGGTTCTCTTGAATATAGTCCGACATAGCTTGAGTTTCTGCAGGCGAGAGAGGGTAAATTCTTCCTCTAGGAGGAGTGGTACCAGGTACAAGGTCTACAGGACAGTCATAGGGTCGATGTGGCGGAAGAGTATCCGCCTCCTTTTTGTCAAAAACATCAACAAAAGAAACATAAACAGAGGGCAACCCGGAAGGGATGGGGAAGGGACAGGGTACACCAACAGGACGCACCGGCAGCAGACAACGAGGCCGACAGGAATCCCCCCAGCAAAGAATATTGCCCCTATGCCAATCTAAAAAGGGTTCGTGGACCCGTAACCACGGAAGACCGAGAAGAATGGGATGAGAGATGTTGGCTAAAACAAAAAATGAGATTCTCTCCCTATGAAGGGCCCCTACCTGAAGCTCAACTAACTGAGTAACTTGAGTGACAGTCTCTTGCAGAGGTCTCCCGTCTACAGAAGCTAGAAAAAGAGGATTCTCTAAAGACCTAACAGGGACAGAAAACTTAATAACCTCCTCTGTTATGATCCGGTGACCTTGGAGCCGCATGGAACTTTCTCAGGAGTAGGTGGAACCTGTACTGACCGCAATCCCTAAACTGACACCGCAAAAAGAAGTAGCCGTGGGGTGTGCCTAACAATCCTAGACACCTCGACACAGCCGGAGGACTAAATACCCCTATAGATGGAAATGGGAATCCTATCTTGCCTCAGAGCAGAACCCCAAAGGATAGGCAGCCCCCCACGAATATTGACTGTGAGTATTAGAGGAAAGACATACGCAGGTAGGAAACAGGATTTAGCAAAAGAGGCCACTCTAGCTAAATAGGAAAGGATAGGACAGAGTACTAAGCGGTCAGTATAAAACCCTAAAAATATCCACAGCAGAAAATACAAAAATTCCACCATCTAACTAAAGACATGGAGCGTATATCTGCATCTCCTGAGAATCCAACTTGACTGTAAAAATCCGGACACAGTCTAAGCTGGACAAGAAAAGACAAATGAATAGCACTGAATAATAAGCACACTGCATGTGTGCTGCAGAAACAAAAACCAGACACTTATTTTTGCTGATTTGGCTGCAGGGCAGGGAGAACCAGAAAGAGATCCTAAACCTCCAAGTACAATGGACAACTGTCAAGGACTAATGAATCCTGCAACCCTAAATACCCCAGTCAGGCCTGCAATCAGCAGGAACACCTGACCAGGATTGCAAGCCAGGGACAACTGCAATACCACCAACAACCACCAGAGGGAACCCAAGAGCAGAATTCACAACAGTACCCCCCCCTTGAGGAGGGGGCACCGAACCCTCACCAGAGCCCCCAGGCCGATCAGGACGAGCCAGATGAAAGGCACGGACCAAATCAGCAGCATGGACATCAGAGGCAAAAACCCAAGAATTATCCTCCTGGCCATAACCCTTCCATTTGACAAGATACTGAAGCCTCCTCCTCGAAAAACGAGAATCCAAAATCTTCTCAACCACATACTCCAACTCCCCATCAATCAACACAGGAGCCGGAGGATCAACAGAGGGAACAGCGGGTACCACATATTTCCGCAATAAAGATCTATGGAAGACATTACGGATAGTAAAAGAGGCCGGAAGCGCCAATCGAAAAGACACAGGATTGATAATCTCAGAAATCTTATAAGGACCAATAAACCGAGGCTTAAACTTAGGAGAAGAAACCTTCATAGGAACATGACGGGAAGACAACCAGACCAGATCCCCAACCTGAAGCCGGGAACCAACACACCGATGACGGTTAGCAAAACATTGAGCCTCCTCCTGAGACAACACCAAATTGTCCACCACATGAGCCCAAATCTGCTGCAACCTGTCAACCACCGAATCCACACCAGGACAGTCAAAAGGCACAACCTGCCCCGAAGAAAAACGAGGAAAAAAAACCAAAATTACAAAAGAAGGGCGAAACCAAAGTAGCCGAACTAGCCCGATTATTAAGGGCAAACTCGGCCAATGGCAAGAAATCCACCCAATCATCTTGATCAGCAGACACAAAGCATCTCAAATAAGTTTCCAAAGTCTGATTAGTTCGCTCGGTCTGGCCATTTGTCTGAGGATGAAATGTGGAAGAAAAAGACAAATCAATGCCCAACCTAGCACAAAAGACCCGCCAAAACCTAGAAACAAACTGGGAACCTCTGTCGGACACAATATTCTCCGGAATACCATGCAAACGAACCACATGCTGAAAAAACAACGGAACCAAATCTGAAGAGGAAGGAAATTTATGCAAAGGCACCAAATGAACCATCTTAGAGAACCGGTCACAAACAACCCAGATAACCGACATCCTCTGGGAAACCGGAAGATCAGAAATAAAATCCATAGAAATATGCATCCAGGGCCTCTCAGGAACCGGCAATGGCAAAAGCAACCCACTAGCACGGGAACAACAAGGCTTGGCCCGCGCACAAGTCCCACAGGACTGCACAAAAGAACGCACATCATGTGACAAAGAAGGCCACCAAAAGGACCTACCAACCAAATCTCTGGTACCAAAAATACCAGGATGACCAGCCAACACAGAACAATGAACCTCAGAAATCACTCTACTAGTCCATCTGTCAGGAACAAACAGTTTTCCCACTGGACAGCAGTCAGGTTTGTCAGCCTGAAATTCCTGAAGAACCCGTCGTAAATCAGGGGAAATGGCAGAAAGGACCACCCCTTCTTTCAGAATGCCGACCGGTTCAAGGACCTCAGGGGAATCAGGCAAAAAACTCCTAGAGAGGGCATCAGCCTTAATATTCTTAGAACCCGGAAGGTACGTGACCACAAAATCAAAACGGGAAAAAAACAAAGACCATCGAGCCTGTCTAGGATTCAGCCGTCTGGCAGACTCGAGGTAAATCAGATTCTTATGATCGGTCAAGACCACAATACGGTGCTTAGCTCCCTCAAGCCAATGTCGCCACTCCTCAAACGCCCACTTCATAGCCAACAACTCCCGATTGCCGACATCATAATTGCGTTCAGCAGGCGAAAACTTACAGGAAAAGAAGGCACACGGTTTCATCAAGGAACCAACAGGATCCCTCTGGGACAAAACGGCCCCTGCGCCAATCTCAGAAGCGTCAACCTCAACCTGAAACGGAAGAGAAACATCCGGTTGACGCAACACCGGGGTAGAAGTAAATCGGCGTTTAAGCTCCTGAAAGGCAAAGACAGCCGCAGAGGACCAATTAGCCACATCAGCGCCTTTCTTCGTCAAATCGGTCAAGGGTTTAACCATGCTGGAGAAGTTAGCAATGAAACGGCGATAAAAATTAGCAAAGCCCAAAAATTTCTGAAGGCTCTTCACGGATGTGGGTTGAATCCAATCATGAATGGCCTGAACCTTAGCCGGATCCATCTCTATAGATGAGGGAGAAAAAATGAAACCCAAAAAAGAAACCTTCTGCACTCCAAAGAGACACTTAGACCCCTTCACAAACAAAGCATTGTCACGAAGGATCTGAAATACCGTCCTGACCTGTTCCACATGAGACTCCCAATCATCGGAAAAAATCAAAATGTCATCCAAATATACAATCAAGAATTTATCAAGATACGTCCGGAAGATATCATGCATGAAGGACTGAAAAACAGATGGAGCATTGGAGAGCCCGAATGGCATCACAAGGTATTCAAAATGGCCTTCGGGCGTATTAAACGCAGTTTTCCATTCATCACCCTGCTTAATGCGAACAAGATTATATGCCCCCCGAAGGTCAATCTTCGTAAACCAACTAGCCCCCTTAATCCTCGCAAACAAATCGGAAAGCAGAGGTAGAGGGTATTGAAACTTGACCGTGATCTTATTCAAAAGGCGATAATCAATACAGGGTCTCAAGGAGCTATCCTTCTTAGCAACAAAAAAAATCCCGCTCCCAACGGTGAAGAACATGGCCGAATATGCCCTTTCTTCAAAGACTCCTTAATATAACTCCGCATGGCGGTATGTTCAGGCACAGACAGGTTGAAAAGTCAGCCCTTAGGAAACTTACAGCCTGGAATCAAGTCAATCGCACAATCTCAGTCCCTAAGCGGTGGAAGGGAACTGGACTTGGGCTCATCGAATACATCCTGAAAATCAGACAAAAACTCTGGAACTTCAGAAGAGGGAGAAGAGGAGATTGACATCAAAGGAACGTCATTATGAACCCCCTGACAACCCCAACTAATCACAGACATAGACTTCCAATCCAACACAGGATTATGTACCTGTAACCACGGAAAACCCAGCATGATAGCATCATGCAAATTATGCAACACCAGAAATCGACAATCTTCTTGATGGGCTGGCGCCATGCACATGGTCACCTGTGTCCAAAACCGGGGCTTATTTTTAGCCAAAGGTGTAGCATCAATGCCCCTTAAAGGAATAGGGTTCTGCAAAGACTGCAAGGGAAAACCACAATGCCTGGCAAACTCAAAGTCCATTAAATTCAAGGCGGCGCCTGAATCCACAAACGCCATGACAGAAAATGATGACAATGAACAGATCAAGGACACAGATAACAGAAATTTAGGCTGTACAGTACTGATGGCAAATGAACTAGCTATCCTCTTTGTACGCTTAGGGCAGATTGAAACGACATGAGAAGCATCGCCACAATAAAAACACAACCTATTCTGACGTCTGAATCCTTGTTGTTCCGTTCTAGACAGAATCCTATCACACTGCATTGGCTCAGGCATTCGCTCTGAGGGCAACGCCACAGCGCGCACAGTTCTGCGCTCTCGCAAGCGCCGCTCAATCTGAATGGCCAGAGACATAGAATCACTGAGACCGAAAGGCGTGGGGAACCCCACCATAACATCTTTAACGGATTCAGAAAGACCCTTTCTGAAAATTGCCGCCAAAGCATCATCATTCCATTTAGTCAACACAGACCATTTTCTAAATTTCTGACAATACAATTCTGCCGCTTCTTGACCCTGAGACAGGGCCAACAAGGTCTTCTCCGCATGATCCACAGAATTTGGTTCATCATATAATAATCCTAAAGCCTGAAAAAAGGCGTCTACATTAAGCAAGGCCGGATTCCCAGATTCCAGGGAAAATGCCCAATCCTGAGGATCGCCACGCAACAGGGAGATGACAATTTTAACCTGCTGAATGGAGTCACCTGAGGATCGAGGTCTCAGAGCAAAAAACAGTTTGCAGTTGTTTTTAAAACTCAAAAATTTGGACCTGTCACCAAAAAACAAATCAGGAGTAGGAATCTTAGGCTCTAAAACCGGAGTTTGAACAATATAATCAGAGATACCCTGTACCCTAGCAGCAAGCTGGTCCACACGAGAAGCCAATCCCTGAACATCCATGCTAGCACAAGACTCCTCAGCCACCCAGAGAAAAAGAGGGAAGGAGAGACAAAGCAGGCTGCAGAAAAAAAATGGCTCAACACCTTTCTTCCCTTCTTCTGAGATGCATTTAACTCATTGTTGGCCAGTTGTACTGTTATGATCCGGTGACCTTGGAGCCGCATGGGACTTTCTCAGGAGTAGGTGGAACCTGTACTGACCGCAATCCCTAAACTGACATCGCAACTAGAAGTATTTGTGGGGTGTGCCTAACAATCCTAGACACCTCGACACAGCCGGAGGACTAAATACCCCTATAGATGGAAATGGGAATCCTATCTTGCCTCAGAGCAGAACCCCAAAGGATAGGCAGCCCCCCACGAATATTGACTGTGAGTATTAGAGCAAAGACATACGCAGGTAGGAAACAGGATTTAGCAAAAGAGGCCACTCTAGCTAAATAGGAAAGGATAGGACAGAATACTAAGCGGTCAGTATAAAACCCTAAAAATATCCACAGCAGAAAATACAAAAATTCCACCAGCTAACTAAAGACATGGAGCGTATATCTGCATCTCCTGAGAATCCAACTTGACTGTAAAATCCGGACACAGTCTAAGCTGGACAAGAAAAGACAAATGAATAGCACTGAATAATAAGCACACTGCATGTGTGCTGCAGAAACAAAAAACAGACACTTATCTTTGCTGATTTGGCTGCAGGGCAGGGAGAACCAGAAAGAGATCCTAAACCTCCAAGTACAATGGACAACTGTCAAGGACTAATGAATCCTGCAACCCTAAATACCCCAGTCAGGCCTGCAATCAGCAGGAACACCTGACCAGGATTGCAAGCCAGGGACAACTGCAATACCACCAACAACCACCGGAGGGAACCCAAGAGCAGAATTCACAACACTCCTCCAACCTAATAAAATTTCCCGCTGCACCAGAGTCCACATAAGCTTCAAGAGAAATATGCTTATCATGAGTGTGCAACAAAACTGGTAGAGTGAGGGGTAGATAGGTTTCACATGCACCTAGGGAGGCCTCTCTTACCTGACCTAGGTGGAGGAGTTTTCCGGGCAGGCTCAGAGAAGATGAGAGGAGCTTCCACAGTAAAAACAGAGACCTTGGGCGCGTCTCTCCCTCCGACGTTGTTCGGAGAGTTTAAGACAATCCACTCACATCGGCTCTGGGGCAGGAACCGAAGCAGAGACTCTGGGCAGTGGACTGAGAGGTCTATGAGAGGACATAGAAGGACGAGGAAATTTCTTCTCCAGAGCTCGCTCCTGAAAGCGAAGGTCTATGCGAGTAGCGAAGGCAATTAAATCCTCCAAATTAGTTGGAGTATCTCCACCTGCCAATTCATCTTTAATACAGCTAGAAAGCCCCAGCCAGAAAGCCCCTATTAATGCCTCATTATTCCAACCTAAGTCAGAAGATAAGGTCTGAAACTGGATAGCGTATTGCCCTGCAGCTAAAGACCCCTGCAGTAAATTAAACAAAGCCTCAGTGGTTGAGGCCAAGCGACCCGGTTCATCA
Source organism: Ranitomeya variabilis (assembly GCF_051348905.1). Taxonomy (NCBI): domain Eukaryota; kingdom Metazoa; phylum Chordata; class Amphibia; order Anura; family Dendrobatidae; genus Ranitomeya; species Ranitomeya variabilis. The sequence continues at coordinate 363,319,129 of NC_135236.1, read as the reverse complement.
AATACCTGACGAAAGGTCTCTAAAAATAGAGTGAGCTGAAGAACCACTGGTTCTCCCGCAGGAAAACAAGCTCTTCCTGAGCGGCCGCAGCTCCAGCGGGATCCATGGCCTTGGTGTACTATCAGGACTATCAGGACTAAGGAAGTGGACCCTCTGGGTCACGGCTTCAGAGCCCCCGAGGGCGAGTGAACCAGTTGATGCCACCCCCTGTACAGGGAGAGTTAGGGACAGGCCCAAGGAGGGTGAAGCCGCAACTGCCGGAGCCAAAGGGATGACTTAAGATAAAGAGTGAATGGAAGACGGAGCTAGTGAAGTGACAAGAATGGCGGAGGAACTGGACAGATAGAGGCAGCAAAGACAAAGTACTGACTGGTAAGATGCAAGCACACGAAATACGGAAACAACGGAGACTCAAGACTGGCAGGAACAGCAGGCACACCGGACTGGCAGGGTACGGCAGGAACACAGGACTGAAGGGTGCGGCAGGAACTCAGGACTTGCAGGAACGACAGGAACACAGGACTGGAAGGTTCGGTAGGAACACAGGACTGGCAGGATATGGCAGGCACACAGGACTGGAAGGTACGGCAGGAACACAGGACTGGCAGGATACGGCAAGAACACAGGACTGGTAAGGATGGCAAACAGAGACAGTCAGAGTCGCAGCAAGGATTCACAGATCAGAGCCTAGGAACCTAAGGAGATGCTGGCGATAACCCAGCGAATGCAATAGACGCAAAGGCGCCTGAGCAGGACGGGTGCTGGGAAGAAGTACCCGACGGGCGCCGCCATATTGGAGGCGGAGCCACCGGGTCACGACCTCCCAGAAGCCCCAGCGACGAAAGGAGCGAGACTACACATGCGCGGACCGCAGAATGGACGAGCACTGGAGAAGCAGGAAGACGGAGAGCTGGAGGGAGCATCAGGAGCGTGCTGGCCGGACAGGTAAGTATTAGGTAGTGGCTTAACACTGGATCTAGCAAGCGGATACTGGCAAGTAGCCGTGGCAGAGAAAGACAAAGAGAAAACTGCCTTCATCCTCCTTATGGGGCTGTTTGAGTTTAACCGGATGCCCTTCGGACTCTCCAATGCTCCAGGTACGTTTCAACGGCTGATGGAAAAGTGTTTGGTAGACTTAAATTTTGAGGCTACCCTGATCTATCTAGATGACATCATTGTGTTTTCGGCCTCATTCAAAAAACACCTTGCCCGGCTTGGACAGGTACTCGGAAGACTGCAGGCTCATAACCTGAAGGTGAAACCAAAGAAGTGCCACCTCGTCAAGAGAGAGATCGAGTACCTGGGCCACATAGTGTCACAAGATGGAGTTCTACCCTCGCCAGAAAAACTGATGGCTATCCAGAAGTGGCCAGTCCCTCGAACAGTGAGAGAACTCCAGACCTTTCTGGGGCTCACCGGGTACTACCGCCGGTTTGTTAAAGACTTCGCGAAGGTGGCAGGTCCTCTCAATGAGCTGCTGAGGGGGACCGCTGGAGTGCCAAAGATCCAGTACATCCCTTGGGCCCAGAGACAAGACGAGGCCTTCCAGGCTATAAAGACTAGACTGCTGGGGACCCCCGGGACTGGATCTGAGTGCCCAACATCACCGTGAGTTGGTTACTGTTTTGTGCACATGTCAGGGCCTAGTGTAGGCTTCAATGGTCAGAACACGGCAGCCGTGAGGCCTGCTTAGTAAAGGCCCGGAAGGTTATACATAGATTAGCATTATTCTTTGTTTATTGTTTGCATTTACTTGTGTGGCATATATTGAGTTTGTAACAGTTAGAGCACCGTGCTATTTTACAGACAAGCTAAAGAATATAACTCTTGTAAATTATCTTTTGCCATTGCATACCCCTGTTTGCATCTTCCTCATCCACTTCATTCCTTGCTTACCAATAAATCTACCCTTTGTTGTTTGCACCTCATCTTGTGTACAGTAGCCTTCCTGCACCATGGTGGTCCCCCGGCCATCGCTTCGCACTTATAAGTGCACAGTCTGTTGATAGGGCAGACTTACTGTGACTATGCTTTAATAATAGTAATCCTTGATAGACAGCCCTAGGTTGCTCTGACAGCCCCAGGGTGTCTTTGTATGAGAATATCTATGACATACAGTAATCAAAGGAGTATGCCATACTTAAAAAAATAGTGTATTATGTAACTAAGTAAATCTAGTGAAATACTGTAGGATATGATATTACTTATAATCACACTTTTTATATTAGGTGTCCACAATTGTCAATGCAAGGCAAGGTTTGTTGTGCAAATAGCATTGTAGCTTTATATTATAGTACCCAGTATTTTACCTTTGTAATACCCAAAACGCCTATATTTGGACTTGAAGAGGTAGAACCATTTCCAGTTCCAAGCAATCCAGCAAAAACACAGCAAATTCCTTCAATAAATATTCCTCTGAAAAAAAGTAAAATTATTTATTAGACTATCAACACATTTCTTGTGATGCCTACTTCTAAATGTTTTTTTCTTTTCAGATTAATTACACATGCTATACTATTTCATAAAAACACAGTTCAATTGGGTCTTGCAAATCCCCAACTTTAAATACATAGCCTTACAAAAATGGGGTACAACAAGGAACTGATTCTTGTCCTTTCTGACATGTCATTTGCATAATTTCTTATGTGCAGTATTTTTTAGGTTAGTGAATGAACAAAAGAAAAATCAGCATTTGATGTGACCAGCCTTTGCATTCAAAACATCGTCAATTCTTTTAGGTACACTTGAACAACCTACCTGCTGAGTTTCTTCAAAAATTGTGTACAAAACATCTTAGAGAACTAACCACAGATCTTCTGTGGATGTCGAATTCTGCAAATCCTTCAGTCTCTTCATATAATCCCAGACAGATTTGATGTTGAGATCCAGGCTCTGTGGTGGTCACATTATCACATCCTGGGCTTATTGTTATTCTTTATCATGAAGATAGTTCTTAATGACATTGGCCGTATGTTTTGGGGTCATGGCCTGCTGTTTTATAAATTTGGAGACGATCAGACACCTCACTAATGGTGTTTTATGGTGGTTCATGATGATTAAGTATCTTCCTGTATTTCTCAGTAGACCATTAAAGAAGCACTCCCATCAAAATGGTTATCCTGTTGATATGTTGCAGTCATCATATTATGTATCACTGTTTACTTACAATTGCTCATTTTGCCTTTCTGCCAAGCTAATTCATTTCTTTTCCATTAGGTCTATGACATCACGCGATTAAAAACAGACTAGCTGAATCCTTCTAAGCTCTATGTAGAAACAGGAGGTCAAATGACTGCAAAAGTCCCTAAGTTCCCTGTCATGGGGTGGAGTGGACCAACTGGGTCAGGAGTTGAAGAGGGGAATGATAAATGCAGGTACAAGAAACTAGCTGTTTCTACATAGAGCAGAGAGGAGAGAAGAATTAGCTGGGTAGAAAGGCAAAATGAGCAATTGTAAGTACACAGTACTATATAATATGATGATTGAACTATATTAAGATGATAAAAAACTTTAATGGGAGGAGTGCTTATTTAATCTTGACTAGAGATGGGCAAAGCCGAACAGTAAAGTTCGGGGTCTTTACTGAACACCTACTGTTCTGGAATGGACTCGAATCAGAACCCTGACCCCATTCACTTGAATGGGTTGCCCCAACATCAAGTGTTTGCCATGACATGTGCATGACAATGCGGCAAACACTGCTTCTGATCGGTGGTAAATCATCACTGCCAGTCAGAGAGCTGCGGTTCCCACGCTGTCCAATGACAGCGTGATCGCGCAGCTGTGATCGGAGGTATAAAGTTTACCTCCGGTCACTGATGTCGGCTGATGAGACTACTGCTCCCATCAGCCAACACCTGCTGCCATCAGCCAATGCCTGCGGCCACTAATAACAGCAACAGCAGGAGCGCCTGATGGGGGTATTCATCAGCCGTCGCCTGTGCTCTAAATAATTAATTAAAGAAAAAAAACAATGTGGATTCCCCTGTATTTTTGATAATCAGCCAGGCAAAACTGACAGCTGGGAGCTGCAACCCTCAGCTGTCAGCATTAACAAGGTTGTTTATCAAAAATAGAGTGGTTCCACACGCAGTTTTTTTCATTATTTAAATAAATAATATAAAAAAACAGCATGGAGTCCTCCAATATTTGACAACCAGCCTTGCTAAATCAGACAGCTGGTGGCTGGTATTCTCAGGCTGGTATGGGGCCATGGATATTGCCCCCCAGCCTAAAAATAGCAGCCCGCAGCCGCCCAGAAAAGGTGCATCTATTAGATGTGCCAATTCTGACGCTTTGCCCGACTCTTCCCACTTGCCCTGTAGCAGTGGCAAATGGGGTAATATTTGTGGGGTTGATGTCACCTTTGTATTGTCAGATGACATAAAGCCCATGGCTTGGTAATGGAGAGGCGTCTATAAGAAACCTATCCATTACTAATCCTATAGTTACACAGTAAATAAACACACAGCCAGAATAAAGTCCTTTATTTGAAATAAAAACAAAGCACACTTTTCCTTTTGTTATTTAAAAATAACAAACAGTTATATTCTCCTAACACCCATTCCATTGAATCCCTCGTCTCCTGCAATAAAACAAAGATAAAAAACAACAATATTCCTCAACTGTCTGTCATTCTGTCCCATGCCTTAATCCCTTTCCGGGGATAAACAGTTTTCAACCTGGATGGTGCAAAAATGCAACCGTCCAGGCTGAGAACCACACTGATGAATGAGTTACTGCGAGCGCAACATCAGTGATCATTGGTCACCTGATCGGTGAACTTTTTTTAACTGTTCGGCCGAACCTGCTGGACCTGAACATCCGGAGTCCGCCCATCTCTAATCTTGAACAAATTCCCAACTTAATTTGCTGAAATGCATCCATAAACTTGCAAGCACCCTTCACCATGTTTCACGGCTAGGTGCAGACACTCATTATTGTACCACTCTCCAGGCTTTAGGCATTCAACTGCCTTCTGTTACAGACAAGTATTTCACATTTGACTCTTCAGCCCAGGGCACCTACTGCCATTTTTCTGTACCTTACAGTAGTTTGTATGCTTTCTTCCTTAGTTGAGTCATTTGACTTGTTTACATGCCTGAGGTATGGTTTTTGGCTGCAATTCTTAATTGACCACCTTTGACCACACCTATCAATACACTAGATGGGTGTAGCTGGGTCTCATGGTTGCTGCCAGTTCTGAGCTGATTATACTGCCTGACATCTTCCAATTTGAAAGGGTTGTAAGCATGTTGTGTTTTATCTGATGCACTAAGTTTACTTGGTTGACCACAATGCATTCTGTCATCACTGTTGCTCGTTTCTCGGTTTCCTCAATGCTGAGAAATACAGACACTTATTCATCAAGTAATACCAATCTCTATTGGTGTCTGATTGGCTCCAAATGTATTCTGTAGCAGAATGACTCAGAACAAATAAAACAATCAATAAAAATTGTCTTCAGTGTAAAGAAGAACAAGGAGTACTGGAAGTAATGATATAGCCCCACAGAGCCATGATCTTAATACTATCAAGTCAGTCTGCGATTACAGGAAGAGACAGAAGGATTTTCGACACAAAATTTTCTATATCATTCCAGATGTTGATGCCCTTGAGAAATGTGAGCGTTTTTTTCGCAGTTTTATAGCGTTTTTATAGCAAAAAAACGTGAAAAATCTGCTACATGTGCACACAGCCTAAGTGTAGCTGCACGACACTTACACTCTGCAAATACGGCAGCCCTGGGCATAGACATCTGCAGTCGGCGTCCGACCGTATAGTTTACATTGTGCTGCTCCCTGCTGTGACTGGCCACGCCCCCTGAGCCGTCCACATCACAGCAGAGGCAGGAGATCAGCGCCATCTTCCTGGAGCTCACAGTGTGCTTTGAGCTCCAGTTTCACAGTATAATCGCAGGAGCCCTGCGGTTATAGGAGGAGGAGAAGGAGAAGACCAAGGACGGGAGGGAGAAAGGACTCAGCAGGGAGCCGTGAAGTAAGAATCAGTGGGGAGGGGGAGAGGGAGAGGGAATCTAATCCTATCCTTTGTGGTGCTAACTCTGAGCAGTTATCTCCTCCCATGTGTGATACTGTCTGCTGAGCTGTGTATCTAATCCTCTCCTGTGTGATACTGTCTGCTGAGCCATGCATCTAATCCTATCCTGTGTGATACTGACTGAGCTGTGTATCTGATCCTCTCCTGTGTGATACTTTGCTGAGCTGTGTATCTAATCCTCTCCTGTGTGATACTTTGCTGAGCTGTGTATGTACTCCTCTCCTGTGTGATACAGTCTGCTGAGCCATGTATCTAATCCTCTCCTGTGTGATACTTTGCTGAGCCGTGTATCTAATCCTCTCCTGTGATGCTGTCTGCTGAGCCATGCATCTAATCCTATCCTGTGTGATACTGACTGAGCTGTGTATCTAATCCTATCCTGTGTGATACTGTCTGCTGAGCCGTGTATCTAATCCTATTCTGTGTGTTACTGTGCAGAGATGTGTATCTAATCCTCCCCTGTGTGATATTGACTGCTGAGCTGTGTATCTAATGCTATCCTTTGTGATACTGACGGCTGAGCCATGTATCTAATCCTATCCTGTATGATACTGACTGAGCTGTGTATGTAATACTGTCCTGTGTGATACTGACTGCTGAGCTGTGTTTCTAATCCTCCCCTATGCACTCCTCTCCCCCGTTATGTGTGATCTATATGGCGGTATTATGTGTGCTCTATATGGCGGTATTATGTGAGATCTATATGTCGGTATTATGTGAGAACACTATGGCGTCGTTATTTGAGATCTATATGATGGTATTATGTGAGAACTATATGACAGTATTATGTGTGCTCTATATGGCGGTATTATGAGTGATCTATATGGCGATATTATGTGTGATCTATATGGCAATATTATGTGTGATCTATATGGCGGTATTATGTGAGAACACTATGGCGTCATTATTTGCGATCTATATGATGGTATTATGTGAGAACTATAGGACAGTATTATGTGTGATATATATGGCGGTATTATGTGAGAACACTATGGCAGTATTATCTTCAGAAAGGGGACCCATTCTATGGTGGTCCTGGCTGAGCAGCTGCACACGGCTCTGGGGTAATAGAGGGGGCAGCATGATCTCCAGTTAGGTGCAGTCAGGGGAAGGCTGGTGAGGCAGCTGAAGAGAGGCGTCTCATGTTTATCGTTACTATATGGCTACATTTCCTTCCCAGCGTCACCCCTCCTTCACCCGTCGCCTCGCTTTCACACATTGCCAGGACAGGATGGAGAAGACAGGATCTGTGGAGGGGAATGGGGTCTTTGCATGCAAAGTCTGGATCAGAACAGGTCATCAATCCACAGACCTGCACACTGCTTTCCTGAAATACTCTGTGCTGCTGTCACCCTGCTACCTCCACCACATATCACCCAGAATCCTTGCTGTCTGCCATCCTCGGTGACTGTCTACTTGTCAGTATAAGGCTGGTTTCACACTTGCGCTTTGATCTGCAGCGTTTGTACAGAAAAAAACGCATGCGTTTTTTCCCTTTGTTTAACATTAAAAACGCATGCGTTTTTTTGTACGTGTTTGGCCGCGTTTAACGATGCATGCGTTTTTTTGCTGCATGCGTTCTGTCGCAGAAATGCAACATGTAGTAATTTCTAGAGGCGTTTTTTTGCCGCATTTTTATCACAATGAGTAAGGCGGCACGACCGTTGAAACGCGTTTGATTTTAATGCACTTTAAGCCTGTGACTGTCACTGGTATGAATCACCCGTTTTTGTGTCTATGGATATGAAGATGGATTTTGGATTTATGTGCTTTTAACGAAAATGGAATAAAAGGTATTTTTTATGGACATCACCCACGCTGGACTTCTGCTTTTCCTTCATACTACTTGCAGCACTGCATGATCCGTGCGCTGGGACTGAGAGGAGGTGAGCTGATCTTCGTAGCTTTTTCTTTTCATCAAGATTATAAGTTCACAACATTTAATTGGATTAATTTTAAAATAACATGAATAAAAATAAGAACACTAAAAATCCAATTGAATATGTTGAGAAAAGAAGGGTCTTCCCACACACATGCAATAAAAGAAGATTATTTTGGGTATAATGACTGATGTCTGGGTCCTGCAATGAATAACAATGTTTAGATATGGTCAGAACATTTGCAACATAAACTTATACTTGCATACATACCTATTAATAGCATGAACAGGTGGAGGGGGTGCACCCGATAATCTTGCACATGCATAATAATCACCCATGGATTCAATAATTCCTGCTAGTGTAGCACTGAACATACCTAAAACACCAGCAACAGTAATAGTAGGCAGTCCCCACTGACCTAATTTTGTTAAAAGAAGACAATTATTATTATTTTTTTTTTAAACAAACCTGTCACATTGAAAAGGCAATCGAGTGTGTGGTTCTAATCACCATTGTCTTTGTTTACAAACTCATAAAGGAAATGCTGTCAATCACTACAATCATTACAGAAGACCACACACTTGACTAAATAACCTATAATAAGTAGAGATTTAAATGAATAAAATACAGGATATATTTAATCTTTTTATTTACAAAACTATATCTCAATCGGTTCAGCTCTTAATTAGTGATGAGGGAGCACTAAAATGCTTGGGGACTAATTACTCGAGTGGAGCAAATCGCAATGCTCAGGTGCTCAACCAGAATAATGAGTATAATGTAAGTCAATGTGAAACTCAATCATTTTTCCGGCAGCCCTACCTCCCCCGGAGGACTGGAGGGGGTCTAAAGATTGCTGAAATCGATGGAAACAGCACTGAAATGGCATGGGAACAGCATGGGGAAGACCCCTGGAAACAGCCGCCCTCATTAAGCATTTTTGGAGGGCCAGCCATATATTGCTACTGCAATATAATCTACTCATTTGAGGTGGGCACATTTTCTTTTTCGTATTAATACAGTAAAGTTTGAAACTTGGAGGGCCAGCTGGTGACCCTCACAATTTACAGAGGGCCAGCAGGTAGCCCTCACTAATGTTAGAGGGCCAGTAGGCATCTTGTGGACAGATGAGACCAAGATAGAGCTTTTTGGTAAAGCACATAATTCTACTGTTTACTGTAAATGGACAAAGTACACAGTAGTTACAGTCAACTATGGTGGAGGTTCAAAGATACCTTGGGGTTGTTTTACTGCCTCTGGCCCTGTGTTCCTTTGCTGTGTGCAAGGCATCATGAACTGTGAAGACTCCCAAAGGATTTAGGGTCACACTCTAACACCCAATGTCCGAGAGCTGGGTTTGAATCCTAGGTCATGGGTCTTGACCTCAAACATACTTCAAGAAGCCCCCAGAAACGGATGGAAATGCAGCGCCCCAGAGTCCTGGTCGTTGCAGTACTGTGGCTCCGCCACTATGGGGAGCTATGGTACGTCTGATTGCACTAAAGGAGTTTCTCTGATCAGGTAACACCTCACTACACTTCACACTCCGGCCACCAGGGGGGGTGGTCCTATCTAGTAGGCCACTCCTCACACTCTGGTAAAACTGGGGGTTGGACAGGAAGACAGGGAGAAGTAGCTGGGAAGAGCTAGTGAGAGGACCTGTCAGGGATGGGATCCTGGCAGACTCCTCGGAGCAGAACTAACCAGTGCACAACGGGAATACAGTAAAGAGGAATTGGGACCAGAAGGAGTCGTGCTGTTAGACCGAGGCAACATCCTTCTGAGGCGCAAACAGTCGGTGGCCGGAACGCCGAGCAAGTAAGAGACTTTAAGTACTACTGCAAACCACGGCAGGACAGCCAATTACAGGTTGGCTGTCTCACTTAACACCTAAGCAGACAACGGAGGCAGCTGTGGGAGAGGGGCGACTCTAGGGTCCCGGAAGAACTCCAGGCCTACCCCGTCATACGGGTGCGTCCTACCATATCACCTGGAGGACAGAGAGAACGAACATCAGAGATAGACAGAACCAGTTGTGAGGACTATCCCGGGAGCTCAGCAGGGAAGAACTACAACACCCAGCGCTAGAAGGTAGACACTGATTCCCACCTGTAAAGAGAACTCCTGATGTGTCTTTAGACCGGCCGGTCTCTGACAGCCCTGGTAACAGCGCTCTGGACTGAGGACTTTAAAACCTTCAGTAAAGAGGTAAAGAGACTGCAACTTGGTGTCCTCGTTATTTACTGCACTGCACCATCTACATCCGTCACATCATTCACTGTGCGCCCCTCGGCAGGGTCACGGACCGGGGCCTAGCCACCGTGACAACCCCAGAGCAGCGACTCAGAGGCCCGGTACCGGGTACCCCTCGGCCCTGCGGCAGTGGGGGCGCTATAACTTGGCGTCACGAACAGGATTTACTTAAGCCTGAAGAATCAGGTCATGTGTGCCTTGGAACTGTGATTTATTGTGCTTGGACTGTGTATTGCCATTTACCGCCAAAATTCGCCATTGCCGCACACGGAGGGAGGAGCCTTAGCTTCGTGGGCGGAACCAGCCAAAAGAAGTGCGGAACGGAAGCGCAGTAAAGGCGCCAATCCCGGAAGAGGAACTCCGACCTCCAGCAGGTTAGTGGGAGGAAGGGACAGCCATGTCCGATTCGGGAGGAGAGGAGGTGGCGGCCGCAGCCGCGGACGCAGGGGCAGCTCCGGTCCCCGCAGCGAGTGAAGCCGCGGCCCTAATACCACCACCGGTTGCCGCAGAACCCGCTGTTCCCCTCAGCCAGTCGGACACTGCCGCTAACACAAAAGCCATAATGCCCTTCTCTATGCCGTACCTGCCCGGAGCGGCCTGGCTCCCACGATATTCCGGGGAGTCGCATACATTCACTGACTTTAAGGAAGGGCTCTGCAGCCTGCTCGAGTTCTATCCCCTGACAGAACCTCAGAAGGTTCATATGATAATCGGCCAACTCTTTGGGGTGGCTCTGAGAGAATTGAAGTCCTGGCCCGCCGAGGATAAGGGGACTGCACAACAGATTTTTGCAAAGCTTAAAGCCACCTTCGATACTCGCACTGCTACAGAAATTAAACTGACTTTCTATGGATGCAAACAAAGGCCGCAGGATAGCTTACGGGACTATGCCCTTAATCTCCAAGAGGCGATGCGGGCCATTAAGCAGAGTGACCCCGGCAGCATGCAAGATGAGGATAAACTCCTGAAGGAGCGGTTCACTGAGGGGATCCTGTGCAGTCACCAGCGGGGCCAATTGCACTTCCTGGCCATGCAAAATCCAGACTTGACTTTTGCGCAATTCAAAGATAAGGCTATCCAGGCATTGCAGGAGCGACAGCACAGCCGTGCAATACCACCCAGGCGCCCCGCTCTCACATACCACCAGGAGGTGGCATCGGATACCCCAGTTGCCGCGGAGGCCGACGCCCAGAGCTTCGAGGACGACTCCCCTGCAGGACTTCGCCTCCAGATGCAAGAGCTAACCCAGAGCGTTGCTGCCCTAGCCCGGACGGTGCAGTCCCTACAGGAGGCCCCCAAGGAAAAGATCCAGCTAGCCTCCGGACCAGAAGATGTCCCCTGGACGCGACAGAAGAGGACCCCACCGACCAGAGGCCGGGACAGCGATCGCTTCCATCAGGACGGACGACCCATCTGCCGCCGACGTCACCAGGTGGGCCACCTTGCAAGGTACTGTCCTTTAAACGAGCAACCCCTGGGGCAAAGGGCCAACCCCCAGGAGTAGGACGGTCAGGCCCGCAGCATTGGAGAACCAAGTATATTGGAGGACGACCAGTTCTCCCTGTAGTGGTTGATGGAATCCCCTTGAACGCTTTGCTGGACACCGGTTCTCAGGTGACGACTATACCTTACGTGCTTTATAAACGGTATTGGGAGAACGCTGATATTACTCGTGGCCCTGACGATGATTTCACCATAATAGCCAGTAATGGTCAGCCGTTGCCACAAGTGGGGTATAAGGAGGTCACCATCAAGGTGGGGCGGGTGGAATTGAAAGCCCAAGGGATTGTGATTGTTGATATTGATCGTCGAGAATGTAATCCCATGATGACTCTTGGTACTAATGTTATAGAAAATTGCCTTGCAGAAGTTATTGTTTTGTTGCAACAGGTGGCAGAAACCGCTGGCCACAGCGAGCAACGTGCCTTGCAGAAGGAAATCAGAGCCCTGATGCAGAGACAGCAGGTAGAGCTGACTGGTGGTGAGATTGGTCGTGTCACTGTGAGTGATTCAAACCCCATCGCGATACCCCCCAGGAGTGAGATGTTAATATGGTGTCGGGCAGCCATAGGCCTCAGGGGTAAGGACTACCAGGCCTTGGTAGAACCCGTATATTCAGACAATAGGCCTACTGTTCTGACAGCCCGGGGGGTGGTCGACGTCCGCTAGGGGAGAGTGCCCGTACGTGTCCTCAATTGTGGGGAGGAAAAGGTTCACCTCACCAAGTATACCACGCTCGCCAAACTGTTCACTGTTAATAATAGTGTGATACAGACACCTGAACCCTTGGTCCCGTCAAACGTGGCGGAGAACAAAGGTTCTGCAGAGCACTCGAAAGACTGGTGTCGGGAATTGCATGTGGGCACTGACTCTACCCCATCCCATCAAAAACAGGGGGCCTACAGGGTGGTACACGAGTACGAGCAGGTATTCAGCAAACACCCCTTAGATTTTGGGCAGGTGAAAGGGATCCAACATCACATCCCCACGGGAGATCACCGACCCATAAAAGAGAGATATCGCCCTGTACCCCCAGCTCACTACCAGTGTGCCAAGGACATGCTGCGGGAAATGAAAGAGGCTGGGGTGGTGAGAGACAGCTGTAGCCCCTGGGCAGCTCCGTTAGTCCTTGTTAAAAAGAAAGATGGTACCATGAGGATGTGTGTTGATTACAGGCAGTTGAATCGCATTACACATAAGGACGCATACCCACTGCCCAGGATAGAGGAGTCTCTGGCTGCCTTAAAATCTGCTAACTACTTCTCTACCTTAGATCTCACCAGTGGGTACTGGCAGGTTCCTGTAGCGGAGGCGGACAAAGAGAAGACGGCCTTCACGACACCAATGGGTCTCTGCGAGTTCAACTACATGCCCTTCGGATTGTGCAATGCTCCCGAGACGTTCCAGAGGATGATGGAGTGCTGCCTAGGACACATGAACTTTGAAACTGTGCTGCTGTATTTGGATGATGTCATTGTCTTCTCTAAGACCTACGAAGACCATCTGAAGCACCTGGCCGAGGTGTTTGAAGCCCTGTCCAACTTCGGCTTAAAGGTGAAACCGTCCAAGTGTCATCTGCTGAAACCTAAAGTGCAGTACCTGGGCCATGTGGTGAGCGCTGAAGGAGTGGCCCCAGAGCCCGACAAGGTCACAGTGATCAAGGACTGGCCAAAGCCCAGTGACCTCCACGAAGTCCGGCAGTTCCTTGGGCTGGTAGGCTATTACCGAAGGTTCATCAAGGGCTTCACCAAGAAGGCCACACCCTTGCAGAACCTGTTGGTGGGCCAACCAAAGAAGACCAAGGGGAGGAACACCCCCTTTGATTGGAACAAGGAGCTGGAGGAATCCTTCACCTGTTTAAAGTCGGCACTGACGGGAGAAGAGGTACTGGCTTACCCCGAATACGACCAACCGTTTGTGCTGTACACAGATGCCAGCAATGTGGGATTAGGAGCCGTGCTGTCTCAGGTCCAGAAAGGCAAAGAAAGGGTGATCGCTTACGCCAGCAGGAAACTCCGTCCCACGGAAAGGAACCCTGATAACTACAGTTCCTTTAAGCTGGAATTCCTTGCCATTGTCTGGGCAGTGACAGAGAGGTTCAAACACTACCTGGCCTCCGCGAAATTCACCATCTTCACGGACAACAATCCGCTAACGCATCTGGATACTGCCAAACTCGGGGCTTTGGAACAGCGATGGATGGGGCCCGGCTGTCCAACTACGATTACACCATCAAGTACCGGGCAGGACACGAGAATGCCAATGCCGATGCCTTGTCCCAAATGCCCAATTTGCCAGAAGCGGGAGAAGACCCGGAGGCACTTGAAGAGGTGGAGCTGCCTGCATTCCATCGCCCCAAAGCCACTCAGAACTCTCATCATGTGAAGAACAGGCACAAGAACCAACCGGATGCCACGCTGAATCCCCTGCCCCATCACGGGTGGGCGGAAACCCAGGATGGTGACCCCGCGGTCCGTCGGGTGAAAGAGCTCTTGACGCAGGCAGGGTCGCACCCTGGCCCAGATGACCCACAAGAGACCCAACAGCTGTGGAAGGGGAGAAGCAAACTGTTTATCCATGATGGCAAGTTGTGCAGGAGGAGCATCGACCCACGTACTCATTAATTGGTGTGGCAGATAGTGGTGCCAAGGCGAGATGCGCCCATGGTTCTGGGAGCCTACCATGATGGAGCCGGACACTTCGGATGGAGGAAGCTAGAAAGGCTACTCCGAGGGAGGTTCTATTGGATTGGCATGAAGAGAACCATTGAGAAGTGGTGTCGGGAGTGTGGACCATGTAGTCTGCGCAGGAAGGACCGTGACAGTCAACGGGCTCCCCTGCGGCCTATCATCACCAAACAGCCGCTCGAGCTGGTCGCGCTGGATCATGTGAAGCTGACACCTAGCCGGTCGGGCTATATCTACGCCCTTACCATCGTGGACCACTACTCCAGGTTTTTGGTGGTTGTGCCTGTCAAGGATCTAACGGCCAGGACTGCCGCCAGGGCCTTCCAGCAGCACTTTTGTAGGCCCCATGGCTACCCAGAGAAGGTACTGACTGATCAGGGACCTGCATTCGAAGCGGAAGTGTTCCAAGAATTCTGTCAACTGTACGGGTGTAAGAAGATCAGAACCACACCGTACCATCCTCAAACCAACGGGATGTGTGAGAAGATGAACCAAGTGGTAATCGATTTATTGAAGACCTTGCCTGTGGAGGAACGGAACCTGTGGCCAATAAAGTTGCCTGACTTGGTGGATATGTACAATCACATCCCAGTAAATTCCACCAACTGTACTCCAGCGTACCTGATGCGAGGAAGATCTAGTCGGTTACACGTTGATCTGGACATGGGGGTCCTAGTACCCGAAGATATCTCGCCGGATGCCGATTGGGATGCAGAAAGGCAGCGAAGGTACCGCGAAGTACAGGAGTGTGTAGAAAGAAGTCTCGCCCAGGCTAGGCAGAAACAAGAAAGGGACTACAACCAACACGCTCCTGCGATTCCCCTGTCACCTGGTGAGCAAGTACTTAAACGAAAGAGGAGATTACACAAGCTCGATGACCAATGGGAAGCGGAACCGTATACCATCCTGCCATCCGATTTTGACAACACGAAGGTCTGTCTCATCAGCAAGGACAGAGGGGAGACCTCGACAGCGGTATCCAGGGATCACCTTAAGGTCTGCCCCGATAAGTTGAGAGAGAGGGACACGGCCCCAGAAATCTCCCCGCCGGTGGAAAAGGAGAAGATGATCCATACCGTCCTTGGTGACTTTCCCCAGTCCTGGACTCAGATAAATCAAGCCATCGTGGTACCTGTTCTAATGTTTCAACAGCCGGACCCACCAGAAACAATGGTGGTACCAGATCATCCGGTCCCGCAACCTCAACAAGCCCTACCTGAAGATGCCATGCCAACCGTTGAACCGGCAAATCCTCCCTCTGCTATCGGTGAATCTGCCATACCCACTGTTGATAGCAGCAGCTCAGAGAGCCCCAACCTGCCAGTGTTACCCAGACTCACTAGAAGTGTAGCTAGAAGACAGTGCACTACACCAGCGGTAGCAAGCATAGCGGGCCCTGTTAGGCCAATAGCAACCCCTGCGCTGCGAAGGTCCACACGCAGCACTCAAAATCAAACTCCCCTCCGCTACAAAACTTGGAGGTATTAATAGGGGCTGCTATTCAGTTGAAATTGTTTGTGTGCATATCTTTTGTTACAGGTTTTAAAATGGACAATAGAGTAATGGACGGTGAATTGCTCCCATAAAGGGAAGCACTGTTATGTTTAATTGTTTATGCTATTTCAAAATTTTGTGTGTTCCCTGTTAACATGTATTGTTGTTCTTGTTTTCCCAGTCCCGGAGTACTGGATTTAACCGGGGGGGAGTGCAGCGCCCCAGAGTCCTGGTCGTTGCAGTACTGTGGCTCCGCCACTATGGGGAGCTATGGTACGTCTGATTGCACTAAAGGAGTTTCTCTGATCAGGTAACACCTCACTACACTTCACACTCCGGCCACCAGGGGGGGTGGTCCTATCTAGTAGGCCACTCCTCACACTCTGGTAAAACTGGGGGTTGGACAGGAAGACAGGGAGAAGTAGCTGGGAAGAGCTAGTGAGAGGACCTGTCAGGGATGGGATCCTGGCAGACTCCTCGGAGCAGAACTAACCAGTGCACAACGGGAATACAGTAAAGAGGAATTGGGACCAGAAGGAGTCGTGCTGTTAGACCGAGGCAACATCCTTCTGAGGCGCAAACAGTCGGTGGCCGGAACGCCGAGCAAGTAAGAGACTTTAAGTACTACTGCAAACCACGGCAGGACAGCCAATTACAGGTTGGCTGTCTCACTTAACACCTAAGCAGACAACGGAGGCAGCTGTGGGAGAGGGGCGACTCTAGGGTCCCGGAAGAACTCCAGGCCTACCCCGTCATACGGGTGCGTCCTACCATATCACCTGGAGGACAGAGAGAACGAACATCAGAGATAGACAGAACCAGTTGTGAGGACTATCCCGGGAGCTCAGCAGGGAAGAACTACAACACCCAGCGCTAGAAGGTAGACACTGATTCCCACCTGTAAAGAGAACTCCTGATGTGTCTTTAGACCGGCCGGTCTCTGACAGCCCTGGTAACAGCGCTCTGGACTGAGGACTTTAAAACCTTCAGTAAAGAGGTAAAGAGACTGCAACTTGGTGTCCTCGTTATTTACTGCACTGCACCATCTACATCCGTCACATCATTCACTGTGCGCCCCTCGGCAGGGTCACGGACCGGGGCCTAGCCACCGTGACAACCCCAGAGCAGCGACTCAGAGGCCCGGTACCGGGTACCCCTCGGCCCTGCGGCAGTGGGGGCGCTATAACTTGGCGTCACGAACAGGATTTACTTAAGCCTGAAGAATCAGGTCATGTGTGCCTTGGAACTGTGATTTATTGTGCTTGGACTGTGTATTGCCATTTACCGCCAAAATTCGCCATTGCCGCACACGGAGGGAGGAGCCTTAGCTTCGTGGGCGGAACCAGCCAAAAGAAGTGCGGAACGGAAGCGCAGTAAAGGCGCCAATCCCGGAAGAGGAACTCCGACCTCCAGCAGGTTAGTGGGAGGAAGGGACAGCCATGTCCGATTCGGGAGGAGAGGAGGTGGCGGCCGCAGCCGCGGACGCAGGGGCAGCTCCGGTCCCCGCAGCGAGTGAAGCCGCGGCCCTAATACCACCACCGGTTGCCGCAGAACCCGCTGTTCCCCTCAGCCAGTCGGACACTGCCGCTAACACAAAAGCCATAATGCCCTTCTCTATGCCGTACCTGCCCGGAGCGGCCTGGCTCCCACGATATTCCGGGGAGTCGCATACATTCACTGACTTTAAGGAAGGGCTCTGCAGCCTGCTCGAGTTCTATCCCCTGACAGAACCTCAGAAGGTTCATATGATAATCGGCCAACTCTTTGGGGTGGCTCTGAGAGAATTGAAGTCCTGGCCCGCCGAGGATAAGGGGACTGCACAACAGATTTTTGCAAAGCTTAAAGCCACCTTCGATACTCGCACTGCTACAGAAATTAAACTGACTTTCTATGGATGCAAACAAAGGCCGCAGGATAGCTTACGGGACTATGCCCTTAATCTCCAAGAGGCGATGCGGGCCATTAAGCAGAGTGACCCCGGCAGCATGCAAGATGAGGATAAACTCCTGAAGGAGCGGTTCACTGAGGGGATCCTGTGCAGTCACCAGCGGGGCCAATTGCACTTCCTGGCCATGCAAAATCCAGACTTGACTTTTGCGCAATTCAAAGATAAGGCTATCCAGGCATTGCAGGAGCGACAGCACAGCCGTGCAATACCACCCAGGCGCCCCGCTCTCACATACCACCAGGAGGTGGCATCGGATACCCCAGTTGCCGCGGAGGCCGACGCCCAGAGCTTCGAGGACGACTCCCCTGCAGGACTTCGCCTCCAGATGCAAGAGCTAACCCAGAGCGTTGCTGCCCTAGCCCGGACGGTGCAGTCCCTACAGGAGGCCCCCAAGGAAAAGATCCAGCTAGCCTCCGGACCAGAAGATGTCCCCTGGACGCGACAGAAGAGGACCCCACCGACCAGAGGCCGGGACAGCGATCGCTTCCATCAGGACGGACGACCCATCTGCCGCCGACGTCACCAGGTGGGCCACCTTGCAAGGTACTGTCCTTTAAACGAGCAACCCCTGGGGCAAAGGGCCAACCCCCAGGAGTAGGACGGTCAGGCCCGCAGCATTGGAGAACCAAGTATATTGGAGGACGACCAGTTCTCCCTGTAGTGGTTGATGGAATCCCCTTGAACGCTTTGCTGGACACCGGTTCTCAGGTGACGACTATACCTTACGTGCTTTATAAACGGTATTGGGAGAACGCTGATATTACTCGTGGCCCTGACGATGATTTCACCATAATAGCCAGTAATGGTCAGCCGTTGCCACAAGTGGGGTATAAGGAGGTCACCATCAAGGTGGGGCGGGTGGAATTGAAAGCCCAAGGGATTGTGATTGTTGATATTGATCGTCGAGAATGTAATCCCATGATGACTCTTGGTACTAATGTTATAGAAAATTGCCTTGCAGAAGTTATTGTTTTGTTGCAACAGGTGGCAGAAACCGCTGGCCACAGCGAGCAACGTGCCTTGCAGAAGGAAATCAGAGCCCTGATGCAGAGACAGCAGGTAGAGCTGACTGGTGGTGAGATTGGTCGTGTCACTGTGAGTGATTCAAACCCCATCGCGATACCCCCCAGGAGTGAGATGTTAATATGGTGTCGGGCAGCCATAGGCCTCAGGGGTAAGGACTACCAGGCCTTGGTAGAACCCGTATATTCAGACAATAGGCCTACTGTTCTGACAGCCCAGGGGGTGGTCGACGTCCGCTAGGGGAGAGTGCCCGTACGTGTCCTCAATTGTGGGGAGGAAAAGGTTCACCTCACCAAGTATACCACGCTCGCCAAACTGTTCACTGTTAATAATAGTGTGATACAGACACCTGAACCCTTGGTCCCGTCAAACGTGGCGGAGAACAAAGGTTCTGCAGAGCACTCGAAAGACTGGTGTCGGGAATTGCATGTGGGCACTGACTCTACCCCATCCCATCAAAAACAGGGGGCCTACAGGGTGGTACACGAGTACGAGCAGGTATTCAGCAAACACCCCTTAGATTTTGGGCAGGTGAAAGGGATCCAACATCACATCCCCACGGGAGATCACCGACCCATAAAAGAGAGATATCGCCCTGTACCCCCAGCTCACTACCAGTGTGCCAAGGACATGCTGCGGGAAATGAAAGAGGCTGGGGTGGTGAGAGACAGCTGTAGCCCCTGGGCAGCTCCGTTAGTCCTTGTTAAAAAGAAAGATGGTACCATGAGGATGTGTGTTGATTACAGGCAGTTGAATCGCATTACACATAAGGACGCATACCCACTGCCCAGGATAGAGGAGTCTCTGGCTGCCTTAAAATCTGCTAACTACTTCTCTACCTTAGATCTCACCAGTGGGTACTGGCAGGTTCCTGTAGCGGAGGCGGACAAAGAGAAGACGGCCTTCACGACACCAATGGGTCTCTGCGAGTTCAACTACATGCCCTTCGGATTGTGCAATGCTCCCGAGACGTTCCAGAGGATGATGGAGTGCTGCCTAGGACACATGAACTTTGAAACTGTGCTGCTGTATTTGGATGATGTCATTGTCTTCTCTAAGACCTACGAAGACCATCTGAAGCACCTGGCCGAGGTGTTTGAAGCCCTGTCCAACTTCGGCTTAAAGGTGAAACCGTCCAAGTGTCATCTGCTGAAACCTAAAGTGCAGTACCTGGGCCATGTGGTGAGCGCTGAAGGAGTGGCCCCAGAGCCCGACAAGGTCACAGTGATCAAGGACTGGCCAAAGCCCAGTGACCTCCACGAAGTCCGGCAGTTCCTTGGGCTGGTAGGCTATTACCGAAGGTTCATCAAGGGCTTCACCAAGAAGGCCACACCCTTGCAGAACCTGTTGGTGGGCCAACCAAAGAAGACCAAGGGGAGGAACACCCCCTTTGATTGGAACAAGGAGCTGGAGGAATCCTTCACCTGTTTAAAGTCGGCACTGACGGGAGAAGAGGTACTGGCTTACCCCGAATACGACCAACCGTTTGTGCTGTACACAGATGCCAGCAATGTGGGATTAGGAGCCGTGCTGTCTCAGGTCCAGAAAGGCAAAGAAAGGGTGATCGCTTACGCCAGCAGGAAACTCCGTCCCACGGAAAGGAACCCTGATAACTACAGTTCCTTTAAGCTGGAATTCCTTGCCATTGTCTGGGCAGTGACAGAGAGGTTCAAACACTACCTGGCCTCCGCGAAATTCACCATCTTCACGGACAACAATCCGCTAACGCATCTGGATACTGCCAAACTCGGGGCTTTGGAACAGCGATGGATGGGGCCCGGCTGTCCAACTACGATTACACCATCAAGTACCGGGCAGGACACGAGAATGCCAATGCCGATGCCTTGTCCCAAATGCCCAATTTGCCAGAAGCGGGAGAAGACCCGGAGGCACTTGAAGAGGTGGAGCTGCCTGCATTCCATCGCCCCAAAGCCACTCAGAACTCTCATCATGTGAAGAACAGGCACAAGAACCAACCGGATGCCACGCTGAATCCCCTGCCCCATCACGGGTGGGCGGAAACCCAGGATGGTGACCCCGCGGTCCGTCGGGTGAAAGAGCTCTTGACGCAGGCAGGGTCGCACCCTGGCCCAGATGACCCACAAGAGACCCAACAGCTGTGGAAGGGGAGAAGCAAACTGTTTATCCATGATGGCAAGTTGTGCAGGAGGAGCATCGACCCACGTACTCATTAATTGGTGTGGCAGATAGTGGTGCCAAGGCGAGATGCGCCCATGGTTCTGGGAGCCTACCATGATGGAGCCGGACACTTCGGATGGAGGAAGCTAGAAAGGCTACTCCGAGGGAGGTTCTATTGGATTGGCATGAAGAGAACCATTGAGAAGTGGTGTCGGGAGTGTGGACCATGTAGTCTGCGCAGGAAGGACCGTGACAGTCAACGGGCTCCCCTGCGGCCTATCATCACCAAACAGCCGCTCGAGCTGGTCGCGCTGGATCATGTGAAGCTGACACCTAGCCGGTCGGGCTATATCTACGCCCTTACCATCGTGGACCACTACTCCAGGTTTTTGGTGGTTGTGCCTGTCAAGGATCTAACGGCCAGGACTGCCGCCAGGGCCTTCCAGCAGCACTTTTGTAGGCCCCATGGCTACCCAGAGAAGGTACTGACTGATCAGGGACCTGCATTCGAAGCGGAAGTGTTCCAAGAATTCTGTCAACTGTACGGGTGTAAGAAGATCAGAACCACACCGTACCATCCTCAAACCAACGGGATGTGTGAGAAGATGAACCAAGTGGTAATCGATTTATTGAAGACCTTGCCTGTGGAGGAACGGAACCTGTGGCCAATAAAGTTGCCTGACTTGGTGGATATGTACAATCACATCCCAGTAAATTCCACCAACTGTACTCCAGCGTACCTGATGCGAGGAAGATCTAGTCGGTTACACGTTGATCTGGACATGGGGGTCCTAGTACCCGAAGATATCTC
Organism: Ranitomeya variabilis; assembly: GCF_051348905.1. Taxonomy (NCBI): domain Eukaryota; kingdom Metazoa; phylum Chordata; class Amphibia; order Anura; family Dendrobatidae; genus Ranitomeya; species Ranitomeya variabilis. Next base: position 363,297,337 of record NC_135236.1, on the reverse strand, counting down.
GCCGGATGCCGATTGGGATGCAGAAAGGCAGCGAAGGTACCGCGAAGTACAGGAGTGTGTAGAAAGAAGTCTCGCCCAGGCTAGGCAGAAACAAGAAAGGGACTACAACCAACACGCTCCTGCGATTCCCCTGTCACCTGGTGAGCAAGTACTTAAACGAAAGAGGAGATTACACAAGCTCGATGACCAATGGGAAGCGGAACCGTATACCATCCTGCCATCCGATTTTGACAACACGAAGGTCTGTCTCATCAGCAAGGACAGAGGGGAGACCTCGACAGCGGTATCCAGGGATCACCTTAAGGTCTGCCCCGATAAGTTGAGAGAGAGGGACACGGCCCCAGAAATCTCCCCGCCGGTGGAAAAGGAGAAGATGATCCATACCGTCCTTGGTGACTTTCCCCAGTCCTGGACTCAGATAAATCAAGCCATCGTGGTACCTGTTCTAATGTTTCAACAGCCGGACCCACCAGAAACAATGGTGGTACCAGATCATCCGGTCCCGCAACCTCAACAAGCCCTACCTGAAGATGCCATGCCAACCGTTGAACCGGCAAATCCTCCCTCTGCTATCGGTGAATCTGCCATACCCACTGTTGATAGCAGCAGCTCAGAGAGCCCCAACCTGCCAGTGTTACCCAGACTCACTAGAAGTGTAGCTAGAAGACAGTGCACTACACCAGCGGTAGCAAGCATAGCGGGCCCTGTTAGGCCAATAGCAACCCCTGCGCTGCGAAGGTCCACACGCAGCACTCAAAATCAAACTCCCCTCCGCTACAAAACTTGGAGGTATTAATAGGGGCTGCTATTCAGTTGAAATTGTTTGTGTGCATATCTTTTGTTACAGGTTTTAAAATGGACAATAGAGTAATGGACGGTGAATTGCTCCCATAAAGGGAAGCACTGTTATGTTTAATTGTTTATGCTATTTCAAAATTTTGTGTGTTCCCTGTTAACATGTATTGTTGTTCTTGTTTTCCCAGTCCCGGAGTACTGGATTTAACCGGGGGGGAGTGCAGCGCCCCAGAGTCCTGGTCGTTGCAGTACTGTGGCTCCGCCACTATGGGGAGCTATGGTACGTCTGATTGCACTAAAGGAGTTTCTCTGATCAGGTAACACCTCACTACACTTCACACTCCGGCCACCAGGGGGGGTGGTCCTATCTAGTAGGCCACTCCTCACACTCTGGTAAAACTGGGGGTTGGACAGGAAGACAGGGAGAAGTAGCTGGGAAGAGCTAGTGAGAGGACCTGTCAGGGATGGGATCCTGGCAGACTCCTCGGAGCAGAACTAACCAGTGCACAACGGGAATACAGTAAAGAGGAATTGGGACCAGAAGGAGTCGTGCTGTTAGACCGAGGCAACATCCTTCTGAGGCGCAAACAGTCGGTGGCCGGAACGCCGAGCAAGTAAGAGACTTTAAGTACTACTGCAAACCACGGCAGGACAGCCAATTACAGGTTGGCTGTCTCACTTAACACCTAAGCAGACAACGGAGGCAGCTGTGGGAGAGGGGCGACTCTAGGGTCCCGGAAGAACTCCAGGCCTACCCCGTCATACGGGTGCGTCCTACCATATCACCTGGAGGACAGAGAGAACGAACATCAGAGATAGACAGAACCAGTTGTGAGGACTATCCCGGGAGCTCAGCAGGGAAGAACTACAACACCCAGCGCTAGAAGGTAGACACTGATTCCCACCTGTAAAGAGAACTCCTGATGTGTCTTTAGACCGGCCGGTCTCTGACAGCCCTGGTAACAGCGCTCTGGACTGAGGACTTTAAAACCTTCAGTAAAGAGGTAAAGAGACTGCAACTTGGTGTCCTCGTTATTTACTGCACTGCACCATCTACATCCGTCACATCATTCACTGTGCGCCCCTCGGCAGGGTCACGGACCGGGGCCTAGCCACCGTGACAACCCCAGAGCAGCGACTCAGAGGCCCGGTACCGGGTACCCCTCGGCCCTGCGGCAGTGGGGGCGCTATAACTTGGCGTCACGAACAGGATTTACTTAAGCCTGAAGAATCAGGTCATGTGTGCCTTGGAACTGTGATTTATTGTGCTTGGACTGTGTATTGCCATTTACCGCCAAAATTCGCCATTGCCGCACACGGAGGGAGGAGCCTTAGCTTCGTGGGCGGAACCAGCCAAAAGAAGTGCGGAACGGAAGCGCAGTAAAGGCGCCAATCCCGGAAGAGGAACTCCGACCTCCAGCAGGTTAGTGGGAGGAAGGGACAGCCATGTCCGATTCGGGAGGAGAGGAGGTGGCGGCCGCAGCCGCGGACGCAGGGGCAGCTCCGGTCCCCGCAGCGAGTGAAGCCGCGGCCCTAATACCACCACCGGTTGCCGCAGAACCCGCTGTTCCCCTCAGCCAGTCGGACACTGCCGCTAACACAAAAGCCATAATGCCCTTCTCTATGCCGTACCTGCCCGGAGCGGCCTGGCTCCCACGATATTCCGGGGAGTCGCATACATTCACTGACTTTAAGGAAGGGCTCTGCAGCCTGCTCGAGTTCTATCCCCTGACAGAACCTCAGAAGGTTCATATGATAATCGGCCAACTCTTTGGGGTGGCTCTGAGAGAATTGAAGTCCTGGCCCGCCGAGGATAAGGGGACTGCACAACAGATTTTTGCAAAGCTTAAAGCCACCTTCGATACTCGCACTGCTACAGAAATTAAACTGACTTTCTATGGATGCAAACAAAGGCCGCAGGATAGCTTACGGGACTATGCCCTTAATCTCCAAGAGGCGATGCGGGCCATTAAGCAGAGTGACCCCGGCAGCATGCAAGATGAGGATAAACTCCTGAAGGAGCGGTTCACTGAGGGGATCCTGTGCAGTCACCAGCGGGGCCAATTGCACTTCCTGGCCATGCAAAATCCAGACTTGACTTTTGCGCAATTCAAAGATAAGGCTATCCAGGCATTGCAGGAGCGACAGCACAGCCGTGCAATACCACCCAGGCGCCCCGCTCTCACATACCACCAGGAGGTGGCATCGGATACCCCAGTTGCCGCGGAGGCCGACGCCCAGAGCTTCGAGGACGACTCCCCTGCAGGACTTCGCCTCCAGATGCAAGAGCTAACCCAGAGCGTTGCTGCCCTAGCCCGGACGGTGCAGTCCCTACAGGAGGCCCCCAAGGAAAAGATCCAGCTAGCCTCCGGACCAGAAGATGTCCCCTGGACGCGACAGAAGAGGACCCCACCGACCAGAGGCTGGGACAGCGATCGCTTCCATCAGGACGGACGACCCATCTGCCGCCGACGTCACCAGGTGGGCCACCTTGCAAGGTACTGTCCTTTAAACGAGCAACCCCTGGGGCAAAGGGCCAACCCCCAGGAGTAGGACGGTCAGGCCCGCAGCATTGGAGAACCAAGTATATTGGAGGACGACCAGTTCTCCCTGTAGTGGTTGATGGAATCCCCTTGAACGCTTTGCTGGACACCGGTTCTCAGGTGACGACTATACCTTACGTGCTTTATAAACGGTATTGGGAGAACGCTGATATTACTCGTGGCCCTGACGATGATTTCACCATAATAGCCAGTAATGGTCAGCCGTTGCCACAAGTGGGGTATAAGGAGGTCACCATCAAGGTGGGGCGGGTGGAATTGAAAGCCCAAGGGATTGTGATTGTTGATATTGATCGTCGAGAATGTAATCCCATGATGACTCTTGGTACTAAGGTTATAGAAAATTGCCTTGCAGAAGTTATTGTTTTGTTGCAACAGGTGGCAGAAACCGCTGGCCACAGCGAGCAACGTGCCTTGCAGAAGGAAATCAGAGCCCTGATGCAGAGACAGCAGGTAGAACTGACTGGTGGTGAGATTGGTCGTGTCACTGTGAGTGATTCAAACCCCATCGCGATACCCCCCAGGAGTGAGATGTTAATATGGTGTCGGGCAGCCATAGGCCTCAGGGGTAAGGACTACCAGGCCTTGGTAGAACCCGTATATTCAGACAATAGGCCTACTGTTCTGACAGCCCGGGGGGTGGTCGACGTCCGCTAGGGGAGAGTGCCCGTACGTGTCCTCAATTGTGGGGAGGAAAAGGTTCACCTCACCAAGTATACCACGCTCGCCAAACTGTTCACTGTTAATAATAGTGTGATACAGACACCTGAACCCTTGGTCCCGTCAAACGTGGCGGAGAACAAAGGTTCTGCAGAGCACTCGAAAGACTGGTGTCGGGAATTGCATGTGGGCACTGACTCTACCCCATCCCATCAAAAACAGGGGGCCTACAGGGTGGTACACGAGTACGAGCAGGTATTCAGCAAACACCCCTTAGATTTTGGGCAGGTGAAAGGGATCCAACATCACATCCCCACGGGAGATCACCGACCCATAAAAGAGAGATATCGCCCTGTACCCCCAGCTCACTACCAGTGTGCCAAGGACATGCTGCGGGAAATGAAAGAGGCTGGGGTGGTGAGAGACAGCTGTAGCCCCTGGGCAGCTCCGTTAGTCCTTGTTAAAAAGAAAGATGGTACCATGAGGATGTGTGTTGATTACAGGCAGTTGAATCGCATTACACATAAGGACGCATACCCACTGCCCAGGATAGAGGAGTCTCTGGCTGCCTTAAAATCTGCTAACTACTTCTCTACCTTAGATCTCACCAGTGGGTACTGGCAGGTTCCTGTAGCGGAGGCGGACAAAGAGAAGACGGCCTTCACGACACCAATGGGTCTCTGCGAGTTCAACTACATGCCCTTCGGATTGTGCAATGCTCCCGAGACGTTCCAGAGGATGATGGAGTGCTGCCTAGGACACATGAACTTTGAAACTGTGCTGCTGTATTTGGATGATGTCATTGTCTTCTCTAAGACCTACGAAGACCATCTGAAGCACCTGGCCGAGGTGTTTGAAGCCCTGTCCAACTTCGGCTTAAAGGTGAAACCGTCCAAGTGTCATCTGCTGAAACCTAAAGTGCAGTACCTGGGCCATGTGGTGAGCGCTGAAGGAGTGGCCCCAGAGCCCGACAAGGTCACAGTGATCAAGGACTGGCCAAAGCCCAGTGACCTCCACGAAGTCCGGCAGTTCCTTGGGCTGGTAGGCTATTACCGAAGGTTCATCAAGGGCTTCACCAAGAAGGCCACACCCTTGCAGAACCTGTTGGTGGGCCAACCAAAGAAGACCAAGGGGAGGAACACCCCCTTTGATTGGAACAAGGAGCTGGAGGAATCCTTCACCTGTTTAAAGTCGGCACTGACGGGAGAAGAGGTACTGGCTTACCCCGAATACGACCAACCGTTTGTGCTGTACACAGATGCCAGCAATGTGGGATTAGGAGCCGTGCTGTCTCAGGTCCAGAAAGGCAAAGAAAGGGTGATCGCTTACGCCAGCAGGAAACTCCGTCCCACGGAAAGGAACCCTGATAACTACAGTTCCTTTAAGCTGGAATTCCTTGCCATTGTCTGGGCAGTGACAGAGAGGTTCAAACACTACCTGGCCTCCGCGAAATTCACCATCTTCACGGACAACAATCCGCTAACGCATCTGGATACTGCCAAACTCGGGGCTTTGGAACAGCGATGGATGGGGCCCGGCTGTCCAACTACGATTACACCATCAAGTACCGGGCAGGACACGAGAATGCCAATGCCGATGCCTTGTCCCAAATGCCCAATTTGCCAGAAGCGGGAGAAGACCCGGAGGCACTTGAAGAGGTGGAGCTGCCTGCATTCCATCGCCCCAAAGCCACTCAGAACTCTCATCATGTGAAGAACAGGCACAAGAACCAACCGGATGCCACGCTGAATCCCCTGCCCCATCACGGGTGGGCGGAAACCCAGGATGGTGACCCCGCGGTCCGTCGGGTGAAAGAGCTCTTGACGCAGGCAGGGTCGCACCCTGGCCCAGATGACCCACAAGAGACCCAACAGCTGTGGAAGGGGAGAAGCAAACTGTTTATCCATGATGGCAAGTTGTGCAGGAGGAGCATCGACCCACGTACTCATTAATTGGTGTGGCAGATAGTGGTGCCAAGGCGAGATGCGCCCATGGTTCTGGGAGCCTACCATGATGGAGCCGGACACTTCGGATGGAGGAAGCTAGAAAGGCTACTCCGAGGGAGGTTCTATTGGATTGGCATGAAGAGAACCATTGAGAAGTGGTGTCGGGAGTGTGGACCATGTAGTCTGCGCAGGAAGGACCGTGACAGTCAACGGGCTCCCCTGCGGCCTATCATCACCAAACAGCCGCTCGAGCTGGTCGCGCTGGATCATGTGAAGCTGACACCTAGCCGGTCGGGCTATATCTACGCCCTTACCATCGTGGACCACTACTCCAGGTTTTTGGTGGTTGTGCCTGTCAAGGATCTAACGGCCAGGACTGCCGCCAGGGCCTTCCAGCAGCACTTTTGTAGGCCCCATGGCTACCCAGAGAAGGTACTGACTGATCAGGGACCTGCATTCGAAGCGGAAGTGTTCCAAGAATTCTGTCAACTGTACGGGTGTAAGAAGATCAGAACCACACCGTACCATCCTCAAACCAACGGGATGTGTGAGAAGATGAACCAAGTGGTAATCGATTTATTGAAGACCTTGCCTGTGGAGGAACGGAACCTGTGGCCAATAAAGTTGCCTGACTTGGTGGATATGTACAATCACATCCCAGTAAATTCCACCAACTGTACTCCAGCGTACCTGATGCGAGGAAGATCTAGTCGGTTACACGTTGATCTGGACATGGGGGTCCTAGTACCCGAAGATATCTCGCCGGATGCCGATTGGGATGCAGAAAGGCAGCGAAGGTACCGCGAAGTACAGGAGTGTGTAGAAAGAAGTCTCGCCCAGGCTAGGCAGAAACAAGAAAGGGACTACAACCAACACGCTCCTGCGATTCCCCTGTCACCTGGTGAGCAAGTACTTAAACGAAAGAGGAGATTACACAAGCTCGATGACCAATGGGAAGCGGAACCGTATACCATCCTGCCATCCGATTTTGACAACACGAAGGTCTGTCTCATCAGCAAGGACAGAGGGGAGACCTCGACAGCGGTATCCAGGGATCACCTTAAGGTCTGCCCCGATAAGTTGAGAGAGAGGGACACGGCCCCAGAAATCTCCCCGCCGGTGGAAAAGGAGAAGATGATCCATACCGTCCTTGGTGACTTTCCCCAGTCCTGGACTCAGATAAATCAAGCCATCGTGGTACCTGTTCTAATGTTTCAACAGCCGGACCCACCAGAAACAATGGTGGTACCAGATCATCCGGTCCCGCAACCTCAACAAGCCCTACCTGAAGATGCCATGCCAACCGTTGAACCGGCAAATCCTCCCTCTGCTATCGGTGAATCTGCCATACCCACTGTTGATAGCAGCAGCTCAGAGAGCCCCAACCTGCCAGTGTTACCCAGACTCACTAGAAGTGTAGCTAGAAGACAGTGCACTACACCAGCGGTAGCAAGCATAGCGGGCCCTGTTAGGCCAATAGCAACCCCTGCGCTGCGAAGGTCCACACGCAGCACTCAAAATCAAACTCCCCTCCGCTACAAAACTTGGAGGTATTAATAGGGGCTGCTATTCAGTTGAAATTGTTTGTGTGCATATCTTTTGTTACAGGTTTTAAAATGGACAATAGAGTAATGGACGGTGAATTGCTCCCATAAAGGGAAGCACTGTTATGTTTAATTGTTTATGCTATTTCAAAATTTTGTGTGTTCCCTGTTAACATGTATTGTTGTTCTTGTTTTCCCAGTCCCGGAGTACTGGATTTAACCGGGGGGGAGTGCAGCGCCCCAGAGTCCTGGTCGTTGCAGTACTGTGGCTCCGCCACTATGGGGAGCTATGGTACGTCTGATTGCACTAAAGGAGTTTCTCTGATCAGGTAACACCTCACTACACTTCACACTCCGGCCACCAGGGGGGGTGGTCCTATCTAGTAGGCCACTCCTCACACTCTGGTAAAACTGGGGGTTGGACAGGAAGACAGGGAGAAGTAGCTGGGAAGAGCTAGTGAGAGGACCTGTCAGGGATGGGATCCTGGCAGACTCCTCGGAGCAGAACTAACCAGTGCACAACGGGAATACAGTAAAGAGGAATTGGGACCAGAAGGAGTCGTGCTGTTAGACCGAGGCAACATCCTTCTGAGGCGCAAACAGTCGGTGGCCGGAACGCCGAGCAAGTAAGAGACTTTAAGTACTACTGCAAACCACGGCAGGACAGCCAATTACAGGTTGGCTGTCTCACTTAACACCTAAGCAGACAACGGAGGCAGCTGTGGGAGAGGGGCGACTCTAGGGTCCCGGAAGAACTCCAGGCCTACCCCATCATACGGGTGCGTCCTACCATATCACCTGGAGGACGGAGAGAACGAACATCAGAGATAGACAGAACCAGTTGTGAGGACTATCCCGGGAGCTCAGCAGGGAAGAACTCCAACACCCAGCGCTAGAAGGTAGACACTGATTCCCACCTGTAAAGAGAACTCCTGATGTGTCTTTAGACCGGCCGGTCTCTGACAGCCCTGGTAACAGCGCTCTGGACTGAGGACTTTAAAACCTTCAGTAAAGAGGTAAAGAGACTGCAACTTGGTGTCCTCGTTATTTACTGCACTGCACCATCTACATCCGTCACATCATTCACTGTGCGCCCCTCGGCAGGGTCACGGACCGGGGCCTAGCCACCGTGACAACCCCAGAGCAGCGACTCAGAGGCCCGGTACCGGTGTAACAGGCCAGATTATACCCCCAGGCCAGACTATACCCGGGGTTAAAGTGGCCTAGGCTAGATTATACCCCGGGTATACTTTGGCCTAGGCCAAACTATACCCCGGGGTATAAAATAGCCTAGGCCAAAGTATACCCCTCCAGGCCAGATTATACCCCCCAGGGTAAGCTGAGGGAAAGCTGCTCATTCTTCTAGGTCACAGCTCCCCCTCCCATCGGGCACTGCTCCTTTTCAAGCTCCTCCACCTCTGGTGACGCCAGGGATCTCCCTTTCTAAGCCCCACCCCCTCCCTATAGTCACATGTGACATGAAATCTTCAGCCCTGCTCGTGCCAGCTCGTTGTCTTGGCGCCTTGGATATGCTTGGAAAAGGGCTTTGTATACCTAGGGGGCACTGACGAGCACTGAGGGGTGGGTGGGGAACCCCTTTACTGGTTGCTATGGGATATAGCATGATCACTCTATCCTAGCAACACCTTGGATACGCTTGGAAAAGGGGTTTATCTATCTTGGGGGCACCATTGCAGCACTGCGGGTGGGTGGGGAAACCTTTTACTGGTTGCTATGGGATTTTACATGATCACTCTATCCTAGCAACGCCTTGAATACGCTTGAAAAAGGGGTTTATCTACCTTGGGGGCACTCTCGCAGCACTTAAGGATAGGTGGTTAACCCCTTAGGTGGTTGCTATGGGATTTTACATGACCACTTTATCCTAGCAACGGCTTGTATACGCTTGGAAAAGGGGTTTATCTACCTTGGGGGCACCCTTGCAGCACTGTGGGGAAGCCGGGGAACCCTTTTACTGGTTGCTATGGGATTTTACATGACCAATTTATCCTAGCAACGCCTTGTATACGCTTGGAAAAGGGGTTAATCTACCTTGGGGGCACCCTCACAGCACTGCGGGGTGGGTGGGGAACCCTTTTACTGGTTGCTATGGGATTTTACATGGCCATTCTATCCTAGCAACGCCTTGGATACGCTTAAAAAATGGGTTTATCTACCATGGGGGCACCCTCGCAGCACTGCGGGGAAGCCGGGGAACCCTTTTACTGAGGAAGGAAACAGCACAAAAATTCAAAAGCTGACTTAGGCCATAGTATACCCCCGGGGGATAAACTTTATACCAGGGGGTATAAAATAGTTTTTATAGTATTTCTCTAGGCCATAATGTTATCACTTCACTGTTTTTCTCACCCTATTGCTTATTTGTTGAAAAGTGTGCAGATCTGAACTGACAGTAGATGGCGCTGTCCTGTCAGTGCATAGTTAATGATAACTTGTTTTGTATGTTCTCTATGACACCTCTCTGCTCTCTATGACACCAAATCTTTTCCAATTTTGACAACCATGGAAGATCAATTGTATGACCAGCTTTTGAGATTCTACACTGCAACAGAACAAAGGTACCCTCAGTATACCTACGATCTACCTCCTGAGAAACGTGCAAATGCCAAGTCCCAGTTTAGACAAACAGCAAAGCCATATCGAGCCCAAGGAGGAATTGTTTATCATAGGGAAAAGGAGGTTCTTACTAAAAGTCGACTGCCAAATATCCTGAAGGCCTGTCATGACAACCCAATATCTGGGGGCCATTTTGGCAGAGATAAAACTTTAGCCAAAATCTCTGACCGGTTTTACTGGAAGGGAATGAAAAATGACGTTCACCAGTATGTGAAAGCCTGTCAAAAATGTTTTGTTATAAATCCCAAAATCACAAAGGAAGCTCCACCACTCAACAGTATATCAGTGCCTGGAAAAGTATGGAGCTTAGTTGGGATTGATATGATTGGCCCTCTTCAGGAAACATCAAATGGCAACAAATATATAGTTGCTGCCACTGATCATTTCTCCAAATGGACTGAAGCAACAGCTGTCCCAGATAAGAGTGCCAAGTCAGTGGCAAATTTTTTGTACTCCGTTATCTGTCGCCTTGGCTGTATGGAGACTCTGATTAGCGACCAGGGACGAGAGTTTGTAAACTCGATCATTGACAACCTGATGGAACATTTTCAAACAGATCACCGTATTTCATCTGCATACCACCCACAAACAAATGGCCAGCGGGAACGTGATAATCGGACACTTAAAGAAGCTCTTAGTAAGCTTGTCAATGACCAAGGAAACAACTGGGATCAATTCATCCCTGGTGTTCTGTTTGCCTATCACACATCTGTGCATGCTTCAACCAAGGTTACTCCATTTGAGGTCATGTATGGACGGAAGGCCAAGCTTCCCATGGACCTTAATCCCTCAAAAGATGATACGGTGGATCCCATGCCCATTTCAGATCATGCCACCCCTGATGTGCTAAATACACTGTCAAGCATTCTTAAAAAGCTGCACTCAGACGTCAGTACCAACATCCACTCTGCTCAAGAACACCAGAAGTGTGCCTTTGATCGCCGACACAAAAGCAACAAAGAAATCACTGCTGGTACCATAGTTTATATCAAGAATCAGCGCCGTATTCAACGCATAGGTTCAAAGATGGAACCACGCTGGATTGGACCTTATTTAGTTGTGGAATCCTTGACCAAGGGACGAGTAAAACTTAAGAACAACAAAACTGGCAAGATATTAAGCAACACATACCACACCAGCAACCTAAAGATTTACCAGGATAAAGAGGCTTCTCCACCATCCGATGATGATTATTCCAGTGACTCTGCCACACAGAAAAATAAGCAAACTAAGGCTTTCAACCTACTACCAAGTTCAAGAAGGAAGTATCTTAGCACCACTCTTGGCCTTACGTTTAGTAAGGTTGTATACTGTGGATGCAGACGAGACCTTGAACAACCACGGCGTACATATAAAACCAAAGGTGATGGAAACTGCTTCTTCCGGGCCATCAGCTACATCTTGACAGGAACAGAGGACAACCATTCCCTTCTCAGAGATAAAGTCATCCACCATATGAAAACTGACTTGACAAAAAAACTACAGGACTACTTGAACCAAAATGTGAATGAATATGTGAACATCTCTGGAATCTCTCGTGATGGAGTCTGGGCAACTGATGCAGAGATCATGACCACGGCGAATCTGTTGAGTTGCGACATAATAATCTACACAAACGTCGGTGACTCCATGGATTGGTTGACATATCCTGCAAGCTTCAATCTGCAGTCAACAACTGAACATGCACTGTATCTTGAAAATAAGCACGATCATTTCAATGTTGTTATCAGTGTTTAGCTTTAAACGTTAATTTGGTAGCAAGGACATGCTAGACTAAATGTCATAATACACAGAATGACTGTTGGGCGATTTGTTGCCCCAGATAATTGCATTGCATGATAAGTGACTTATAGCTAATGAGAAATTATTGCCCCCCCTCCCACCGCTAGGTGGTGCTGGCTCTGCTTCTACAAGCTCCAACGGCACTAGCCAGGTGCCGCTCTCCTCTATGGCGCCTGGCTGTGACGTCGGCGCATGGAGAGGCAGCGCCACCTAGCGGCAGGAGGGGGACCCCGTCTACCAGGAGACGGGCAGCGGCGGTTAGCGAGGGGGGGTAATCGGGCAGCCCCCCTAAGGTAACTATAAAATGGGGGGGTATTTGTAATGCATATGCATTACAAATACCCCCCTTTACAACTACTTTTGCCATGGGCAAAAGTTTTGTATAGTGGGAGGTACTCTTTAAGAATTGTCAGTTTGGTTTCTCAATAAAATGTTGAAGCATTAAGTAATTCTTGTGTATATCACTCAATGCAAATGATTTCATTGGGGTATAATATGAGCTGAGAGGTATAAATTGGGCTAGGCAACTTTAACCCCAGATTAGTTACATAATCTGGCCTGGAGGGGTATAGTTTGGCCTAGGCTATTTTACACCCCGGGGTATAGTTTGGCCTAGGCCAGTTTATGCCCGGGTATACTCTGGCATAGACCAAATTATACCCGGGGTTAATCTGGGACAGGGTTACTTTGGCCTGTTACACCGAGGAACCCTTTTACTGGTTGCTATGGGATTTTACATGACCACTTTATCCTAGCAATGCCTTGTATATGCTTGGAAAAGGGGTTTATCTACCTTGGGGGCACCCTGCTTGCTATAGGGTTTTACATGGTGTAAGTACCTTAGATTGATCATTTGAAATCGCTTAGCAACCAGGAAAAGAGTTCCCCAGCCTCCATGCAATGCTGCGACAGTGCCCCCAAGGTAGATAAGCCCCTTTTCCAAGCGTATCCAAGGCGTTGCTAGGATAAAGTGGCCATGTAAAATCCCATAGCAACCAGTAAAAGGGTTCCCCGGCTTCCCCGCAGTGCTGTGAGGGTGCCCCCAAGGTAGATAAACCCCTTTTCCAACCGTATCCAGGGCGTTGCTAGGATAAAGTGGCCATGTAAAATCCCATAGCAACCAGTAAAAGGGATCCCCACCCACCCCGCAGTGCTGTGAGGGTGCCCCCAAGGTAGATTAACCCCTTTTCCAAGCGTATACAAGGCGTTGCTAGGATAAATTGGTCATGTAAAATCCCATAGCAACCAGTAAAAGGGTTCCCCGGCTTCCCCGCAGTGCTGTGAGGGTGCCCCCAAGGTAGATAAACCCCTTTTCCAACCGTATCCAGGGCGTTGCTAGGATAAAGTGGCCATGTAAAATCCCATAGCAACCAGTAAAAGGGATCCCCACCCACCCCGCAGTGCTGTGAGGGTGCCCCCAAGGTAGATTAACCCCTTTTCCAAGCGTATACAAGGCGTTGCTAGGATAAATTGGTCATGTAAAATCCCATAGCAACCAGTAAAAGGGTTCCCCGGCTTCCCCGCAGTGCTGTGAGGGTGCCCCCAAGGTAGATAAACCCCTTTTCCAACCGTATCCAGGGCGTTGCTAGGATAAAGTGGCCATGTAAAATCCCATAGCAACCAGTAAAAGGGATCCCCACCCACCCCGCAGTGCTGTGAGGGTGCCCCCAAGGTAGATTAACCCCTTTTCCAAGCGTATACAAGGCGTTGCTAGGATAAATTGGTCATGTAAAATCCCATAGCAACCAGTAAAAGGGTTCCCCGGCTTCCCCGCAGTGCTGTGAGGGTGCCCCCAAGGTAGATAAACCCCTTTTCCAACCGTATCCAGGGCGTTGCTAGGATAAAGTGGCCATGTAAAATCCCATAGCAACCAGTAAAAGGCTATAGTCTGGCCTGAGGGTATAGTGTGGCCTGTTATAGTTTGGCCTAGGCTGTTTTACATCCTTAGGTATAGTTTGGCCTAGGCCAAAATATACCCAGGGTTAAATGTAGCCTAGGCCACTTTAACCCTGGGGGGTATAATGTGGCCTGGAGGGGTATAGTTTGGCCTAGGCTATTTTACACCCCGGGGTATAGTTTGGCCTAGGCCATTTTATGCCTGGGTATAGTTTGGCCTAGGCCAGTTTATACCCCGGGGTATACTCTGGCCTAGGCCAAATTATACCCGGGGTTAATCTGGGACGGGGTTACTTTGGCCTGTTACACCGGGTACCCCTCGGCCCTGCGGCAGTGGGGGCGCTACAGAAACAAAAGCACTGAATATATCAGAAGTGGTAATTCCAGCTACATTAATGTAGTTTCCCACCACTACTCCTTACAAACAGCTGCTACAGTGAAACTGTGAATGGACACATTTAATTAGATAATTTTGCCTGCTTTGATGAATTTCTGAATACAGATCACCGTAAATAACATGAATCTGTCATTGAGTGTATGGAAAAAAGCAGCAGCAAGGATTATAATTTACACGGCAATAATCCCTGACTAGATGCCTATAATACGATATCCCTCCTGTCACACTTCACCCTACACAAATTGCAGATAAGAGCGGTATTACTGTAGAATATATAAGGGATTTGAACTGGCACTGAAAGGATATTTTCTTGTACGTGGCAGCAACAAACGCTGGAGGAACGCAAGCAATACTGCCAGCTTTGATGAATGTCTGAGTAAAGATCACTGTAAAAAACAAAAATCTGTCAATGAGTGTATGGAAAAAAGCAGCAGCAAGTACTTGTAAGTCATGAGTAAGACAGCCTAGTGCAGTTGAAACGCGTCGACTGGGTCATGTCGACCGTGTGCATATTTCTTTTGTATGCACTATCATTTCTTTTGAAAAAGAAAAAGAAAAAGAAAATCCAGTCCTGTTGAGCCAGACTCCAATTTTTTCTATTTTCACTGAATCATATACTAATAGAACCCACCATCTTTTAGTTTCCAAAAATGTTCCCTCAGCGAGAAGGAGGAGCCTCAAAAAAGCATTTTTTCCCATTACTTAGGAGTGAGTCTCCTAAACTGGTAAAGCGTATTCACTAAATGCAAGGGATGCCAAAAATTACAAGGAGGCATTTCAATACCCCTTTTAAAGAGACGTTGTGGAGGGCCTCAGAAAACATTTTTTCCCATTATTAAGGAGAGAGTATCCTAGACTGGTAATATGCATGTGCTAAATGCGTGGGCTGAAACACATTTATCCTTGGGGGGTATACATACAGTATATATCAAAGAATTTTAGAGGTAGGCCTCTATAAATTCTTAATGTGGGCATTATAGACACCCTTAAAAAATGTATAGTGAGGGTAGCATGATCACCCTGTTGATATGGTGGTGGAGGAGGAGGACAACGCAAAAAAGACGAAATCCTGAAGCTTTTATTCATGTTTGGGTGGGAAGGGTTGTATAGGAATAAACCTGAACCCCCCACTGGACTTGAGTTTATGTTCCTATGCTGTCATCTGGTGATGTTGAGAAGTCTAAGCCAAGCCAGCCCTTGTTCATTTTGATAAGAGTCAGCCAGTTGGCATTTTCAGTTGACAGGTGGATGAGCCCATCAGTTATATAATAACCTCTGTCGGCACTAAAAAACCTGCTCTGACAAAACACTAGCGGCGGGGCAGGCCAGGACCCCCAAGGCATAGAGAGACAGTTCATGCCATGTGTCTAGCTTGGATACCCAATAGTTGTAAGGCACAGAGGAATGACATCATGTAGACCTAGCTTCCTGTCCCTTTTTGTAGGGGCGTGCGGAACATCACTCCTGAAGCAAAACCAGTGTGAAAAAGGTTGTTGGATGGATAGCAGATAATCCTTCCAGTCACTTTGCCAGCACCACCCTGTCTTCCACACCATCCAGTCTCAGTAGCCATGCTTCTGGACCACATAATCCTCACCCTGAATATCCTTCCTTCCACCATGCCAAGTGGTGGAGACATAATACTTCAATGCCTTCATCTTGCAGGAACTGCTGACACACTCCAGCCACATGAGGTCTGGCATTATCCTGCATTAGGAGGAATCCAGGACCAACCGCACCAGCATATGGTCTCACAAGGGGTCTGAGGATCTTACCTCGGTACCTAATGGTAGTCAGGCTACCTCTGGAGAGCACATGGAGGGCTGTGCAGCCCTTCAAAGAAATGCCTCCCCACACCATTACTGACCCACTGTCAAACTGGTCATGCTGAAGGATGTTCCAGGCAGCAGATCGCTCTCCACAGTGTCTCCAGACTCTGTCACATGTGCTCAGTGTGAACCTGCTTTCATCTGTGAAGAGCACAGGGCGCCAGTGGTGAATTTGCCAATCCTGGTGTTCTGTGGCAAATGCCAAACATTCTGCAACGTTCTGTAACCCATCTGTGGACATCGGGCACTCAGACCACCCTCATGGAGTCGGTTTCTAACCATTTGTGCAGACACATGCACATTTGTGGCTTGCTGGAGGTCATTTTGCAGGGCTCTGGCAGTGCTCCTCCAGTTCATCCTTGCACAAAGGCTGAGGTAGTGGTCCTGCTGCTGGGTTGTTGTCCTCCTACGGCCCCCTCCACCTCTCCTGGTGTACTGGCCTATCTCCTGGTAGCGCTTCCAGCTTCTGGACACTACGCTGATGGACACATCAAACCTTCTTGCCACAGCTTGCATTGATGTGCCATTCTGGATGAGCTGCACTACCTGAGCCACTTGTGTGGGTTTTATAGTCCATCTCATGCTACCACGAGTGTGAAAGCACATTCAAAAGTGACCAAAACATCAGCCAGAAAGCATTGGTACTGAGATGTGGTCTGTGGTCCCCACCGGCAGAACCACTCCTTTATTGCGTGGGTCTTGATAATTGACAATAATTTCCATCTGTTGTCTATTCCATTTGCACAACAGCATGTGAAATTGATTGTCAAACAGTGTTGCTTCCTAAGTGGACAGTTTGATTTCACAGAAGTTTGATTTACTTGGAGTTATATTTTGTTGTTTAAGTGTTCCCTTTATTTTTTTGAGCACTGTATATGATACAAACAGCCAAACAAAAGATTAGCCCTGACAAGGGCTATTAGGATGGAGACACACTAGTGATTTTAAAATCGGTCCGATTTTGATGCAGGAGAGTCAGACGAATGTAATGCAAGTGTCATGCGAGTGTCATGC
This sequence comes from Ranitomeya variabilis, assembly GCF_051348905.1. Lineage (NCBI taxonomy): Eukaryota > Metazoa > Chordata > Amphibia > Anura > Dendrobatidae > Ranitomeya > Ranitomeya variabilis. The sequence goes on along the minus strand of NC_135236.1, from coordinate 363,280,276 downwards.
ATTTTTTATGCAAGTACAATCTGATTTTTCCCATCTAGCATCCGGTTTACATCCAAATGCAGTGCGATTGCTATCCGATTGCAATGCGATGTTAACATGAACTTTTACATACAGCAATTCTCTGTCATATATTATATATATATATATATATATATATATATATATATATATATATATACATACATACAGTATATATCTATATATATTAGATAGAGAGAAAGATAGATAGAGGAAAGCCGGCAAACCATGTGTGCGTACAGTAAAATCACACTGACAGGTTAGAATAGAATACATAGTATAGATATATACATACACTCACCGGCCACTTTATTAGGTACACCTGTCCAACTTCTTGTTAACACTTTATTTCTAATCAGCCAATCACATGGCGGCAACTCAGTGCATTTAGGCATGTAGACATGGTCAAGACAATCTCCTGCAGTTCAAACCGAGCATCAGTATGGGGAAGAAAGGTGATTTGAGTGCCTTTGAACGTGGCATGGTTGTTGGTGCCAGAAGGGCTGGTCTGAGTATTTCAGAAACTGCTGATCTACTGGGATTTTCACGCACAACCATCTCTAGGGTTTACAGAGAATGGTCCGAAAAAGAAAAAAAATCCAGTGAGCGGCAGTTCTGTGGGCGGAAATGCCTTGTTGATGCCAGAGGTCAGAGGAGAATGGGCAGACTGGTTCGAGCTGATAGAAAGGCAACAGTGACTCAAATCGCCACCCGTTACAACCAAGGTAGGCCTAAGAACATCTCTGAACGCACAGTGCGTCGAACTTTGAGGCAGATGGGCTACAGCAGCAGAAGACCACACCGGGTACCACTCCTTTCAGCTAAGAACAGGAAACTGAGGCTACAATTTGTACAAGCTCATCGAAATTGGACAGTAGAAGATTGGAAAAACGTTGCTTGGTCTGATGAGTCTCGATTTCTGCTGCGACATTCGGATGGTAGGGTCAGAATTTGGCGTAAACAACATGAAAGCATGGATCCATCCTGCCTTGTATGGAGCATCTTTGGGATGTGCAGCCGACAAATCTGCGGCAACTGTGTGATGCCATCATGTCAATATGGACCAAAATCTCTGAGGAATGCTTCCAGCACCTTGTTGAATCTATGCCACGAAGAATTGAGGCAGTTCTGAAGGCAAAAGGGGGTCCAACCCATTACTAGCATGGTGTACCTAATAAAGTGGCCGGTGAGTGTATAGCATACATAGATATACAGTATATATGTCAGTGACACACACATATATATGAATTTATATTGCATAGAGAGATAGAAGAAAAGCCGGTAAATCATCTGTCGTGTTCTGTAAAATCACTGCAGGAGCCGACAGAATAGAAGAGATGGATTACATACAGTAAATACACATAGAATAGGTAGATATATAGATGTCTGTGACAAATACAATTAGTACAGTGTGTGTGCAAATTACTGGACATGTATTTAACTAATAAAAGATTATTTTTTGGAAAAAAAATGGCGTGGGCTCCCGTGCAATTTTCGTAACCACCAGAGGGAAAGCTTACGGCTGGTGGCAGATGTTTATAGCCTGGGAAGAGGGTAATACCAATGGAGCTTCCCAGGCTATTAATATCAGATCACAACTATATACTTAGCCTTTACTGGCTATTAAAACGGGGGACCCCCCAAACAAATGATGTGGGGTCCCTCTATAATTAATAACCAGCAAAGGCTATGCAATCAGCTGCATGCTGATATTAATAGCTTTGGAAGGGCCATGGATATTGCCCCATATAAAAACATCAGCTCTCAGATCCCCCAGAAAAGGTGCATCTCTAAGATGTGACACCGGTGTCCCTGGGTCCTCCTGCGTCCCCTCCTGCCCGCCGGCTTCTTCCTATGGAAAGAAAATGGTGGGCGCATGCGCAGTGCGCCCGCTCTCTGCTGCCATCTGCCGGCCGGCAGGAGAGAGGAGTTGGGGCTAAAATTAGGGCTAGGGTTAGGGCTAGGGTTAGGGCTAGGGTTAGGGTTAGGGCTAGGGTTAGGGTTAGGGTTGGGGCTAAATTTAGGGTTAGGGTTGGGGCTAAATTTAGGGTTAGAGTTGGGGCTAAATTTAGGGTTAGGGCTGGGGCTAAATTTAGGGTTAGGGCTAGGGTTAGGGTTGGGGCTAAAGTTAGGGCTAGAGTTAGAGTTGGGGCTAAAGTTAGGGGTGTGTTGGATTTGGGGTTCTGATTAGGGTTATGGTTGTTTTGGGGTTAGGGTTGCGATTATCCTTAGGGTTGTGATTAGGATTATGGATTATGGATCGGGTTGGCATTAGGGTTAGGCCTCTTTCACACTTCAGTCTTTTGGCATCAGTCTGAAACCGCCATTTTCGTCAAATAGCGGATCCACCATTTTTTTTGGCGGATCCGCTATTTTCCCATAGACATGTATTAGCGACGGATTGTGGCGGATGGTCGTCCGTTCCATCCGTCATGCGACGGATCCGTCGAGATTTGGCGGATGTCATCTAGACATTGACGGCCATTGCAACGATTTTGTCTGCGCCGAAATGGCGGTTCGCGACGGATCCGTCGCGTTCGTCATTCCATAGAATGGCCACCTATGGGCGACGGATCCGTCGTTACCGTCATTTCGGCAGATCTGTCGCCCCAATCCGCTTTTTCAATCGCGCATGCTCCAAAAAGTAGATACTTTTCCCAGACAACCCCCAAGTAACGGATCTGTCCAAAAAAACGGATCCGTTAGAACCGTTTTCTCAACAATTGTGATGGATCCTTCGATCCGTCACTATGTCGGAGCTGACTGACGCCAAACAACTGAAGTGTGAAAGAAGCCTTAGGGGTGTGTTGGGGTTAGGGTTGGAGTTAGATTTGGGGGGTTTCCACTGTTTAGGTACATCAGGGGGTCTCTAAATGCCACAGCTAATTTTGCGCTCAAAAAGTCAAATGGTGTTCCCTCCCTTCCGAGCTCTGCCGTGCACCCAAACAGTGGTTTACCCCCACATATGGGGCATCAGCGTACTCGGGATAAATTGGACAACTTTTATGGGTCCAATTTCTCCTGTTACCCTTGTGAAAATAAAAACTTGGGGGCTAAAAAATATTTGTGGAAAAAAAATTGCTGGTCAACTTTTAACCCTTATAACTCCCTAACAAAAAAAAATTTTGTTTCCAAAATTGTGCTGATGTAAAGTAGACATGTGGGAAATGTTATTTATTAACTATTTTTTGTGACATATCTCTCTGATTTAAGGGCATAAAAATACAAAGTTTGAAAATTTTAATTTTTTTTTGCCATATTTCCATTTTTTTCATAAATAATCGCAAGTAATATCGAAAAAATGTTACCACTTACATGAAGTACAATATGTCACGAAAAAACAATCTCAGAATCAGCAGGATCCGTTGAAGCGTTACAGAGTTATAACCTCATAAATTGACAGTGGTCAGAATTGTAAAAATTGGCCTGGTCATTAAGTACCAAATTGGCTCTGTCACTAAGGGGTTAAAAACCTTGGTAATCGCACTGGCACCTTATTTACTTTTCACAATTGGACTCACTGTTATATTATTTATGCCTGAGTCTTCCCATATAACTACCAACATATTTGATTGTACTTTTTCCTTCCTTCTCACACCAATATACACCCTGGGTGTGCGTCCTAGTTCTCTGTTCTTTTATTTATGATTTTAACAATATATTTTGTATAATTGTACTGATACTCCTGCTGTTGCTCTTACTATTTTTAATAAATTATTATTTATATATTACATTGGGACGTTTTGGTCGGTTGTTTTCCCTCCCCTCTTCTATTACTTATTGTTCTTTACCGACTGTCCCTCCATACACAAGTCCGGTCTCTTGGGTCACAACTTTAGTAATACTGATTACATGTGTGGTAGATCTATATAGACCCATTTAGAGACCTCATAAATATTTCCTTGTTAAACCTATTTGCACACACTTGGCATTCTCTTGATGAGCTTCAAGAGTTAGTGACCAGGAATGGTTTTCACTTCACAGGTGTGCCCTGTCAGGTTTAATAAGTGGGATTTCTTGCCTTATAAATGGGGTTGGGACCATCAGTTGTGTTGTGCAGAAGTCTGGTGGACACACAGCTGATAGTCCTACTGAATAGACTGTTAGAATTTGTATTATGGCAAGAAGAAAGCAGCTAAGTAAAGAAAAATGAGTGGCCATCTGTTGTGAATTAGACTTTTTGGCTCCCTCTTGTGGTTACTAGTGATATCACTCTGGGATTGTCTTTCCTCAGTTTGGCACCCACCTGGGTCGTTAGTCCAGGGGTGTTGCTATATAAGCTTCCTGGATCCTTAGTCCAGTGCCTGGCATTGTTGTAATCAGATCCTTTCTGTTTGCTCCTGTCTGCTGGTCCTGGTTCGTGCAAAATTAAGCTAAGTCTTGCTTCCTTGTTTTTTGGTTATTTGCTTGCTCTCATTTTTGTCCAGCTTGTACTAAATGTGATTCCTGACCTTGCTGGAAGCTCTAGGGGGCTGGTGTTCTCCCCCCGGGCCGTTAGACGGTTCGGGGGTTCTTGAATATCCAGCGTGGATATTTTGATAGGGTTTTTGCTGACCATATAAGTCATCTTACTATATTCTGCTATTAGCTAGTGGGCCTCTCTTTGCTAAATACCTAGCTCATTCTTACATTTGTCTTTTCCTCTTACCTCACTGTTATTATTTGTTGGGGGCTTGTATCCAACTTTTGGGGTCTTTTCTCTGGAGGCAAGAAAGGTCTTTCTTTTCCCTTCTAGGGTTAGTTAGTTCTCCGGCTGGCGCGAGACGTCTAGAACCAACGTAGGCACGTTCCCCGGCTGCTGCTATTTGTGGTGCTAGGATTAGATATATGGTCAGCTCAGTTACCACTGCCCTATGAGCTGGTTTTTTGTGTTTGCAGACTTAGTAATTATTTCTGAGACCCTCTGCCATTGGGGTCATAACAGTATGCCAGGCCAACATTGAATGTTTAATGCATTGCAGAAGTGGGATATAAGAAAGGAAATTCTGAGTTTTTTTTTTTTTTCCTCTCTTCCTCCCCTTTACCTCTGAGTGGCTTGTGCTTGCTGCAGACATGAATGTCCAGACCTTGATTACAAGTGTAGACCAGCTTGCTGCTCGTGTGCAGGGCATACAAGATTTTGTTACCAGTAGTCCTATGTCTGAACCTAAAATACCTATTCCTGAACTGTTTTCTGGAGACCGATTTAAGTTTAGGAATTTCAGGAATAATTGTAAATTGTTTCTATCTCTGAGACCCCATTCATCTGGAGATTCAGCTCAGCAAGTTAAAATTGTTATCTCTTTTTTACGGGGCGACCCTCAGGATTGGGCTTTCTCGCTAGCGCCAGGAGATCCGGCATTGGCAAATATTGATGCGTTTTTTCTGGTGCTCGGATTGCTTTACGAGGAACCCAATCTTGAAGTTCAGGCAGAAAAAGCCTTGCTGGCTATTTCTCAGGGCCAGGATGAAGCTGAAGTGAATTGCCAAAAATTTCGGAAATGGTCCGTGCTTACTCAGTGGAATGAGTGTGCTCTGGCCGCAAATTTCAGAAATGGCCTTTCTGAAGCCATTAAGAATGTGATGGTGGGTTTCCCCATTCCTACAAGTCTGAACGATTCCATGGCGCTGGCTATTCAAATTGACCGGCGTGTGCGGGAGCGCAAAACCGCTAATCCTCTGGTGGTGTTGTCTGAACAAACACTAAACAAGAAAAAGAAAAGACACTGCATAAATGTGTGCACACATTTATGCAGTGTCTTTTCTTTTTCTTGTTTAGTATTGCATTCCCCATGCATTGTGTGGCACCCTAGGTGTTATTTATACACAATTGTTGTGCTCCCGACATACTTTACATGTCTGAACAAACACCTGATTTAATGCAATGTGATAGAATTCAGACTAGAAATGAGCGGAAAAATCATAGACGTCAGAATGGGTTGTGTTTTTACTGTGGTGATTCTACACATGTTATATCAGCATGCTCTAAACGCCTAACAAGGGTTGTTAGTCCTGTCGCCATTGGTAATTTGCAACCTAAATTTATTTTGTCTGTGACTTTAATTTGCTCATTGTCTTCTTACCCTGTTATGGCGTTTGTGGATTCAGGCGCTGCCCTGAGTCTTATGGATCTGTCATTTGCCAAGCGCTGTGGTTTTGTTCTTGAACCGTTGGTAAATCCTATTCCTCTTAGAGGTATTGATGCTACGCCATTGGCGGAAAATAAACCGCAGTTTTGGACGCAGGTAACCATGTGCATGACTCCTGAACATCGGGAGGTGATTCGTTTTCTTGTTCTGCATAAAATGCATGATTTGGTCGTTTTGGGTCTGCCATGGTTACAGACCCACAATCCAGTCTTGGATTGGAAGGTAATGTCTGTGTCAAGTTGGGGCTGTCAGGGAATTCATGCTGATTCTCCGCCGGTGTCTATTGCTTCCTCTACTCCTTCGGAAGTTCCTGAGTATTTGTCTGATTATCAGGATGTATTCAGTGAGTCCAGGTCCAGTGCTCTGCCTCCTCATAGGGACTGTGACTGCGCCATAGATTTGATTCCAGGTAGTAAATTTCCTAAGGGAAGACTATTTAATCTGTCTGTACCTGAGCATGCCGCAATGCGTTCATATATCAAGGAGTCTCTGGAAAAGGGGCATATCTGTCCATCCTCTTCCCCTCTTGGTGCAGGATTTTTTTTTGTGGCCAAGAAGGACGGATCTTTGAGGCCTTGTATTGACTATCGGCTTCTGAATAAAATCACTGTTAAATTTCAGTATCCTTTGCCTCTGTTTTCGGACTTGTTTGCCCGGATTAAAGGTGCCAAGTGGTTCACCAAGATAGATCTTCGTGGTGCGTACAACCTTGTGCGCATTAAGCAAGGAGATGAATGGAAGACTGCATTTAATACGCCCGAAGGTCATTTTGAGTACTTGGTGATGCCTTTTGGGCTCTCTAATGCTCCCTCAGTGTTTCAGTCCTTTATGCATGATATTTTCCGGAAGTATCTGGATAAATTTATGATTGTTTATCTGGATGATATTCTGGTTTTCTCTGAAGATTGGGACTCACATGTGGAGCAGGTCAGGATGGTGTTTCAGGTTTTGCGTGAGAATGCTTTGTTTGTTAAGGGCTCAAAGTGTCTCTTTGGAGTACAGAAGGTTCCCTTTTTGGGGTTTATTTTTTCCCCTTCTGCTGTGGAGATGGACCCAGTCAAGGTCCGAGCTATTCATGATTGGACTCAACCCTCGTCAGTTAAGAGTCTTCAGAAGTTCTTGGGTTTTGCTAACTTCTACCGTCGTTTTATCGCTAATTTTTCTAGCGTTGTTAAACCTTTGACGGATATGACCAAGAAAGGTTCTGATGTTGCTAACTGGGCTCCTGCAGCCGTGGAGGCGTTCCAAGAGTTGAAGCGCCGGTTTACTTCGGCGCCTGTTTTGTGCCAGCCTGATGTCTCACTTCCCTTTCAGGTCGAAGTGGATGCTTCTGAGATTGGGGCAGGGGCCGTTTTGTCGCAGAGAGGCCCTGGTTGCTCGGTAATGAGACCATGTGCTTTCTTCTCTTGGAAGTTTTCGCCTGCTGAGCGGAATTATGATGTTGGCAATCGGGAGTTGCTGGCCATGAAGTGGGCATTTGAGGAGTGGCGTCATTGGCTCGAGGGTGCTAAGCATCGTGTGGTGGTCTTGACTGATCACAAAAATTTGATGTATCTCGAGTCTGCTAAACGCCTGAATCCTAGACAGGCCCGCTGGTCATTGTTTTTCTCCCGTTTTGACTTTGTGGTCTCGTATTTACCAGGTTCAAAGAATGTGAAGGCTGATGCTCTTTCAAGGAGCTTTGTGCCTGACTCTCCTGGAGTCGCAGAACCAGTTGGTATTCTTAAAGAGGGAGTTATCTTGTCAGCCATTTCTCCTGATTTGCGACGTGTGTTGCAGAGATTTCAGGCTGGTAGACCTGACTCTTGTCCACCTGACAGACTGTTTGTTCCTGATAAGTGGACCAGCAGAGTCATTTCCGAGGTTCATTCCTCGGTGTTGGCAGGGCATCCGGGAATTTTTGGCACCAGAGATCTGGTGGCTAGGTCCTTTTGGTGGCCTTCCTTGTCACGGGATGTGCGGTCATTTGTGCAGTCCTGTGGGACTTGTGCTCGAGCTAAGCCTTGCTGTTCTCGTGCCAGCGGGTTGCTCTTGCCCTTGCCTGTCCCGAAGAGGCCTTGGACACACATTTCCATGGATTTCATTTCAGATCTCCCGGTGTCTCGGGGCATGTCTGTCATCTGGGTGGTGTGTGATCGCTTTTCTAAAATGGTCCATTTGGTGCCTTTGCCTAAGCTGCCTTCCTCTTCCGATCTGGTTCCTGTGTTCTTTCAGAATGTGGTTCGTTTACACGGCATTCCTGAGAATATTGTGTCTGACAGAGGATCCCAGTTTGTTTCCAGGTTCTGGCGATCCTTTTGTGCTAGGATGGGCATTGATTTGTCGTTTTCGTCTGCCTTTCATCCTCAGACTAATGGACAAACGGAGCGAACTAATCAGACTCTGGAGGCTTATTTGAGGTGTTTTGTTTCGGCAGATCAGGATGATTGGGTGACCTTCTTGCCGTTGGCTGAGTTTGCCCTTAATAATCGGGCTAGTTCCGCTACTTTGGTTTCGCCATTTTTCTGCAACTCTGGTTTCCACCCTTGTTTTTCCTCGGGACATGTGGAGCCTTCTGACTGTCCTGGGGTAGATTCTGTGGTGGATAGGTTGCAGCAGATCTGGAATCATGTGGTGGACAACTTAAAGTTGTCACAGGAGAAGGCTCAGCGTTTTGCCAACCGCCGCCGCGGTGTGGGTCCCCGACTTCGTGTTGGGGATTTGGTATGGCTGTCTTCTCGATTTGTTCCTATGAAGGTCTCCTCTCCTAAATTTAAGCCTCGCTTCATCGGTCCTTACAAGATATTGGAAATCCTTAATCCTGTGTCCTTTCGCTTGGATCTTCCGGTGTCGTTTGCCATTCACAACGTGTTCCATAGGTCTTTGTTGCGGCGGTACGTTGTACCTGTGGTTCCTTCTGTTGAGCCTCCTGCTCCGGTGTTGGTTGAGGGCGAGTTGGAGTACGTGGTGGAGAAGATCTTGGATTCTCGTCTCTCCAGACGGAGGCTTCAGTATCTGGTCAAGTGGAAGGGCTATGGTCAGGAGGATAATTCCTGGGTGGTTGCCTCTGATGTGCATGCGGCCGATTTAGTTCGTGCCTTTCACGCTGCTCATCCTGATCGCCCTGGTGGTTTTGGTGAGGGTTCGGTGACCCCTCCTTAAGGGGGGGGTACTGTTGTGAATTAGACTTTTTGGCTCCCTCTTGTTGTTACTAGTGATATCACTCTGGGATTGTCTTTCCTCAGTTTGGCACCCACCTGGGTCGTTAGTCCAGGGGTGTTGCTATATAAGCTTCCTGGATCCTTAGTCCAGTGCCTGGCATTGTTGTAATCAGATCCTTTCTGTTTGCTCCTGTCTGCTGGTCCTGGTTCATGCAAAATTAAGCTAAGTCTTGCTTCCTTGTTTTTTGGTTATTTGCTTGCTCTCATTTTTGTCCAGCTTGTACTAAATGTGATTCCTGACCTTGCTGGAAGCTCTAGGGGGCTGGTGTTCTCCCCCCGGGCCGTTAGACGGTTCGGGGGTTCTTGAATATCCAGCGTGGATATTTTGATAGGGTTTTTGCTGACCATATAAGTCATCTTACTATATTCTGCTATTAGCTAGTGGGCCTCTCTTTGCTAAATACCTAGCTCATTCTTACGTTTGTCTTTTCCTCTTACCTCACCGTTATTATTTGTTGGGGGCTTGTATCCAACTTTTGGGGTCTTTTCTCTGGAGGCAAGAAAGGTCTTTCTTTTCCCTTCTAGGGTTAGTTAGTTCTCCGGCTGGCGCGAGACGTCTAGAACCAACGTAGGCACGTTCCCCGGCTGCTGCTATTTGTGGTGCTAGGATTAGATATATGGTCAGCTCAGTTACCACTGCCCTATGAGCTGGTTTTTTGTGTTTGCAGACTTAGTAATTATTTCTGAGACCCTCTGCCATTGGGGTCATAACAGCCATCATTACTTTAAGAAATGAAGGTCAGTCATTCTGAAAAATTGGGAAAACTTTGAAAGTGTCCCCAAGTGCAGTGGCAAAAACCATCAAGCGCTACAAAGAAACTGGCTCACATGAGGACCGCCCCAGGAAAGGAAGACCAAGAGTCTCCTCTGCTTCTGAGGATAAGTTTATCTGAGTCACCAGCCTCAGAAATCACAGGCTAACAGCAGCTCAGATTAGAGACCAGGTCAATGCCACAGAGTTCTAGCAGCAGACACATCTCTACAACAATTGTTAAGAGGAGACTTTGTGCAGCAGGCCTTCATGGTAAAATAGCTGCTAGGAAACCACTGCTAAGCACAAGCAACAAGCAGAAGAAACTTGTTTGGGCTAAAGAACACAAGGAATGGACATTAGACCAGTGGAAATCTGTGCTTTTGTCTGATGAGTCCAAATTTGAGATCTTTGGTTCCAACCACCGTGTCTTTGTGCGATGCAGAAAAGGTGAATGGATGGACTCTACATGCCTGGCTCCCACCGTGAAGCAGAGTGAAGGTAAAAGGGCCAACAAGTGCTAAGCATCTCTGGGAACTCCTTCAAGATTGTTGGAAGACCATTCCCGGTGACTACCTCTTGAAGCTCATCAAGAGAATGCCAAGAGTGTGCAAAGCAGTCTTCAAAGCAAAAGGTGGCTACTTTGAAGAACCTAGAATATAAGATATATTTTTAGTTGTTTCACACTTTTTTGTTAAGTATATAATTCCACATGTGTTAATTCATAGTTTTGATGCCTTCAGTGTGAATGTACAATTTTCATAGTCATACAGAAAATTTTCATAGTCAAAATACAGAAAAATCTTTAATTGAGGTGTGTCCAAACTTTTGGTATGTACTGTACACACATATATATATATATATATATATATATATATATATATATATATATATATATATATACTGTATATATATAGTATATGTATTCTATATGTATATATCTATTCAATCTATTCTATTCTAACCTGTCAGTGTGATTTTACTGTACCCACATATGAATTGCCGGCTTTTACAAGGAGATCAGTGTGTAAAAATTGGCACTCGCATGGTCCGAGTGCTTAATTTTTTTTTTTCTTGCACCCATTGACTTCTATTGTAGGATGCGATCCGAATTCCCATTACAATCATAGCATGCTGCAAATTTTTTCCAGTCCGATTGTGGGCTGATCCGAGCTGGAAAAAAACGCAGATGAAGACACAATCATAGAATAACATTGGTTCAAACTCAATCCGATTTTTTATCGGATTGCATTCATCTGATTTCATTGCAAGTGGGAATGAGCCCTTAGTATGATGGTTCAGCTTCAGTACCAGTATCAACACTACAGGACTCTGATTCGTTATAGTGTGCACACACGCCTGAACAAGCACTCTCTCCCTTCAATATGAACTGTCACAGAGCTGTGCAATGGTATCATTGTGCCGATAACTGCGTTAAACTGTATGTATGAGTCATTGAATCGAGAATTTTTTTTTAGAATGGAAATATTTTGAAAATGTAGTTGAAGTACTTCAATACAAATAAAGGATTTACACAAAGTACAAAGTCAGGAAAAAATTATGAGGAGGGTAATACAGCAATCCTCTTGAGGTACAGTTATGCTCAAAAGTTTACATATCCTGGCAGAACTTTTGCTTTCTTGTCCTTTTTTCAGAGAATATGAATGATAACACCAAAACGTTTTCTCCACTCATGGTTAGTGGTTGGGTTGGGTTGGTTATTGTCAAACTACTGTGTTTTCTCTTTTTAAATCATAATGACAACCTAAAACATCCAAATGAGGCTGGCATCACACTAGAGAGGAATACGGATGAGCGAGAGGCGCAAAAACAACGCATGGCACACGGACCAATGCTTCTCTATGGGGCAGCTCCCATCAGCCGTACTGTATATTTCTCGGCTGTATTTTACGGGCTGAGAAAATGGCAGCATGCTGCGTTTTTCAGCGTATTGTGCAAAAAATCCACCAAAGAAAGTCTATGGGGCGAGAAAAATACGGATTACACACGGACCATGCGTGTGACTTGCGGACCGGTGTTCTACAGAAAAGATGGTAATTCAGTGCGGTGCACAGTAAAATTACACTGACAGGTTAGAATTAGTGATGAGCGAATATACTCGTTACTCGAGATTTCTTGAGCACGCTCGGGGGGGGTCTCCGAGTATTTGTAAGTGCTCGGAGATTTAGTTTTTGTTGACGCAGCTGCATGATTTACATCTGTTAGCCAGCATAAGTACATGTGGGGGTTGCCTGGTTGCTAGGGAATCCCCACATGTAATCAAGCTGGCTAACAGATGTAAATTATTCAGCTGCGGCAATGAAAACAAAATCTCTGAGCACTAAAAAATACTCGGTGGACACCCGAGTGTGCTCGGGAAATCTCGAGTAACGAGTATATTCACTCATCACTAGTTAGAATAGAATAGCTAAAATAAATATCTACACATAGTATAGGTATATATACATATATATACATACCGTATTTTTCGGACTATAGGACGCACCGGACTATAAGGCGCACCCAGGTTTTAGAGGTGGAAAATAGGGAATAAAATATTTGAAGCAAAAAAATGTGGTAAAATATTTAATAACATAAATAACATACTATTATATGTGGTGTTATTATATATAATAGTACGTTATTATGTTGGAAGCTGCGGGACCCGTGTGGTGTCTGTATACTATATGAAGACGCTGGAGGGTGAGTATAAGAATGGGGGCACAGAGCTTATAGTGAAAGCACCACTCCAGCACTGCAAAATAACACTGGAGTGCTGCTTTAAAATCCCATGGGAGAACTATAACTCCCAGCATGTCCTGCAGATCCTATGACATGCTGGGAGTTATAGTTCACCAAAGGAGTGGCAGAGTGCTTTATTGTGTTTTGTAAAGACTAACCTCTTAATTGTGGGAGCCAGCCTGTGGTGAGGTAAAAGCTGGAGCATCCCATGGCTGCACACAGAGCCCTCTCTCTTGCTGCCTTTCCACAGCGCATGCGCAGGACATAAGAGGAAGCTGCAGATTCTAGGTGGGAGTCTGAAGGACCTATGATGATGTCAGAAGAGGGAGGGTGTTGTGAACTCTATTTCTGGGCTCTCTCTTGTGGTCACAAGTGGTACTGTGTAAGTGCTGTCTTTCTGCAGGTTTGTGACTGGCATCAGCTGTCTCGTTATCTGTGGGCTGGTTTTCTATTTAAGCTCACTTGGACTGTCAGTCTATGCCTGCTGTCGTTGTATTCAGTGCTATTCTGATTGCTCCTGTCTACATCCTTTATCAGTCTCTCCATGAGAAGCTAAGTTCTGTTTGCTTATTCTTGCTCATCTATGTTCAATATGTTTCCTAGAATATTATGAGTTTTGTCCAGCTTGCTAATATGTGATTTCTCTGCTTGCTGGTAGCTCTGGGGTGCTGAGTTGCTCCCCCCACATCGTTAGTTGGTGTGGGGGTTCTCGCATTCTCTGCGTGGATATTTTTGTATAGGGTTTTTACTGACCGCACAGATCCCTTGCTATTTTCTGCTATCTAGTGTTAGCGGGCCTCATTTGCTTAACCTGTTTCATCTCTGCGTTTGTCTTTTCCTCTTAACTCACCGTTATTATTTGTGGGGGGCTGTTCTATATCTTTGGGGGTTATTTCTCTGAGGCAAGTGAGGTCTTACTTTATCTCTAGGGGTAGTCAGTTTCTCAGGCCGTGAAGAGACGTCTAGGATTTCAGGAAACGTTCCACGGCTGCCTTTAGTGTGTTTGGTTAGGATCAGGTTTGCGGTCAGTCCAGTTACCACATCCCCAGAGCTTGTCCTATTATCTCTGACTTAGCTGGTTAGATTTGTGATCCTAAGCCACTGGGATCATAACAGTACAGCAGGCCAGAAAAGTGTTTAATGCATCGCAGAAGTGGGATAAGAGAAGTCCTGAGTACAATTTTTTTTTTTCCTCTCCCTTTGCTGCAGTCTGTCCAGCTTCTCTCATCCCCTTAATCTCTGGGTGGCTTTGAGTTCAGCTGCAGACATGGATATTCAGAGTCTGACTTCTAGTGTGGATCATCTTGCTGCAAGGGTGCAAAGCATTCAGGATTTTGTTGTTCACAGTCCTATGTCTGAGCCAAAAGTACCTATTCCTGAGTTGTTTTCTGGAGATAGATCTTGGTTTCTGAATTTTAAGAATAATTGTAAATTATTTCTTTCTTTGAGACCTCGTTCCTCTGGTGATTCCGCTCAGCAAGTTAGAATTGTTATCTCCCTGTTACGTGGCGACCCTCAAGATTGGGCCTTCTCCCTGGCGCCGGGAGATCCTGCATTGCTGAATGTGGATGCGTTTTTTCTGGCGCTTGGATTGCTTTATGAGGAACCTAATCTTGAGAACCATGCAGAAAGGGCCTTGCTGGCTCTCTCTCAGGGCCAGGATGAAGCTGAGGTGTATTGTCAAAAATTTCAGAAATGGTCGGTGCTTACTCAGTGGAATGAGTGTGCCCTGGCTGCAAATTTCAGAGAAGGTCTTTCTGAAGCCATTAAGAATGTTATGGTGGGGTTCCCCACGCCTGCAAGTCTGAATGACTCAATGGCTTTGGCCATTCAGATTGATCGGCGTTTGCGGGAGCGCAAATCTGCGCACCATCTGGCGGTGTTTTCTGAACTGAGACTTGAGTCTATGCAATGTGACCGAATTCTGACCAGAATTGAGCGGCAAAATCATAGACGTCAAAATGGGTTGTGCTTTTACTGTGGTGATTCAACTCATGTTATCTCAGCATGCTCTAAGCGCGTAAAAAAGATCGCTAAATCAGTCACCGTTGGTACTATACAGCCTAAATTCATTTTGTCTGTTACTTTAATTTGTTCTTTGTCATCCTACTCGGTTATGGCTTTTGTGGATTCAGGTGCTGCCCTGAACCTGATGGATTTGTCGTTTGCCAGGCGCTGTGGTTTTGTCCTGGAGCCTTTGGAATTCCCTATTCCGCTGAGGGGTATTGATGCTACACCATTGGCTGAGAATAAGCCTCAGTATTGGACTCAAGTGACCATGTGCATGACTCCTGTACATCAGGAGGTGATTCGCTTTCATGTGCTGCATAATCTGCATGATGTTGTCGTTTTGGGTCTGCCATGGCTGCAGGCCCATAATCCAGTTCTGGGTTGGAAAGCTATGTCTGTTTCAAGTTGGGGTTGCCAGGGGATTCATGGCGATGCTCCTTTGGTGTCAATTGCTTCTTCCACTCCTTCTGAGGTCCCTGAGTCTTTGTCAGACTACCAGGATGTATTTGATGAGCCCAGATCCGGTGCCCTGCCTCCTCACAGGGATTGTGATTGTGCTATAAATTTGATTCCTGGTAGTAAGTTCCCTAAGGGACGACTTTTTAATTTGTCTGTACCAGAACATGCCACAATGCGGAGTTATATAAAGGAGTCTTTAGAGAAGGGACATATTCGCCCGTCCTCCTCCCCTCTTGGTGCAGGATTCTTTTTTGTGGCCAAGAAGGATGGTTCTCTGAGACCTTGTATAGATTATCGTCTTCTAAATAAAATCACGGTCAAATTTCAGTATCCTTTGCCATTATTATCTGATCTGTTTGCTCGGATTAAGGGGTCCAGTTGGTTCACCAAGATAGATCTTCGTGGTGCGTATAACCTTGTGCGTATTAAGCAGGGGGATGAATGGAAAACAGCATTTAATACGCCCGAGGGCCATTTTGAGTACTTGGTGATGCCGTTTGGACTCTCTAATGCTCCTTCTGTGTTCCAGTCCTTCATGCATGACATCTTCCGAGAATATCTGGATAAATTTATGATTGTGTATCTGGATGACATTTTGGTCTTTTCTGAGGACTGGGCGTCCCATATGAAGCAGGTCAGGATGGTATTTCAGGTCCTGCGTGCTAATGCCTTATTTGTGAAGGGCTCAAAATGTCTCTTCGGAGTACAGAAGGTTTCCTTTTTGGGTTTTATTTTTTCTCCTTCTACTATTGAGATGGACCCAGTCAAGGTCCAGGCTATTCATGACTGGACTCACCCTACATCTGTTAAGAGTCTTCAGAAGTTCTTGGGTTTTGCTAATTTTTACCGTCGCTTCATCGCTAATTTTTCTGGCGTGGTTAAGCCCTTGACGGATTTGACCAAGAAAGGTTCTGATGTGACTAATTGGTCTCCTGCGGCATTGGAAGCCTTTCGGGAGCTGAAGCGCCAGTTTTCTTCAGCTCCAGTATTATGTCAGCCTGATATCTCTCTTCCTTTCCAGGTCGAGGTGGATGCTTCTGAGATTGGAGCAGGGGCTGTTTTGTCGCAGAGAAGCTCTGATGGCTCTGTGATGAAGCCTTGTGCCTTCTTTTCAAGAAAGTTCTCGCCTGCCGAGCGGAATTATGATGTTGGTAATCGGGAATTGTTGGCTATGAAGTGGGCATTTGAGGAGTGGCGACATTGGCTCGAGGGAGCTAGGCATCGTGTGGTGGTCTTGACTGATCACAAAAATCTGATTTATCTCGAGTCTGCCAAGCGGTTGAATCCTAGACAGGCTCGTTGGTCGTTGTTTTTCTCCCGTTTCGATTTCGTGGTCTCGTACCTGCCTGGTTCGAAGAACGTGAAGGCTGATGCCCTCTCTAGGAGTTTTGTGCCTGACTCTCCGGGAGTTTCAGAGCCGGCTGGTATCCTCAAAGAGGGAGTGATTTTGTCTGCCATTTCCCCAGATTTGCGACGAGTGCTGCAGAAATTTCAGGCTGATAGACCTGACCGTTGCCCACCAGAGAGACTGTTTGTCCCAGATAGATGGACCAGCAGAGTTATTTCCGAGGTTCATTCTTCGGTGTTGGCAGGTCATCCTGGGATTTTTGGTACCAGAGATTTGGTGGCCAGGTCCTTCTGGTGGCCTTCCTTGTCGCGGGATGTGCGTTCCTTTGTGCAGTCCTGTGGGATTTGTGTTCGGGCTAAGCCTTGCTGTTCTCGTGCCAGCGGTTTGCTTTTGCCTTTGCCTGTCCCGAAGAGGCCTTGGACGCACATTTCCATGGATTTTATTTCAGATCTTCCAGTATCTCAGAGAATGTCTGTCATCTGGGTGGTGTGTGATCGTTTTTTCCAAAATGGTCCATTTGGTGCCCTTGCCTAAGTTGCCTTCCTCCTCCGATTTGGTTCCTTTATTTTTTCAGAATGTGGTTCGCTTGCACGGCATCCCTGAAAATATTGTGTCTGACAGAGGATCCCAGTTTGTGTCCAGATTTTGGCGGATTTTTTGTGCTAAGATGGGCATTGATTTGTCTTTTTCGTCGGCCTTCCATCCTCAGACGAATGGCCAAACCGAGCGAACTAATCAGACGTTGGAAACGTATTTAAGATGTTTTGTTTCTGTTGATCAGGATGATTGGGTGACTTTTTTGCCATTGGCCGAGTTTGCCCTTAATAATCGGGCTAGTTCTGCTACTTTGGTTTCGCCTTTTTTCTGCAATTCTGGTTTTCATCCTCGTTTTTCCTCGGGTCAGGTTGAGCCTTCTGACTGTCCGGGGGTGGATTCTGTGGTGGATAGGTTGCAGCAGATTTGGAACCATGTGGTGGACAATTTGAAGTTGTCACAGGAGAAGGCTCAGCGCTTTGCCAACCGCCGTTGCGGTGTTGGTCCCCGACTTCGTGTTGGGGATTTGGTATGGCTGTCTTCTCGGTATGTTCCTGTGAAGGTTTCCTCTCCTAAATTCAAGCCTCGCTTCATCGGTCCTTATAAGATTTTGGAAATCCTTAACCCGGTGTCTTTTCGTTTGGACCTCCCAGCATCGTTTGCCATTCATAATGTGTTCCATAGGTCTTTGTTGCGGAGGTATGTGGTGCCTGTGGTTCCTTCTGTTGAGCCTCCTGCTCCGGTGCTGGTTGAGGGCGAATTGGAGTACGTGGTGGAGAAGATCTTGGATTCTCGTATTTCCAGATGGAGGCTTCAGTATTTAGTTAAGTGGAAGGGCTATGGTCAGGAGGATAATTCCTGGGTTGTCGCCTCTGATGTTCATGCGGCCGATTTGGTTCGTGCCTTCCATGCAGCTCATCCTGATCGCCCTGGGGGTCTTGATGAGGGTTCGGTGACCCCTCCTCAAGGGGGGGTACTGTTGTGAACTCTATTTCTGGGCTCCCTCTGTCACAAGTGGTACTGTGTAAGTGCTGTCTTTCTGCAGGTTTGTGACTGGCATCAGCTGTCTCGTTATCTGTGGGCTGGTTTTCTATTTAAGCTCACTTGGACTGTCAGTCTATGCCTGCTGTCGTTGTATTCAGTGCTATTCTGATTGCTCCTGTCTACATCCGTTATCAGTCTCTCCATGAGAAGCTAAGTTCTGTTTGCTTATTCTTGCTCATCTATGTTCAATATGTTTCCTAGAATATTATGAGTTTTGTCCAGCTTGCTAATATGTGATTTCTCTGCTTGCTGGTAGCTCTGGGGTGCTGAGTTGCTCCCCCCACATCGTTAGTTGGTGTGGGGGTTCTCGCATTCTCTGCGTGGATATTTTTGTATAGGGTTTTTTACTGACCGCACAGATCCCTTGCTATTTTCTGCTATCTAGTGTTAGCGGGCCTCATTTGCTTAACCTGTTTCATCTCTGCGTTTGTCTTTTCCTCTTAACTCACCGTTATTATTTGTGGGGGGCTGTTCTATATCTTTGGGGGTTATTTCTCTGAGGCAAGTGAGGTCTTACTTTATCTCTAGGGGTAGTCAGTTTCTCAGGCCGTGAAGAGACGTCTAGGATTTCAGGAAACGTTCCACGGCTGCCTTTAGTGTGTTTGGTTAGGATCAGGTTTGCGGTCAGTCCAGTTACCACATCCCCAGAGCTTGTCCTATTATCTCTGACTTAGCTGGTTAGATTTGTGATCCTAAGCCACTGGGATCATAACAGGAGGGCTCTGAGCTGCCATGTGATGCTCCAGCCCGCCCACTTCTGACATCACACAGGTCCTCCTTGTGCACCACAGACAGCTCAGTGTCCAGCACAGGCAGGTATGCAGCGATCTCCTGGCCCCTGCTGCTGCTGCCTCCTCCCCCGGACACACAGATTCTCCCCAGAATCAGTGCTGGGGAACTGTGTGGCGCTGCTTAAGTGCAGTATTCATTTGCTGCTCACCGCTCACCGCTCAGCTGATCGGTGGGCGGGGAGCCGCTAATGAATATTTACTGCACTTAATCAGCGGGGCCATGTGGTTTCCCCAGCAGCTGATTCGGGCAGCGGGGACATCCTGAAGTGGGATATCATTGCCATCCCACTCGTTGCTGCCCCCCTCCCCACATGCTATATCCGTACTATAAGACGCACCCACACTTTCCTCCCAAATTTGGAGGAAAAAAGTGCGTCTTATAGTCGGAAAAATACGGTATATATATGTCATTGACACACACATATATATATATATATATTTATATTTCATACAGCGCTAGATAGCTGAAAAGCCGGCAATTAAATTGCCGGCTTTTGCTATCTGCTTATCAAACCCGACAGGATATGAGACATGGTTTACATACAGTAATCCATTTCATATCCCTTATATTTTTACATATTACTCACTAATAATGTTTGAAGTGTCTGTGTGTAAAATTTGGGAGCTCTAGATGTTAAAATAAAGGGTTAAATCACGGAAAAAACTGGCGTGGGCTCCCGCACAATTTTCTCCGCCAGAGTGGGAAAGCCAGTGACTGAGGGCAGATATTAATAGCCTAGAGAGGGACCATGGTTATTGCCCCCGACTACAAACATCTGCCCCCAGCCACCCCAGAAAAGACACATCTGTAAGATGCGCCTATTCTGGCACTTAGCCACTCTCTTCCCACTCCCGAGTAGCGGTGGGATATGGGCTAATAAGGGGTCAATGTCACCTTGCTAATGTAAGGTGACATTAAGCCTATTTAATAATGGAGAGATGTCAATAAGACACCTATCCATTATTAATCCAATAGTAATAAAGGGTTAAATAAACACACACATTATGAATAAAGTATTTTAATGAAATAAATAAACACATGGGGTTTTAATATCTTTATTGTACTCTTAATCCAACTGACGACCCTCGATCTTCTGAAAAAAATAAAAATAAAAAAAGAACAATATCCCATACCTGTCCACCGTACAGTCATGTCCCATGATGTAAATCCATCTGAAGGGTTTAAATAATTTTACAACCAGGAGCCTGCTAATGCAGTTGCCCCTGGCTGTAAAAACTGGGGAATGAATGGAATGCAGCTTCGTTGACTTGCGGTGCTGAGCCCCCTGGTGGCATTAACTCACATGAACTCTAGCGCTGGAATTTTTCTGAATATTTTCTCACGCTATAGTTCATATGAGTTTATGCCACCAGGGGGCGCAGCACTGCAAGTCCACGAAGCTGACACATGTGAACATAGACTTAAAGGAGTTATTCAGGATTCACATGGCAATTTTCTTCGAAAAAATAGCACCATATCTGTCCACCAGTTGTGCACCTTTGCCCTGTTCAGGTCAATGTCAGATGTATGAACAGTTGTGATTCTGTTTATACAGGGAAGCAGATATTTTTTTTTTTTAGTTCATACAATACCTTTTAACGTCTGCATTATTTATTGTTTTATGCTAGGGGAGGTGTCATTTTTTATATTTGCCTTGCTGATCTTGAGAAAATGCAGAGTAAGGCCACCAGCTACATCATTGATCACATCTTAGAAGGTTATCCCCATCTCATATATTTAATAATAATAATAATAATAATAATAATAATAATAATAATTTTTATTTATATAGCGCCAACATATTCCACAGCACTTTACATTATAGAGGGGACTTGTACAGAGAATAGACATTACAGCATAACAATAAACACAGATCAAAACAGATACCAAGAGGAATGAGGGCCCTGCTCGCAAGCTTACAATCTATGAGGAAAAGAGGAGACACGAGAGGTGGATGGTAACAATTGCTTTCATTGTTTGGACCAGCCATAGTGTAAGAATCAGGTGTTCATGTAAAGCTGCATGAACCGGTTATCAGCCTAAGTATGTAGCAGTACAGACCCAGAGGCTATTAAATGCATAAATTGTATGAGAACATGATGTGAGGAACCTGATTATGGTTTAAGTTTTTTGAAAGGGCAACACAGGGATAATTACAATGCAGGTCTTTTTGCATTGATGAGATCACCAGTGCTTTCTTTCTTTCTCAGGATCTACCAAACTGTAGATTTTGCCACTCCTAATATTGTAGCAATTTCTCGGATGGGTTTTTTCTGTTTTCGCAGCTTCAGGATGGCTTGTTTCACCTGCATGGAGAGCTCCTTTGACCACATGTTTACTTCACAGCAAAACCTTCCAAATGCAAGCACCACACCTCAAACCAACTCCAGGCCTTTTATCTGCTTAATTGAGAATGACTTAACGAAGGGATTGCCCACACCTATCCATGAAATAGCCTTGGAGTCTATTGTCCATTTACTTTTGGTCCCTTTAAAAACAGGGTGGCACATGTTAAGGAGCTGAAACTCCTAAACCCTTCATCCAATTTTAAAGGGGATACCCTCAAATGAAAGCTGAAAGTCTGAACTTCAACTGCATCTGAATTGTTTTGTTCAAAATTCATTGTGGTAATGTCTATAACCAAAATTAGAAAAATGTTGTCTCTGTCCAAATATATATGGACTTAACTGTAGGTTAATGCGTTGAGACGGTAGGCCAGTCTGAACAAATGCGTTTTTAGGGCATGCTTAAAACTGTGGGGCTTGGGGATTAATCGTATTAACCTGGGTAGTGCATTTCAAAGAATTGGCGCAGCACGTGAAAGCAGTTCATAGCAGGGGCACATTTATAAGATTATCTCAGCACAGGAAATTTTTTTAACACATCCAATTGTGGAAATTATTATTCCAATATCTATTGATTAAAATGAGCATTATTAGTGAGAAATCCCCATTAAGTTAATGAAGTACTCCCATCAAAGTTTTTATCCTCTTAATGTGGGGGAGGGATGCTCCAGTCTGTGGGTCATTTATGGCCAGCAATATCCTTTTCCCCACTCTGGGCAGATTCCCGGGGACTGCAGCGCTTTGGCAAAAGGCAGGATGCTGGCCCTTTAATTGCTCCTGACACTGTGTTAATGCACAATAACTCAACACCAAGGATCATGCAATGAAGAATTACATCCTGTCGTGAGCAGCAAAACAGTAACAATGCAGTGAAATGACAAGCATCTGTATAACTAATCATATGCTAAATAGTTGCAAGTCAAATGTTTGTTTGAGATAGCCAAGATTATCTGTAAAATGATGACAGTCTCATGTTCGAAGCAGTAGTGAATGGTGAAATATGGAGTCTGAAAGTCAAACGTTCAAAATTATTGTTACCATTTTGCTCGTCAGCATACATATGTCCTCAACCCCTTCTGTGATTTATATATGCCCCGATGGTGCGGCCATGGGTACTCCAATAGACACGTGGTATGAATGCAGGCAGAGGCACTTAACAAGTTAACATCCACAGATGGGGCTCTGCTCCATTCATGGCTGTTAGAGGCAGATGATGTCTGAATAACACAGCCATCACCTGCCGGTAAAGTCAGTAGCTGACATATGACGTAACTACCGTATGTCTTATAGGTTGGTAAGGTGTTATGCGCTGGTAGATTTGATGTAAATATGAAGTACAGAATCCATGCCAAAAATTCACAACAGAGGATAATACAATATATGTTGGTGGGCACATTTCAAGTCAGGCAAAAAATTGTGTGTGAATTAAGCCTAAATCAGTTTTTCTAGGATATAAAAGTTAGCCTCCTGCTCATGCATAAAAATAAGTAAAAAAATCAATTTAGTAGGGGCACTAAAGGGTAATTTTACACATGGTATCATTTAGGCCATGGCTGGCTCCTGAAGCTGCCAGTAGTTTACATAATATAAGTTAAAAAAGCAGACAGCAAAGAAGTCACAAAAAAATAACCAAAAAGATGAATCAGGACTAGAGATGGGCGAACGTGAACAGTAAAGTTCGGCGTCTATACCAAACACCTACTGTTCGGGCACGGACACCGAACACAGACTTCACCAGGAATTCCGTGTTACAGTTCAGGTTCAGTCTCCTGAACACCGGGTGTTTGTCTCGCTGTCATGTGCATTACAGGGTGGCAAACACCGCTTCTGATCGGAAGTAAAATCATCACCGCCGGTCAGACAGTCGCGGTTCCCACGCTGTCAAAAGACAGCGTGAGTGCGCAGCTGTGATGGGAGGTATAAAGTTTACCTCCGGTCACTGGTGTCAGCTGATGGGACAACTGCTCCCATCAGCCGACTGCAGCTAATCACAGTGACAACAGGAGCCGCTGATGGGAGTATTCATCAGCAAATGCCTGCGCTGTAAATAAGTAATAAAAAAAAAACAGCGTGGGTTCAGAAGTGGTGTTTGCTGTGCTGTCATGCACATAGCAGCATGGCAAATACTGTATGTTCGCATCCCCCATTCAAGTGAATGGGTATCGGGTTCGGGTTCGGGTCCGGGTACTGTTCTGGTACCCGAACCCAAACTTTTTGTAACTGTTTGGGCGAACCCACCAGACCCGAAAATCCAGGTGTCCGCCTATTTCTAATCAGGACAGAAATTGCTGAATTGCTGTGTCCTGAAGCATCTTCTTCCTGAAAAACATGGTGGATTTGCGCACATCTAAAAAGTCTAAAACGTCATGTGCACATACCCATACAATCATTGGCAATACCATCAATTCCACTCTCCCAGAGTTATATAATAACTAGTGATGAGGGAGTGTACTTGTCGCTCGGGTTTTCCCCGAGTATGCTTAGGTTTTCTCCACGTATTTTGGCGTGCTCGGAGATTTAGCTTTTGTAGACACAGCTGCATGATTTGCGGCTGCTAGCTAGCCTGAATGCATGTGAGGATTCCCTAACAAACAGGCAACCCCACAAGTATTCAGGCTGTCCAGAAGCCGCAAATCATGCAGCTGTGTCAACAAAAATGAAATCTCTGAGCACGCCAAAACACTCGGAGCCCACCCGAGCATACTCGGGAAAACCCGAGCAACGAGTATACTCGCTCATCATTAATAATAACATACTGTATACCCCTTACGTTGTAATCATCCCCATCACTTAACCTCCCTGTTATGCTGGTTTCACACGTCTTGATATTTCCAGTACCGGAAAACCGGTACCGGAGATATCAGTGTCCGTGTGTCCGTGTGTATACTATATGCAGCACACGTGTGGCAGCCGTGTGCCGCATAGTACCACACGGACGGCCGCTGGGGAAGTAGCGCTACTGTAAGTGCTGCTCCCCAGCGGCTAGTGCTGAACATGGCTGTCAACCGTTCTCCCCTGCTCGGCCGGCGAGCAGCATGAGCAAGGGAGAATGAATGAATGAGAAGCTGAGGGCACAGGCTCAGTAACTATTGGTGACATCACTGAGTCTGTGCTCGCTGCCGGCATGAATTCTTGTGACCTCAGGACCGTGGGAGAATGCAAGTGATGAAGTCACGGCAGTTCAAGCTCTGTCACAGTGACCTCATCACTTGCAATTTCCCACGGTCCTGAGGTCACATGCCGGCAGCGAGCACAGACTCAGAGATGTCACCGCTAGTTACTGAGCCTGCGCCCTCTGCGTATCATTCATTCCCCAGTAGTTTACAGCCGGACTGGTCACATTACACCCCTCCTGGTTGTAAACCGTCTATCCCCTAGATATGGATTACAGTGTGGGATTGACTGAACGCCGGACAGGTATGGGTATATTGTTGGTTTATTATTATTATTATTATTTTTTTTTTTACAGGAGATCGAGGGCATCGCTTGGATTACCAGTATAATAAAGATGGCAAAACTATGTGGTGTATGATTTCATTAAAAGACTTTATTCTTACTGTGTGGTGTTTATTTAACCCTTTACTAACTATAGGATTAGTAATGGATAGGTGTCTTATTGACACCTCTCCATTACTAAACCGGGCTTAATGTCACCCTACAATAGGAAGGTGACATTACCCCCCATTACCCCAGTTGCCACCACTACAGGGCACATGGGAAGAATCCGGCAAAGTGTCATGTCGGACGCTGTTCATACCAGGGCGTTCGACAGACAGCGGTAGTTCCGCTTTTGTCCACTATGTGCTCAGTGGCGTCGGCTAGATTTTATCTAGCTGGTCCGGGGTTAATTTAGCTGGTGCTCGGATTGGAAGCTGGGCCACGCCCACTGCCTTTAAATAGTTCTTCTGAACATTGGGCGTTGCCGATTATAGCTTCTGTCTTGTGCTTGGTTATCTCGGTCTGGAGTGGTGAGCTAGGAGTTGGAGTATCGTTGCTGGTGGTGTATTTCCCTTTGTCTAATTTTCTCCTTCCTATATTGGTATTTATTTTGCCCTGTGCACTTATAGTGTATCCCTGAGTGACTGCGGCGTGTTGCATATTTTTCCGTTATCCTCGTCTGTGCTTACTGTGGGTATTGGTGTGTGGTCTCTTCACTGGGTGGTGGGTGGTGTTTTCAGCCTAGGGTTGAAACAGGAGACAGGGTGAGGATGGAGGCCCAGACATGCACACCATCAGTGTAAACTCTGGGAGAGGGTCAGTCAGGGTTTCCCTAGTCTGAGGGAAATCGCAGGGGCCCGGGTCATTAGCTCTAGCATACCTAGGTCTCCCGTGACACAAAGCTCCAGAATTGGCGCATCTCATAGATACGCCTTTTCTGGGCAGCTGCGGGCTGCACCTGTGAGTTTTGCCAGGTTGGTTTAAAAACATAGGGGGACCCCACGTCTGGTTTTTCATTCATTCACTCTCCCCTGCTTGCACTACTCCCTGGCAGAGCAGAGAATGGATGAAAGCCGCGTTCAGCACCAGCCGCCGGGGAACAGCGGCTTACAGTAGCGCTACTTCCCTGGCGGCCGGACAGTGTGCACTGTTCTCCGTGTGAATGTGTGTGGTATGTTTTGTGGCCTGTGTGTCCGGGTGAAAACGGACATGGTCCGTGAAAACACGCTGACATGTGCATAGACCCATTCATTTGAATGGGTCTACGTGTCAGTGTCTTCGGTACATGAGAAAACAGTCACCACACTGTTGTGAATTCTGCTCTTGGGTTCCCTCCGGTGGTTGTTGATAGTAATGCAGTTGTCCCTGGGTTGCAATCCTGGGCAGGTGTCCCTGCTGATTGCAGCTCTGACTGGGATATTTAGGTGTGCAGGATTCATTAGCTCTTGCCAGTTGTCCATTGTTCTTGGAGGTTTTGCATCTCTGTCTGGTTCCTCCTGCCCTGCTGCCAAATCAGCAAAGATAAGTGTCTGTTTTTTTGTTTCTACAGCACACATGCTGTGTGCTTTACAATTCAGTGCTATTCATGGTTTTTTCTTGTCCAGCTTAGACTGTGTTTGGATATTTCAGTCTAGTTGGATACTCAGGAGAAGCAGATATACATTCTATGTCTTTAGTTAGATGGTGGAATTTTTGTATTATCTGCTGTGGATATTTTTAGGGTTTTTATACTGACCGCTTAGTATTCTGTCCTATCCTTTCCTATTTAGCTAGCTTGGCCTCTTTTGCTAAATCCTGATTTCTGCCTGCGTGTGTCTTTTCCTCTAATACTCACAGTCAATATTTGTGGGGGGCTGCCTATCCTTTGGGGTTCTGCTCTGAGGCAAGATAGAATTCCCATTTCCATCTATAGGGGTATTTAGTCCTCCGGCTGTGTCGAGGTGTCTAGGATGTGTTAGGTACACCCCACGGCTACTTCTAGTTGCGGTGTCAGTTTAGGGTTTGCGGTCAGTACAGGTTCCACCTACTCCTGAGAAAGTCCCATGCGGCTCCAAGGTCACCAGATCATAACAGTACAACTGGCCGGCAATGAGTTAAATGCATCTCAGAAGAAGGGAAGAAAGATGTTGAGCCATTTTTTTTTTCTGTAGCCTGTTTTGTCTTTTCTTCCCTCTTTCTCTGGGTGACTGAGGAGTCTTGTGCTAGCATGGATGTTCAGGGATTAGCTTCTCATGTAGACCAGCTCGCTGCTATGGTACAGAGTATTTCTGATTATATTGTTCAGACTCCAGTTTTAGAGCCTAAGATTCCTACTCCTGATTTGTTTTTTGGGGACAGGTCCAAATTTTTGAGTTTTAAAAACAACTGTAAACTGTTTTTTGCTCTGAGACCTCGATCCTCAGGTGATTCCATTCAGCAGGTTAAAATTGTCATCTCCCTGCTGCGTGGCGATCCTCAGGATTGGGCATTTTCCCTGGAATTGGGGAATCTGGCCTTGCTTAATGTCAGGGCCGGCGTTAGGGGCAGCAGACTAGGCAGCTGCCTGGGGCCCCCGCTGCCCTAGGGGCCCCCAGCCAGGGGCAGACATACTGCTGATGGCACTGCTCCGGGGCCCAGAGGTGGAGGGGGGGCCCTGGAGGCAGGCCTGGTATCATGCAGGATCGGGCCCCTCTCACTCCCTCCTGTAATCATGGAACACCGGGTGCCGGGAGAGAGCGGGGCGCGAAGTGCAGGAGATCAAAAAGGGGGCGTGTCATGCAGGGAGAGATGCTGGCCAATGAACGCTTTCCATACCTCACAGTGACCAGACTGAGGAGAGCGCTCACTGGCTGCCGTCTGTCCTGCTGCATGGAGCGTCCCAATGGTGAGTGCTCACCTACAGTCAGGGGCCCCAGGGCAGCACAGCACATAGGGACAGCAGTGGAGGAAGAGCAGGACTTACAGGGGGTCTTCTGCTCCCTCCACTGTTCTGTTCAGAGCAGGCTGCAGCGTCTCCTCACAGAGAAGAGATGGGGAGGAGGCTCACTGCACGGGACAGCACCAGGGGGCTGATATCAGCTCTGTCTGCTCTGTGCCCCATCCCCCACAGTGGGGTCTGCAGCCCTCTCCAGCTGAACTATGTGTCCTCATCCAGGGCTCATCTGACATCCTATACAAGATTAGTATATGTATATGCTTGTATATGTATGTGTGCATCTGTGTGTATCTATGTGTATGTTTCTGTGTGTGTATCTGTGTATGTATGTACGGTATATGTGTGTATGTATGGTATATTTGTATGGCTGTGTGTGTATGCATGCACAGTATGTGTGTATCTGTGTATGTGCAATAAATTTGTATGGATATATGGTATATATGTATGTTTATGTGCATGTACATACAGTATATGTGTATGTATATGTGTGTACGGTATGTGTATATACTGTATGTGTGTATGTACGGTACGTGTATGTGTATCTGTATGTTCGGTATATGTGTATGCATGTACGGTATATGTATCTATGTACGGTATGTGTATTTGGGTGTGTGTATTTTATATGTATGTACGGTATGTGTGTACTATATGTATATAACTGTATCTGTGTATGTACGGTATATGTGTGTGTATCTGTGTATGTACGGTATATGTGTGTACGGCATTTGTGTGAATGTACGGTATATGCATTTGTGTATGTACGGTATGTGTATGTATGATGGTATATGTATGTGTATCTGTGTGTATGTATGGTATATGTATGTGTTTGCATATACTGTATATGTATGTGTATCTGTACGTACGGTGTATGTATGTGTATTTGTGTGTATGTATGGTATATGTATGTACGGTATGTGTATACTACATGTGTATATAACTATGTGTGTATGCATGTAAGGTATATGTCTGTGTATGTATGTACGGTATGTGTATCTGTGTGTGTACGTATGGTGTATGTATGTGTATCTGTGTGTATGTATGGTATATGTATGTATATCTATGTGTGTGAATGTACGGTATATGCATGTGTGTATGTACGGTATGTGTATGTATGACGGTATATGTATGTGTAACTGTGTGTACGTACGGTGTATGTATGTGTATTTGTGTGTATGTATGGTATATGTATGTACGGTATGTGTATACTATATGTGTATATAACTGTATGTGTGTATGTGCAATAAATTTGTATGTATATATGGTATATGTATGTTTATGTGCATGTACATACAGTATGTATATGTGTGCGGTATGTTTATACTATATGTGTATATACTGTGTGTATGTACGGTACATGTATGTGTATCTGTATGTACGGTATATGTGTGCATCTGTGTATGCACGGTGTATCTCTGTATGGTATGTGTATGTATGTACGGTATACTGTATTTATGTGTATGTGTGTATGTATGGTATATGTATGTACGGTATGTGTATACTATATGTGTATATAACTGTATGTGTGTATGTACAGTACGTGTATGTGTATCTGTATGTATGTACGGTATGTGTATCTGTGTGTATGTACGGTGTATGTATGTACAGTATATGCCGGAACAAAAATCATTGTTCTCATCAGCACATCGCCCAGTTAAAACTGCAGATATGCTGCTAGGATGATACTGTATGGGGACAGATTGATTTACTAGTGATCATTCTGTCCCCATCATTGTTCCTCAGCCAGTGTAAAGAGGCTGGGAAACAAGTGGTGAATGACTTCAATATTGTTGATCACACTCGTTTAGTGGTCTGAAATCAGCGCATGTAGCTACAACCAAAATGTTTCTGTTTGTTGGTGCAATTTGTTAGCATTTGGGGCCCCATTTTAAACTTTTGCCTAGGGCCCCACTTTGCCTAAAACCGGCCCTGCTTAATGTAGACGCCTTTTTTCAGGCTTTAGGATTATTATATGATGAACCAAATTCTGTGGATCAAGCGGAGAAGACCTTGTTGGCCCTGTCTCAGGGTCAAGAAGCGGCAGAATTGTACTGTCAGAAATTTAGAAAATGGTCTGTGTTGACCAAATGGAATGATGATGCTTTGGCGGCAATTTTCAGAAAGGGTCTTTCTGAATCCGTTAAAGATGTTATGGTGGGGTTTCCCACGCCTTTCGGTCTGAGTGATTCTATGTCTCTGGCCATTCAGATTGATCGGCGCTTGTGGGAGCGCAGAACTGTGCGCGCTGTGGCGTTGTCCTCAGAGCAGATGCCTGAGCCAATTGTTATGATCTGGTGGCCTAAGAGCAGCATGAGACGTACTCTGGAGTAGGTGGTACCTGTACTGACCACAGACCCTGAACTTAACACCGCAACTAGAAGTAGCCGTGGAATGTACCTAGCGCTCCCTAGACATCTCGACACAGCCGGAGGACTAATTACCCCTAGAGATAGAAAAGGGAAAACTATCTTGCCTCAGAGAAAATCCCCAAAGGATAGACAGCCCCCCACAAATATTGACTGTGAGAGGAGAGGCGAAAAACATACACAGACTGAAATGAGAATTTAGCAAAGGAGGCCACATCTAGCTAAATAGAAAGGATAGGACAGAGTACTATGCGGTCAGTATTAAAACACTAGAAAATATCCACCACAGAAAATACAAAATCTCCACAGCTAACTAAAGATATGGAGGGTATATCTGCATCTCCAGAGATACCAGCTTGGCTAAACAAATCCTTATACAGACCAAGCTGGACAAGGCAAAAACATGGAAAAGAACTGAACAATAAGGCCACAGCATGTGGACAGCAAAAATCAAGGCCAGAACTTATCTTTGTTGAAATGAACTGCAAAGCAGAAGAGACCAGGCAGGGATGTGAATCCTCCAGGAACAATGGACAACTGGCACTGACCAAAGGGTGAAGCAAGACTAAATAGCCCAGTCAAAATTGCAACAAGTGAACTGAACACACCTGATAAATGCTGCGATTCAGAGACAGCAGCGCTACCACTTACAACCACCGGAGGGAGCCCAAGAGCAGAATTCACAACAGCCAATGCAGTGTGATAGGATTCTGTCTAGAACGGAACAACGGGGATTCAGACGTCAGAATAGGTTGTGTTTTTATTGTGGCGATGCTTCTCATGTCATTTCAGTCTGCCCTAAGCGTACCAAGAGGATCGCTAGTTCATTTACCATCAGTACTGTACAACCTAAATTTCTGTTATCTGTGTCCTTGATTTGCTCATTGTCATCATTTTCTGTCATGGCGTTTGTGGATTCAGGCGCCGCTTTGAACTTAATGGACTTTGAGTTTGCCAGGCGTTGTGGTTTTCCCTTACAGTCTTTGCAGAACCCTATTCCTTTAAGGGGCATCGATGCTACACCTTTGGCTAAAAATAAGCCCCAGTTCTGGACACAGGTGACCATGTGCATTGCGCCAGCCCATCAGGAAGATTGTCGATTTCTGGTGTTGTATAATTTGCATGATGCTATTGTGCTGGGGTTTCCATGGTTGCAGATACATAATCCTGTGTTGGATTGGAAGTCTATGTCTGTGACTAGTTGGGGTTGTCAGGGGGTTCATAATGACGTTCCTGTGATGTCAATCTCCTCTTCCTCCTCTTCTGAAGTTCCAGAGTTTTTGTCTGATTTTCAGGATGTATTCGATGAGCCCAAGTCCAGTTCCCTTCCACCGTATAGGGACTGTGATTGTGCTATTGACTTGATTCCAGGCTGTAAGTTTCCTAAGGGCCGACTTTTCAACCTGTCTGTGCCTGAACATACCGCCATGCGGAGTTATGTTAAGGAGTCTTTGGAGAAAGGGCATATTCGGCCATCTTCTTCACCGTTTGGAGCAGGATTTTTTTTTGTTGCTAAGAAGGATGGTTCCTTGAGACCCTGTATTGATTATCGCCTCTTGAATAAGATCACGGTCAAGTTTCAATACCCTTTACCTCTGCTTTCCGATTTGTTTGCTAGGATTAAGGGGGCTAGTTGGTTTACGAAGATTGACCTTCGGGGGGCATATAATCTTGTTCGTATTAAGCAGGGTGATGAATGGAAAACTGCGTTTAATACGCCCGAAGGCCATTTTGAATACCTTGTGATGCCATTCGGGCTCTCTAATGCTCCATCTGTTTTTCAGTCCTTCATGCACGATATCTTCCGGACTTACCTTGATAAATTCATGATTGTATATTTGGATAACATTTTAATTTTTTCCGATGATTGGGAGTCTCATGTGAAACAGGTCAGGATAGTATTTCAGATCCTTCGTGATAATGCTCTGTTTGTGAAGGGGTCTAAGTGTCTCTTTGGAGTGCAGAAGGTTTCTTTTTTGGGCTTCATTTTTTCTCCCTCATCTATAGAGATGGATCCGGTTAAGGTTCAGGCCATTCATGATTGGATTCAACCCACATCCATGAAGAGCCTTCAGAAATTTTTGGGCTTTGCTAATTTTTATCGCCGTTTCATTGCTAACTTCTCCAGTGTGGTTAAACCCTTGACCGATTTGACGAAGAAAGGCGCTGATGTGACGAATTGGTCCTCTGCGGCTGTCTCTGCCTTTCAGGAGCTTAAACGCCGATTTACTTCTGCCCCGGTGTTGCGTCAACCGGATGTTTCTCTTCCGTTTCAAGTTGAGGTTGACGCTTCTGAGATTGGGGCAGGGGCCGTTTTGTCTCAGAGGGATCCTGTTGGTTCCTTGATGAAACCATGTGCCTTCTTTTCCCGTAAGTTTTCGCCTGCTGAATGTAATTAAGATGTCGGCAATCGGGAGTTGTTGGCTATGAAGTGGGCGTTTGAGGAGTGGCGACATTGGCTTGAGGGAGCTAAGCACCGTATTGTGGTCTTGACCAATCATAAAAATCTGATTTACCTTGAGTCTGCCAGACGGTTGAATCCTAGACAGGCTCGATGGTCCTTGTTTTTTTCCCGTTTTGATTTCGTGGTCTCGTATCTTCCAGGTTCTAAGAATATTAAGGCTGATGCCCTCTCGAGGAGTTTTTTGCCTGATTCTCCTGAGGTCCTTGAACCGGTCGGCATACTGAAAGAAGGGGTGGTCCTTTCTGCCATTTCCCCTGATTTACGACGGGTTCTTCAGGAATTTCAGGCTGACAAACCTGATCGCTGTCCAGTGGGGAAACTGTTTGTTCCTGATAGATGGACTAGTAGAGTGATTTCTGAGGTTCATTGTTCTGTGTTGGCTGGCCATCCTGGTATTTTTGGTACCAGAGAATTGGTTGGTAGGTCCTTTTGGTGGCCTTCTTTGTCACGTGATGTGCGTTCTTTTGTGCAGTCCTGTGGGACTTGTGCGCGGGCCAAGCCTTGTTGTTCCCGTGCTAGTGGGTTGCTTTTGCCTTTGCCGGTCCCTGAGAGGCCCTGGACGCATATTTCTATGGATTTTATTTCTGATCTTCCGGTTTCCCAGAAGATGTCGGTCATCTGGGTTGTTTGTGACCGGTTCTCTAAGATGGTCCATTTGGTGCCTTTGCCTAAATTGCCTTCCTCTTCTGATTTGGTTCCGTTGTTTTTTCAGCATGTGGTTCGTTTGCATGGTATTCCGGAGAATATTGTGTCCGACAGAGGTTCCCAGTTTGTTTCTAGGTTTTGGCGGGCCTTTTGTGCTAGGCTGGGCATTGATTTGTCTTTTTCTTCCGCATTTCATCCTCAGACAAATGGCCAGACCGAGCGAACTAATCAGACTTTAGAAACTTATCTGAGATGCTTTGTGTCTGCTGATCAGGATGATTGGGTGGCTTTCTTGCCATTGGCCGAGTTTGCCCTTAATAATCGGGCTAGTTCGGCTACCTTGGTTTCGCCCTTCTTTTGTAATTTTGGTTTTCATCCTCGTTTTTCTTCAGGGCAGGTTGAGCCTTCTGACTGTCCTGGTGTGGATTCTGTGGTTGACAGGTTGCAGCAGATTTGGGCTCATGTGGTGGACAATTTGGTATTGTCTCAGGAGGAGGCTCAACGTTTTGCTAACCAGTGACCCAGTATCAGCACGGGTTTACTAGGGACCGTTCATGTCAGACTAATTTGATCAGCTTCTATGAAGAGGTAAGTTCCGGACTGGACCAAGGGAGCCCAGTGGATGTAGTGTATATGGACTTTTCAAAAGCTTTTGATACGGTGCCACACAAAAGGTTGATACATAAAATGAGAATAATGGGGATAGGGGAAAATATGTGCAAGTGGGTTGAGAGCTGGCTCAGGGATAGGAAACAAAGGGTGGTTATTAATGGAGCACACTCGGACTGGGTCGCAGTTAGTAGTGGGGTACCACAGGGGTCAGTATTGGGCCCTCTTCTTTTTAACATATATATTAATGACCTTGTAGGGGGCATTCAGAGTAGAATTTCAATATTTGCAGATGACACTAAACTCTGCAGGGTAATCAAGACAGAGGAGGACAATTTTGTATTACAGGATGATTTATGTAAACTAGAAGCTTGGGCTGATAAATGGCAAATGAGCTTTATTGGGGTAAATGTAAGGTCATGCACTTGGGTAGAAGTAATAAGATGTATAACTATGTGCTTAATTCTAAAACTCTGGGTAAAACTGTCAATGAAAAGGACCTGGGTGTATAGGTGGATGACAAACTCATATTCAGTGGCCAGTGTCAGGCAGCTGCTACAAAGGCAAATAAAATAATGGGATGTATTAAAAGAGGCATAGAAGCTCATGAGGAGAACATAATTTTACCTCTATACAAGTCACTAGTGCGACCACACTTAGAATACTGTGCACAGTTCTGGTCTCCGGTGTATAAGAAAGACATAGCTGAACTAGAGCGGGTGCAGAGAAGAGCGACCAAGGTTATTAGAGGACTGGGAGGTCTGCAATACCAAGATAGGTTATTACACTTGGGGCTATTTAGTTTGGAAAAACGAAGGCTAAGGGGTGATCTTATGTTAATGTATAAATATATGAGGGGACAGTAAAAAGACCTTTCTGATGATCTTTTTAATCATAGACCGGTGACAGGGACAAGGGGGCATCCTCTACGTCTGGAGGAAAAAAGGTTTAAGCATAATAACAGACGTGGGTTCTTTACTGTAAGAGCAGTGAGACTATGGAACTCTCTGCCGTATGATGTTGTAATGAGTGATTCATTACTTAAATTTAAGAGGGGACTGGATGCCTTTCTGGAAAAGTATAATGTTACAGGGTATATACACTAGATCCCTTGATAGGGCGTTGATCCAGGGAACTAGTCTGATTGCCGTATGTGGGGTCGGGAAGGAATTTTTTTCCCCATGGTGGAGCTTACTCTTACCACATGGGTTTTTTTTGCCTTCCCCTGGATCAACATGTTAGGGCATGTTAGGTTAGGCTATGGGTTGAACTAGATGGACTTAAAGTCTTCCTTCAACCTTAATAACTATGTAACTATGTAACTATGTAACCGTCGTCGGTGTGTTGGTTCCCGGCTTCGGGTTGGGGATTTGGTCTGGTTGTCTTCCCGTCATGTTCCTATGAAGGTTTCTTCCCCTAAGTTTAAGCCTCGCTTTATTGGTCCTTATAGGATTTCTGAGATTATTAATCCGGTGTCTTTTCGATTGGCCCTTCCGGCTTCTTTTGCTATCCATAATGTCTTCCATAGATCTTTATTGCGGAAATATGTGGTGCCCGTTGTTCCCTCTGTTGATCCTCCGGCCCCTGTGTTGGTTGATGGGGAGTTGGAGTATGTGGTTGAGAAGATTTTGGATTCTCGCTTTTCGAGGCGGAGGCTTCAGTACCTTGTCAAATGGAAGGGTTATGGCCAGGAGGATAATTCTTGGGTTTTTGCCTCTGATGTCCATGCTGCTGATCTGGTCCGTGCCTTTCATATGGCTCGTCCTGATCAGCCTGGGGGCTCTGGTGAGGGTTCGGTGACCCCTCCTCAAGGGGGGGTACTGTTTTGAATTCTGCTCTTGGGTTCCTTCCGGTGGTTGTTGATAGTAATGCAGTTGTCCCTGGGTTGCAATCCTGGGCAGGTGTCCCTGCTGATTGCAGCTCTGACTGGGATATTTAGGTGTGCAGGATTCATTAGCCCTTGCCAGTTGTCCATTGTTCTTGGAGGTTTTGCATCTCTGTCTGGTTCCTCCTGCCCTGCTGCCTAATCAGCAAAGATAAGTGTCTGTTTTTTTGTTTCTACAGCACACATGCTGTGTGCTTTACAATTCAGTGCTATTCATGGTTTTTTCTTGTCCAGCTTAGACTGTGTTTGGATATTTCAGTCTAGTTGGATTCTCAGGAGAAGCAGATATACATTCCATGTCTTTAGTTAGATGGTGGAATTTTTGTATTATCTGCTGTGGATATTTTTAGGGTTTTTATACTGACCGCTTAGTATTCTGTCCTATCCTTTCCTATTTAGCTAGCTTGGCCTCTTTTGCTAAATCCTGATTTCTGCCTGCGTGTGTCTTTTCCTCTAATACTCACAGTCAATATTTGTGGGGGGCTGCCTATCCTTTGGGGTTCTGCTCTGAGGCAAGATAGAATTCCCATTTCCATCTATAGGGGTATTTAGTCCTCCGGCTGTGTCGAGGTGTCTAGGATGTGTTAGGTACACTGTTATGGCCTGGTGGTTACGGAGCAGTACTGAGATGACCTGGTGGGTAAGACCAATCATGGACAAGCTCAGCGGAGGTGGCAGCTCCACCGACAGTAATCACTGTTATGGCCTAGTGATTACGGAGCAGAACTGAAATGACCTGATGGGTAAAACAAATAAAGTACTAGCTCTGGGGAGGTGGTAGCTTTACTGACCGCAATCCCTACTCCTAACACCAACACTAGAAATAGCCGTGGAGCGTGCCTATCTCTGCCTAGACGCCT
This sequence comes from Ranitomeya variabilis, assembly GCF_051348905.1. Taxonomy (NCBI): domain Eukaryota; kingdom Metazoa; phylum Chordata; class Amphibia; order Anura; family Dendrobatidae; genus Ranitomeya; species Ranitomeya variabilis. The sequence continues at coordinate 363,243,727 of NC_135236.1, read as the reverse complement.
CTTCACAGCCTAAGAACTAGCTACCCCTGAAGATGGAAACGGAAAACTATCTCGCCTCAGAGAAACCCCCAAAGGAAAGATAGCCCCCCACAAATATTGATGGTGAGTGGAGAGGGAAATGACAAACTCAGAAATGAAACTAGATTTAGCAAAGGAGGCCAAAACTATCTAAATAGACAGAGATAGGAAAGGCTACTGTGCGGTCAGTATAAAAACTAAAAGTCCACGCAGAGATTACAAAAAATAACCTCCACACCGACTCACGGAGTGGAGGAGCAAATCTGCGACCCAGAGCTTCCAACTAGCCGGAATAATTCATAATGACAAGCTGGACAAAAGAGACATAACTTAAACTGAACAGAAGGTCATAAGCAGGGAAACACCCAAAAACTAGCAGAACTTATCTTAAGCTGAAATGGACTGGCCAACAGAGAACTTCCAGGAAAGGACTGAATCCACAGGAAGAAACATTGACAGCTGGCATCAACTACAGCCTAAAGCCCAGTTAAATAACAAGGCCAGGGCACCAATTAGTGAAAGCAGCTGCTAAGTTCCACTTGAAACCACCAGAGGGAGCCCAAGAGCAGAACTCCCAAAAATACCATTCATGACCACAGGATGGAGCCCAAGAACGGAATTCACAACAGTACCCCCCCTTGAGGAGGGGTCACCAAACCCTCACCAGAGCCCCCAGGCCGATCGGGACGAGCCAAATGAAAAGCACGTACCAAATCGGCAGCATGGACATCGGAGGCAAAAACCCAAGAGTTATCCTCCTGGCCATAACCCTTCCACTTGACCAGATACTGAAGTTTCCGCCTTGAAAGACGAGAATCCAAAATCTTCTCCACCACATATTCCAGCTCCCCCTCAACCAACACCGGAGCAGGAGGGTCAACAGAGGGAACCATGGGCACCACATATCTCCGCAACAAAGATCTATGGAACACATTATGAATGGAAAAAGAAGCTGGAAGGGCCAAACGAAAAGACACCGGATTGATAATTTCCAAAATCCTATAAGGACCGATAAAACGAGGCTTGAACTTAGGGGAAGAGACCTTCATAGGAACATGACGAGAAGACAACCAGACCAGATCCCCAACCCGAAGCCGGGGACCAACGCACCGACGGCGGTTAGCAAAACGTTGAGCCTTTTCCTGAGACAATGTTAAATTGTCCACCACATGAGTCCAAATCCGCTGCAACCTGTCCACCACAGAAACCGAAGGCTCAACCTGCCCTGAAGAAAAACGAGGATGAAAACCGAAGTTACAAAAAAAAGGCGAAACCAAAGTAGCCGATCTAGCCCGATTATTAAGGGCAAACTCGGCCAACGGCAAGAAGGTAACCCAATCATCCTGATCAGCAGACACAAAGCATCTTAAATAGGTTTCCAAGGTCTGATTGGTTCGCTCCGTCTGTCCATTTGTCTGAGGGTGAAATGCCGAAGAAAAAGACAAATTAATGCCCATTCTAGCACAAAAGGACCGCCAAAATCTAGAAACAAACTGGGTACCTCTGTCAGACACAATATTCTCCGGAATACCATGCAAACGAACCACATGCTGGAAAAACAAAGGAACCAAATCAGAGGAGGAAGGCAACTTAGGCAAAGGTACCAAATGGACTATTTTAGAAAACCGGTCACAAGCCACCCAGATGACAGACATCTTCTGAGAAACAGGAAGATCAGAAATAAAATCCATGGAAATATGCGTCCAGGGCCTCTCAGGGATAGGCAAAGGCAAAAGCAACCCACTAGCACGAGAACAGCAGGGCTTAGCCCGGGCACAGGTCCCACAGGACTGCACGAAGGAACGCACATCCCGTGACAAAGAAGGCCACCAAAAGGACCTGGCAACCAAATCTCTGGTACCAAAGATCCCAGGATGACCGGCCAACACCGAACAATGAATCTCAGAAATCACCTTACTAGTCCATCTATCAGGAACAAACAATTTCCCCACAGGACAGCGGTCGGGTCTATCAGCCTGAAACTCCTGAAGCACCTGCCGCAAATCAGGGGAGATAGCAGAAAGAATCACCCCCTCCTTGAGAATACCAGCCGGCTCACGGACTCCCGGAAAATCAGGCAAAAAAACTCCTAGACAGGGCATCAGCCTTCACATTCTTAGATCCCGGAAGATACGAGACCACAAAATCAAAACGGGAGAAAAACAAAGACCACTGAGCCTGTCTAGGATTCAACCGCTTGGCAGACTCAAGGTAAATCAGATTCTTATGATCGGTCAAGACCACAACACGATGCTTAGCTCCCTCAAGCCAATGTCGCCACTCCTCAAATGCCCACTTCATAGCCAACAACTCCCGATTGCCGACATCAGAATTACGCTCAGCAGGCGAAAACTTTCTGGAGAAGAAAGCACACGGTTTCAACACAGAGCCATCAGAACTTCTCTGAGACAGAACAGCTCCTGCCCCAATCTCAGAAGCGTCAACCTCAACCTGAAAAGGGAGAGAAACATCTGGCTGACGCAACACAGGGGCAGAAGTAAAACGACGCTTAAGCTCCTGAAAGGCCTCCACAGCCGCAGAGGACCAATTCACCACATCAGCACCTTTCTTGGTCAAATCGGTCAGAGGTTTAACCACAGTAGAAAAATTAGCAATGAAGCGGCGATAAAAATTAGCAAAGCCCATAAATTTCTGAAGGCTCTTCACAGATGTGGGTTGAGTCCAATCATAAATAGCCTGGACCTTAACAGGGTCCATTTCAATAGCCGAGGGAGAAAAAATGAACCCCAGAAAAGAAACCTTCTGAACTCCAAAAAGGCACTTAGACCCCTTCACAAACCGTGTGTTAGCACGGAGAATCTGAAATACCATCCTGACCTGCTTCACATGAGACTCCCAATCATCGGAAAAAAACTAAATATCATCCAAATATACAATCATGAATTTATCCAGATAATCCCGGAAAATATCATGCATAAAGGACTGAAACACAGATGGAGCATTAGAGAGCCCGAAAGGCATCACAAGATATTCAAAATGGCCTTCGGGCGTATTAAATGCTGTTTTCCATTCATCACCCTGTTTGATGCGAACAAGATTATACGCCCCTCGAAGGTCAATCTTGGTAAACCAGCTAGCCCCTTTAATCCGAGCAAACAAATCAGAGAGCAAAGGCAAAGGGTACTGGAATTTGACCGTGATCTTATTGAGAAGGCGATAATCTATACAGGGCCTCAAGGAGCCATCCTTCTTGGCAACAAAAAAGAACCCCGCTCCCAACGGTGACGAAGACGGGCAAATATGCCCCTTCTCCAAGGACTCCTTTACATAACTCCGCATAGCGGCATGCTCTGGCACAGACAGATTGAAAAGTCGACCCTTAGGGAACTTACAGCCAGGAATCAAATTAATAGCGCAATCACAGTCCCTATGAGGAGGCAGAGGACTGGATTTAGGCTCCTCAAATATATCCTGGAAATCCGACAAAAACTCAGGAACTTCAGAAGAAGGGGAGGAGGAAATTGACATCAGGGGGATGTCACTATGTATCCCCTGACAACCCCAACTAGTCACAGACATAGATTTCCAATCCAACATTGGATTATGTACCTGTAACCATGGAAACACCAGCACAACCACATCATGCAAATTATGCAACACCAAAAAGCGAATATTTTCCTGATGTGCTGGAGCCATGTTCATGGCTAACTGTGTCCAGTACTGAGGTTTATTATTGGCCAATGGCGTAGCATCAATCCCCCTCAAGGGAATAGGGCTCTGCAAAGGCTCCAAGGAAAAACCACAGCGCTTGGCAAATTCTAGGTCCATTAAGTTCAGGGCAGCGCCAGAATCCACAAATGCCATTACAGAAAAGGACGACAATGAGCAAATCAGGGTAATAGACAAGAGAAATTTAGGCTGTACAGTACTGATGGTGACCGACCTAGCAACCCTCTTAGTTCGCTTCGGGCAGTCAGAGATAGCATGAGTAGCGTCACCACAGTAAAAACACAGCCCATTCTGACGTCTGAACTCCTGCCGTTCTGCTCTCGTCAAAATCCTATCACATTGCATGGGCTCAGAACTCTGCCCAGAGGACACCGCCATATGGTGCACCATCTTACGTTCACGTAGGCGCCAATCAATCTGAATGGCCAGAGACATTGATTCATTCAAACCAGCAGGCGTGGGAAACCCCACCATAACATCTTTAAGGGCTTCAGAAAGACCCTTTCTGAAAATAGCTGCCAGGGCATCCTCATTCCATTTTGTAAGCACAGACCACTTTCTAAATTTCTGACAATATATCTCTGCTGCTTCCTGATCCTGACACAGAGCCAGTAAATTTTTTTCTGCCTGATCCACAGAATTAGGTTCGTCATAAAGCAGTCCAAGTGCTTGAAAAAATGAATCTACATTGAGCAATGCAGGATTCCCTGGCTCAAGGGAGAATGCCCAGTCCTGCGGGTCGCCACGCAGCAGAGAAATAACAATCTTCACCTGCTGAATGGGGTCACCAGAGGAACGGGGTCTCAGGGCAAAAAACAATCTGCAATTATTTTTAAAGTTCAAGAACTTAGATCTATCCCCAGAAAACAAATCAGGGATAGGAATTCTAGGCTCAGAAACAGGAGTTTGAACAACATAGTCTTGGATACTCTGTACCCTTGCAGCGAGATGATCAACACGCGCAGACAGACCCTGAACCTCCATATCAGCACCAAGCTCCTGCACCATCCAAAAATCAAGGGGAAAAAAAAGACAAAACAGGCAACAAGAAAAAAAAAACAATGACTCAGAACTTTCTTTTCCCTCTTTTGAGATGCATTTAACACATTGTGGGCCAGCTGTACTGTTATGGCCTGGTGGTCACGGAGCAGTACTGAGATGACCTGGTGGGTAAGACCAATCATGGACAAGCTCAACGGAGGTGGCAGCTCCACCGACAGTAATCACTGTTATGACCTAGTGATTACGGAGCAGAACTGAAATGACCTGGTGGGTAAAACAAATAAAGTACTAGGTCTGGGGAGGTGGTAGCTTTACTGACCGCAATCCCTACTCCTAACACCAATACTAGAAATAGCCGTGGAGCGTGCCTATCTCTGCCTAGACACCTCTTCACAGCCTAAGAACTAGCTACCCCTGAAGATGGAAACGGAAAACTATCTCGCCTCAGAGAAACCCCCAAAGGAAAGATAGCCCCCCACAAATATTGACGGTGAGTGGAGAGGGAAATGACAAACTCAGAAATGAAACTAGATTTAGCAAAGGAGGCCAAAACTATCTAAATAGACAGAGATAGAAAAGGCTACTGTGCGGTCAGTATAAAAACTAAAAGTCCACGCAGAGATTACAAAAAATAACCTCCACACCGACTCACGGAGTGGAGGAGCAAATCTGCGACCCAGAGCTTCCAACTAGCCGGAATAATTCATAATGACAAGCTGGACAAAAGAGACATAACTTAAACTGAACAGAAGGTCATAAGCAGGGAAACACCCAAAAACTAGCAGAACTTATCTTAAGCTGAAATGGACTGGCCAACAGAGAACTTCCAGGAAAGGACTGAATCCACAGGAAGAAACATTGACAGCTGGCATCAACTACAGCCTAAAGCCCAGTTAAATAACAAGGCCAGGGCACCAATTAGTGAAAGCAGCTGCTAAGTTCCACTTGAAACCACCAGAGGGAGCCCAAGAGCAGAACTCCCAAAAATACCATTCATGACCACAGGATGGAGCCCAAGAACGGAATTCACAACAGTACACCCCACGGCTACTTCTAGTTGCGGTGTCAGTTTAGGGTTTGCGGTCAGTACTGGTTCCACCTACTCCTGAGAAAGTCCCATGCGGCTCCAAGGTCACCAGATCATAACACCACACATACCGGAGACACTGATAAGTGAAACCAGCCTTAGTCCAAGTTCACAACACTGGAACCAATGTTATTTAGTAGGGCAGCTCAAATGAGTGTTTTTTTTTTTTTTCTAAAGACCAAAGATGCTTGTGAAAAAAAATTACAGCATGCAATAGTTTCTTCCGTATCCTGAATGAGACTTGCCTATTCAAATTTATGGATGCAAAAAAGTTTAATCACATAAGGGACCACCATGTACAAGTGCTGATCACTAAATTAGAATATCATCAAAAAGTTAATTTATTTCCAAACCCTGTTTTTTAGAACATCAGATATCAGCCATGACATAGCCACTTACTTGGGGGTAAAACACAATTATTGTCCAAATTGTTTTAGAAGGCAAGAAAATATGTAGAACTTTTCTACTTTTAGACTAAAAACATCTATAAATCATGAAAGTTATAAATTCATTATATCTTAAAAAAGAACTGGGATTTTTACTTTTTTTTATATATATTTTTTCATCCTCTTATTCCAACTTTTTTTCTGTCCCCATAGCCGTATGAGAGCTTGTTTTTTTGTCTGACGAGTTGTACTTTTGAATTACACCATTCATTTCACCACACAGTGTACTGGAAAATGGGAAAAAAAATCCTAGTGCTATGAAATTGCAAAAGAAGGTTTTTACTTACCATGTTCACTATATGATAAAACTGTCTTGACAATTTGACTCTCCAGGTCAGTATTAGTACGCAGATACCAAACATGTATAGATTTTTTTTATTTAAGTGGTGATTTTTTTTTTATAGAGAAATTTGTTAAAAAAATTAAACTTTTGTTGCCATTTTCTGAGATCTCTAGTGTTTTCATTTTTTGGGCTATGGGGCTGTGTGAGGGCTTATGTTTTGCACCCTGAGCTGATGATTTTAATGATACTATTTTTGGGTAGATGTTCTGTTTTGCATCACCTTCTGTTTCAATGTTATGACGGCCAAAAAAATGTAAAAATGTAATTCTGCCATTTTGATTTTTTTCCCGATTTTTTTTACAAATTCTTTTATTGTTATAATTGCTTTATTTTTTTATGGGGCAAAATATCAGCTATTTGAACTTGTAAGATTTTTATTTTTAAACACTTTTTTTTTTTACTTTGTTCAATAGTCTCTTTAGGTAATTTGAAGCTGCAATAGTCCGATCACCTGTGCTATATATAGCAGTGTTTCAGCACTGCTATGTATAGCAGACGTCACGATCTCCTATGAATGCCAGACACAGGCCGGCATTCCTAGGAAGCTTATAATGACAGGCATGGAAGTCATCAGCAGACCCCCAGCTGTCATGACAACCCATTGTTTCCCCGCGATCACATGACAGGGACGCCGATGGGAGGGATGAATGACGTGCTTACGGATAGAGAGTGCTAAATCCCGCTGTAAATGATTGACAGCGGGATTTAACTGGTTAACAGTCGCAGCTATTGAAGGCACATGATAGCTGAATATTTAACTCATCATGTGCAGGGAAAGATGTGTTCTTGGCGTGCTGCGAGCCAACATCAAAGGCGGGGACTCGACCTTGGACCGTAAACATTTCTTGATCAATGGAACTGTAACTTCTTCACTCTGACACTGTTCCATCAGTGGTGCCAGTGTTACCCTATCCATAGAATGAATGGTAATGCCAAGTTGTAAAGAAAAGCAGGACAGTGTAAGAGAGAAATGACACAAAACAGTGTTGTAGAAGGTAGGTGATACAACTTGTAATGTCAAACATACATACATGGGTATGGAAAACGGAACCATGGAGAACTGGACAATATCTCTCCTCTTGCATCTGTCCTTGCTTTAAATCCATATGCTTTACTATCTGATGGGAATACACCAGTCAGGGTTAAAATATAGCATAACAGCCATGATAACATTATAGCCATAATAATCTGAAATAAAAAAATATATAAATGATCATAATGTTTTTTCACATATTTATACAGTATCTTGAAACTTATTGACACAAAATGAAAATATTATATTGAAATTAGTTTGTATAACATGAATGTATAGGGAAAACAAATAACAATAGTGTAATATTGAAGTTCACTTTACCCTCTAAGGCTAAGTTCCGACTAGGCGTTTTTGCTGCATTTTTTTAATGAGTTTTTTTTATTCTAATCTTCAGGTGCTTTTTACAGTACCAGCAAAGCATATGAGATTTCATAAATCTCATGCACACAGCTTGATTTTTTCTCATCGGTATTTTGTGCTTTGCATGTTTTTTTGGACATAGAGTATGTCGCTTCTTTCAGTGTTTTTTTTGGTGTTTTTTCAGCGTGTTTTACCCATTAACTTGAATGGGGTGTGAAAAAACACAGAAAAAACGCACCAAAATGCAGGTATCAGGTTTTGCTGCATTTTTGTGCCAAAACATGATTCTAAGGAATAGGACTTTTTTTCCCAACATTAAACTTTATCAGCATGCACAAGAGACAAATTTAGCATGCCAAAACTGCAGCAAAAAACGCAGCAAAATATAAAAAAAATAAATTGGAAAAAAATAATTGGAACTCAAATTAAATTTGTTGACCCATAAAGAATAATACAAAATGTCACGTGGCACAAACACGTGGATTCAAGAGTGAGTTCATATGTTATAATCAAAAGCTTTCTTGGTGTAGTTTTACTGCAATTTGAGCACAAAATGTAAATTTAACCTAAAGTATTTGAAAAGAACAGAGATCTAGTATCCAAACTGAGGTGTGGGAAGCCTTATATCAGAAATCATGACTTACAATTGCTAAATGCCACTGGAGAAATCCACTCTAACCTCATTCAATAAAGTGCTGAGAAAAAACACAAGCCGAGTAGATTTTTTGTTATATATTCCATCAATTATACATTTATATTTTACAGTACAGCTAATAATTAACTGCTGCTCTTTGCATATACATCAGCAGTGTCGCTTTTCATTCAGTTTACTTTTCAAATCACCCCCCGGCCAACGTCTATATGACCACTGCTAGATTTATATTGAAGAAAGGGTTTAAAGTCAGAGACAGTATGATAGCATTGCTCTGGTGTGCAGCGATATACTCAGGCAATTGCTAGTCTAAAGGCCCGCATGCCTCATTATAGAGAAATGAAAGAAAATTTCCCATCAGATATGGTCATTTTTTTCTTTGAAATAATTAGCCAGATTGTCATGGCTGACGTTGCTGGTTGGGGCCTGCACTCTTGAATTGAAGAGGGATGAAATGTGAAAGAGTAATTTATGACGGTTAGATAGTGAAGTCTTGGGTGTGTTGAAGTAGGCCTGTTTGGATAGGTGAAGGGTAGAGTTGTAGGCTTTAAGCATAAACTTATTAAGGATGAAACCTTTGGCCAGATTGAATTTTCTTCACAGATGGTCAGCGAACCTGGAGCACCGCTGAAGAAAACATGTTTGCAGCATGTGCCAGGGTTTCCATCATCTATGCCGAGTTGTTCTATTTGTAGGAGGTGCAGCTTCATCCAGGGAACTTTGCAGTAAAAGGGATGTTAGGGTATGTGCACACGTTGCAGATTTGACTGTGGAATTTTCTGTGCAGATTCTGTATTTCTTGGCAGATGGCAGAAAACGCAGGTCAGAATCTGCGCGTTTTTTGGCGGTTTTTGTGCATTTTTTTTATTTGCTGTGGATTTGGCAGCACTCTGCATCTCCATTAAGAATATCCACCACTGAAGAAATGCACACTGTTTAAAAAGAAGATGAAGTGCTTATTTTCAGCACAGGAGTAGGAGCCATCAGATGCTGCAGTCTTCTGCCATGATAACCCCGTGACAAGTGTTTATTGTCTTGGAACTCTGCCATGCAGGCCATTTTTGCCCAGTCTCTTTCTTATGGTTGAGTCATCAACACGGACCTTACCTGAAGCAAGTGAGGCCTACAGTTCTTTGGATGTTGTTGTGGGGTCTTTTATGACCTCTTGGATGAGTTGTCGTTGCACTCTTGGGGTAATTTTAGTTTGCTGGCCACTACTGGTAAGGTTCACCACTGTTCCATGTTTTTGCCATTTGTGGATAATGGCTCTCACTGTGGTTCGCTGGTGTCCCAAAGCTTTAGAAATGGTTTTATACCCTTTTCCAGACTGATAGATCTCAACTACTTTGTTTCTGAATTTCTTTGGATTGCAGCATAATGTTTAGCTTTTGAGGATCTTTTGGTCTACATTGTTAGGCAGGTCCTACTTAAGTGATTTCTTGATTTAAAACACGTGTGGCTCTAATCAGGCCTGTGTGTGGGTAAAGAAATTGAACTGCACTTCCCAAAAATTTGATAAGCCACAGTTAATTTATGTTTTTGGGGGCCACGTTTTCACACATGGCCCAATAGGTTTGGATTTCTTTCTCCCTTAAAAATAAAGACCTTCATTTAAAAACTGCATTCTGTGTTTACTTCTGTTATTTTTGTCTAATATTTAAATTTGTTTTGTGACCTGAAACATTTAAGCGTGACAAACATACAAAAGTATAAAAAATCAGGAAGGAGGCAAACACATTTTCACACCTTTGTACAATTGCATAGAATAAAACGGTATTGAAAAAGAATACTATTAAACTTGGGGTTGCAAGAATGGCTCTGATCTTTTTGAAGGGAAGCTTTACTTTTAGAAAAATGGAGCAATCCTGAAGCAAGCTGTCATCCAGAATTGAACAAAGATTATAATTTAGAATCTGATTATATTAGATAACTGTCACAGTTTCACCCCTCAGTGTCTGACATGCAGTTACTGACAGATCCGGCATTCAATCTGATACAATAACATGCTGAGCTGTCAGTGTGTTGATTGACAGCTCTGCCATCCAATTTGAGACTGGGAGGCGCTGGCTATCTACAGGTGTTAATTGTCCCCGATTATTGCCAGGCTACTTAACTGGGCTGTTACTCCCAGATCTCTGCCAGACATACATTCAGCTTGTGTTAGGTTTGTCTCTCTGTGCCTTGCGTTCTGTGAATTGATCTTTCGCTGCCTGAGCTTGGACCTCAAAGTAAATATAGGTAAACTGACTGAACAGCAATCTAGTCTGAACTGGTGCATAACCAAAAAAGACTTACATAGCAAATATGTAAGTCTTTTTTGGTTATGCACCAGTTCAGACTAGATTGCTGTTCAGTCAGTTTACCTATATTTACTATGTACTATTTTTTCTGACTTGAACGCTCCGCCCTTCACCATGCTGTGATTTTAATTACATCCAAACACAGTTGGTTCCGACCTTCCTATAAATGCAGGCTTTACCATGTTATTAGCCATAGGTAAGTGTTCACACTAGGCAGACAGGTCAGGGACCCATCCAATCTGAGATTACCTTGACGTTTTTGTGGATGGGCTCACATTTTTTGGCCAAATCTTGTGCTAAGCATCTCATGTGTTTTTTCATAGATTTCACAAGCCATTATGCTATTCACATTTCATGTATCGCACATTTCCTTGCTTTAGTACAGTTGAGTGAAGCCATCTATTTGACCTATTTGGTCAGAATGAGGTCCATCATTCTGACCATCCGTCTGTTTAACCCCTTCTGCTGTGAGCCGCAATCCTTCTGGTACTATGACCTTGGAACGTTACCTGACAACGCTTTTGTCTCTTCCTTTTGTTTACAAAGTATCAGCATCACAATAACAGTCATTCCCACATACCTCACCTTGATGAGCTCATATGGGGGTTGGTCAATTGAATGTGGATAGGTCTCAAAAAATAAGGTCCCCAATTTTCCCCAATATCTGTCCACATGGATGTCCCAGGCAGGTTATATTAATGCCATATTCCCTATCATAATTTTAGTTTTCCATAGAAAAAAACATGGCATTTATATCACCATCCATCTGTCCGATATTAATTGTGGGCACAGACCACCAAGTGATGTAAGTAAACGCTTTACATTTGCCACTTAGTCATGACAAAAATGCCTCCCATAACTATAGGACCTATGTTTGTCACAAAAAAAAAACAAATCATAACTCGAAGCTCTAACAGAATGATCAGCCATAATATTATGAGTAGCCATGTTGGACCGAACAACCATCTTGGACATTCAGTCAACTAACTTTGCAGCTAATGGAATGCAGGTTTTTGAGCTTTCCCCAGAATGAAGGCACAGAATAAAGGTTAATTGGAGCAGCAGCAGGGCACTATGGCAGTAAACAAGTGGTATCATATGGTAGCAAGAAGTGTATTTGTGACCGTGACATAGAAACAAGGACAGTACAGTCAATATGTGAAGACTTATGTGAGTAATGATATTAGCAAAAAGGGACATGAGGATTTAAGGATTGTAATGGAGTTTAGTGTAATACTCAAATATTGTCATGTTGCATTATCACTTTCTTTGTTGTCTAAAATACATGTTTTTTCTTTGCAGTGGGAAGTTATCATGTATATTCCCTTTTCCGCAGTATGTAGTTCCTTTGTCTAACCATGTATAAAAAGCCCCTTATACTGTACGTTGGGGCCACAACATTGCCAGATCGCCCATTGTTGTACTACCTGTCTGGACACCGGTGAGTGTCTATGTGCTTTAACTCACTACCTGTACATGCTCTGATGCCTCTGCTTCAACAAATTGTCTACAGTGTCTTCTTGGCTCTTTCAGCTCTTGGTTAGGACTTTCTTACAGAATCCAGCTACAAAGAGTATGCTTGTGATTCTTTAGAACATAGGAAGCCTTATCTCCATAGACCACAAACTGTGAATGAACTGCATGTCTACTATCCATTAGATAACCCATTTTAATTACCTGTTCACAGCAGGATGTCCTAGCTGAATTGTAGTCATGTGGAGTGTTTGAGAGTGCTAGATCTTTTTTTCTTTCAATTCATGATGAAGCGATTAATGATGAGCGAGAGTGCTTGCCACTGCTCGAATCTCGATTGAGCATCAGGATGCTCGGGCACGATCTGTACTCAATCAAGTATCCCGGGTGTGCGAGCACCCACCCCACATGTTTTGCGATGTTTTTTCATCATGACAATCACGGTAATACCATATCCATGTTGCCTACTGGCATTACTATGATTGACCAGCCACATCACATCATCGGGTCTATATAAGAGTAACAAGAATTGCTGGAGAAGTGAAGGTTTGCATTACAGGCTTAGGGCTCATACTCATTTGTGCAAGAAACGGACGAGTGCAATCCGATAAGCATTTGGATTGCACTCAGACCAATGTTATTCAATAGGTGACATCTCATCTGTGATTTTTTTCTCAGCTGAAATCGGACTGAGAAAAAAATCGCAGCATGATTTGCTGCATACCTCGGACGAGACTCGCCAATGTAAGTTAATGGGTGCGAGAAAAAAAAATTGCACGGCATACGGACCATCCGTATGCCATCCTTTTTTTACAGATACCTTACCATTCTGTGGCATAGAACACTGTACATGGTCCTGCAAATGATTGTAGAAAAATAGTTGCAGAGAAAAAAAGCGCATTGCATACATATGTCATATGGATGTCATACGGATGCTATGTGAGAAAAATCGCATTGTACACGCATGGCACTTGTCCGTTTTTTTTTGGGTCCAGATTACGGACCTTTTGTTTTCTCGCAAATGAGTATGAGCCCTTATAGAAAGGGTATATTGCCTTACAGTCCTTGCTGCTGAAACCTATAACCCAACAGTCCTTTTCAGAGGTATGTCTATTCTATTCAATATTAATAAGGCTGTTAGCTGTATTTGGTGTAAGGATGGCAGCTGGAGAAGGGAAAGTAGTGCATTACAGGCATATAGAGAGGGTTTATAGCCTTACAGTCCTTACTGCAAAAACCTAAAACCAAAACTCCTTATCAGGGCTACGTCTATTCTATTCAATATAAATACCACTGTTCATTGTATTTAGTGTAGGGATAGGTGCTGGAGAATGGATAGTAGTGCATTATAGGCCTATAGTCATGATTTATAGCTTTACAGTCCTTGCTGCAGAAATTAGAGATAAGCAAATGTGCTCGGCGATACCCAGATATCACTCTAGTATCTGGGTGCTCGAATGTGCTCGTTACTTGGCGAGCAATAGGCAGAGCTCGATTTCTAATTCGATTCCCAACCCCGCATCTTTGGAGCCTCTTATGCAGCCAATAAGCATGTGGAGATTGCTTGTGAGTCACTATAATGCCATAGCCATTTGGTAGTGGCATTACTGAAATTGGTTGGCAGTCTGACATTATCAGGGATTATAAAAAGACAAGCTTCGCCCTGCTCCGCACCCTGATGTCGTTGCACAGCTCAGGGACAGTTCGTATTGGAGGGAGAGAGTGCTTGTCCAGGCCTGTGTGTGCACAATATAACAAATCAGAGTCCTGTACTGTTGATATTGGTGCTGAAGCAGAACCATCATACTAAGAGCCCTTGTCAGGGCTAATCCTTTTCTTTGCTGTTTGCATTTAGTGTAGGGAGGGAGAGTCTCAGGCACAGTGGGAGTGACAGTCTGTAGACAGGGATTAGGGCTGTGCAGTCTGTTGGCAAATATATAACTGCAGCTTTTTTTTGAGTGGGGGGGTAAAAAATTTAGCAGATTTTCATCCATCAAGTATTAGATGCTTTGAGGTCCTTTTTTATGTTCTATAACACTCCCAAAAATCACTGAAACATTTTCCTGTGTTAAATCTCTCGCCCATACACTATTCTGTAGTGTGGAGTACATTTCTGTCATCTCTAAAACTGAGAAAAAGCACTTACATTTTTTGCAGGGTTACGTTTCCATGCCATACAGTATTACGTGGTCTGGGCAAATTTCTGTGATCTATAAAACTGAGAAAAAGCTTTGAAACATTTTTCTGGATTGAATTTGATTGTGACCCATATACTTTTTGCGTTCTCTTCGTCATATTACGGTGGAGTAAACTTACAAAAACCGCTTTAATTACTGCAGGTGACCAATTTTTTTCTTTTATTAAAAATAAAATTGGTTTTAAGAGATTCGTTAACTCTAAAATGTTTAAGGCATGCGTTAAGGGACAGGGAAGTTGAAGTGCTGATAATGGTGCACACAGATCCCGAGGACGTAGGGCAGGTGTGACTACATCTGTTGCTTTAGCACAAGAATCACACCCATTCACAACACATAGGTTCCTCTCCCCCTTTGCAGGGAGGCACAGTACACCACTTCTGAAGCTAGAGCAGTGTGAACATGTGGTCAGTTGGATAGCAGATAATGCTTCCAGCAGCACCACCCAGTCTTCCACAAGGTCCAGTCTCACCAAGCTAAAGTCTGGATCACTTAATCCTCACCATGATACTCCTCCCTCCCATCATGGTGAGTCACAGGAGACTAGTGATCCCACACTAGGACACACTCATGAGCTCTTTACAACATAATTTCTTGATTGTGGCCTCTCAACCTACATGCTCCAAGAAGGCCAGGAGGACATGCTGTTTATTAATGTACAAAACTTAGAACAGCCAAGGGCACAAGAAAATGATGGTGGGGAACGTTAAATTTTGGATAAGGAGGAAGATAATGATGAGACACAGTTGCCGCTAAGTCTTATTTATATTAAGTCACGAAGACCAGGGTGCGGGAAAACGAGGTGGTGGCATCCACTGAACCTGGAAAGCTGACATGCAGAGTAAGGCCAGCAGTGCTGAGGGGAAGACATTGGCAAAACCGAGACAGACAGGAAGAGGCAGTGGGGTGACCAGAAGGAGACTGCAGGAAACTTTTCCGCAAAACACTGACACTCGTGAATTTTTCTGTCAAAGAATTAGATATTCCCCAGTATGGGACTTTTTTAAAGAGAGTTCTTAGTGTAACAACATGGCCATTTGCAACCTGTGCCAGGCCAAGATCAGCAGAAGCTTGAAGACAAAGCCTAACCACCACCAGTATGATCAGGCACATGTCATCTGAACATCTGACTCAGTGGGATCAACGCCTGGGTCCACAATTGGTACCAGTGGGTGACACCACTGCCTTTTCCCCTGTGCTAGGTGCTTCCCAATCCCCTGTCCAAAACACTAAAACAGATGCCTCTCGGCCTGCACCTGTCCTTGCACAGTCTGAGGCACCATCATCAGACACTTCCAAATCCTTGTCCCAGCACAACGTTCAGCTGTCACTACCCTAGGCCCTGGAACAAAAAAGAAACTTCCCAGCCGCCCACCCACAGGCCCAAATGCTAAGTGGGCACATTTGCAGCTAATTGTTGTGTAAATGTTGCCATTTAGGCTGGTAGACAAGGAAGATTTATGCCAACTCATGGTGGCAGTTGTTCCTCGGTACTTGATCCCCAGTTGCCACCTTTTCTTCCGGTGTGGCGTCAACGCCTTGTTTCAGCACGTGTCAAGGAACATCACCCCTGCCCTTACCAACGCACTTACTAGCATTGTCCACTTAATGACCGACATGTGGACAAATGCTTGTGGCCAGGGACACTACATTTCCCTGATGGCACACTGGGTGAACATTGTGGAGGCTTGGGCCGAGTCACACCCTGGCACAGCACATGTGCTTCCATCGCTGAGGATTTCTTGCCCCACTATCTGGGTTTCCTCCACTTCCTACACCAGTTCCTGCACTACCTCCTGGTCCTCATCCTCCATCTCCGATGTGCTATCTCAGAGCTTATCATCCACATCAGCTGAAAGCTAGAAGCTCTGTAGCACTGCCTCAGCAAAGCAGCAACAGGCTCATAATTTATGGGCAACAAAATGGTGCAGGTTTCACAGGGAGCTTTCACCCATTGCTACATATCGGGGGCTCTGGCACTACCGGAACCCGGGTCATTTACATCCCAGGCACCTGGGAATCGGGCTTGCATTTTTGTAATTGTTTTTCATTTTTTTTAAGTAATTTTATTGCTAGTAAAAAAATCTTACTCTTATTCTCTCTCTAGAATGCAGGTATACAGAAATGCACTGGTATATAGAGTTGTATCTGTCCTTGTCATTTCAGAGCCTGTAGCCTGTTCACATTCAAGTAGAGAAAATACACTCGCAAATGTCAGAGCAAGCTTCTACTACTGCCTAAAATGTTGCAGGTTGGGGGTTTAAATCTTGGATAAACCTGATCACAAGGGAGGAATTGCATATTTAACTGAATGATTGTGGAGGAGAGAGCTGCGGAGCAGTGAAGATGGTAGGATGGAAGAAACAGACACAGCCCTGACCTCTCGGGACAGCTCCCTCAAATTGCACAAGTCCTTCTGGATCTGAGACAGTTGAGAGCTGTATACAGCGTCAGACTAGAGCACCTTGGGCCCACCAGAGAACATCATTCTTGGGGCCCCATTATGTAGCTACAAAGAAATAAATACAAGACCACCAATTGTGTGGTAAAACACACTAATATCAGGGTAATATAAGGTAGTACCCATCTTAATTATGTAGAAGGGGTTGGGGTAGCCCTCCTCATAGAATATAAAGTAGCCAACTCATAGAATATAAAATAGCCCCCTCATAAGGTACAATGCAGCCCCTTCATAGTATATAATGTAGCCCCCTCATATAGTATAATGTAGCCCCCTCATAGAATATAATGCAGTTCCCCATAGAATATAATGTAGCCATCATAGAATATAATGCAACCAACCTCATAGAGTATAATGCAACCCCCTCATAAAGGTATAATGCAGCCCACCCATAGAATATAATGTTGCCCTCTCATAGGGTATAATGCAGCCCACTTCATATAGGATAATACAGCCCCCCCAGGATATAATGTAGCCCCCTCAGAATATAATGCAGCCCCTCCATAGAATATAATGCAGCTCCCTCATATAGTATAATGCAGCCCCCCACAGAATATAATGTATCCCCCTCAGAGTATCATGTTGCCCCCCTCTTAGAGTATAATGCTGCCCCCCTCATAGGGTATAATGCTGTCCCACTCATAGGGAATAATGCTGCCTCCCTCATAGGGTATAATGCTTCCCCCTTAGGGTATAATGTAGCTCCCCTATATGGTATAATGCTGCCCCAGACTCACTGATATATATATATATATATATATATATATATATATAAAAACCCAACACAATACTCACCTCTCCTCCTCGCTCCCACGCTGATTCCGGCGGCGGCTCTGCTCTGATGTCAGGAGCTACGCTGCCGTCGGCCTTGCACAAAGCAGGTATGCGATGAAGTGACATCATCGCGCACCCGCTGTATGTCAGAGGCGAGAGGAATGATGGGAAGGGAGCGTCATCTGACGCTCTCTCCTCCATTAATGTGCTTTGGGGGCGGTGCTGGCAACGGGTCCCCCTGGCTCATAGCGGCTGCGTGAGCTGGGGGCCCCTGAGGGAGAGGGGGTGGGGGCCCTGGTCTGCGGGCCCTGATAGCAGGCAGTGTTAGCTGCCGCGTGTGGCAAACGCTGCCCTCTATTATAGTAACATGATCTCACTCTTCTCAATGCCCATGGGGGCGTGGAGAAGCGTGAATATTCATTTCACTTTAGCAGTGGGAACAGGCTTGGGCTTCCTGTCACCCGCTGCTGTTCTGCTGGCACCAGCGGGCCCATAGCAGCTGCGTGGTGTGCCGCTATTGGCAACACCCTGCTGGCTTGGGGCCCCTGGAGCAGTGGGGGCCCTAGGCAGCTGCTGGCCCTGTATGCCAGCAGGTATCAGGGCCTGGGCCCACCGGAGAATCCTCCGGTTTTCCGGTGGCCCAGTCCGACCCTGGCTGTATAACGTCAATGTCACACTTCCCTAGAAGGAGACAATGCAGGCCTCATCTGCAGCTTCTCTCTAACATCTGCGCTGATCCTACTATGGCAAACTTTGTTCCATTGCATCCCGAATGGTTGGGATTAGAGATGATTGGATCGATTAATGGGACTCTGGTCCAGCATCCAGGTCAGTGACACAGTCCTTTTAAGTGCAGGCTATGGCTCACAGTTTTTGCTACTATCTAAGATGATGCACGTTGTGGGTACGATTCCCAGGTAGATTCAAGCACAAGAAAAGGAGCAGAATTGCTTATATAATTAATGTAAGCATACCCAGAGCCAAGGTACCCAAGGTACCGTCACATTAAGCGACGCTGCAGCGATATCGACAACGATGCCGATCGCTGCAGCATCGCTGTGTGGTCGCTGGAGAGCTGTCACACAGACAGCTCTCCAGCGACCAACGATGCCGAAGTCCCTGGGTAACCAGGGTAAACATCGGGTTACTAAGCGCAGGGCCGCGCTTAGTAACCCGATGTTTACCCTGGTTACCAGTGTAAATGTAAAGAAAAACAAACACTACATACTTACATTGCCGTGTCTGTCGCGTCCCTCGCCTTCAGCTTCCCTGTACTGTGTAAGCGCCGGCCCTAAAGCACAGCGGTGAAGTCACCACTGTGCTTTGCTTTACGGCCGGCACTGACACATTCCGTGCAGGAAGCTCTGAGCAGCAGCGCGGACGCCGGGGGAAGCGCGGCCCTGCACTTAGTAACCCGATATTTACCCTGGTTACCATTGTAAAACATTGCTGGCATCGTTGCTTTTGCTGTCAAACACAACGATACACGCCGATCTGACGACCAAATAAAGTTCTGGACTTTCAGCAACGACCAGCGATATCACAGCAGGATCCAGATCGCTGCTGTGTGTCAAACACAACGATATCGCTATCCAGGACGCTGCAACGTCAAGGATCGCTATCGTTATCGTTGTTAAGTCGCTCAGTGTGAAGGTACCTTTAGTAGAAGTTGGGACAGTGCCCTGAACTTCTGGGACAATGGGACTGCCCCCTCAAATCGGGACAGTCCAGCTACATCCAAGATGTCTCAAGTCCGCACAGTACTAATGTAAGCAGGCTGCGGGATGCAGTGACAGACAGGAGGCAGAGCAAGGGTTAACAAATTCAACAGATTTAATTAAACAGGAGGGTTAACTCCTCGCAGGGAGGTGAAGGGTTAAGCAGTAAAATGGTGAACAATGGGCAAGTTTAATGAGCAAGAAAACAAGATAATGGCAGTTCTTTTAAATCACTTATTGTGTCAGGGGTTTCCTAGTCCACATCTGAAGTTTTGCATGCAGTGGCACCAACAATGGCTGGCGCGATGCTGTTTCGGTGGGGTCCTGGAACCAACAGACCATCTTCTGGAGGCAGCGAGCGGTCGTCGGTTTTACCTGCTGAGCCACTATTCCATGATTTGGTACAACTGACTGAATCTGCAGCTGAGACTCCGGTGTCAAGTTGAGATGACTGTGCTCTGACTGGCAGGGGGGATTGTGGTGCCAAGTCCTGCAGGTGGATTCGGCTCCTCTGTACTAGTACTGCTCGATGAATTCCTTGATGCACTGCGCTTCCCTCAGCTACAATCATGCTGGGGGTCACAGGATGTTCTGCTCGCAGCCTGTCTCGGCTCTGTGACGCACAGTGGGGATCGCGCTGTTCACCCTGCTGCTCTCTGCGCGGTGGCGGGAAACTGAGCCTAGCTTCAGGTGCTTTAGATTTTATCTTAACCCTCCCCCAGGTCAAGAGGTTGGTCCTGCACACTATTCCTTCCCGCAGGCAACAGGGGAGACAGCCTCAACAGTTCCGGACCCGGCTTGGTACAGGTACCCGTGGCCCAGTTCTCCTCCTTACACTATCTTGTATCACAACCTTGACTGCACCCAGAAACAGCATCCCTGAGGTTTTAGCTGAGGCCCAGACTCAGTTCTTACTAGCTCCATTCAGGCTTACTTTATCTCCACAACAATAGGAGACTTTTCCAGAGCTAACCCCACTCTGGCTGACAGTACACAAAGTGAAACAAACCACCCTCCTCTACAGCTCTCCCCTATTCTTACAGTTGGACACATAATTAGATCATCATCTATTCTCTTGAAACTAGGATTTGCTCAGTGAATTCGCCAAACCAATTTCTTTCCAAAGACTCACAAAATACTAAAAAAAAATTCCATATAGCTGTTTCCAATTTCTCCATTACACATTCCAGCTTCCAGCCTACCTTTTAATCCTTAGCAAGCAAGCCTCTTCACACTAAACCTGCTTCTATTACACTGCTCTCCTCCAAGGTGGACAGAACTCATGCCTAACTTACTCATAGGACATATCACAATTGAACCATATAGGTGGAACGCCCGCCAGGGCTGTGGGGTACTCGGTATCGGGTCCGGTACTTAAAGGGGATGTCAGATGGCTGCAACCCGGTCCGTGGCCCTGGGCACTCAATTTAAGGGGAATGTCTTTTAGGGGTTTTATGAATAAAGTTTATTGTTCGTGGCGCCACCTGTGGTGTTCGGTCAGTAGGGACCGACGCTGCTTAAAGGGGTCCTCTGGGGTGATGGTATGCAGCAAGATGGTGATGCTTCCCACAGGTGAAGCGGGGTCCCCAGGGCTTCCCAGGTGTAGGGCACCGATGGTGTGGTGGATGGTATGGCAAAGAACAAGGACACAGATTTGCAGTCTTTACCTGGTTTACTGATGATAGCAGGCCTCAGTCCAGGGTACCAAGTGCAGGGTAGCTGTGGTCCGGCCGGCTTGGAGGCAGTAGGGGGCCCCTCTCCCAGGTGAGGTCCGTAAGCCTTTCCTACTTGCGCTACTTTAGTTGGCAAGGTCCCTGCCGCTTGAGGCTTGGTTGCAAAGTCCCCTCTCTCCTGTCCTAAGACAGATGTCTGTACGATAGGCAGTGCGAGCCGGTTTATAGGGTCTCTATCACAACCTGGGCTCTCAGGTTACTGATTCACCTCAGACTTGATGTGGGCAATTGACATACAGTCCTATGCCCTCCAGTTTTGTCGCGCTTCCTGGAGAACAACACGACCTCAGGCTCCCGGTACCCGGTTTCTGCACTCTGGCTCTGAGGGTGTCCTTCCGCTGTTCCCCTGCTGAGCCTCTTCCTCTTCTGTGCTCCTTTCCTCTAAGCTCCTCCACTATTCAACTCCTTCAAATTCTAACTCTTTCCAGGGGTCGCAGCTCCCACGTGGCTGCTCGGCCCCTCTGTCTGTTCCAGACGTCCTTCTCCTCTAGACTGCCTAACTCCTCCTCCAAGCCAGAACACATATAGCTGGGGGACGCTCCCCTAAATCCGGGTTCAGAGCTCCCCATTCTGGCCTGGTAAACAGAATCCTCTTTGCCTCCACGCATGCTATCGCCCTCCCTGAAAGGAAGGCAACATCACTGTAACAACCGGTTACCTGGGGTGTTACATAGGCACTACACAAAGATTATACTGTCCACTGTTTGTGCCAAACCTCTCCATTTTGTCTCAATTTTGATAATGCTATAGGAACAGTGAAATCAGAAGGTTATCAGAGTATTTGACAGCAAAATATGTCCACATATGCCCATCACACACTGCTACCTTCCCTGACTCTCCCATACAAAAAATTGCTCAGCTGGGCTAACATGCCTGTTTTCTATGAGAGAACTGCTGCCAGACATTTCTGGCGTTGACTTATCTCATAGCGAACAAAAGGATCAACAGTTTGAAATTGTATATGGCGGGTCCTTCATCACATATACGGTGTTACTTCCTGATTTCTTTATGAAAATTGCTGCACATATATTTATAGAATTTATATATTATATATATTTACATAATTTATATATTATATACTGCTATATAAAATTGCTGCACATATATTGAGAGGTCAACTTTGACTTTTATTTAAAATACATTTATATATTATGTTTCGACTTGGGTGAGGGGTGACGGTGCTTATTATCAATCAAAACAGAGTACTAGAAATAAGTCCTTTTTCAATAGCTTTAAAAAAAGTTAGCGTTTAAACATTTTTGGGTCTTTTCTTCCTATTTGTTTTTTATCTGATTATATTCAGCACTTTAGTTGGGATTGATTATCAGAGAACAACCTGTTGCAGTGGCATGTCACATATAATGTAAAATTGTCCATTTGCCACAATAATTTCATACCAGCTTTTGTAAAATAATATCAAATTTATATAATGTCATGTTTAATAGTTTTTACCTACCGGAAACATTTTGAAGACTTGTAATTTATAAGTCTTTATTCCTCTTCCAATCTTATAGCAAGGTAAAATAAGAGGAATGTTTCTGAGATACTGTGCAAATAGTATTATCAGTACCAAAACTCTGAAAGAGATACAATAAAAAAATAAACTTGAATGCTTATTAGTGTGAAGCAGATCAGATAATGTGTAGTTGTGTAATGAGGGAAAGATGTGGCTTAAGTATATCAACACCCTTTATCAAAGTGTGCCGAATTAGTAGGTGCCTTGTTTTCCCCAGGCAAAATGGTCCTGAGTAAAAAAAGATGTACATTAACTGCCAAAGATTTGGGAAAAATCAAATGTGAAGCGATTCATCATCCTCCAGTAATGTCATACTCCAGAACAACAACATCCCTGGAGTTCTCTGAAGCATAAGATGCTTCATGCTCAGTGACATGTCTAAACGTAGGAAGGCTGGAACCCAACCACCACTGAACAAGTCATAAAAGTTTAAATGTCATGACTGGGCCAAGAAATAGCTGAAAACAGATTTTTTTAAATATTTTATGGACTGATGAGATGAGAGTGACTCTTGATGGACTAGATGGATAGGTCCGTGGCTGGATCAGGAGAAAAAAAAGATCAGGAAAAAAGTTTACATCTCTTAAGCAAACCATGCTCCATCACATGCATCGAAGTATTGCAATTCTTAGCTAAGCATTTCTTGGCCCAGTCTTTTTTCCTGAACATATTTTTTGCAACCCTACTGACTATGTACAGCAAAACTTTTGATGATTCTGTGATCACGCCCCAATATCATAGCACAGGAACAGACTGAGACTAAAATTCAGCCCTTGCATTTGAAAGCACAAAGGTCCATGCTGACTGTCACTTTACACAGATTGGGGTCTCTATATTACTTAATTTACCCTGCCTGCAAGAAACCAAGATTTTCTACTACGTATATTTCTAATAATATCGCTTTATAAGATTTAATAATCGTAATGATAATATAGCAATACAACAAACAAATAACACCAGACCAGAACCAGAACCACATATTACCAGCACATATAGTAGTGATAACTAGAGTTGAGCGACTTTCATTTTTTTAAGATCGAGTAGGGTTTTGGGAAACCCGATTTTGTCCAGAGTCGAGTCGAGTGCAGTCGGCCGATTATCGCTAAAAGTCGGGGATCGACCGAAACACGAAACCCAATGCAAGTCAATGGGGAAGCATAGTCGGCAGTGAGTGGAGGCCAGGAAAACACCTACAGTGCCCATTTTAATGCCAAAAACATCCATTCTTGTTTCTGAAGCTTGTCAATCTTAATTAACTTTATAATAATAGTTGGGCATAGGAAATTGGGGGTCATTTGGCAAAAGTTGTGGGGGGAGTAGGGCTGGCTCAAGTCTTTCGTGGGCCCAGGAAATGCGGACTACGTCACGGCGGTGTTGCAGGGAGAGGTAAGTATTTCAACGTTGCAAGTGCTGTGATCCTGAGCAAGCAGGGGGGGCCCACTCGTTCGCATTGGCACTGGCACAGGGCCCCTCAAAGTACGGCGGTGTGTTTGCATGGCGGGGGCGCCTCCCACCAGCAGCGACACTTTTGCGTACTCTGAGTGGCCCTGTGCCAGTGACGTCGCCAACGAGTATGCCCCCCGCACCTGATGAAGGAACCTGCACTTTCATCTGCACCTTCCTCTTTGTCCCTGTGTAAGGTGGTATAACATGCAGGAAGGGGAACCTTACTTTCAGCAGGGTCAGATTCTGGCTGTGTAGAGTACAAGGGGAATGTAGTGGTCTAGGTCAATGTACCAGCAGACTCATCTAGCAGTGGCTGGGCAATGGGCAGGATGAGGAGGAAACAGATATAGGGCCAAAGAATAAAGTAGGCTAAATGCAGATCAAAATTGGTAACAGGACTAAACAGGCGGCATTGCTTTGTTCAGTGGAGTAGCAAACCCAAGAGCAGCAGACACTGTTTCAAGGGCCTAACCACACTAGTAGGCCAAATGCAGTTTAATATCTGATAGTATAGGCCGAAAGCCAGAATGTGGAAGCTCAGCTTTCTTCAGTTGAGGACAACACCAGGGAGGGGCAGACACCGTTAGTAGGCCGGAACAGCCAATTTTTTAAAAAAACAGCAGTTAATAAGAGGCAGAAGGTAGAAGCTCAGCTTTATTCAGTTGAGGACAACACCAGGCAGGGGCAGACACCTTTAGTAGGCCGGAACAGCCAATATTTAAAAAAAAACAGCAGTTAATAAGAGGCAGAAGGTAGAAGCTCAGCTTTATTCAGTTGAGGACAACACCAGGCAGGGGCAGACACCTTTAGTAGGCCGGAACAGCCAATTTTTTAAAAAAACAGCAGTTAATAAGAGGCAGAAGGTAGAAGCTCAGCTTTATTCAGTTGAGGACAACACCAGGCAGGGGCAGACACCTTTAGTAGGCCGGAACAGCCAATTTCATTTTTAAAAATCGTAATTTGGAACAGAAGGTTGAAGCACAGCTTTATTCAGTTGAGGACAACACCAGGCAGGGGCAGACACCTTTAGTAGGCCGGAACAGCCAATTTCATTTTTAAAAATCGTAATTTGGAACAGAAGGTTGAAGCACAGCTTTATTCAGTTGAGGACAACACCAGGCAGGGGCAGACACCTTTAGTAGGCCGGAACAGCCAATTTCATTTTTAAAAATCGTAATTTGGAACAGAAGGTTGAAGCACAGCTTTATTCAGTTGAGGACAACACCAGGCAGGGGCAGACACCTTTAGTAGGCCGGAACAGCCAATTTCATTTTTAAAAATCGTAATTTGGAACAGAAGGTTGAAGCACAGCTTTATTCAGTTGAGGACAACACCAGGCAGGGGCAGACACCTTTAGTAGGCCGGAACAGCCAATTTCATTTTTAAAAATCGTAATTTGGAACAGAAGGTTGAAGCACAGCTTTATTCAGTTGAGGACAACACCAGGCAGGGGCAGACACCTTTAGTAGGCCGGAACAGCCAATTTCATTTTTAAAAATCGTAATTTGGAACAGAAGGTTGAAGCACAGCTTTATTCAGTTGAGGACAACACCAGGCAGGGGCAGACACCTTTAGTAGGCCGGAACAGCCAATTTCATTTTTAAAAATCGTAAATTGGAACAGAAGGATGAAGCACAGCGTTATTCAGTTGAGGACAACACCAGGCAGGGGCAGACACCTTTAGTAGGCCGGAACAGCCAATTTTTTTTAAAAAAAAACAGTTAATAAGAGGCAGAAGGTAGAAGGTCAGCTTTATTCAGTTGCAGCTTCTTGGCAATAATATAAAGAAGACGCGACAGGACAACACTCGGTGGATGCCATATCTGTGTTTTCAATGGAAAAAAACCTTTCAGTTAACTACTTGCAGGAGAAAGTTTTTGTAGCTGGTGGCCAATTTTTTTTTAAAAAAAGCAGTTAATAAGAGGCAGAAGGTAGAAGCTCAGCTTTATTCAGTTGAGGACAACACCAGGCAGGGGCAGACACCTTTAGTAGGCCGGAACAGCCAATTTTTTAAAAAAAACAGCAGTTAATAAGAGGCCGAAGGTAGAAGCTCAGCTTTATTCAGTTGAGGACAACACCAGGCAGGGGCAGACACCTTTAGTAGGCCGGAACAGCCAATTTTTTAGAAAAAAAGCAGTTAATAAGAGGCAGAAGGTAGAAGCTCAGCTTTATTCAGTTGCAGCTTCTTGGCAATAATATAAAGAAGACGCGACAGGACAACACTCGGTGGATGCCATATCTGTGTTTTCAATGGAAAAAAACCTTTCAGTTAACTACTTGCAGGAGAAAGTTTTTGTAGCTGGTGGCCAATTTTTGTACTGTACCAGTTTTTTGTTGTATGTGTTTTTGTTTTTAATGTTAAAATGTCTGCATTTGATATCTCTCCAGTATTTTCTTTTTTATAAGCAAAATACTGCAGTTTTACATCGGTTACATGGATACACAGGCAGCTTGGTGGTCAGTGGAGGAGTATTTAAAGTAGGGACCGCAGACAGGCTATCAAAGGCCTAAAATAACAAACAATAGGCTCAAGGCAGTTTTACATCGGTTACATGGATACACAGGCAGGCAGCTTGGTGGTCAGTGGAGGAGTATTTAAAGTAGGGACCGCAGACAGGCTATCAAAGGCCTAAAATAACAAACAATAGGCTCATGGCAGTTTTATATCGGTTACATGGATACACGGGCAGGCAGCTTGGTGGTCAGTGGAGGAGTATTTAAAGTAGGGACCGCAGACAGGCTATCAAAGGCCTAAAATAACAAACAATAGGCTCATGGCAGTTTTACATCGGTTACATGGATACACAGGCAGGCAGCTTGGTGGTCAGTGGAGGAGTATTTAAAGTAGGGACCGCAGACAGGCTATCACAGGCCTAAAATAACAAACAATAGGCTCAAGGCAGTTTTACATCGGTTACATGGATACACAGGCAGCTTGGTGGTCAGTGGAGGAGTATTTAAAGTAGGGACCGCAGACAGGCTATCAAAGGCCTAAAATAACAAACAATAGGCTCATGGCAGTTTTATATCGGTTACATGGATACACGGGCAGGCAGCTTGGTGGTCAGTGGAGGAGTATTTAAAGTAGGGACTGCAGACAGGCTATCAAAGGCCTAAAATAACAAACAATAGGCTCATGGCAGTTTTACATCGGTTACATGGATACACAGGCAGGCAGCTTGGTGGTCAGTGGAGGAGTATTTAAAGTAGGGACCGCAGACAGGCTATCAAAGGCCTAAAATAACAAACAATAGGCTCATGGCAGTTTTATATCGGTTACATGGATACACGGGCAGGCAGCTTGGTGGTCAGTGGAGGAGTATTTAAAGTAGGGACCGCAGACAGGCTATCAAAGGCCTAAAATAACAAACAATAGGCTCATGGCAGTTTTACATCTGTTACATGGATACACAGGCAGGCAGCTTGGTGGTCAGTGGAGGAGTATTTAAAGTAGGGACCGCAGACAGGCTATCAAAGGCCTAAAATAACAAACAATAGGCTCAAGGCAGTTTTACATCGGTTACATGGATACACAGGCAGGCAGCTTGGTGGTCAGTGGAGGAGTATTTAAAGTAGGGACCGCAGACAGGCTATCAAAGGCCTAAAATAACAAACAATAGGCTCATGGCAGTTTTACATCGGTTACATGGATACACAGGCAGGCAGCTTGGTGGTCACTGGAGGAGTATTGCAAGGAGTGTCTGTCCCAGTACTCCCAAAATATAAATAGATGTTAATGTCTCGCAAAACAACCAAAAAAAAAAAAAAGGTGGCATACTTAGGTACAGGGGTGGGCTCATCTGCTGAGTTTCTGACATAGTAATTTGGCAGTAACTATTTAATGGTGCCAATATAGGACACAGACACAGACTACTTTAAGTTGCATCATAGATGTCTACAAATTTGTATTGTCAGTGCCAGGCATTGAATGATGTCAGCGAATAGACTAAAGATTGGTGGAGCTGTGCGACATAATTTTGCACGTGGTAGAGCACAGTTTGAGATGGGGGAGGGGGGAACTCTCTTGAGGCCGGCGGGACCGCCCCAGGGCCCCTCATGTTACAACGGTGTGTCTGACGTTGGGTGCGCACCACCACCGCCAGAGACACTACATTGTACTATGAGGGACCCAGTGGCAGTGCCGTCGACCAAAAGCGGCCACACCCACCTCTTCAGACAAACAGCAGTCTCACGGGTGCTTGCGCCAAGTCGCGATACCACGGCCCCGTGTGGGGAGTTTGGCCATTTAGGGAGGTGTAAACATGTCGTATGCTGGACAATCAGCTGCAGCAAATTAGACATTAGAAAAGTAATTCACAGTAGTCCACAGGCAAGAGCTTTTCATAGGAAAGCTAGGTGTCGGCCGGGCAAGGTGGGGCAAAAGATTTCGAAATCCAGTTGTGGTTCATTTTAATGAATGTTAGATCGTCAACATTTTGGGTAGCCAGACGAGTCCTTTTTTCGGTTAATATTGAACCTGCAGCACTGAATACTCTTTCTGATAGGACACTTGCTGCCGGGCAAGCAAGCTCCTGCAATGCATATTCTGCCAATTCTGGCCAGGTGTCTAATTTTGATGCCCAGTAATCAAATGGGAATGACGGTTGAGGGAGAACATCGATAAGGGATGAAAAATAGTTAGTAACCATACTGGACAAATGTTGTCTCCTGTCACCTTCAATTGATGCAGCAGTACCTGTCCTGTCTGCGGTCATAGCAAAATCACTCCACAACCTGGTCAGAAAAGCCCTCTGTCCAACACCACTTCTGATGTGTGCACCCCTAACACTCCTAGTCTGCTGCCCCCTGGAGCTCGTGTGAGAACGATCACGTGCGCTGTGTGCTGGGAATGCCTGAAGCAAACGGTCAACAAGAGTTGATTGTTTGGTTGCTAATATTAGTTCCAAGTTCTCATGTGGCATAATATTTTGCAATTTGCCTTTATAGCGTGGATCAAGGAGGCAGGCCAACCAGTAATCGTCATCGTTCATCATTTTCGTAATGCGTGTGTCCCTTTTTAGGATACGTAAGGCATAATCCGCCATGTGGGCCAAAGTTCCAGTTGTCAAATCTCCGGTTGTGATTGGTTGAGGGGCAGTTTCAGGCAAATCTACGTCACTTGTGTCCCTCAAAAAACCAGAACCCGGCCTTGCCACGCAACCAATTTCCAGTGCCCCCGGGAAAGCTTCCGCATTAAAAATATACTCATCCCCATCATCCTCCTCGTCCTCCACCTCCTCTTCGCCCGCTACCTCGTCCTGTACACTGCCCTGACCAGACAATGGCTGACTGTCATCAAGGCTTTCCTCTTCCTCTGGTGCAGACGCCTGCTCCTTTATGTGCGTCAAACTTTGCATCAGCAGACGCATTAGGGGGATGCTCATGCTTATTACGGCGTTGTCTGCACTAACCAGCCATGTGCATTCCTCAAAACACTGAAGGACTTGACACATGTCTTGTATCTTGGACCACTGCACACCTGACAACTCCATGTCTGCCATCCTACTGCCTGCCCGTGTATGTGTATCCTCCCACAAAAACATAACAGCCCGCCTCTGTTGGCACAGTCTCTGAAGCATGTGCAGTGTTGAGTTCCACCTTGTTGCAACGTCTATGATTAGGCGATGCTGGGGAAGGTTCAAAGACCGCTGATAGGTCTGCATACGGCTGGCGTGTACAGGCGAACGTCGGATATGTGAGCAAAGTCCACGCACTTTGAGGAGCAGGTCGGAGAACCCAGGATAAGTTTTCAATAAGCACTGCACCACCAGGTTTAAGGTGTGAGCCAGGCAAGGAATGTGTTTCAGTTGGGAAAGGGAGATGGCAGCCATGAAATTCCTTCCGTTATCACTCACTACCTTGCCTGCCTCAAGATCTACTGTGCCCAGCCACGACTGCGTTTCTTGTTGCAAGAACTCGGACAGAACTTCCGCGGTGTGTCTGTTGTCGCCCAAACACTTCATAGCCAATACAGCCTGCTGACGCTTGCCAGTAGCTGGCCCATAATGGGACAACTGGTGTGCAACAGTGTCATCTGCCGATGGAGTGGTTGGCCGACTGCGGTCTGTGGAAGAGCTGTAGCTTCTGCAGGAGGACGAGGAGGAGGAGGAGGAGGGGGTGCGAACGCCTACAGCCAACTGTTTCCTAGACCGTGGGCTAGGCACAACTGTCCCAAAATTGATGTCCCCTGTGGACCCTGCATCCACCACATTCACCCAGTGTGCCGTGATGGACACATAACGTCCCTGGCCATGCCTACTGGTCCATGCATCTGTAGTCAGGTGCACCTTTGTACTCACAGATTGCCTGAGTGCATGGACGATGCGCTGTTTAACATGCTGGTGCAGGGCTGGGATGGCTTTTCTTGAAAAAAAGTGTCGACTGGGTAGCTCGTATCGTGGTTCAGCGTACTCCATCAGGGCTTTGAAAGCTTCGCTTTCAACTAACCGGTAGGGCATCATCTCTAACGAGATTAGTCTAGCTATGTGGGCGTTAAAACCCTGTGTACGCGGATGCGATGATAAGTACTTCCTTTTTCTAACCAGAGTCTCATGTAGTGTGAGCTGAACTGGAGAGATGGAGATCGTGGAACTTGCGGGTGTGCCGGTGGACATGGCAGACTGAGAGACGGTTGGAGACGGTATTGTTTCCGCCGGTGCCCTAGATGCAATATTTCCTCCTACAAAACTGGTGATTCCCTGACCCTGACTGCTTTTGGCTGTCAAAGAAACCTGCACAGATACTGCCGGTGGTGCGGAAAATGGTGGCCTTACAGTGACGGAAGGGATGTTGCGTTGCTGACTAGCTTCATTGGCCAAGGGTGCTACAACCTTAAGGGACGTTTGGTAGTTAGTCCAGGCTTGAAAATGCATGGTGGTTAAGTGTCTATGCATGCAACTAGTATTGAGACTTTTCAGATTCTGACCTCTGCTTAAGCTAGTTAAACATTTTTGACAGATGACTTTGCGCTGATCAATTGGAGGTTGTTTAAAAAAATGCCAGACTGCACTCTTCCTAGCATCGGATCCCTTTTCAGGGATTGCAGACTGAGCTTTAAACGGATGGCCACGCTGTCCTCCAACAGGTTTTGGCTTTGACACGCGTTTTGGGCCAGATACGGGCCCGGCAGATGGAACCTGTTGCGATGTTGATGCCTGCTGCGGCCCCTCCTCCACCTCCGCTTCTGAACTACTGCCGCCTGCACCCTGGCTGCCAATCTTGGTCAACAACTGGGTCATCTATTACCTCCTCTTCGAGCTTGTGTGCAACTTCGTCTGTGTCACTGTGTCGGTCGGTGGTATAGCGTTCGTGGCGGGGCAACATAGTCTCATCAGGGTCTGATTGCGGATCAGTACCCTGAGAGGGCAATGTTGTGGTCTCAGTCAAAGGAGCAGCATAGTACTCTGGCTGTGGCTGTGCATCAGTGCGCTCCATGTCAGAATCTACTTGTAATGGGCATGGCCTGTTAAGTGTTTCACTTTCTAAGCCAGGGACGGTATGTGTAAAGAGCTCCATGGAGTAACCCGTTGTGTCGCCTGCTGCATCCTTCTCTCTTGTTGTTGTTTTTGCTGAGGAGGACAAGGAAGCGACTTGTCCCTGACCGTGAACATCCACAAGCGACGCGCTGCTTTTACATTTACCAGTTTCAGAAGAGGAGGCAAAAGAGCTAGAGGCTGAGTCTGCAATGTAAGCCAAAACTTGCTGTTGCTGCTCCGGCTTTAAAAGCGGTTTTCCTACTCCCAGAAAAGAAAGCTTTTGAGGCCTTGTGTAGCCAGACGACGAAACAGGCTCCACAGCTCCAGACTTAGGTGGAATATTTTTATCCCCACGACCACCTGATGCTCCACTACCACTACCATCATTACCAGCTGACAATGAACGCCCACGGCCACGACCTCTTGCACCAGACTTCCTCATTGTTTGAAAAACTTAACCAAATTAACTTTATTTGTTGCTGTCAAACAACTTACACGGTGAGCTATAACTTCAGTATGATTTCAATATCCCTTAACAGGTTGGTGAGACCACAAGGAAAATCAGGCACAATGTTACACACTCTGTTTTCTGTGGCACCAAATCACAGAGATGACACACACGCAGGACTGTCACTCAAGCACAAATGTCAATATTAATCTCCCACCTATTTTTTTATTTTTTTTTTCTCAGGGAGACTTTAGAAACCAAATAAGATAAAATGTTTTTTTCAGGGACAATTTAGAAACCAAATAATAAAAAAAAAAAAAAAAAAAAAAAAAAAAGATTTCTATGGCCCACTGAGTGAGAGATGGCACACACAGGAGTGGCACACAAGCCCTGACTGAGGCCAATATTTTTCTCCCACTGATTGATGTAGTGTATTTTTTTTAAGGTAGATTTTAGAACCCAAATCAAGGAAAAAAATAAATAGGCTTTCTATGGCCCACAATTTGAGAGAGAGGTGGCACACCCAGGAGTGAAGACTGGCACACAAGCTGAAAGGGCAATATTAATCTCCCACTGTTTTTTTTTTTTTTTTTTTTTTTCAGGGAGACTTTAGAAACCAAATAATAAAATTAAAAAAAAAATAAATAGGCTTGCTATGGCCCAATGAATGAGAGATGGCACACACAGGAGTGGCACACAAGCCCTGACTGAGGCCAATATTTTTCTCCCACTGATTGATGGAGTTTTTTTTTTTAAGGTAGATTTTAGAACCCAAATCAAGCAAAAAAATAAATAGGCTTTCTATGGCCCACTGAGTGAGAGATGGCACACACAGGAGTGGCACACAAGCCCTGACTGAGGCCAATATTTTTCTCCCACTGATTGATGTAGTGTTTTTTTTTAAGGTAGATTTTAGAACCCAAGTCAAGGAAAAAAATAAATAGGCTTTCTATGGCCCACAATTTGAGAGAGAGAGGTGGCACACCCAGGAGTCAAGACTGGCACACAAGCTGAAAGGGCAATATTAATCTCCCACTGTTTTTTTTTTATTTTTTTTTTTTCAGGGAGACTTTAGAAACCAAATAATAAAATAAAAAAATAAATAAATAGGCTTTATATGGCCCAATGAATGAGAGATGGCACACACAGGAGTGGCACACAAGCCCTGACTGAGGCCAATATTTTTCTCCCACTGATTGATGGAGTTTTTTTTTTAAGGTAGATTTTAGAACCCAAATCAAGCAAAAAATAAATAGGCTTTCTATGGCCCACTGAGTGAGAGATGGCACACACAGGAGTGGCACACAAGCCCTGACTGAGGCCAATATTTTTCTCCCATTGATTGATGGAGTTTTTTTTTTTAAGGTAGATTTTAGAACCCAAATCAAGCAAAAAAATAAATAGGCTTTCTATGGCCCACTGAGTGAGAGATGGCACACACAGGAGTGGCACACAAGCCCTGACTGAGGCCAATATTTTTCTCCCACTGATTGATGTAGTGTTTTTTTTAAGGTAGATTTTAGAACCCAAATCAAGGAAAAAAATAAATAGGCTTTCTATGGCCCACAATTTGAGTGAGAGAGGTGGCACACCCAGGAGTCAAGACTGGCACACAAGCTGAAAGGGCAATATTAATCTCCCACTGTTTTTTTTTTTATTTATTTTTTTTTTCAGGGAGACTTTAGAAACCAAATAATAAAATAAAAAAAATAAAAAATAGGCTTTCTATGGCCCAGTGAATGAGAGATGGCACACACAGGAGTGGCCCACAAGCCCTGACTGAGGCCAATATTTTTCTCCCACTGATTGATGTAGTGTTTTTTTTTAAGGTAGATTTTAGAACCCAAATCAAGCAAAAAAATAAATAGGCTTTCTATGGCCCACTGAGTGAGAGATGGCACACACAGGAGTGGCACACAAGCCCTGACTGAGGCCAATATTTTTCTCCCACTGATTGATGTAGTGTTTTTTTTTAAGGTAGATTTTAGAACCCAAATCAAGCAAAAAAATAAATAGGCTTTCTATGGCCCACTGAGTGAGAGATGGCACACACAGGAGTGGCACACAAGCCCTGACTGAGGCCAATATTTTTCTCCCACTGATTGATGTAGTGTTTTTTTTTAAGGTAGATTTTAGAACCCAAATCAAGCAAAAAAATAAATAGGCTTTCTATGGCCCACAATTTGAGAGAGAGAGGTGGCACACCCAGGAGTCAAGACTGGCACACAAGCTGAAAGGGCAATATTAATCTCCCACTGTTTTTTTTTTTTTTTTTTTCAGGGAGACTTTAGAAACCAAATAATAAAATTAAAAAAATAAAATAAATAGGCTTTCTATGGCCCAATGAATGAGAGATGGCACACACAGGTGTGGCACACAAGCCCTGACTGAGGCCAATATTTTTCTCCCACTAATTGATGGAGTTTTTTTTTTTTTAAGGTAGATTTTCGAACCCAAATCAAGGAAAAAAATAAATAGGCTTTCTATGGCCCACAATTTGAGAGAGAGAGGTGGCACACCCAGGAGTCAAGACTGGCACACAAGCTGAAAGGGCAATATTAATCTCCCACTTTTTTTTTTTTTTTTTTTTTTTTCAGGGAGACTTTAGAAACCAAATAATAAAATTAAAAAAAATAAATAAATAGGCTTTCTATGGCCCAATGAATGAGAGATGGCACACACAGGAGTGTCACACAAGCCCTGACTGAGGCCAATATTTTTCTCCCACTGATTGATGTAGTGTTTTTTTTTAAGGTAGATTTTAGAACCCAAATCAAGCAAAAAAATAAATAGGCTTTCTATGGCCCACTGAGTGAGAGATGGCACACACAGGAGTGGCACACAAGCCCTGACTGAGGCCAATATTTTTCTCCCACTGATTGATGGGAGTTTTTTTTTTTTAAGGTAGATTTTCGAACCCAAATCAAGGAAAAAAATAAATAGGCTTTCTATGGC
The DNA here is from genome assembly GCF_051348905.1 of Ranitomeya variabilis. NCBI lineage: Eukaryota > Metazoa > Chordata > Amphibia > Anura > Dendrobatidae > Ranitomeya > Ranitomeya variabilis. The sequence continues at coordinate 363,208,602 of NC_135236.1, read as the reverse complement.
CCACTCAGTGAGAGATGGCACACACAGGGATGGCACTCTAGCAGAAATGCCAATCTTAATCTCCCACAAAAAAAAAAAACAGGGACTGTCCTACAATTACTATCTCCCTGCAGTAATCTCAGCCAGGTATGGCAGGCAGCAATAGGAGTGGACTGATGCACAAATTAAATAAAAAGTGTGGACAAACAAAAAAGATAGCTGTGCAGAAAGGAAGGAACAAGAGGATATGTGCTTTGAAAAAAGCAGTTGGTTTCCACAGTGGCGTACACACAGCAATACAGCTATCAGGGAGCCTTCTAGGGCAGCCCAATAAGCTACAGCGCTGAGAGAAAAAAAAAAAATGTAGCTTCCACTGTCCCTGCACACCGAAGGTGGTGTTGGACAGTGGAAATCGCTACAGCACAAGCGGTTTGGTGGTTTATGGACCCTGCCTAACGCTCTCCCTGCTTGTGACGAAGCGGCAGCAACCTCTCCCTAAGCTCAGATCAGCAGCAGTGAGATGGCGGTCGGCGGGAACGCCCCTTTATAGCCCCTGTGACGCCGCAGACAGCAAGCCAATCACTGCAATGCCCTTCTCTAAGATGGTGGGGACCAGGACCTATGTCATCACGCTGCCCACACTCTGCGTTCACCTTCATTGGCTGAGAAATGGCGCTTTTCGCGTCATTGAAACGCGACTTTGGCGCGAAAGTCGCGTACCGCATGGCCGATGCAACGCTGGGATCGGCTCGGTTTCATGAGACGTCGACTTTGCCAAAAGTCGGCGACTTTTGAAAATGAACGACCCGTTTCGCTCAACCCTAGTGATAACACCATCAATAAAGAAGCACTCCCTTCTATTTTTTATTAGATGTGTATAAAAATGTGCATGTAGTGCAGTCTGTGTGTATTAATATACTCACTTACCGCCACCTTTTCAGGACCTAGAGTCATTCAGGGAACAGAGATAGCTAGGTCGCCCCAGTTTTAGGGAAAGGGAAGCTGGTGCGGGGATATCTAACAACAGAGTCATGACATTAACATTGGCCCATATAATTTTTGAATCAATCAGGAATCCAATGACTGCTTTGACTGGCCAACTACAGCAACTCAGCCTGGAAGTAGCAGACCCTTTTTGTTTTATAACACCCAAACAAGTCTGGTTTAGGGGTCACAACTCAAAGGCAACCCATGGTGGAACCTAAGGTCGGTTTGGCTGACAGGTTCTCTGGTGGGGGGGACAAGACAAGTTTGTTGTTTTCAGGGAGAAATGTAACCTATACTTCAAAGTATGTCCTCACGCCTCAGGAACCAAAGAGTAATGAGTGGGGATCATAATTTCGCTCTTTTAGGGTGACCCTCTGGCCTGGTCATTTTCCCTGCACTCCATAGTCATAGGTATACCACAACAGAGAGGGGTCAGAAGACCTAAGTGTCTGATTTCATATACTCCTGCACTGATAAGAAGCATTTCACTATCATATTAAATGGTGCAGGTCTATGGTAGCAGTGCAGGGGCTAATCTGTTCAGTTTAGAGCTTCTGGCTTTGATTGTCTAAGCTGTTCAGTGTTGGTCACTCCCCGCTGCTATATATACTCACCTCTGGCAATCTGGGATTGCCAGTGTTAGTTTCATGCTGCTTGGTCCTGGAGCTGGGGGTGTTGGTTTTTTGAAGAGGCATTTGGAGTATTATTCTATAGACTATTGCTTGGTGATTTGTCTGTGTGCAGATCCTCATCATCTCCTATCTGTTTTTTCCTTCCTTTACTTCCCCATGTTCCTCTCTGTTGTTTCTGAGTGCATATTTGTATGAATGGTATTTAAATTTATTATTGAATGACTCTCCTTGTTTGTCTGGTTTGTGTATTCTAATATACTTCAACTCCCCACTTCCCTGGTTGGGGGAGGGGACAGATTAGGGCTGATCTAGGAGTTCAGCAAGGCACGTGGCCCCGGCCTCTTCTCCACTGGAAGTAATTGAGGGAGCAAAGATAGCCAGGACACCCTTAGCTTTAGGGATAGGGAAGTTGAGACAACAGCTTCATCAAATAGCTTCAACTCGACTGCAGTGGCACGTATGAAAATTCTAGAAGAGGCTTATTCTAAGCCTGCATTCTTGTATTAAGCTCAATAACAGTAGTTGCAACAGCTGCAGCAGCTGCATCAATTGCAGTAGTTAAAAAGACTATTCTGAACCACAGATGTATAAAGACGAACCTCAGAAGAAGAAAGCTGACAAACAATGACATAAGAGAAAGAAGTTAGCGGTTACTTACATCAGATCTGGGCTACATGGAAAGAGACAGGACAAAGTTCTGAAAGGCAAACCTGATTGCATAGCAGTATACCAACAACAATAATAATACAATACTCTATGATTCCCAAGTCGTGGGACAAAACAGTATAGGTCCTAACTAGTGACATCCCTCTGATTGTTGTCATTCATTTTCTCTTTACTTTTTCATTTGGCCTAGACCGCCATGACCTGTTTTTCCATCCATAACTTTTTCCTACAAAAGCATAACACACAGACATCTTTGGCTATCTGCTTTTCCAGGACCCTCTCCTCATTTCACCACCTACCAAACAGTATAGCGCTATAACCAGTGCCCCCTCATGTCCTTCTAGAGCAATAATTTTCCCTTTGTAGTGCTTCTTAGTAATAATGCTCCCCTGTGCCTCTTGAATATGATTCAGCCCATGTCACGGGAAACCTAGGTGTCACGGGAAACCTAGGTAGGCAAGAGCTAATAACCCGGGCCCCTGCGATTTCCCTCAACTCTGGGAAACCCTGACTGACCCTCTCCCAGAGTTTACACTGATGGTGTGCATGTCTGGGCCTCCATCCTCACCCTGTCTCCTGTTACAACCTCTGGCTGAAACGACCACCCACCACCCAGTGAAGAGACCATTAACCAATACCCACAGTTAGCACAGACAAGGATAACGGAAAATATACACCACGCCGCAGTCACACAGGAATACACAATAAGTGCACAGGGCAAAACAAATACAAATATAGGAAGGAGGAAAATATGACAAAGGAAAATATACACCACCAGATACGATACTCCCTCTCCTAGACCACCACTCCAGACCGAGATAACCAAGCACAAGACAGAAGCTATAATCGGCGACGCCCAATGTTCAGAAGAACAATTTAAAGGCAGTGGGCGTGACCCAGCTTCCAATCCGAGCACCAGCTAAATTAACCCCGGACCAGCTAGATAAAATCTAGCCGACGCCACTGAGCGCATAGTGGACAAACGCGGAATTACCGCTGTCTGCCAAATGCCCTAGTATGAACAGCGTCCGACATGACAGTACCCCGCCTTCTACGAGGGACCCCAGGGCCCTCACGACTTATAGGACCCGGCTTGTCCTGATGGTGGCGGTGAAACATACTGACCAGCCGATCCGCATGAATGTCCGAGGCTGGTACCCAAGACCTCTCCTCCGGCCCATAACCACGCCAGTGTACCAAGTACAGTAAGGTGCGGCGCACTACACGAGAGTCAACCACCTTGGAGACTTCAAATTCCAAATTACCATCCACCAAGACTGGAGAAGGCATCGGTGTCGCGTCCACAAGACCCACCATCTTTTTTAGCAACGATCTGTGGAACACGTTGTGTATCTTATACACCATAGGAAGCTCCAATCGGTAAGCTACTAGGTTAATGACAGCGGTGACCTTAAATGGACCAATAAACCTAGGACCCAATTTAAGGGATGGTATTTTGAGTCTTATGTTTTTTGTGGACAACCACACCCAGTCACCCACACTCAGGTCCGGACCTGGCACACACCTTCTGTCAGCCACACGTTTGTACCTAGCACCCACGCTCAACAAGCGCTGTTTATCTCTCCTCCATGACAGTTGTGCTCCTAACTGGTCTTCCTCCGGGACCCCTGACTCAAAGTACAAAATTGAGGACGTAGCCCGTAAACACAAAAAAAGGAGACTCCCCAGAAAACTCCTGGCGGTGATTATTCATGGCAAACTCAGCCAAAGGAAGGAACGTCGACCACTCCTCCTGGTTATCAGAAACAAAGCAGCGTAAGTGCTGCTCCAAATTTTGGTTCATACGCTCGGTCTGATCATTCGACTGATGATGAAATGCCAAAGAATGAGACAACTTGATCCCCAGCCGTGAGCAAAACGCTTTCCAAAATTTTGCCACAAACTGAGTACCTCTATCGGAAACGATGTCAGATGGAACCCCATGAAGTCTGACCACCTTCTGCACAAATATCTGAGCCAGAGTCTTAGCGTTAGGCAACGAAGGCAAAGACACAAAGTGCGACATTTTTTGAGAACCGATCAACAATCACCAAAATGACCATGTTCCCAGCTGAGGAGGGCAAGTCAGTGATAAAATCCATGGAGATCTCCATCCATGGCTTACTAGGTACCTCGAGAGGAAGTAGTGTGCCAACAGGACCAGGGCGTCTTAGCCCTAGCGCACGTGGTGCAAGCTGACATGTATGAGACCACGTCCTGTCGGATTTTGGGCCACCAAAACCGACGTGACACCAACTCCAAAGTACCCCTGACCCCTGGATGGCCAGCCACGACAGCATCATGATGCTCCGCCAAAACCTTTAAGCGGAGATGAAGCAGTACAAACGATTTGTTGATGGGAAGCTCAGATGGTACCTCCTCCTGAGCCTCGGCAACCTCAGCCTCAACCTCGGTTGTGAGAGCCGAAACCACAACACCCTTTTGGAGGATGGGTACCGGATCTTCCCGAGGTTCTCCCCCCGGAAAACACCTGGACAGAGCATCCGCCTTAGTGTTTTTAGACCCAGGTCTGTAATTAACAACAAAGTTGAACCGCGTGAAAAACAATCCCCAGCAAGCCTGCCTGGGAGATAGACGCTTGGCAGACTCCAAATAAAGCAAATTCTTATGGTCGGTAATTACAGTAACCTGATGAACCGACCCCTCCAAGAAGTGTCGTCATTCCTCAAAGGCCAACTTGATTGCCAACAACTTCCTGTTGCCAATATCGTAGTTACGTTCGGCAGATGACAGTTTCTTGGAGAAATAGGCGCAAGGACGCAAATCGCTCAAGGATGAGCCTTGTGACAACACCGCCCCCACACCAACCGCAGACGCATCGACTTCCACAACAAAAGGTTTCAATACGTCTGGCTGCACAAGAATGGGGGCCGAAACAAAACTGTTCTTAAGAAATTCAAATGCGCGCACAGCGGCCTCAGGCCAAACGGAGAAATTGGTACCCTTTTTAGTCATGTCTGTTAGCGGTTTAGCAATGATAGAAAAATCCTTGATAAACTTCCTATAGTAGTTAGAAAACCCAAGGAACCGCTGAAGTGCTTTTAGGTTATCAGGCCGTTCCCAACGCAACACCGCTTGCACCTTAGCGGCGTCCATTTTAAACCCAGAAGCAGGTACAATATAACCCAAGAAAGGCAACTCCTGAACCGAAAATACACATTTCTCAAGTTTTGCATAGAGCTTATTCTCTCTGAGAAGCTGTAACACCTGCCTGACATGATCTAAATCAGTATCACGGTCACTAGAATATATGAGAATGTCATCCAGGTATACAATAACGAATTTCCCCAAAACATGCGAGAACACATCATTTATGAAATGTTGGAACACTGCTGGTGCGTTTGTCAACCCAAATGGCATCACCAAATTTTCAAAATGAGCCTCAGGGGTATTAAAAGCCATCTTCCACTCATCACCTTGACGGACTCTGATGAGGTTATACGCCCCCCTGAGGTCAAGCTTGGTAAACCACTTAGCACCTGCCACCTGGTTGAACAAATCTGGTATCAGTGGCATAGGGTATGGATCACGAACCGTAATCTGGTTCAACTCCCTGAAATCCAGACACGGGCGTAGTCCGCCATCTTTCTTCTTAACGAAGAAGAACCCCGCTGCCACAGGCGAGGATGAAGGCCTGATGTGCCCTTTGCTCAAACTGTCAGCAATGTAATCCTTTAACGCTTGTCTCTCCGGACCGGAGATGTTAAACATCCTTGCTTTAAGCAATTTGGCCCCTGGTTTAAACCTGATAGTACAGTCATAGGAGCGATGTGGTGGCAACTCTGAACAACCCTTCTCAGAGAACACATCCGCAAAATCCAGAAGTGACTCAGGAACGCTTGAAGTCACAGCAGACACACATGTGGCCAGGCAATTCTCCTGGCAGAATTCGCTCCACTGAATTATGTCCTGAGTTTTCCAATCAATAACCGGGTTGTGCATGGACAACCATGGGAAACCCAAAACCACCTGTGCAGGAAGATTCCTGAGCACCTTACATGTAACCTGCTCGAAATGTAGAACCCCAATGTGGAGTTTCACCTCAGCCACGAACTCAGTAATCTCCCCCTGTGAGAGAGGAGCTGCATTGATGGTGACCACGCGGATAGGATGAGGCAGTTTTTCGATCCTAAAACCTGCTATGCGCGCAAACTCCTCATCAATGAGATTTGTGGCAGAACCGCTATCCACAAAAACAGTGATTGGCAGCTCTCTGCCAGCGATGATAACTTTGGCAGGGAGCATGCATTGAGAAACCACCATGGAGGATATGCATAAGCTCAGATTGGCCTCCTCCACACCCTCTGAGCTTAGAAGTTTTCCGCCGTTGTGTTTTTCTTAGACAGCAGAGGACAAATTTTAACAAAATGACCAGATTTACCACAGTAAAAACAGGCTCCCTGCTTCTTGAGCACAGGGGCTCGACGCTTGACATGTGACACCCCTGCGATTTGCATAGGCTCCGTGAGCTCACCTGCAGCAACCTCACGTGAACCTACACCTTCTCCCATAGGCGGCGTCTCATGCTCCCCCTGACGCAAATGGTGATCAATGCCGACAACAAGACTCATAGCGGAATCTAGAGAAGCAGGAGTCTCATACATCAGGAGGGCTTTTTTAACCCTTCCAGAAACACCATGAATAAACTGACTCCGCAGCGCGGGATCATTCCACTGAGTGTCGACCGCCCAGCGGCGAAATTCAGAACAGTAATCCTCTGCAACACGCTCCCCCTGTCGAATAGCGCGTATCTTAGATTCTGCTAGAGCCATTCTGTCAGGATCATCGTAAATGTGTCCAAGAGCAGAAAAAAAACTCTCCACTGAGTTAAATGCAGCAGAATCAGAAGGCAAAGAGAACGCCCATGCTTGAGGATCCCCGTTTAGTAATGACAACACCAGGCCCACAGGCTGAGCCTCATTACCTGAGGAGATCGGGCACATACGAAAATAAAGTTTGCAAGCTTCATGAAAAGTAACAAATTTACTGCATTCCCCAGCAAACCTATCAGGCAAAGGAAACTTAGGCTCAGCAACTCTACCTGCCGCTCCAGCTTGCACATTAGATACTGCTAGTCCCTGTTGCTGCACTGCCCCCCTCAACTCAGTGACCTGTAGGGACAGCGCCTCCAACTGGCGGGTTACGGAAGTCATGGGATCCATGGAATTCAAATAACGTTGGTCGATTATAATGTCACGGGAAAACTAGGTGTCACGGGAAACCTAGGTAGGCAAGAGCTAATAACCCGGGCCCCTGCGATTTCCCTCAACTCTGGGAAACCCTGACTGACCCTCTCCCAGAGTTTACACTGATGGTGTGCATGTCTGGGCCTCCATTCTTACCCTGTCTCCTGTTACAACCTCTGGCTGAAACCACCACCCACCACCCAGTGAAGAGACCACTAACCAATACCCACAGTTAGCACAGAAAGGATAACGGAAAATATACACCACGCCGCAGTCACACAGGAATACACAATAAGTGCACAGGGCAAAACAAATACAAATATAGGAAGGAGGAAAATATGACAAAGGGAAATATACACCACCAGATACGATACTCCCTCTCCTAGACCACCACTCCAGACCGAGATAACCAAGCACAAGACAGAAGCTATAATCGGCGACGCCCAATGTTCAGAAGAACAATTTAAAGGCAGTGAACGTGACCCAGCTTCCAATCCGAGCACCAACTAAATTAACCCCGGACCAGCTAGATAAAATCTAGCCGACGCCACTGAGCGCATAGTGGACAAACGCGGAATTA